>NC_141538.1:45685000-46317500 GCF_021556685.1 Rattus norvegicus
AGTAGACAATAGAATTTTCTTTTCTGGAGTTGTAGGTAGGTTAGTTTATTAGCTAAAATATTATTTGAGTTTATTTTGTTTATATATTTAATTATTTTATATATTAAAGTTTGATATATTATTAAAGTATTCCTGCCAAAGAATAATTTTATTTTGTAAAGTAAATGTTCTACACTGTGTACTATTGGGAAGCTCTGTCACCAAAGGAAAGGAACATGGGATTACTCCCTTAGGAATGTCTACTAATCGTCTCTCAAACTCAGAGGTTATTGGCAGGTTACCATGAGGATGTGTTAGAATATTCATTCAAATTACTCTTTTTGAGGAAAGTTATTGAAAATGGAAATTAAGCATGCAGGTTAATTATTTGTTCTTAGGCCTAATTATTCTTTACATGATTGGCTATCATTTGTAAAGTGGTGTTGGTGTACTCTAGGGACTCTCTAAGCTAATTCTCCGGCATGTACAAGGGCTTGAACATTAGGAAAGACAGAAAACAAAGCTGCAGAGATAGGAAATATAAGAGCTTTGTCTCTTGAATTGGAAAGACTGAAGGCTGAAATCTGCTAAGCATATGCTGACTCGGGTATTTCATAGGGACCCTGGGCCCAACCCTTTCTCCTTTTGATCCTGTAGACAGTTTATGCACCTCCCTTCCCACTTTTTCCCACAATGTCTTCTGGCATAACACATTGCCATTACACAGAGTTCCCCTTCAATTTCCTTATCTGTTTCCTTTTTAGTCTCCTTTGCCTTGGCTATAAGACAAAAAAGTGAGTACTTACCATTTCCTTTCTTTGTTTCAACTTATCACTGTCCTTTCTACTCCTCTTATTATTGTGCTTTCTCTGATGGAGACTTTTTGTTTCCTTCTTTCCCTTCTACTCTCTTGCTTTTAATAGATGTCTTTTCTTTAATTATTCTTGCATATGCTCCTTTAATCTGTGTGTCTGTCTTCTCTCACTGCCTATTCTGTATCTATTAGATATCCTGACACAGTGTTCTCTCTCTCTCTCTCTCTCTCTCTCTCTCTCTCTCTCTCTCTCTCCCTCTCTCTCTCTCTCTCTCTCCCTCTCTCTCTCTCTCTCTCTCTCTCTCTCTCTGTGTGTGTGTGTTTATGTGTGTGCTTGTTTGTGTGTGTGTGTGTGTGTGTGTGTGTGTGTGTGTGTGTGTGTGCATAACTTTTTCCCAGGCTCGCTTTTGCTTTCATTTTTAACTCATTGCTTACTATTTAGAAATTTTATGTCGTGGCCATTTCATATATATTTAGAATGCATTTAGATCTTGCCCAATTCTAATTTATCTCCCAATTCTCTGACCCCACTCATAATTTCCCTCTAAGCTTCATTTACCATTTTGTTTTTGTTCCATAATTTTGGTTAGTTCTTTCAGAACTAACATACAATATATTTTGTTCATATACATCTTCCATAAACCCCTTCAAAATCCACACTCCTTCCCTACCCATTGAATTCTGTGTTCCTTACAATCAGACAGAACTAAAACAGAAATGATCAAGTGATGTTTGTGTATCCCATATATGCTTGAATGGGTACCTTTCACTGTAGAGTGCTCAATCTACCAGGAGCTATATCTTTAAGAATCTCAACTCTTTCTCGCCTAGCAGCCATTATCTGTCAAGAATCCCTCAGCCCTATATTTCCTTTCCATGATAGGATTTTTTATACCTTGTGTTTGTATAAATGTTTTTGATTTTTGCTCAAATGGAGTGAGTTTTCCTTTGCAGCCTTCCTGCTATGTTCAGAAAATATGCTTTCCTCGTAGTCATGACTGCCTCTTATTTGATAACTGTTTTTGCCTACTTTTCTGAAATGTCCCTGAGCCTTGTGAGAAGAGCGTGATAAAGGTGTCTGATCGAAGACTGATAATTTAATACTTTCTTATTATCCAATCATTAACCAATTATCATCTATTGCAAAAAAAGTTTGTATACTGATGGTTGAGATATTTGCTAATTTGTGAATCAAATTGTTAGAATTTGAGTTAAAAGCTGTACTCATTTAGGAAAATAATAGCGGTAGATTTCTTGACCCTGATAATGGTTCCAGGTATGACTTTCGTAGGGGAAGCATGCTTTAAAACCAAGCATAAAGTATTTGATTACTCCAATAACAGTCATACACTTACTATGAGTGGACATATTTTAATATGCAATTGTTATTGTATCTCCTGGGGTTTACAGTGGGTGAGACTGGTGATAATTTTTCTCATTTGGTAGTGTGCATAGCTCTTCCCAGCAGAGTGAAATCTAGCCAGTAGTTGGGGTACTTCCAGGTCAGGAACAACTAGATTGCTCCATGATTAATGACTCAAATATATGTATGATGTACTTAGCAGTGAAAAATTAATGTCAAGTTCTAGAGAATAACTAACAGCATTGGACATTTCATGCAATGCTTAGGGATCTATGAGACTTCAGTGGCAAATAGTAATGCACTTTTGGCAATGGATCTTTTATTTGTTAGCTCACAGTGCTTTTCAGGGATATCATCACCCAGTTTTATGTTAGCTCATATTTTCCAAGTTTTTTATATGAATTATTTGAAATGTCTCTAGTGTCGGTTGTCCTGTTCAGTCTATTTCTCCTCTAGTTGTCCTTTCCATCCTTTATTATTTAACCATTTTCTGTTTCACTGTGTTTTCATACAACTTTTTAATCCTCTCATAACAAGTTAGTTGCTCTCATACCTGAGTTTCTCTACTTAGTCATGTTGCATCTCAATAATTTTTATCAGCACCCATTGGTGACCCAGAGATTAAAAGGAGTGAATTGGCTTGAGTTAGGTTGACTCAAGAACAGGCTGCAAACTAATAGTTGAGGAGATGAGGAATGAGTTTCTACTTCCCAGAACCAGGCAAGTCAGTTACTGGAAGGACTGCAGGCTTATATAAGAGGAACTCCTTCTCAGCCTGTAAAACAAAAGTTATCCAAGTTAAGGCCAAGAGGTCAAGAGCTAACCCTCCTTGGCATAAAGCAAGAAGAGTGAGATTGAATCATAGCATCACTCTGACGCCTAGAGTTAGAGCCCACCAATCATGATATAGCTTGCATGCCCCTCCCTAATGCTCCTCTTTGGCTTTAAAACTTAATCTGAGAATTCAGTCAGATTCCTTCTATTCTGGTTGAGTTGAGCCCCTACATGCAGGAATAAACGTTTTTTGCCTTTGCATACTATTTGAGTCTGGTGTTTTATTCTTCAGGGGTTCATGAATCCTAACATAAGAATCCAGGTTTCATTAATGAGCAATGTTCTCTCATACTAATGTATTTTTAGAATTCTTTTGTCTTTCCATGTTTTCATTGCTTTCTTCCTCTTGTTCCTTCTACATAATTACTTTGTGTGTGGCAGACATTGCAAAAACCATAGTGCATTATACATCTTCTTTAACATGATATTTAACATGATATAGAAATATGATATGGATTTGTCCTATGCAAGCTACTACAACTTTCAGTCCTTCTAGTGTTTGCTACCTTTTTGGACTCATCCCTTTACTAGGCTTATCATTTATGTATTACTTCTGCTTTGTAATATTTTCATTTTTTGATTACTGAAAAGTTTTGCTAAATTTTCCAGCCTAGCAGATAGCAAGTGGCGTAGTTTCCTCTATTTCTATGTCTTGAGAATAGGTAAAATATTAATTCATCAATTTCATTACTACTTCATTTTGATGTTCTAAATTTTTCACTTTGAACAGCAAAGATATATTTATGGCTGAACTGATAGGATGCATGGTCCAAAAACAATAAAAGAGAAAAAATCCAAATGCAAGTCCGGGAAGCTATAGCCCTTTGATTCTTGGCAATTATTCACAAAGGAAGAATACCATCTTTCAAGATGGGGATGAGTAATTGGATATCCACTTGAGAATCAACCTGATTGCAGTCAGAATGGCTGTTTCGTTAAAACAACAACAACAACAAACAACAACAACAACAACAACAACAACAACAAAATGCTGAAGAGAATCTGGTGAAAAGATGCTTTTCTTAATTGCTGGTGAGAATACCAATTAGTTCAGACACTATGGGAATTAGTTTAAAGATTTCTCAAATTTAGGTCAAGAATCTCAATATAAGAGAGCAATAGCATTTCTGAATACATATTTGAAAAATCAAATAAAGTTACCTGCATACCCATGTTTATCAGAGCACTCTCCCAGTAACCATTTGCAAATTTGTCTAGTTGTCCATTGATGATAGAATGGATAAAGCAAAGTTGAAAATACATATGAGGGAAATTTTTTGAAACAATAGGATGAAATGTTTCATGTTATGAAATTGCTAATTCTACTGGTGAGGTATGTCTGTCTCACAATTCAAGCATCATATTATCATGCATATAATCTATGGTGAAATGATAGTACAAGACAGGCAACTGAAGTTTGGTTGGGGAAGGATAAAACAGTCATGTTAGTCTCTTGTCTTTAGGGATAACAGAGTAACATTAATAGTGTCAGAGATTGTTTCTTGCCCATGGAATGAGTCTCAAGTTGGGCCAGTTATTAGTTGGCAATTCTTTCAGTCTCTGTTCCATTTTTGTCAATGTATTTCTTTTAAACAGGTTAAATTTGGGTTGAAAACTTTGTGGGTTGGTTGGTGTCCTTATTGCTCTACTAGGGGTTCTGCCTCAATATAGAAAGTAGCCATTTCTGGTTACATATCCCCATGGTTATGAGTCTCCGCTAAAGTTACCCCAATCGACTGCTGGTAATCTCCCTGATCCTAGGTCTCAGTAATGTCCTAGCAATGTCCCACCAGGTTCCACACCTGCCAGTGCAGGTTTCCAAACTTTCTCCTAGCCCTCTGGGCCTCTGGCCATTTCTCCTGTCTCGTTCCTAATTGATCCTCACCACTCCCATTCACCTCTGCATCCATCACGATCCCTCATCACATTTTGTTCAACTTGCTTATTCCTATACCAATACCATGTAACTTTTCCTACTATCGTTCTGTAGTACAGCTTGAAATCAGGGATGGAGATCCGTCCAGAGGACCTTTTAGTGAACTGGATTGTTTTAGCTATTTGGGATTTTTTGTTTTACCACATGAAAATGATTCTTCCAAGGTCTGTAAAGAATTATGTTGGAATTTTGATGGGAATTGAACTGAATCTTTAGAATGCTCTTGATAACATGGGCATTTTTATTATGTTAACTCTGATCCAGGAGCAAGGGAGACCTTTTTATCCTAAAGTACTATCTTCTGTTTATTTCTTCAGAGAGTTGAAGTAGTTGTCATACAGATCTTCCACTTGCTTGGTTAGAGTTACACGAAGAGAATTTATAGTATTTATGTCTGTTATGAGGTGTGATATTTCCCCAATTTATTTCTCAGCCAGTTCATCATTTGTATAAAAGGGGCTAGTCGTTGCTTTGAGTTAATTTTGCATCTAAACACATTGCTAAGGTGTTAATCAGCTTTAGGAGTTCTTCATTAGGGTTTTTTTTTTTTTGTCACTAATGAATATCATGGTATCATCTCCAAAGAGTGATACATTCACTACTTTCTTTCCAATTTCTTGATCTGCTTTAGTTGTCATACTGCTTTTAGTAAAACTTTAAGCAGCATACTGAAGAGATAGGGAGATTGGACAACAGTGTCTTGTCCATGATTTTAATGGAATTGCTTTAAATCTCTCTCTCTGTATTTAATTTGATAGTGACTATTTTTTTAAAAGATTTTTATTGGTTATTTGATTTGTTTACATTCGTATGTTGTCTCCCCTTTCCTGTTTCCACTCTGCAAGCTCCCTATCCCATTCCCCTCTTCCTATCTCTATGGGTGTGTTCCTCAACCCACCTACATACTCCTACCTCACAGACCTAGCATCCCACTATTCTGAGGCATCAGTCCTCCACAGAACCAAGGGCCTCACATTACCTTCATGCCAGATAAAGCAATCCTCTAATATATCTGCAACCGGTGGAGTCCCTTCATGTGTAATCTTCGGTTGGTGGTTTAGTTTCTGGGAACTCTGGTGGTCTGGTTAGTTGATATTATTGTACTTCCTATGGGTTGCAAACCCTTCAGCTCCTTCAGTCCTCTTCTAACCCTTCCCTTGGCGTCCCCATGTTCAGTCTAAAGGTTGGCTGCAAGCATCCACATCTCTATGGATCAGGCTCTGGCACAATATCTCAGCGGACTACTATGCGAGGCTTCTGTCACCAAGTGCTTCTAGGCACCAGCACCTTTTGGGACTTTCTCCAAAACTGACGATATAATCAGACACAAAACAAGCCTCAACTGATACAAGAAGATTTGTATAATCCCATGTATTTTATCAGATCACAACAGACTAAAGCTATTCTTCAATAACAAAAGCAACAGAAAGTGCACATATACATGGAAGCTGAGCAACTCTTTACTCAATGATAACGTGGTCAAGTAAGAAATTAAGAAAAAAATTAAAGGCTCTTTAGAATTTAATGTAAACAAAGGCACAACATACCAAAAATTATGGGACACAATTAAAGCCGTGTTGAGAGGAAAATTCATAGGAATGAGTGCCTCCATAAGGAATTTGGAGAGAGCATCTACTAGCAGCATTTTAAAGATTTTAATGACTGTATCTATTTCCTTAAGGGTTACAGGACTATTTATATAGTTTACCTGATCAAGATTTAACTGCTGTAAGCAGATTCATTGTAAAAACTCGACTTCATTTAGATTTTTCAATTTTGAGGAGTATGGTTTTTGAATTAAGACCTGATGACCTTTGCCTTACAGAAGCTTTGCAGTTTTATGAGATCCCATTTGTCGATTCTTGATCTTAGAGCGTAAGCCATAGGTGTTTTGTTCAGGAAATTTTTTCCAGTGACCATGTGTTCCAGATGCTTCCCTAGATTTTCTTCTATTAGTTTGAGTGTATCTGGTTAGATGTGGAGGTCCTTGATACACTTGGACTTAAGCTTTGTACAGGGTGATAAGCATGGATCAATCTGCATTCTTCTACGTTTTGACCTCCAGTTGAACCAGCACCATTTGCTGAAAATGTTATCTTTTTTCCATTGGATGGTTTTGGCTCCTCTGTCAAAAATCAAGTGACCATAGGTATGGGGTTCATTTCTGGGTCTTCAATTCTATTCCATTGGTCTATCTGTCATTCTCTGTACCAATACCATGCAGTTTTTATCACTATTGCTCTGTAATACTGCTTGAGTTCAGGGATAGTGATTCCCCCTGAAGTCCTTTTGTTGTTGAGGATAGCTTTAGCTATCCTGGGTTTTTTGTTATTCCAGATGAATTTGCAAATTGTTCTGTCTAACTCTTTGAAGAATTGGATTGGTATTTTGATGGGGATTGCATTGAATCTGTAGATTGCTTTTGGTAAAATGGCCATTTTTACTATATTAATCCTGCCAATTCATGAGCATGGGAGATCTTTCCATCTTCTGAGGTCTTCTTCAATTTCTTTCCTTAGTGTCTTGAAGTTCATATTGTACAGATCTTTTAGTTGCTTGGTTAAAGTCACACCGAGGTACTTTATATTATTTGGGTCTATTATGAAGGGTGTCGTTTCCCTAATTTCTTTCTCGGCTTGTTTCTCTTTTGTATAGAGGAAGGCAAATGATTTATTTGAGTTAATTTTATACCCAGCCATTTTGCTGAAGTTGTTTATCAGCTTTAGTAGTTCTCTGGTGGAACTTTTGGGATCACTTAAATATACTATCATATCTGCAAATAGTGATATTTTGACCTCTTCTTTTCCAATCTCTATCCCCTTGATCTCCTTTTGTTGACTGATTGTTCTGGCTAGAACTTCAAGAACTATATTGAATAAGTAGGGAGTGAGTGGGCAGCCTTGTCTAGTCCCTGATTTTAGTGGGATTGCTTCAAGTTTCTCTCCATTTAGTTTAATGTTAGCAACTGGTTTGCTGTATATGGCTTTTACTATGTTTAGGTATGGGCCTTGAATTCCTATTCTTTCCAGGACTTTTATCATGAAGGGGTGTTGAATTTTGTCAAATGCTTTCTCAGCATCTAATGAAATGATCATGTGGTTCTGTTCTTTCAGTTTGTTTATATAATGGATCACGTTGATGGTTTTCCGTATATTAAACCATCCCTGCATGCCTGGGATGAAGCCTACTTGATCATGGTGGATGATTGTTTTGATGTGCTCTTGAATTCGGTTTGCCAGAATTTTATTGAGTATTTTTGCGTCGATATTCATAAGGGAAATTGGTCTGAAGTTCTCTTTCTTTGTTGTGTCTTTGTGTGGTTTAGGTATAAGAGTAATTGTGGCTTCGGAGAGGTATTCGGTAGTGATCCATCTGTTTCAATTTTGTGGAATAGTTTGGATAATATTGGTATGAGGTCTTCTATGAAGGTTTGATAGAATTCTGCACTAAACCCGTCTGGACCTGGGCTCTTTTTGGTTGGGAGACCTTTAATGACTGCTTATATTTCCTTAGGAGTTATGGGGTTGTTTAACTGGTTTATCTGTTCCTGATTTAACTTCGAAACCTGGTATCTGTCTAGGAAATTGTCCATTTCCTGAAGATTTTCAAGTTTTGTTGAATATAGGTTTTTATAGTAAGATCTGATAATTTTTTGAATTTCCTCTGAATCTGTAGTTATGTCTCCCTTTTCGTTTCTGATTTTGTTAATTTGGACACACTCTCTGTGTCCTCTCGTTAGTCTGGCTAAGGGATTATCTATCTTGTTGATTTTCTCAAAAAACCAACTTTTGGTTCTGTTGATTCTTTCTATGGTCCTTTTTGTTTCTACATGGTTGATTTCAGCTCTGAGTTTGATTATTTCCTGCCTTCTACTCCTCCTGGGTGTATTTGCTTCTTTTTGTTCTAGAGCTTTTAGGTGTGCTGTCAAGCTGCTGACATATGCTCTTTCCTGTTTCTTTCTGCAGGCACTCAGTGCTATGAGTTTTCCTCTTAGCACAGCTTTCATTGTGTCCCATAAGTTTGGGTATGTTGTACCTTCATTTTCAATAAATTCTAAAAAGTTTTTAATTTCTTTCTTTATTTCTTCCTTGACCAGGTTATCATTGAGTAGAACATTGTTCAATTTCCACGTATATGTGGGCATTCTTCCCTTATTGTTATTGAAGACCAGTTTTAGGCTGTGGTGGTCCGATAGCACGCATGGTATTATTTCTATCTTTCTGTACCTGTTGAGGCCTGTTTTTTGACTAATTATATGGTCAATTTTGGAGAAAGTACCATGAGGAGCTGAGAAGAAGGTATATCCTTTTGCTTTAGGATAGAATGTTCTATAAATATCCATTAAGTCCATTTGGCTCATAACTTCTCTTAGTCTGTCTACATCTCTGTTTAATTTCTGTTTCCATGATCTGTCCATTGATGAGAGTGGGGTGTTGAAATCTCCCACTATTATTGTGTGAGGTGCAATGTGTGTTTTGAGCTTTAGTAAGGTTTCTTTTACATATGTAGGTGCCCTTTTATTTGGGGCATAGATATTTAGGATTGAGAGTTCGTGTTGGTGGATTTTTCCTTTGATGAATATGAAGTGTCCTTCCTTATATTTTTGATGACTTTTAGTTGAAAATTGATTTTATTTGATATTAGAATGTCTACTCCAGCTTGCTTCTTCTGACCATTTGCTTGGAAAGTTGTTTTCCAGCCTTTCACTCTGAGGTAATGTCTGTCTTTGTCTCTGAGGTGTGTTTCCTGTAGGCAGCAGAATGCAGGGTCCTCGTTGCATATCCAGTTTGTTAATCTATGTCTTTTTATTGGGGATTTGAGGTCATTGATGTTGAGAGATATTAAGGAATAGTGATTATTGCTTACCGTTATATTCATATTTGGATGTGAGGTTATGTTTGTGTGCTCTCATTCTCTTTGTTTTGTTGCCAAGATGATTAGTTTCATGCTTCTTCTAGGGTATAGCTTGCTTCCTTATGTTGGGCTTTATCATTTATTATCCTTTGTAGTGCTGGATTTGTAGAAAGATATTGTGTAAATTTGGTTTTGTCATGGAATATCTTGGTTTCTCTATCTATGTTAATTGAGAGTTTTGCAGGAAACAGTAACATGGGCTGGCATTTGTGTTCTCTTAGGGTCTGTCTGACATCAGTCCAGGATCTTCTGGCCTTCATAGTTTCTGGCGAGAAGTCTGGTGTGATTCTGATAGGTCTGCCTTTATATGTTACTTGACCTTTTTCCCTTACTGTTTTTAATATTCTTTCTTTATTTTGTGCGTTTGGTGTTTTGACAATTATGTGATGAGAGGTGTTTCTTGTCTGGTCCAATCTATTTGGAGTTCTGTAGGCTTCTTGTATGCCTATGGGTATCTCTTTTTTTAGGTTAGGGAAGTTTTCTTCTATGATTTTGTTGAAGATATTTACTGGTCCTTTGAGCTGGGAGTCTTCACTCTCTTCTATACCTATTATCCTTAGGTTAGATCTTCTCATTGAGTCCTGGATTTTCTGTATGTTTTGGACCAGTAGCTTTTTCTGCTTTACATTATCTTTGACAGTTGAGTCAATGATTTCTATGGAATCTTCTGCTCCTGAGATTCTCTCTTCCATCTCTTTTATTCTGTTGGTGAAGTTTGTATCTACAGCTCCTTGTCTCTTCTTTTGGTTTTCTATATCCAGGGTTGTTTCCATGTGTTCTTTCTTGATTGCTTCTATTTCCATTTTTAATTCCTTCAACTGTTTGATTGTGTTTTCCTGGAATTCTTTCAGGGATTTTTGTGACTCCTCTCTATGGGCTTCTACTTGTTTATTTACGATTTCCTGGAATTCTTTCAGGGATTTTTGCGATTCCTCTCTGTAGGCTTCTACTTGTTCTCTAAGGGAGTTCTTCCCGTCTTTCTTGAAGTCCTCCAGCATCATGATCAAATATGATTTTGAAACTAGATCTTGCTTTTCTGGTGTGTTTGGATATTCCATGTTTGTTTTGGTGGGAGAATTGGGCTCCGATGATGCCATGTCGTCTTGGTTTCTGTTTCTTGGGTTCCTGCGCTTGCCTCTCGCCCTCAGATTATCTCTAGTGTTACATTGTTCTGCTATTTCTGACAGTGGCTAGACTGTCCTATAAGTCTGTGTGTCAGGAGTGCTGTAGACCTGTTTTCCTCTCTTTCAGTCAGTTATGGGGACAGAGTGTTCTGCTTTCGGGCGTGTAGTTTTTCCTCTCTACAGGTCTTCAGCTATTCCTGTGGGCCTGTGTCTTGAGTTCACCAGGCAGGTCACTTGCAGCAGAAAAGTTGGTCTTACCTGTGGTCCTGAGGCTCAAGTTCGCTCGTGGGGTGCTGCCCATGGGCTCTCTGTGGCGGCAGCAACCAGGAATACCTGTGCCTCCCCTTCCGGGAGCTTCAGTGCATCAGGGTTCCAGATGGCCTTTGGTGTTTTCCTCTGGCATCCGAGATGTGTGTGCAGAGAGCAGTTTCTTCTGGTTTCCCAGGCTTGTCTGCCTCTCTGAACGTTTAGCTCTCCCTCCCATGGGATTTGGGTGCAGAGAACTGTTTATCCGGTCTGTTTCCTTCAGCTTCTGGCTGTGTCTCAGGCAGGGGTCCTGCCGCTCCTGGGCCCTCCCCCACGGGAGCCCAGAGGCCTTATACAGTTTCCTCTTGGGCCAGGGATCTGGGCAGGGGTGGGCAGTGTTGGTGGTCTCTTCCGCTCTGCAGCCTCAGGAGTGCCCACCTGACCAGGCGGTTGGGTCTCTCTCTCTCACGGGGTCTGGGATCAGAGAGCTGCTGCAGGCCGGGATCCGCGGGTGTGGGACTTCCGGTAAACACAGGACGTGCCTGGTCCTAGAGGAATTCTGCCTCCGTGTTTCCCGAGCTCACCAGGCAGCTTTCTCTCAGCAGAAAAGTTGGTCTTACCTGTGGTCCCGTGGCTCAAGTTCGCTCGCGGGGTGCTGCCCACGGGCTCTCTGCAGCGGCAGCAACCAGGAAGATATGCGCCGCCCCTTCCGGGAGCTTTAGTGCACCAGGGTTCCAGATGGCCTTTTGTGTTTTCCTCTGGCGTCTGAGATGTGTGTGCAGAGAGCAGTTTCTTCTGGTTTCCCAGGCTTGTCTGCCTCTCTGAAGGTTTAGCTCTCCCTCCATGGGATTTGGGTGCAGAGAACTGTTTATCCGGTCTGTTTCCTTCAGGTTCTGGCAGTGTCTCAGGCAGGAGTCCTGCCGCTCCTGGGCCCTCCCCTACGGGAACCCAGAGGCCTTATACAGTTTCCTCTTGGGCCAGGGATGTGGGCAGGGGTGGGCAGTGTTGGTGGTCTCTTCAGCTCTGCAGCCTCAGTTGTGCCCACCTGACCAGGCGGTTGGGTCTCTCTCTCACAGGGTCTGGGAGCAGAGAGCTGCTGCAGGCCGGGATCCGCGGGTGTGGGACTTCCAGTAACCACAGGACGTGCACAGTCCTAGAGGAATTCTGCCTCCGTGTGTCCCGAGCTCACCAGGCTGCTTTCTTGCAGCAGAAAAGTTGGTCTTACCTGTGGTCCTGAGGCTCAAGTTCGCTCACGGGGTGCTGCCCACGGGCTCACTTATTTATGTCCTTCTTAAAGTCCTCTATCACCTTTATGAGATGAAAATATAGATCTGAATCTTGTTTTACACATGTGTTTGGGTATGTGTTGGCTTGCAGTATGTGTTGGGAGAACTGGGTTCTCATGTTGCCAAGTAGTGTTGGTTTATTTAGCTTATATTCTTGTGCTTGTTTATCAGAATCTGGTTATCTTTGGAGTTAAATGGCCTTGCTCTATCTGACTGGAGCCTGTCCTCCTGTATTCCTGTTCTGTGATCCTGGATGTGTCAGAATTCCTGGGTGGTTGAACTGCTACTGGAATGTGTGCTGAGACGGTGGGGATCCAGAACAGAAGCTCTGCTCCCTACACAGGTGCAAACCAGAAGGAGTGCAGGTCTTTGACTTAGTGAAGTATCAGTATCCAGGAGTTCTGGGGAACACAGTTATACATGAGGAGTTGAGCTGCAAATGGGATGTTTGCTGACCGGGTGTGTATCCAGAGAAAATGCTCTGCTCACAGCATAGGTACACACTATAAGGTGCAATCTCTGTTTTATTTTTTCATTTTTTTATCATTATTAAATTGAGTATTTCTTATTTACATTTCGATTGTTTTTCCCCTTCTCGGTTTCCAGGCCAACATACCCCTAACCCTTCCCTCTCCCCTTCTATATGGGTGTTGCCCTCCCCATACTCCCCCATTACCACCCTCCCACCAACAATCACATTCACTGGGGGTTCAGTCTTGGCAAGACTAAGGGCTTCCCCTTCCCTGGTGCTCTTACTAGGCTATTCATTGCTACCTATGAGGTTGGAGCCCAGGGTCAGTCCATGAATAGTCTTTGGGTAGTGGCTTAGTCCCTGGAAGTTCTGGTTGCTTGTCATTGTTGTTCATATGGGGTCTCGAGATCATTCAATCTCTTCTAGTCCTTTCTCTGATTCCTTCAACAGGGGTCGCATTCTCAGTTCAGTGGTTTGCTGTTGGCATTTGCCTATGTATTTGCTGTATTCTGGCTGTGTCTCTCAGGAGAGATCTACATCTGGTTCCTGTAAACCTGCATTTCTTTGCTTCATCCATCTTAACTAATTGGGTGCCTGTATATGTATGGGCCACATGTGGGGCAGTCTCTGAATGGGTGTTCCTTCTACCTCTGTTCTAAACTTTTCCTCCCTATTCCCTGCCAAGGGTATTCTTGTTCCCCTTTTAAAGGAGTGAAGAATTCGCATTTTGGTCTTTCTTCTTGAGTTTCATGTGTTCTGTGCATCTAGGGTAATTAAAGCTTTTGGGCTAATAGCCACTTATCAATGAGTGCATACCATGTGTGATTTTCTGTGATTGTGTTACCTCACTCAGGATGATATTTTCCAGTACCATCCATTTGCCTATGAATTTCATAAAGTCATTGTTTTGACAGCTGAGTATTATTCCATTGTGTAGATGTACCACATTTTCTGTATCCATTCCTCTGTTGAAGGGCATCTGGGTTCTTTCCACCTTTTATAAATAAGGCTACTATGAACATAGGGGAACATGTGTCTTTGTTATATTTTGGGGGCATCTTTTGGGTATATGCCCAAGAGAGGTATAACTGGATCCTCAGGTACTTCAATGTCCAATTTTCTGAGGAACCTCCAGACTGATTTCCAGAATGGTTTTACCAGTCTGCAATCCCACCAACAATGGAGGAGTGTTCCTCTTTCTCCACATCCTCGCCAGCATTTGCTGTCACCTGATTTTTTGATCTTAGCCATTCTCACTTGTGTAAGGTGAAATCTCAGGGTTGTTTTGATTTGTAGTTCCCTTATGACTAAAGATACTGAACATTTCTTTAGGTGTTTCTCAGTCATTTGGCATTCCTCAGCTGTGAATTCTTTGTTTAGCTCTGAACCCCATTTTTTAATAGGGTTATTTGTCTCCCTGCGGTCTAACTTCTTGAGTTCTTTGTATATTTTGGATATTAGCCCTCTATCTGTTGTAGGATTGGAAAATATTTTTTCCCAATCTGTTGGTTGCCATTTTGTCCTAACCACAGTGTCCTTTGCCTTACAGAAGCTTAGCAGTCTTATGAGATCTCATTTGTCGATTCTTGATCTTAGAGCATAAGCCATTGGTGTTTTGTTCAGGAAATTTTCTCCAGTGCCCATGTGTTCGAGATGCTTCCCCAATTTTTCTTCTATTAGTTTGAGTGTATCTGGTTTGATGTGGAGGTCCTTGATCCACTTGGACTTAAGCTTTGTAGGGTGATAAGCATGGATCAATCTGCATTCTTCTACATGTTGTCCTCCAGTTGAACCAGCACCATTTGCTGAAAATGCTATCTTTTTTCCATTGGATGGCTTTGGCTCCTTTGTCAAAAATCAAGTGACCCTAGGTGTGTGGGTTCATTTCTGAGTCTTCCATTCTATTCCACTTCTCTATCTCTCTCTGTACCAATACCGTGCAGTTTTTATCACTATTGCTCTGTAATACTGCTTGAGTTCAGGGATAGTAATTCCCCCCAGAGTCCTTTCATTGTTGAGGATAGTTTTAGCCATCCTGTTTTTTTTTTGTTATTCGAGATGAATTTGCAAATTGTTCTGTCTAACTCTTTGAAGAATTGGATTGATATTTTAATGGGGATTGCATTGAATCTGTAGATCGCTTTTGGTAAAATAGCCATTTTTACTATAATAATCCTGCCAATCCATTAGCATGAGAGACCTTTCCATCTTCTGAGGTTTTCTTCAGTTTCTTTCTTCAGAAGATTGAAATTCTTATTGTACAGATCTTTTACTTGCATGGTTAAAGTCACACCGAGGTATTTTATATTATTTGGGACTATTATGAAGGGTGTTGTTTCCCTAATTTCTTTCTCGGCTTGTTTCTCTTTAGGGTAGAAGAAGGCTACTGATTTATTTGAGTCATTTTATACGCAGCCATTTTGCTGAAGTTGTTTATCAGCTTTAATAGTTCTCTGATGGAACTTTTGGGATCACTTAAATATACTATCATATATCTTCAAATAGTGATATTTTGACTTCTTCTTTTCCAATCTGTATCCCCTTTGTCTCCTTTTCTTGTCTGACTGCTCTGGATAGAACATCAAGAACTATATTGAATACGTAGGGAGAGAGTGGGCAGCCTTGTCTAGTCCCTGAATTTAGTGGGATTGCTTCAAGTTTCTCTCCATTTAGTTTAATGTTGGCAACTGGTTTGCTGTATATGGCTTTTACTATGTTCAGGTATGGGCCTTGAATTCCTATTCTTTCTAGGACTTTTATCATGAAGGGGTGCTGAATTTTGTCAAATGCTTTCTCAGCATCTAATGAAATGATCTTATGGTTTTGTTCTTTCAGTTTGTTTATATAATGGATCACGGTGATGGTTTTCTGTATATTAAACCATCCCTGCATGCCTGGGATGAAGCCTACTTGATCATGGGGGATGATTGTTTTGATGTGCTCTTGGATTCAGTGTGCCAGAATTTTATTGAGTAATTTTACTTCGATATTCATAAGGGAAATTGGTGTGAAGTTCTCTTTCTTTGTTGGGTCTTTTTGTGGTTTAGTTATAAGAGTAATTGTGGCTTCATAGAAAGAATTCAGTAGTGCTCCATCTGTTTCAATTTTGTGTTATTAGTTTGGATAATATTGGTATGAGGTCTTCTATGAAGGTCTGATAGAATTCTTCAATAAACCCGTCTGGACCTGGGCTCTTTTTGGTTGGGAGACCTTTAATGACTGCTTCTATATTGTTAGGAGTTCTGGGGTTGTTTAAATGGTTTATCTGTTCCTGATTTAACTTCGGTACCTGGTATCTGTCTAGGAAATTGTCCATTTCCTGAAGATTTTCAAGTTTTGTTGAATATAGGCTCTTGTAGTAGGATCCAATGAAATTTTGAATTTCCTCTGATTCTGTATTATGTCTCCTTTTTCGTTTCTGATTTTGTTAATTTGTACACACTCTCTGCGTTCTCTCATTAGTCTGGCTAAGGGTTTATCTATCTTGTTTATTTTCTCAAAGAACCAAGTTTTGGTTCTGTTGATTCTTTGTATTGTCCTTTTTGTTTCTACATGGTTGTTTTCAGCTCTGAATTTGATTATTTCCTGCCTTCTATTCCTCCTGGGTGCACTTGCTTCTTTATGTTCTAGAGCTTTTAGGTGTGCTGTCAAGCTGATAACATATCCTCTCTCCTGTTTCTTTCTACAGGCACTCAGAGCTATGAGTTTTCCTCTTAGCACAGCTTTCGTTGTGTCCCTTAAGTTTGGGTATGTTGATCCTTCATTTTCAGTAAATTTTAAGAAGTCTTTAATTTCTGTCTTTATTTCTTCCTTTACCAGGTTATCATTGAGTAGAGCATTGTTCAATTTCCACGTATATGTGGGCATTCTTCCCTTATTGTTATTGAAGACCATCTTAGCCCATGGTGGTCTGATGGGATGCATGGACTTATTTCTATCTTTCTGTATCTGTTGAGGCCTGTTTTACCACCAATTATATGGTCAATTTTGGAGAAAGTCCCATGAGGAGGTGAGAAGAATATATATCCTTTTTCTTTAGGATAGAATGTTCTATAAATATCTGTTAAGTTCATTTGGTTCATGACTTCTCTTAGTCTGTCTATATCTCTGTTTAATTTCTGTTTCCACGATCTGTTCATTGATGAGAGTGGGGTATTGAAATCTGCTACTATGATTGTGTGAGTTGCAATGTGTACTTTGAGCTTTAGTAAGGTTTCTTTTATGTATGTAGGTGCCCTTGTACTTGGACCATAGATATTTAGGATTGAGAGTTCATTTTGGTGGATTTTTTCTTTGATGAAAATGAAGTGTCCTTCCTTATGTTTTTTGATGACTTTTAGTTGAAAATCAATTTTATTCGATATTAGAATGGCTACTCCAGCTGGCTTCTTCCGACCATTTGCTTGGAAAGTTCTTTTCCAGCCTTTCACTCTGAGGTAGTGTCTGTCCTTGTCTGTGATGTGTGTTTCTTGTAGGCAGCAGAATACAGAGTCCTCTTTGCATATCCAGTTTGTTAATCTATGTCTTTTTATTGGGGACTTGAGACCACTGATTTTGATAGATATAAGGAATAGTGATTATTGCTTCCTGTTATATTCATATTTGGATGTGAAATTATGTTTGTGTGCTTTTCTTCTCTTTGTTTTGTTGCCAAGACATTTAGTTTCTTGCTTTTTCTAGGGTGTAGCTTGCCTTCTTATGTTGGGCTTTACTGTTTATTATCCTTTGTAGCACTGGATTTGTAGAAAGATATTGTGTAAATTTCGTTTTGTAATGGAATATCATGGTTTCTCCATCTATGTTAACTGATGGAGTTTTGCAGGATACAGTAATCTGGGCTGGGATTTGTGTTCTCTTAGGGTCTGTATGACATCTGTCCAGGATCTTCTGGCTTTCTTAATCTCTGGTGAGAATTCTGGTGTGATTCTGATGGTCTGCCTTTATATGTTACTTGACCTTTTTCCCTTACTGCTTTTAATATTCTTTCTTTATTTTGTGCGTTTGGTGTTTTGACTATTATGTGACGGGAGGTGTTTCTTTTCTGGTCCAATCTATTTGGAGTTCTGTAGGCTTCTTGTATGTTTATGGGCATCTCTTTTTTAGGTTAAGGACGTTTTCTTCTATGACTTTCTTGAAGATATTTACTGCTCATTGAGCTGGGAGTCTTCACTCTCTTCTATACCTATTATCCTTAGGTTTGATCTTCTCTTTGAGTCCTGGATTTCCTTTATATTTTGGACCAGTAGCCTTTTCCGTTTTACATTATCTTTGACAGTTGTGTCAATGATTTCTATGGAATCTTGTGCTACTGAAATTCTCCTATCTCTTGTATTCTGTTGGTGACACTTGTATCTACGGCTCCTTGTCTCTTCTTTGTTTTTCTATATCCAGGGTTGTTTCCCTGTGTCCTTTCTTTATTGCTTCTATTTCTATTTTTAATTCCTTCAACTGTTTGCTTGTGTTTTCCTAGAATTCTTTCAGGGATTCTCTGTTTTAATGTTAAAGTGTTTATGATAACTTTCTCCACTGCTTTCACTTACTAAGCCATGCTTACTTTTGATGATTTAACTTGATTAAATAATTTAGACTTTAAAAAATGTGAATTACTTTAGGTATTAATAAAAAATATTTCTTCTACATTCCAAGTTGCCATGAGGCAAACTTTAATTAGTTTTGCTAAGGGTTTGTTTATCTTGTTGGTTTTCTCAAAGAGTCAGCTCTTAATGTTGTTGATCCTTTGTATTGTTGTCCTTGTTTCTAATTGGTTGATCAGCAAAATTTTGATCTATTTTTGAAATTTGAGTCTTGCTTTCTTTCCTAAGTTGCTTCATGTTACTTGGCTCAACTAATGTTCTTCCTCATCTACTTGAATGCTCATATTCTAGGCACTTGACATTGAACTCAACATTATACACCTTAATATTCAGTGTTCCTAGTATGCATAGCACCTTTGTGGGGCAATGAATTAACTTTTTTTAATTAAATGTGATCACTGTTTTTATTTGAGTTTTGGGGAATAATTGTAACATTTGAAATGAGGTATTTTTCCAGTGAATCATGGTTAGCATTTGACCTTTAGTTTCTGTAAATTTATAATGTATTCAATTGAGAGTCATGTCATATGTATGTGGCTTATATAACAATCTTATTTGTTATTTATACTCAGATATTGGAGCCGGAGATTTGGCTCAGATGATAAAGTGATTGGCAGGAGCTTAAGAACATGAATCAGATTCATAAAACACATGCTAGAAAAGAAAGTTGTGAGCGTGGGTACTTGTAGTGAAAATTCTGGGGAGGGGGAGACTGATTTATCCCTGAGGCTCACTGGCAACACAGCCTAGCATAGTGAAAGTGTTTCAAGAAGTGACAAATCCTGTCTCAAGAACAAAAGAAGATGGTGTATTACTCCTCAGAAATTATAACTGAGACTGACCTGTGCTAAACCACACACACAAACACACACACACACACACACACACACACACGCACGCACGCACATACACGTACAAGTACAATTACACTCAAGCACATATACATACCAGCACTGCATCCACATTCTATTGCAGATACATTTGTACTCCCTACACATACACAAACTCAAATATACAAAAAGCTAAGCAAATCCTCTATTATTTTATCAGAGCAGATTTGTTGGTTGATTGATTTACAATATCTATTAAGCATGTAAGCATGTTTTCCCCTCTCCCAACTCCTCTCAGACCCTCCCAACATTTTTACCTACTCAACATCATATTTGCTTTCTTTCTTTTTTCTTCCCATTTCCCCCTCCTTTCCCTCCCTACTCTTTCTTCTTCCTTTCTTTCTTTCTTTCTTTCTTTCTTTCTTTCTTTCTTTCTTTCTTTCTTTCCTTCTTTCTTTCTTTCTCTCTTTTCTCTTTCTCAAAACCAACAAGCAAAGACCAATAGATATGCCACCACCCCAACACACACCACACACACACCAAAATAAAGCAAAAAACACTTGAATCTCATGAAGTTTAGTTGGTGTTGACCTACCCTGCAATGTCATTGAAATACCCAGGGACACTTCTTTGGGGAAAATGTATAATTCCATTACCAGAAGTAATACAGTGAAATATCTTTTAGGTTAGGGCTGAGATCTCTTGTCTGCTAGACTTCTCACTACTGGGGCCTAGGCATGCTGCCAGAGTATTTGTTAGTTCACACATTCAGCCACTATTTTTAATGCTAATTTCAGTCAATCAGATGTTGAAATTTTTTATTCTGATTTTCTTATTTAATTTTTAAAATTGAAGATGAGGCTATTTCTCACATACCTTGATGGCAATTTCTTCTCCCGCCAAACTTCCCAGTTAGGTCCAACCTACTTTCACATAAGGACACACTCCGTTTCTGTCATTAGAAATGTTAGCCATTTAAGAGATAACAGCAAAATATAAGAAAATAAAATATAAATTGATAAAACAGGAACCTTCACATTGAAGGCAAAGCAAATGACCAGAAGAAAAAGACCCCATGACACTAAATTGGGGACCTGCTCATTTGTTCATTTGTACACTTAACAATACTAAGATAAAACCTAATATATATATATATATATATATATATATATATATATATATATATATTCTTTTTTTTCTAAGACCTTTGCAGACCTGGTTCTTTGTGATTTATTCTCAGTTCACATGACCTTTCCTCAGTTGATATAGAGGGCATGGTCCTCCTTCTGTCCACCAGTACCTCTGGGTTCTATACTCTTCTGATCTCCTATTTTACAGGGCTCCCTGAACTCTTAGAGGAGGAATTTGGTGATACTTTTAAAGTAACTAATATCATTAGATTTGAGTTATAATTGCCTGCTTATAATTTTCTCAATACATGTAATTTTATATTTACCAAATTACTTATTCCTTTACTCACTTATTTATTTTATATGTGTGCAGTTTGTGAGTGTCATGATATGATCTGTGGGTCAGAGGACAACTCTCTATAGTTGGGTCTCTCTTATCACCAGTGAGAGCCAGAGATCAAATTGCTGAGCCATCTCACTAGCTGGAATTATATACTAAAAGAGAACATATCAGAACATTACTTTTGTTTTTGATGGACCTAAAGAACATCAATTATCACAGAAAAAAACAGTGACCACATTAATTTTTTTAATTTTGATTGAATTATTATTATTTTTTACACATGTTGTTTATTGATCTATTTGTGGATGTTTGTTTATTTCTATGTTTATACACTTCGGCTAGTATAAGTAATGCTGATATGTATATTCTATTTAGTTTTTGCAAAGAATGCATTTTGTCACAGTTAGAATTTGCACAATTGTTTGTTTTATATTTAAGTTTTATTATTCTGACTTTATTTCTATAATTTATTTGTTGAAGAAACTTTGCCATTTACTGTGAATAATTCCCTTGCAGCTGTTACATTATTAACAGCATCCCAATCTCATCTGTTACTATATTTCTCTACTTTCGATTTATTTATTTTCTTAATTCATAGTTGGATCTAGTAGTTTGGTCCATTGCAAGGTGTGATGGCAGCAGGTTCATTCAAGAAGTGTATTGTGTCTGAGTAAGATTTTCTGTTTTGTTTTTTTTTTCCATCTCTTACTATTGAATCTCTTTATTTTCAAACAAATTACAGCTCTGCGTTTTTCAGTTTGAGTGTGAAATGTTCCTAGATGCACATGGTTCAATGGAACTTCAACAGGCATGAGCACAAGAGGACAGTCAGAACCATTACTGGGATGGCAAGGAATGTGGCCACACCTGAAACATAAACTCGGTGAAAAAGTATCAGGTTGGTTTACTTTTTAAAAATGATGCTTTCCTTTCATTCTGTAGTTCACCAGTATGAACTTAGGGTATCTAAGGTTACTAATATAGACCTGATAGGAAATATCATAGTTTCTATACATGGGATTGTCCCTTTTCCCTTGTATCCATGCACATCATTTCCAATTAATAATTTTGAGAACGTGCCCATCCTCAGTCTTTATGCTTATAGTAGGAATATTTTCAGTTACTTATCTTCATACTCACAGGAGAGTAAAAAGATGGCAAAAATTTTATGTGCTTCAATTATAAATACTTGATTATAACATGAAATTTGGAATGCATTGTTATTATTGAATGTTGTATAAAAATCAGTAATTATAGTTAATTAAAACATTCTAAATTACTTTATATTGGTTGTTTCATAGATAATTCTTTTTTTTAATTTTTTATTAGATATATTTCTTTATTTACATTTCAAATGTTATCGCTTCTCGGCCTTTTGGCTAAGATCAAGTGTAGTATCAAATGTTATTTCCCTTCCCGGTTTGAATTACTATTTTTTAATCATGGATATATGTGTGCCTTTGTAACAATTACTTCAGCCCTTACATTGGCTTTCTCTTGCCAGGTGCACTGATGCAAATAATGAGACAATCTAAAAAATTTAATTAGTTAATTTTACATTATATGTAGGTGAAATACAGATAATTATTCCATAAGGCTTTGCATTGTATTAACAGTAGACACTGAAGTTCAGCTGTCTAGATAGCAAGTTCTTAGGAAAGTTTTGAAAAAACACTATGATAACTTAAAGTGAAATCGTAACTTTTTTATATAAGCATATTTTTTTTATTCTTTTGGGAATTGAGTAGAACATTTTTCTGAAAGAATATGGTCCTTTAGAGCCTCCTAAACTCAATGTACCTGAACAATGGCTTCCTACTGAATAAAAGCTGGCCCATGGCCTGTTTTAATTAACAATATGCAGAAGAATGAATGCATGCATGTGTGGAGCTCTCAAGGAGTGAAACAAATTAGCATGCTGTGAGATTTATCACTGATTACAGTTCTAAGTGTGCAGAGTAAGTTATGTCTGTTTGAATAAGACACTGAAGTAGGAATCCACTTTCTTTATAATTAGATTGATATACAGCATAATTCACTAAGTGGTAGTAATAAAATTACAAAGCCATGTAATAATTCATTTTGTGTTCATGCACCATGTCCAATTTTTCCATGTTAACCTTTAACCTGCACATCATCTTTACCATTATTTATTTGTATAAACAAATGGAAATGTTGCTGTATTTTTAATTACCAAAGGGATTGCATATGATTACTTATGCAAGAATATGAATAACATTTAGGCTCCGAACACTTCTGTCATAAAGCAATAAAATATCCATATTAAACAATGAAAGACAACAATGACTGATATTTCAAAACGGATGCATGAAAGAAGAATTCTTATTTGTACGAGTTTATAAAAATATTATATAACTTGAATGCATGAAAGTGTATAAAAATAAAAAATAATATTAAAAATGAATAACCATGTGGTGATGCTTATGAAACCGATGTTAGGGCATTTTTGTGTGGGGGTGCTATAGGAGATGTTGAAATCACCAACTGTTCCCTGATGACCAATCTGTGTGTCTTTGACTGTGGATGCAGTGGTGGGTAGATGATCCCAAAATGCCAATTATCTGTTCACTTTATTATCCAATGAACAGAGCTCATGGAGATAGCATTTGGTAAACAGACAACATGACAGTTTCCACCTGCAATGTACCATTTTTATTCATATCTATTCACATAAAACCTCAGTGAAACACATAACTGAAGTAGAAACATTTACAAAAGAAAGTTACAGTGACTTTATTATCGATGTTACATTATAAGATGATAAGGAAGATAGGTTCCAATTCCTGTGACAATGTGTGTCCCTTTCTTTACTCTAATAGAACAATAGGTTAGGAATTGTTATGTTCCATTCTTTCTGAATAATGATCATTATAATTATGTACTTCAGATTGTTGGATGCTGGATTTTCAATGTTTGTGATTACAGTTTATATTCTCTCTTGTTTCTTCTTGAGACAAAAATCTAACCATATACCCCAAACTAGAACTAATTTTCTCTTCCCTTGCCTCTGCTTCTCACGCACTTTCCATGTATTTCAGACCTGCATCAACACAACTGGCGCTAACACAGAATTTTGTTTTAATATTTATATGAGTTATGCTACTTAAACAATAGTGTTAATGCAAATCTTTTATGTTTCAACTTACTTAAGTATAATGGAAGGTATTAAAACAATTTACAGAGAAATTACAAAAATTAAATGCTTCTTTGTGATATCCTATATATACATCCAACTGCTTTTAAACCCTGAATTCTCCTTTGTGTACTCAATATTTTTCTGAACTTATATGAAGTATATATACCTGTAAAAATAATCACAGACAATACATGCATGTAGTTTTTGTTTATGTTAATTTACCCTCCCTAATATAACAAAGTATTTGCTTTATTAATTTTGTCTCTTTTCTTTGCAATTCTTCAGCCTGATCTCATTAGTACACATTGATAGGAATTAAAACTAATAATAAGTTTGATTCATAGTACAAATAAATTTCAAGTGATTATAATTAAGAAACTACACCAGTTCATACTTGACATAACTCTAGAGACATTCTGTTGATTGTGGCAAAAAAACCTTCTTTTTTAATTTCCCTAATTTCTTGTGGTTTCTATTTGGAGGAGGATAGTGTTAAAACTGCCGCCAAGACTCTATTAGGGGACTGCTGGGGCTTTAACTTATTAGATTGGACCTAACCTTATCAAATGAGCTTCTAACTAATGATTATACTCTAAAGACCACTTTTACACTAATTGGCTTTCCCTGTTTAATTGTTTTACAAAATTGATAATTTAGTAGAAATATAATAAGCCTTTAATATTTTAGATAATTTGGCTCCTTTGTGGTCTTTAGAGGGTTCTCACTTAATAGAAAATCAGAATGCACATTGTGAAATTTAGGTCTTACTTTTCAGCATGACTCATAAAGCCTGTATGGCTACATAAAAAGGTTTGCATAACGCAGAGGTCTTGTTCTGGGTGCTTTAGTTTTCCTTCTAAATTTAAACACATAAGAACACTAGCACAAAAAGAGTAGACTTTTAAGCGGGGGGTGGGATGGGTGTCAGGTAGTAATAGAATTGTTGAAAGATTTAAAAGCAAAAGCAGTTTTTTTTTCTAGCTGAAACAAATACCTATTACCTGTTTTTCTTTATTAAGTTAAATTTCAGTGTCAGAATAGATCAGTTTTACTCAGGATGCTGCAGGGGGAAACGTGTTGTGGTAGAACATGGACAAATAGTTTGACAAAGCTTAAGTTATAGTATTTATGCATATCACTGCCTCAGAGGACAAGTGTTTCTCTAGTAGCTCCTGGGGCTGCTGTTCTGCATGTCACAAAGTTACTGCACTGACATAGTGGGTTTTAGCCTTATCTCATTAGCATAAAGACCCCATAAACAGAGGCCCTATCCCTTTTGTAGAGGGTGCTGCAGGGCTGCCCTCTGTCTCTAAAATATGTGCTTTCCTGGAATATCTAGCAATGCAGAACTGAGACAGATGAACTCAACAATAGAAGCTGTGGCAAGTATTTCAGGACTCTTTGGCAATGCAGAGTTGTTTCATTAGGGTATATTCTAAGACCAGAAAAAAAAAAATTCACCACGTTGAAGAGTAGCCAACAGCAAGATGATTTATGCTGTTTTTGAAAGAAAAAATTGTTTAATGAGTAATAGAATAAAAAATAATCAGCATGTTCAGTGTTTTATAGTATCTTCATTGAAATGTTGAAAGTTTCCATGTAGTGGGAAGAAGCAGAAACAAGAGTAGTCACTGAAGAGAAGCCTGAACATAAGATTTATAGACAATATTAGGTTATTCTTAAAACAATATATTTGTTGATTTATCATATATGGTAGTAAATATTTTTCAGTGCATCCAAAGGAATAACTGTAGTTCACAAGAGTGATTCAAATATTAAAATTGATTGACTATGCAACAAATTATTACCCTATATAATTTCTGTCAATATTCATTCTTTGCAAAAAGTCTAAACACACATTTTCTTTCTTTAGTCATTAATTTTCTCTAAGTGCTCAATTCTGTGTAGTATGCCTAGTTTCCAAACAATTTAATGTAGCCCTAAATTAAGAAAAAGCAATATCTAGGGTCATAAGATGCATGCAGACATGATTTAGGCATATTTGAATATTTCACAGTGTGTTCCACAGGGCACATCCCCCAAGATGCTCGGTCTAATCACAGGACCCAACAAATGCCATCAATAACAGAGAAAGTGAAGTTAATTACAGGTTCCTATTCAGCGTCCCTTTGCCGCTGGTGGCCCATTATAATGAATCATTCTTCAATTTGAGAGGAGATTGACAGAAATTTTATAAACTTCTCAGTCCCCATGTCTTTTCTGTGCAATAAGTGCCTGCTGTACACTGGGAAAGTGATTAAATATCAATTTCACAGAAACCTGGGAATAATGTTTAAAAGACTAACGAGACACTATTTTTACTGCCGAGGTACTGTGACTGCCCCATGAGTCAGAAGAACGCCTGTCATTCTAATTAGTCATCATTTGGTCAGGTTTTATTTTTTTCTCCTTCTCTCTCCTTAGGTCCCTAATTGGGTATTTAAGAACTTTAAACTTAGTATCTCAGTGGGAGGAATGTTCTTAAAAATTCAGTAGAATTTCTGTGTCATAAATCTTTTTAGTTTTCTTATCAGAGGCAACACCAATTTTATCTGAAAAATATTATTTATAATAAATCTTTCTGCAACTGTCTATATTAATAATATATAACTTGCTTTACTAATATTATTTAAATATTTAAATTGGTGTTCTTTTATGCAAATTATGATATATATGATGATTGTTCCAGATGTTTTTTATCTACTACAGGAGTACAATATGACACTTGTAAAATAATTGCAGTAGAAACAGGTTATTTTTCTATCCTTTTTTTTTTAATTCTTTTTTACAGTTCAGTCTTTATACCCCTCCTGGTCGGACCTCTGGCCACTCCCCATTCCATATCCCCCTCCACTCTCCAAGAGGATGTCCCCACTTGCCAGCCTCCACCTCACCAGACTTCCCCACTTCCTGGGACCTCCAGTCTCTTGAGGGTTAGGTGCATCTTCTTTGACTGAACCCAGACCCAGCAGTCCTCTGCTGTATATGTGCTGGAGGCCATATGTCAGATGGTGTTTGCTGACTGGTTGGTGGCTCAGTGTTTGAGAGATAAGGGGTATTCGGGTTAGTTGAGACTGCTGCTCTTCCCATGGGGCTGCCCTCCTCCTCAGCTTCTTCTACTTTACCCTTTCAATCGCAGGGTTCTTATAAAATTATTTCTTTCACATTAATATAATCTGAACAATTACTTAAATATTCTAACATTAGAAGGGGTTTGTTTAACCTTACTCCAATATCACAAAAATTTTGCAAAAAAAAAATGTTCTCAAGCTTGGCATTTTCATGGCTACAATGAAAACAGAGGCTGAGAAATGATTTTGTAAAGATCTGCCCAGAAAGACATGAGCTTCAAACCATAAACACTTTGTAAATAACCATAATTTTCTCTTGTATATGATTAATTTATTTACAATCAGAGGAAGATGGACGAGCCCTAGTAAGTGATTTATTCTACTCTATCATCTAAGGTTTCAGGCTCCTCGTGCCTGGTACTGGCTTGTTCCTCCAACCTTGAGCCCACTTGGGTATACAAATTCCACTAGTGACAGAACCAAAAACTTGATAGATAAAATCTTAAAGAAGTTAGTTTTAAGATTTTTATACAAAATTATTCTGGCCTATTTACTGAATCACATATAAATTTATTTAAAAAGATGTTCTTTAAATATCCATTGTTTTGTTCTATTCTTGAAAGTCTTTTAAAAATTCATTGAGTGAAGATTAAAAATGCTGGGATCTCATGAAACTGAAAAGCTTTTGTAAGGCAAAGAAGATTTTAAATAGGACAAAACAGGAACCTACACATTACAATAAACCTCTTCACTAACCACACATATTTTAGAGAACTAATATCCAAAATATATTAAGAACTCAAGAAGATCGCCTCCAAAAATTCGAACAACCCAATCAAAAACATGAGGTATAGAGGTAAACAGAATTCACAATAGAGGAACATCAAATGACTGAGAAGCACTTTAAGAAATGTTCTAAGGGGGCTGGAGAGATGGCTCAGCGGTTAAGAGCACCTGCTTACTCTTCCAGAGGTCCTGAGTTCAATTCCCAGCTACCACATGGTGGCTCACAACCATCTATAATGGGATCTGATGCCCTCTTCTGGTGTATCTGAAGACAGCTAGAGTGTACTCATATGTGAAATAAATAAATCTTAAAAAAAAGAAAGAAATGTTCTAAGTCCTTAATGATCAGGGAAATAAAAATCAAACTGACCCTGAGATTCCACCTACACCAATCAGAATGGCCAACTTCAAAAACTTAGGTGACAGCACAGGTTGGTGAGGATGTGGAGAAAGAGGGACCCTCCTCCATTGCTGGTAGGATTGCAAACTGATTTCATACACTCTGGAAATCAGTGTGGAGGTGTTTAGAAAATTTGAAATAGATCTACTTAACAACCCAGTCATAACCACTCTTGGACTTATATCCAAAAGATGTCCCACCATCCCACAGGGGCACATGCTCCACTATGTTCATAGTGAACTATTCTGTGATAGCCAGAAGCTAAAACCAACCCAGAATCCAACAAGGGAAGAATGGATACATAAAATGTGGTTAATTTATACAATGGAATATTTTCATGCAAATGGGTGGAACTAGAAAATATCGTACTGTGTGGGGTAACTTAGATGCAAAAGGACATGTACGGTATGTATTCTTTAACAAGTGGATATTAGCCAAAACGATGATGGATCCAATCCATACAACTTAAGGAAGTTAACAAGCAGAAGGGCACAAGTGAGGATGCTTCGATGTTAGTTGACAGGGAGAAGAGAGCACTCATGGAAGGCAGAGGGAGGGAGGGAGACCTGGGAGAGAGAGATGATCAGGGAGGGGAACATGATCTGGCATGAATAGAGAAACAGGAGAGAAACCCTGAGGGCCAACAGAAAGAATGGAAATATGCAACCTTTGCGGTCGGGAGGGTGTGTGTGTGTGCGGGGGGCTTTCTAGAAAGTACCAGAGACCTGGGAGGTAAGAGACTCTCAGGACTCAAAAGGAGGGATCTTAGAGTAATTGCTAACAATGGAGAGAGGGAATCTATAGAATCCACCTCCAGCAGAAAGTCAGGGCATCAAGTGAGGGATAGGCTTGCCATCCCACAGTCAAAATTTCAAACCCAGAATTGTTCCTGCATAAAAGTACTGCAATGACAAAAATGGAGAAGAGACTAAGGAAAGGCAGTTCAGTGACATGACCAATTTTTGATCCATTTCTTGGGATGACACCAAGGGCTCACACTATTTCTTTTTTTGTTTTTAATTTATTTTTCTTAGATATTTTATGTATTTACATTTCATATGTTATCCCCTTTCCCCTGCTCCGATACTGCCTCCCCCTCCCCCTGCTTCTATGAAGATGCTCCCACTCCCACCCACGTACTCTCATCTCAACACCCTAGCATTCCCCTACACTGGGGAAATGAGCCTTCACAGGACCAACGGCTTTTCCATCTATTGATGCTAGACAACTATTTCTAATACTATGGTGTGTTTACAGACAGGTGCCTATCAGGACTGTCATCCAAGAGGAAAAACATGCAGCTGACTTAGACAAATGAAGATATTTAAAACCAACCATTGGCCTGAAGTCAAGGACCCCTGTGGTTGAATTATGAAAATGCTAGATGAAGCTAAGGAGGAGTGTGACCCCATAGGAGGACCAGCAGTCTCAACTAAGCTAGACGCCTGAGATCTCTCATCCACTGAGACAGCAGCCAGGCAGCATACAGAAGCAGTCCCAAGGCTCCAGAAAAATATACAGCAGGAGATTGCCTGGCCTGGTTTAGGAGATTTGAGGCCTCAGGGAGTGGGGAGAACTGCCAGGGGATTGGAGAAAACATCTGCTTGAAGACAGGGAGAAGGAGAAATAGGATGTGTAACTGTAGGAAAGATAGAGGGACCAGAAGTGGGTAATGGCTGGACTGTAAAAAAATTAAAGTAATAAAAAAATAGTAAAAAAAAAGTAAGAAAGATTCCAGGAATGACTTTCTCCATTCTAAAACAAGAAAATAAACAAACACAAAAGCAAAACAAACAAAGAAACAAAAAATATAAGAAGGCAAAAGAAGCTTAACACCAGTGAAATCTTGTCAAGCTTTTACTTGGAACATTTCATTATATCTATCCCTTTGGCCTGTTTCCACTCTTCCTTTCTTGACGGCATAGACACAGGCATGGGCCAATAGAAATATTTATAGTGTACTCTGTGCTCAGTTATATGTGTCTTCCAGGAAGGAGAGTTGAAAGTTCATTCCCAGAGCTGAACTCTTTCAGCATCACTTTCATACTAAACATTACCTCATTTCTATTCTCTTCAAAGACAACTCTAAATCTAAAAATATCCACTCAGAGAATATGTGAATCCAGCTTAACTTTAAAAACACAGAAAACTAAATACTGCATTGAAATATAGAAATGAGTATGCCTATAGCCCTCATTTAAACTTTCAGTGAAAATAATAATTGCACAAGTCTAAATTCATTAATCATTAAGATATTATAATTAAGTCTCTCTGTTCAGAGTGATCATAAAAGCTTATGATGAGAAAACAGGTAACATTTTCTAGTAAGAAAACTAAATCTGTGAATTAAATAGTAATGGAAAAATTCCATGGTAATATTAAAGATAGAAAAATTGTACCTATAAATACATTGGACCCCATATTCACATGAGATCATGCTAGGTATTTTTCAGCTTTGTTTCATGTCCTAGAACATATTAATTCTGTAATAGGGCACACTATTGAAGGATAACTTTAATGTCAACAATCCACTTTCAATTTTTCTTCTTGGTTTCTGTTCATTTCCTAGTTTTGTTCATTTTAGGAAATTATATCATTCACATATTTACTTGTATGCAGATATACATTAACACACACACATATACACATACATACACATGTCAAACTTGTGTACTTGTAAGCTGTTAGATTTTCTTCAATTTGTTATCATTATAAATAGTAGATTAAATAAGACACAAGAAACACATATTTTAATATATCATGTATTCCTACTAGTTTTTATGTTATAACAGGTTCAAAGGAACAATCTACTGAACTGTATTGAATGTTTGAACGTAGAGCTGCAATCCAGCACAAAAATCACCTTTCCCTTGAGTGATCTCATATGATAATCTTATAAAATTTCAAACTACTTAAATTTAAATCAGTGCTATTTAAACACACATATACACACACAAACACATTCAACTGAGAAGTTTTACATCACTTTGGCCAATACATTTCATAGGTTTATATAACATCGGTTTTGATGTCTAAGCCTATGATCGCCATGAAGAGAAAAATATCCTAGAAATTTTGAATCAATCATTTAGTTTCAGTGTTTATAGTATGTTTTCTTGAATGAGTTGAACTCAATAATAATAACATGTAATCTCAAATGTTCCATAAATATCAGAAAATGGTGAAATAATTCGTTTTATTTCTCCTGTACCAATGTTAGCCATCTTTTGCTTAAAATTTGGAGAAATATTGCAAGTTTATTAATTTTTCAGAATGTTAGGATTTCCTAGCATACAGACTCAATTAATTGAATCAAATCTACTTAATAAGGAATTGCTTAAGACAGGAATTGCATCCTCACTGATGTGAATCGGTGGTGATTAACTTACTAATGGAGTTGATAAGAGGGATATATTTTAGAAGTTAGTTTCAATTTAAAAATAACATAGATTTAATTGCTTCCATGTTCATTACAGTAAATGAATATCTCTTATAGAGCATACAAATTTTCATGTACTATTTAGAGCTACAAAATTATTATTTTTTTTTAAAAATGAAATTTGGTAAATCATCAGACATATACTGACATAAAAGAGTAACGTTTAACTAAAATTTCCATTCATATAACCAACAATTTATTGTGTTCTATAGGTTGTTTCTAACTCATAATTATTATTTCACAAATTGTGTGATCGAGAGAAAAATAAATAAAACATCTATCAAGAAATGATTAACACTTAAAGATTTAGAATATATTTTACACACAGAAAATAATTACTTTCATATATATTTTCATATGTTAATCATTTCCAGGTATAACAGTATCATATTTTCTTGAAATAATGTTAAGTATTTTATGATTAGCAACTAACAAGGGACAATAAGAATTTAAAGAAAAGGAACATGAGTGCTTTGCTCAACGTTCCAATTCAGCATCTCTTTTGTCTGCATACTCTTCAAAAAATGCAATCAAGATACCCTAATCACTTTAGCATTCTTACAGTTACTTGTAAATGTACAATATATTATAAACAGATGTTCAGCTCAGCAGGAAGTCTCATTAAAGACCTGGAATCCTGACTCATTCCAGAAAATGTGTAGCATCTGGCTTGTTCAAAATAGAACTACTTCCATATATTCATCCATAGAATGGTCCTCCTGTGTGCTCAGATAGTGTGACTCACTTTTCTGGGGATGACTTAACTCAAATGTTCCTCATGAGAAATAACTTGGAAGAAATGTCAGTGGAAATACATAAAATGGAGAAAATAGCACAACGTGTCAATACCAGGGCTGGCAGAAGGATTTTCTTAATTTCAAGTTTGGAGTCATGATTGACATTGTGAGGATACTGCATTTTATTTCAAGCCTGAATCCCACAGAATCGGACAATTTTTTGAATAATTGGTTATGTTATTGTTATTATCAAATCTACAGATTTCTTTAGTGTACAATTAGACATGTTTTAACTTGGAATTTTCAAAGTGTCTCTTAGGTATTCGTTCCTAAAACGATGGAATGTTTTTCCCTGAAATGTTTTTTGACCAGTCTTACACATCGGAAAAAAATAAAAAATCAACAGTGCAGCAATTCTTCCATTCTACTTATTTATTTCTATACTATTGGATTTTTATTGCATTGTATATAGAGCATAAAATTGCAGTTGAAGACACTCATTCATTTACTTATTCATATTACAGCACAATATCATCCCAGTACTCCCTCGTGCAAGTGCTCCTCCCCTTGTGCCTGTCCCTTCTCTTTTGAGAAGAGATGAAACCAAATGGGGGTCACCACCCCTTCCCACCTTCATGCTAACCCCTCTCTACAACACACATCAAGTTGCTACAGAACTAGGCATATCCTATCCCACTGAGATCAGACACAGATTTCCATTTAGGGGTTCAGGATCCACAGGCAGGCAGAAAGGCAACAGGCTCAAGGATGGCCTCTGTTCCAGTTGTTAGGGAACATGAATGAAGACCAAGCTGAACTTCTGCCACATATGCACAGGGGACTTAAGGTCAATGCATGCTTGTTCTTTGGTTTGTAATTCAGTCTCTGCAAACCCCCAAGACTCCAGGTTAGTTGGCTGTGTTAGTCTCATTGTGGAGTCCCTGTCCTCTTTGGGCTCCTCATCCTTCTTCCAAATGTACAGTAAGATTCCCTGAGCTCTAGTTAATGTTTAGATGTTAGTCTCTACATCTCTTTCCATTGCCTGCAGGGCGGAACTTCTCAGAGGACAGTTATCGTAAGTTCCTGACTGCAGGCATAACAGAGTATCATTAATAATGTCAGGGATTTGTTTTACCCATGGGATAGGTCTAAATTTGGGGCTGTTGAGTATATTTCTATCTCAAGACACAGCTATAGAACTCCTGGGCAGATCCTCAAAAGATGCTGTACCATCCCACAAGGACACTTGCTCACCTATGTTCATAGCAGCTCTATTTGTAATTCCTCAAAATTGGAAACAACCTAGATGTCTCTAAACAGAAGGATGGATAAGGAAAATGTGGTTCATTTGTAGAATAGAATACTACTCAGCCATTAAAAACAAGGACATCATAAAATTTGCAGGAAAATGGATGGAACTAGAAAATATCATCCTGAGTGAGGTAACCCAGATCTAAAAGGAGATACATGATATGTATTCATTTATAAGTGGATAGTGACCATAAAGTATAGGATAACCATGCCACAATCAACAGATCCAAAGAATCCAAATAGCAAGAAGGGCCCAAGGGATGAGGGTTGTGTCTTTGTCAGACGGAGAAATAAAATAGATATCAGAAGTTGATCGAAGGAGGAAACTGGGTGTAAGAGTTGATGAGGAAAGGAGCAGGGTAAGTCATAGAAGGGAAAGCAGGGGAGAGAGATGGGAGACGGGGGAGGCAATCTCTAGAATTTGCCAGAGACCTAGGATGGGGCAACTAGCTGAGACTTCTAGTCACTTCCTGGACAGTCCCACATTCCATGGGACTCTAATTCTCCCCAACGTAGAGAAAGAGAATTATGGCAGATTCCAAACAAATTCACTTGGTACATCATTGAATTTAAAAAGATTACTTAAAAAAGCAACCCCATAGGAAGAACAATAGCAAAGAACTGGAATGCACAGCACTCTCAGGGAATAACCCTCCAACCAAAGAGTAAACATTGAGGGATCCATGGCTCTAGCTATATATGTAACAAAGCATTGCTTTATCTGACATCAATGGAGGGGGGGGCTTGGTACTGGAGAATCTTGTTGTCCCAGCATAGGGAGATGCTAGAGGGATAAGGAAGGAGTGGTGGGTGAGTGAACAAGCACCCTCACAGAGGCAAACGGGGGAAAAGTGGGATGGGGTCTTTGCAGATGTGAGACCAGGAAGGGGGACAACATTTAAAATGTAAATAAATAAAGTATCAAATTTTTAAAAATAAAAGCTCACCATTCCTGCCCCTAGCAGATCACATGCATAAAGCGTACTAAAAGATGCATTGCTGGAGTTTGCTAAACAACTTTCTGGCTGCTATAAAAGGATAATTTTCTTCCCTTAACAATTGTCTACTCTTGTACAGACTTGTGGAGGGACTCTAGGAGGCCATGAGATTCCTTACCCCTATAAACCTCCTTTAACCTCCTATAACTCCTTTAACCTGAGAGACTGTTAATAGAGAATCTGGTTTCTTAGTCTTTATAGTGGCAGATCAAACTGTTCTGATCTAAGCCAGTTAGGCTCACGTCCTATTTTGAGGAAACACAAGTCAGTATTTTGCAATAACTGAAAATCTTCATCAAATTTAACTATTAAACTGTAAGCTTAAAAGTCTAAAGTAACATTAGTAGGAATCAAAAGATAGCATAGATGTGCTCTTCTGATTCCTTTTAGAAATTCTTAAAATTATTTTAGTCATATACATTTCTCTCCTAGAATGTGTCAGCATAATTATTGTATTTGTTAAGTACATATAAAAAGATGTAGAGACAAAAAGAGAGGTCCTATTGGATAATAGCATATACAGTGGCAAATTGGATGACAATATTGGAAGAAATAAAACGATGAAATGTCATTTCATTTACTGAAATTTTAAAAAAGCCCCTCAATTCGGACAGATCATGCTGATATAAGACAGAGATACGATAAAGTGCCATAGAGATAGAAATAAATACAGTAAGAGTAAAAAGGTAAAAGAAAGAAAATGTATAATATACAACACAAACCACCTTAATTTGGAGTAGAAGAAGAAGGAAGATGTGCTATATAGACATAAAATGCAGAGAAATGCTTTGAAAACAAAAATTGGGATAAAAAGGAAGATATCAAAATGACTAAAGCATAAAACCTCATCTGACTACAGTTCGTATCATTAATGACTACATATCAGCTTTACCTGGTCCCTGGTTTTTGTGGCTTGTATTCTTGTTTTTTTTTCTTTTTTATAATTTGTTTTTTCTTTATGATTTGCTTTTTGATCTTTTATAATTAAAACATAATTACATCATTCTCCCTTTCCTTTTTTTTTCTACAAAGTCCCCATGTCCACCCTCTCAAATTTTTGGACTCCATTTCTTTGTCATTATTACACACACACATACATACCCACAGACACATGAGTAAATACATATATAAATATAACCTTCTGTGTCCATTTTACATTGTTTCATGTCTATGACATAAGTTCTGACTGCATTGCATTTGGAAAGCTAATAAGGGAGCTCACTCCTTGGGTAGATTAATTATCATGATCTCAGCACCCCAGAGTTAGCACCCATGAAATTGTTCCATTATACATTAGTATCTCTACTGATGTTGTTATTCTTAGATCTTATTCATGAAGCTGTGTTGTTATTGTAGGGAAAGCTTCCCTGTTTTTTTCTAGGAAACACAATCTCATAGCAAATCCCTAGCTTTTACAAACTGTTTCAGTCAGGTATTCTAGAGGAATACAACAAAATATTATATATATATATGTATATATATACATACACACACACACACACACACACACACACACACACACACACAATGGCCAAGTCACATGCGAGACCCTGAAAACTTGGTAAGTGTTTCAGACGTCTAAGTAGTCCCACAATAGCTGTCTCTTATTGGGAAGTGACTACATGTAATAGATTGTTCGGTTCAACAGTTGTATGCCTTAATAGTCTTAATGTTGCTGAAAGTTTAATAAAGTTTCTGGAAAGCCATTATTCTCAATGCTGCAAAGAACATTTGAGATCACTGATTCTGCTATTGGGAAAAAATCATCAGTGGCATCAAGATCAGAGCAAATTAATGCTTTTTGCAAGGTTATGATCTAAGCAAACAAATGGTAAAATAAGCTTCCTTCTGAAAATACTTTCTAAAAAAAGAAAAAAATCAGAAAGTGCAGCTTACAATTTCAGTGAGACAGAACTATAAAACAATTAGGAAAATTTCTTAGGTGAAACTTCTTCAGGTGGTCATAATTTCTGTCAAGTTGATATTAAGAACAATCATAATATGTTCTTCCATGATATTATCTGAGTCTAAGATGAAGGAATTGAATTGTAGATGGGTGTTATGACTGGGAATATTACGATCAGTAGTTTTCTGTATCTTGAGCGATTGTGGTTTTCTAGAATGATACATTTGTGGCAAAACCATTTCTTTGATGAAAGATAAGGTGGACACTTACTTGTAGATATAAGGATTAAATATTTTTAGGAGTTATGATGATTTAGTAAATGATGAGAAAAATTCTTCTTTGAGATTCATGATCACACTAGCCCTGGATTGTTGCCGAGGTCTCCAGTACCAGACATGATTTCCTTCCTGTGAGTGGTCATTATGTTCAATTAGCTAGGTTTTGGTTACTGCTAAGATAGGGTTACCACAATTGTACACTAAGTTGTAACTTTGCTATGCTAGTAAATGTTGTGGTTTTTAGGTTTCTCAGCTCAGTAGTACTATTGGTTGCTTTTCTTCTTTGTCAATTTTCATAGCAAATTCCTGTAGTATAAAAGCTAACGTCAGGGTGGGGATGTGGCAAAGGGGCATAGTTCGGGAAGGGAAATAGCCTTATAGAAGAAGGGGGAGGGGATGAGATGGAGGCTTATGAACAGGAAACCAGGAAAGGGAATAACATTTGAAATGTAAATAAAAACATTCAATAAAAGATATAATTAAAAATTCACTCAGACTTTAAAAAAATAAAGGTTATTCCTCAAGGAGGAGGGTCTCAGATCAAGTCAAGGGTACTTACTCCAAGTACTGTGTCCAGTGCATGGTGTCATCTCAATAGGGACTCACTTTCAAATTCAGGGGCTACAAAGGGTAATGGCAATAAATCATGTTGATTTGGGTATCTTTTGGACTCACCTGCAAATGGGGATTTCCCATGACTGGTGCTGTGGGAGGTTTTATTTTATGGCTCTGAGGGGGAACATTATTGACCCAAGTGGTATAACTTCATTGCAAGTATTCAGATATAGTTACATTCTTCCAGATGTAGACATCTAATTTTCCACACACCATTTGTTAAAGAAACTGTCACTTCTCTAATGTACATTTTTGTCAACTTTGTCCAATATAATATGGCTAATGTTTATGTTCTCTCATTTTTGGGCTTTTAATCTTGTTACATTAGTCTACATGTCTGTTTTGGTGCCAGTGGCATACTGCTTTTATCATTATGGCTTTATAGTATATTTTGAGATCTCAAATGACAATCATTGAGCACTGATTATTGTGTTCAGAATTTAAAGTGTTTATTATACAGTTATTTTACCTCTGAAGTCAGGATATTCATTGATACTTATTATCCTTAAAGGTAATGTGAATGTAGATGGAATTTGTAGCAGTAGTAGGTTAGCCTGAGTTCCTCACTGCCAGCCCAAATACTCTGAATTCTCAAATGAAGGATGGACACACACACACACACACACACACACACACACACACACACAGAGAGAGAGAGAGAGAGAGAGAGAGAGAGAGAGAGAGAGAGAGAGAGAGAGAGAGAGCATTATTTTTTTTCTGTATCCAATTCTTTGTTGAAGGACATCTGGGTTCTTCCCAGGTTCTGGCTATTATAAATAAGACTGCTATGGACATAGTGGAGCATGTCGTTTTATTATATAGTGGTGCATCTCTTGCATGTATGCCCAGGAGACGTATATCTCAGTCTTCAGGTAGTACTATGTCCAATTTTCTGAGGAAGCACAAGACTATATTTAAATGAGAGTGGGAATTCTTAGTCTTTCACAATTTTTGTATTTTTCTGTGTGTGACGTGGATGTGGATTTCTTTTATGGATTCTGTGACTCAGTAGGTTAAACAAGAGCAGAGAGTATGTGTACTGGATCATGCCTGAAGGTTGGGTTTGGATAAGATAAAGTTAGGTGGCAACAGAAGCTAGAATAGCTTGTAGAGTATCTGTCATGGTCCAATACTGGAGGTTGTGGGAAACGTGTATGGATCTAATTAAACTAAGACTAGATATTTACTGTGGGATGTAGGCTAGGTCTGAAGACTGGTGAGGGTACATAGAGGACACAGTCAGGTGAACTCATCAGGATGGGTCCTGTTACAAGATGCTTAGGATCAGGCTAGGCAGAGAACAATGGATTACTTCTTAAAAGAAATAATATATAAATATTGCTTGATAGCACACTTTAAAACTCTGCTTGGGAATATTTGTAACAGGTAAAAGCAACTGTAATTAGAGTGTCTTAAATGTAATAAAATTACTAAATTAGATAATCATAGGCTTGTTGAAATAAACAAAAATAAAACTATTGAAGATTATAAATCATGTAATTTCCATGAGCTCGTAATGTGTACTCTGGGGACTAGAAAAATGAAGGGTAGTTAAAAATATTAGCTGCTCTTCTGGAAGATCCATATTTGAGGTTCACCATTCACATGATGTCTAAGAACTGGAGTCACTAATTCCAGGTTCAGTATATCCAATACCCTCTTTTAGCCTCTGCTTTCAATAGGCATGTTCATGCCAGGAAAACAATCATCATTATCATCATTGTTGTCATCATCACCATCATCGTCGTCATCATCATCGTCATCGCCGTCATCATCATCATCTTCATCATCATTGACACATTTGACATAAGGGGAAAATACAAGTGACTATTACTTTCTATGTGTGATTGACTTGGGACACATTCATGAAGCTGGTAGTAGGAAGATGAGAAATTTTCCTATTTCTCTCTCAGCTTAATTTGAATTTCCCCAAGTTTTCATGAGCAAATGTGAGTGAATAAGCCATAATTTTCTGCAGCACACTTTTGTCAGTTTAAATACAGAAAACATTAGAGAGCCACTGTACTCTATCAAAATAAAATGAATAAACCATGAAGCTGCAGTATAATTTTGTGCCCTTTTCAGAAAACTCATTTCTGAATGTAATCTAGGCCTCAAAAAGTGTTACAATTCCAAAGATTGTTCTGTTTAGGATACTTACAGTATTCTAACAGCATTTTACTATGAATTGTCTTTCCAAGGTTTGAAAGAATAAGTTCAGTTGGACTCCTCGTACATTTAATCTTCTATCAGACAAAATTTTGAGCTTAGCAAATGTAAATAGAACAGCATTTCTCAATAATGAAGCCCAAAGCACAAACTGATGAAACAACTAGGAGAGTCTATATAAACTACATTTTTTTCTTCTTGCTTTTCTAAAGTCACATACCATATATCCCACTGGAGTACGCATGCAGCGTGTGTGTGTGTGTGTGTGTGTGTGTGTGTGTGTGTGTGTGTGTGTGTGTGTGTGTTTGTGTGTGTGTGTTTGGATGTGCTGGTTGTGGGAATAGTTAAGAGGATAACTTAAGTTTTTCTTATTTTACATCATTCACCTACTTAAATATGTGCTTGCTTTGCTTAATGTTTACTTGATTTAGCCAAGTGAAAAAGATAACTCATAAGGTCAACCTGACTTTTAGTCATTCACTAAATCATATCAATGTATTCAAAAATAATTGTCTATCTATCTATCATCTATCTATCTATCTATCTATCTATCTATCTATCTATCTATCTATCATCTATCTATCACCTATCCCTTTATCTGCCTAACTACCTCTTCCGCATACATTTCATCATTTCCTCCAAAATAATCATCTTTTGAGATGGCCGGTTATAATTTTACCAAAAATCTTTTGTTTATTAAGGTTGAAAGTATTCCTTTTTTTTCTCTAACCTCACTCTTGTTCAGGTAGTATATCATGTTGACCAATTAAACAAGTGGTTCCTTATTATGTCAGTATCTTCTATGTCTCAGTCTAATTCTATATTGTTGTTTCTGTGTGGGTTTAAAACCTAAAGGTCACACTTTGTTTACTAGGTTGTTATTCCCTTTTATATTCATGAATGATGTGCTATTTTGAGATTTATTTCAAGGAATGGGGCACAACAAAAGCGGGTTTAGAAGGCAGATGGCAAGAGGCTGTATAGGTAATAATCTTAAGCCAAATTTTTGGGAACAAAAAATAAATGTTGTTTAATATACAACAAAGAAATGTGAGAGGATGAAAAGGTTATAATTTAAGTAATGTTAAAATATGGGTTAATATCAATGCAATGAAGACTAACTTTACAATACCTATGGTTCAATAAAAGTTTGCAAAGGAAGAAATCAATAGTCCTACACAGCTCTGACACCTATGAATCATGACACTGCTTATCATGTTAAGATAACCTAAAGGATTCAGTAATGACATAACTTGAGAGATAAATATAAGTTCTCTAATTGGACATAAGACCTGCTCAAAAGATTGATATCATGCCTGGTACTGGAAACCTGGGTCAAATACCCAGGGTTAGTGATAGCCATGTATTTTAGAAGAGAACCTAAAAATATCACTTTACTAAATCAACATACTCCTTAACTACATTATAGCTGTCATTATACACACAGATAAGCATAACTTCTCACCCTTCAAGGAAAATGCTCTTGTCAGCATATTGAGGCAATACATAAAACTGATAATCAGTGAAAACACAGAGTTGTGGATCTCAGTCCCAAAAGATACAGTTACAGCACAGTTCTTATATGTAAGACTTAGGGATCATTAAAAAAGAAGGGACAGAAAGATTTTAAAAGCCAGAGGAAGACAGAGTTTGCTGTGAGATGTTTCTTGCAAGAATGCCAGCAGCTCTATGCAGAAGTCTCACCAATATGACTGCCCAAAAATGAGCCTGATAAGGACAATAATAAGCATACTAAAATGAATGTGGAAGACCTAGTTGGCTTCAACCCTGCACACAAAGTACTGCAAGCAACAAACAAATTCTGAGAGTAGGGAAAATACTCTCTTCCATTTAAGATCACATTGGTTATCCAAACCCTTTGAACAACAAAGAAAGCATAAACACAAGCATGCATGCAAGTATGCCTACATGCAAGCAATAGTATACAAATAAAGAAAGTTATACTTACAAATTAAGAAATATACATATGCACATATACACATATACATGCATACATGATACATATATACATATACACATATGCTTATGTAAATATACACATATACATATATTCATATAAACATATCACCTGTAAATATATATACAAACAGACATATTCCCATATACATATCTATATACATACACATATGCACACATATCTATATACATACAAATATGCATATATGTACAATATTCACATATATACATATATTTATTACAATCTTTGCTTTGAAATTGTATCATTGAGGAAAAGGAAGTAGACCAATTTGAAGAGCAAGCCAGAACATCTGCTTTGAGATATTGTCTTCTGTATATGTCAGGGAAACTACAATCATGAAATCTCAAAAATGTGACTGCCTGAACAATATTGACATAATGACAACAATAGTTGACATGGTAACATGGATAAGAGAAATTTTACAATGTTATAAGTTTTTTTCTATAGAGAAAAATACTGGCTGCTGAGAGTGGGAAAGTGGGTCTTCTCAAGTGACAACTTTCCTGATAGGTTATCCAATATCATGTTCAAGATTAAACAAACTATAAGGGAATGGCATACACACACACACACACACACAGTGGAGCCAGAAGAAAATCAGTCATAGGACAGAAGCTGTGCAAATTATGTATATACATTATTTATGCATGTAATTCTCAAATATAAATACATTAAAAAATTAAGTAATAAAATTTTTACTTTTAATGAATATAATACAATCCCAATATATTCAGATTTTTACTCCTTTACTTGTTTCATGTTAACTCTTCTTTAAACTCAAAGAATACAAAAAATTATAGAATGCTAAGTTTACAGAACTGTCTAAAGACTGAGACAATGGATCAATTGGTAACTTTGAAAGAACCAGGAATTGAAAAGTAAAATATTTAAAATGTGAAGTTAAAATGCAATTATCTACATGTATAAAACATCATAACAAAATTTTATTTTCTATATTAAATAAAAATGATTGATGAAAACTTTAAATATGAGATATGTAACAAGTCTATATATCAGTTTTAATGACAGTCTTGAAAGTACACCCAGAATTGTATAGCAGGAAACAGAAGTATGTCACATATATTCTAAGTCTTGCCAGGTCAAGAGCTTGTGTACAATGGGTATTTCTGTCAGAGATTCACAGATAATAGTATTGTCAGCACAGACCAATAAATTAGAAAGATTTCAGGTTCCCCATTCTCGCAGGTGGTCTTCCTGATAAGATCTTACAGTATGCCAATCTGAATTTAGGTTGATAGTTCATGATACTTATGAAGTATACTATGTTTATTGTTGTGTTAAAAGTCATTAAATTTCTTTGTCATAGAAATAGTTTCTGTAGCCCATTTTCTAGAGTGATATCAGTGTCTTGCAGCCCTAATGTATATTACTTGCTAAAATTTCTGTCTGTAAATATTGACCTCATTGTTCCCATCATACCTGATAGTACATCTCTGATTTCTGGTTGTGTCTCTCTGAACATCTGACACCCTGATCCTACAACTCTGATTGATACTGCCATTGGGCTTCTCAGAAAGGCATCCCACTCCCTCTTGTTAACAATGTGCTAGCGGTACATAAATAATAGATAGTGTTGTAAATACTGCTGACAAGTCAAATGGCATTGGTCATGAGAATAAAGAGGTTAACTTTCTAAAGAACAAGAAAATTGCTGGTAAGAAAGCTGATTCAGCCTTTGACTCCTCAATTAATTTTTTAAAGACAGAAGTGTCACCAAACCCAAGAGATCAGAGAGCTAAAATCTTCACTCTAGTTCAATAAAAAAGAAATGAAAGCAAACAAAAGCTTGATAGCAAAAATCTGCTTGGTAAAGGATGCCCCACCAACCTCTTGCCTAGTATTGAAAAAGTTGTATGTTCACAGAAGCAACAAAAACACTAAAACTTATCCTTAGCCTGTGGTATTTTTACCAAGGGAGATAAGATAATGAAATCTCATTGAATTCTATTTTTCTCCTTGAGAAATGTTTTTATATGAACATTACATAAAGATTCTGTATTTTCAATTTGCTCTTATTGTACATGTTCTCAAAACTTTAAAAATTGCAAAGAAACTTTGAGTAATGCTTCGCTCTCAGTTTTATACTCCTAAGTCATAGATTGGAGGAAAGAACATATTTCTAAGTAGAGAAATGTAAAGAAATATGATTAAATATTTACAAAATATTTTAGCATTTTGAATGTATTAACAGCTATAGCAATTATACCAATTATTGCCATATTTTAGAAATTCAGAACAATAATTGTTACCAGAATGTATAGAATCAAGTTTGTACTTTAAAAATTGTAAGTTGCACTGTAAATAATTTTTAAACATTAGCTTAAACCTGTTTTTGCATGTTATTTTTACTATAATTAATATATTTACTAAATATCTTAAAAAGTATTTAGAATTTCAATTTTTATTTATGCAATTTACCAGTTCTTTTTTGTTTTAAGTTTGTCAGAATTTTGACTTTTGTACTAAATGTCTTTTTTATTGTGTTACTACTTCTTATTCATATATTTTACCATTTATTTAGTATTGAATATTTTAAATCTTATTCTAAAATGTTATCCAAAATATTTTAAATATAAACGTAAGACTTTTGTCATATTAAATGATTAAAAAATAAAGCCTATCACATCAATATTTTTGATTCTTATTAGTCCTTTGAGAGTTTTCTACAATATAATTTGATCTTAACACCTCTCTCTTGCAGTTCTTCACATATTTCGCTGTTTTCTCTACTCACCAAACTTTTTAACCTTTAAAACAAACATAGAAATGAAGAAACAAAGACTCAAGACAAATTCATGCTACCCAAAGAGCTGCAATTTTAGAGAAAACTCTCTCCTTTTTCTCCCAGTTAACATAAGCAGCCAATAGTTTCATGGTTAGCACTGAGATTTCATGTCCAACACCAATTTTTTTTCTTTTTCTTTTTTTCAGAGCTGGGAACCGAACCCCAGGCCTTGCGCTTGCTAGGCAAGCACTCTACCACTGAGCTAAATCCCCAACCCCCAACACCAATTTTCACACTGGGGTTTGGTCTGGTTTTAACAAAGGTTTTGTATGTGCTGAAACAACTTCTATGCTCTGTTATGTCAAGAAGACATTGTTTGCTTATAGTTATCTACTGCCTCTGCCTCTAAACTGATCACATCCTCCCTTATGTAACAACCTCTGAGTCTTGAAAGAAAGAAGTATGCTATATAGCTTCCATTTAAGGAAGAGTAATTCTGTAATTTCTTATTTTCTGAATCTAGAATAACTATCGGTCTCTGTGTCACTATTGTGAATAGCCTTTCTTTCTTTTTTTTTTTTTGACGGATAATAGTCTTTATTATGTAATACAAATCTGATTTTTTTCAAAGTAAAACATTAAAAGTCACAGTATTTAAAGTTTTATATATATGAACTTCAAAAATCTCTTTGCAGTACTATTGCAAGAAATAATTTTATGTGTTCTTCAATCATGTTTTGTATAGTCATAATTCCTGTATTCTATAGATCTAATCAGAAACTTCGCTGCGGAGCAAAGGAGGCACAGCAAATAGTGATATGCACTCATTTTCCTCTAAAGAGTATAATATATGAACAACTAAAGTGAGTTCCTACTTATACTAACAAATGACTGTTTCCTTTGTAACACTGGTCAACAAAGTAATTACACCATACCTCCTTTCTCTACCTCCTTTACATATACTTTCTATATACATAAACATGGGCTTCAAAGTTAGAAATATCTTTATATAATCTAAAATTTAGAATCATCAAAGAGTGCTCCATCTTTCAATACTAAATTAATGTTTTTCTTAAAAATTGATTTTCTGCAATTGAGCCACATATATCTTACCTGCTTTAATCCTAATAATTTAATCCCAATAATTAAACCTAATATTGGTTTTTAAGGACCTATATAATTTGATAGGAGTTAAGGAATCAGTTAATAGTTACTGATGACTAGATTGGGTACAGCAGCAATGAGAAATTGTTAGGTACACTTAGGCTAGAACATACTACTTAGAGGGTGAGGCTTAGACATGCTCATTATCAGATCCACTCTCAATACTGTCCACCCTTTGGTATTTTCTCCCAGTCACTTATGGAACAAGGTACAAGAGAAGAATCATGACCAGGAATGATAGTACAAGCCTAAGTCTGAACACTCAGAAGGCTGAAGCAGGAGAATCATGAGTTTAAGGTTAACCTGGGCTACAAAGCAAAACCTTGTCTCAATTTTTTAAAATATTCTTCAATCAGAAACACACCAGTGTAGGCATAACTTTTTTGCCACCTACTTTTTTTTGTAGTATTTTTCTTTCTTTATTTATTTTTTTAATTTATTTAATACTTAATAATAATTCTTTGGTTTCCGGGCAAACATCCCCCTCCCCCCTCCCCTTCCTTATGGGTGTTCCCCTCCCAGCCCTCCCCCATTGCCGCCCTCCCCCCAACAGTCTAGTTCACTGGGGGTTCAGTCTTACCAGGACCCAGGGCTTCCCCTTCCACTGGTGCTCTTACTAGGATATTCATTGCTACCTATGAGGTCAGAGTCCAGGGTCAGTCCATGTATAGTCTTTAGGTAGTGGCTTGGTCCCTGGAAGCTCTGGTTGCTTGGCATTGTTGTACATATGGGGTCTCGAGCCCCTTCAAGCTCTACCAGTTCTTTCTCTGATTCCTTCAACGGGGGTCCTATTCTCAGTTCAGTGGTTTGCTGCTGGCATTCGCCTCTGTATTTGCTGTATTCTGGCTGTGTCTCTCAGGAGCGATCTACATCCAGCTCCTGTCGGTCTGCACTTCTTTGCTTCATCCATCTTGTCTAATTGGGTGGCTATATATGTATGGGCCACATTTGGGGCAGGCTCTGAATAGGTGTTCCTTCAGTCTCTGTTTTAATCTTTGCCTCTCTCTTCCCTGCCAAGGGTATTCTTGTTCCCCTTTTAGAGAAGGAGTGAAGCATTCACATTTTGATCATCCGTCTTAAGTTTCATTTGTTCTAGGCATCTAGGGTAATTCAAGCATTTGGGCTAATAGCCACTTATCAGTGAGTGCATACCATGTATGTCTTTCTGTGATTGGGTTAGCTCACTCAGGATGATATTTTCCAGTTCCAACCATTTGCCTACGAATTTCATAAAGCCGTTGTTTTTGATAGCTGAGTAATATTCCATTGTGTAGATGTACCACATTTTCTGTATCCATTCCTCTGTTGAAGGGCATTTGGGTTCTTTCCAGCTTCTGGCTGTTATAAATAAGGCTGCGATGAACATAGTGGAGCACGTGTCTTTTTTATATGTTGGGGCATCTTTTGGGTATGTGCCCAAGAGAGGTATAGCTGGATCCTCAGGCAGTTCAATGTCCAATTTTCTGAGGAACCTCCAGACTGATTTCCAGAATGGTTTTACCAGTTTGCAATCCCACCAACAATGGAGGAGTGTTCCTCTTTCTCCGCATCCTCGCCAGCATCTGCTGTCACCTGAGTTTTTGATCTTAGCCATTCTCACTGGTGTGAGGTGAAATCTCAGGGTTGTTTTGATTTGCATTTCCCTTATGACTAAAGATGTTGAACATTTCTTTAGGTGTTTCTCAGCCATTCGGCATTCCTCAGCTGTGAATTCTTTGTTTAGCTCTGAACCCCATTTTTAATAGGGTTATTTGTCTCCCTGCAGTCTAACTTCTTTAGTTCTTTATATATTTTGGATATAAGGCCTCTATCTGTTGTAGGATTGGTAAAGATCTTTTCCCAATCTGTTGGTTGCTGATTTGTCCTAACCACAGTGTCCTTTGCCTTACAGAAGCTTTGCAGTTTTATGAGATCCCATTTGTCGATTCTTGATCTTAGAGCATAAGCCATTGGTGTTTTGTTCAGGAAATTTTTTCCAGTGCCCATGTGTTCCAGATGCTTCCCTAGTTTTTCTTCTATTAGTTTGAATGTATCAGGTTTGATGTGGAGGTCTTTGATCCACTTGGACTTAAGCTTTGTACAGGGTGATAAGCATGGATCAATCTGCATTCTTCTACATGTTGACCTCCAGTTGAACCAGCACCATTTGCTGAAAATGCTATCTTTTTTCCATTGGATGGTTTTGGCTCCTTTGTCAAAAATCAAGTGACCATAGGTGTGTGGGTTCATTTCTGGGTCTTCAATTCTATTCCATTGGTCTATCTGTCTGTCTCTGTACCAATACCATGCAGTTTTTATCACTATTGCTCTGTAATACTGCTTGAGTTCAGGGATAGTGATTCCCCCTGAAGTCCGTGAAAAGCCTTTCTTTTGTTCCCCTCAGGAACATGTCCTCCTTAAGGAAGAAAGCTGACTTCTGGATTCAGGAAGCCAGTGATATATACCATTAAGAAGTTGAGAAAGTTGATTGCTTTCAACAAGATGACTAGTTTTAGTATATCAATTCTGGCAGTTCATTAGCATGGGAGAGCTTACCATCTTCAGATATCGTCTTTGATTTCTTCCTTCAGAGACTTGAAAGTCTTGTCATACATATTTTTCACTTGCTTGGTTAGAGTCACATTAAGGTATTTTATATTATTTGTTACTTTTGTGATGTGTACTGTCTCCCTAATTTCATTCTCAGCCTGTTTTTTCATTTGAGTAGAGGAAGGACACTGATTTGAGTTAATTTTATACCCAACCAATTTGCTGAAGTTGTTTATCAGGCTTAGTTCTCTGGTGGAACTTTTGGGGTCACTTAACTATACTATCAAATCATCTGCAAATTGTGATATTTTAACTTCTTCCTTTCAAATTTGTATACCTTTGACCTCCTATTGTTGTCTGATTGCTCTGGCTAGGACTTTGAGTATTACATTGAATAAGTAGGGAGAGAGTGGCAGCCTCATCTAGCCACTGATTTTAGTGGGATTACTTCAAATTTCTCTCCATTTAGTCTGATGTTGGCTACTGGTTTTCCATAGATTGCTTTTACTATGTTTAGGTATGGACCTTGAATTCCTGATCTTTCTAAGACTTTAACCATGGAGGGGGGGTGTTGAATTTTGCCAAATGCTTTCTCAGTGCCTAATGAGATGATCGTGTGCGGGTTTTTTGAGTTTGTTTGTATAGTAGACTATGTTGATGGATTTCCATATATTGAATGATCCCTTCATCCCTGGGAAGAAGTCTAATTCATTATGATGGATGATCATTTTTGACTTGTTGGGCATCATTAGGGGGAGAGGCCATTTGTCCTGTGAAGGCTAGATGCACCAGTGTAGGAGAGTGCCTGAGCAAGGAGGCAGGAGGGTGTGGATGGAGGGAATCAGGTATTTCAGGAGGCTAAACTGGGAAAGGGGATAACATGTGAAATGGAACTAAAGGAAATACCCAATAAAAAAGTTCAGAGAGTGACAAAGTTTACAAAATGCCTTCCCAAAGTTGTAAAAGCATAATCAAATGATGGCAAAGAGGAGACTCCAAGGACAAGGCTTTGTGAGTCATTACCAATGTGGGAGTGAATGTATTATTACGCAAATGTCATTGGATTACTCATCATTTCATTTTTAATCCCCCCAAACCTGCTGGTGTAACTCCAAGAAATTCATTACTTCATAGACTTTTCTTTCTTTCCTTCTTTCTTTGGCCTACCATCTGTGACTGTTGTAGGTTGAAGAGACATTTTAAAATCTTTGTCAATTTGAGATTTTTGAAACATTAGGAACAATACTACTTTGAATATGTCTTTAAGGGTTAATAATCTGGGTTTATTGAAAAGGGAAGACTCACTGTAAATGTGGAGAGTATTATTTCACAGGCTGGGATACAAGATTTCATATAACGAAAAAGGAATTTAAGAACCAGTGGTCATCTCTCTCCTCTGCTTCCTGTGATCACATTCATTGAAACCAGCTGAATCAAGCTCATCTTCCTTGCCATAATTCATGATATCCTCAAATCATGAGCAAAATAAACCTTTTATCTATCTGGTGTTTTCATCAGGTATTTTTTAAGGCATCAAGAAAAGTATAACATATCTCTAGGAAAAGTTATGTAGTGCCATTATCCAGAAGAAATTACTAACACCAAAGATCAAAAGGCAAGATACAGAAGCTATAGGTAAAAAATAAGCTGGAAAACTGAAGGGCATAAAATTTCTGTGAGAGACAACTCCAAACTTTGCTACTTCCAAATAGCACTGGTGATAGATTTTTTTCTAAGAGCACTTCAGAAGGGGGACAAAAAAACTCACAATCTTAAATATCAACTGATGATGACCTGAAAAATCTTGTTTTCAGAAATTGCAAAGAATAGTTGAGAATCCAGAAAACTGACAAGGAAGAGAAATTGGTTAGTTAGTTCAAACTCAACTAATACCTGGATATCAGATTAATTAGTTCAATCAAATCTGAGAGAAGACAAATTCAGTGTATATTTGCAGACAATATTCTAAATAATGATATTTAAAATGTATTGAGAATTTAGTAACTGTCTCTTCTTATAGCAACATAGTAGTTCACTGAGTTTTCCATGAGGAAGCCTAATATAAACAATAGTCCTGGTGCTGGGATTTGGATGTGATAGAAGCATTGTCTCTAGGGTGTGATGTGAAAATCATAAAATTTAAAAAGTAGGATTCAGACTGAGGTTCATAAAATAATTGGAACTGATTACAGGAACTCTCATAGGATCCCTGAAATCCTGTGAGAATAAATGTTAGCAAAGTGATTCTGAGATTTCACTCTGTAGTCACACGTTCTGGGCTCATCCCTTACTTTCATTACAATGCCAAGTGCCATATGAAGTTCATCATCTGAGGCTGACCACTAAAACAGAACAGATCAGATCAGAAAGGGCCTTAACCAAGGATCACATTGATGATTCCTGCATACATATGACACTTTCTCCAGCTCCTCTTCTCCTACTCTTCTTCCTCCTCCTCTTCCCCTTCCTTCTCCTCCTTTTCCTCCTCCTTTCCTCCTTTTTCCTCCACTTCATCCTCTTCTTCCTTTTCTTCTCTCTCTGCACCTCTCTGTATTCCCTCTCTCCCTGTTTCTTTTAAAAAATCACTTTCTGTATTGTGTTTGTTTGTGCTTGTTTGTTTTAGACAGGGTCTCTTTCTTACCCTGGTTGGTCTGGTTCTTTGTAGATATTTCCTGGAATTCATGACTATTACCTGTGTCAGCCTTGTGTGTATTTTGTTTAGAGGCCTGCCCCACTATTCTTAACTAGTCTTATTTATTTTTTTTATTTCAAAGTATTTGTTCTGCTTTGCTACAATGCCTCTCCATCTTCAAGACTCACCATTATTCAGGAATTAGTGGAGGAGGCAGATTTTCTTAATTTTAACTATACCTAAGTTAATAATATTAAATATGAAGAATTCTTATTTCATATCAATCACTCTTAATTGGTGTTTTGTTATCTTTATAAACATTCAGAATGAAATACCCTTTCCAGCATTACTTACTACATTTGGAAATAAAGATGGATGAAAAAGAAAAGGAAAGTTATAGTGACATGGAGAGAGAAGCTTCATCTTAGAAGCAGTTTGTAAGGATTACAGGGAAGAAATTTCAGGCACTACTGACAAGATAACGTTATTGAGGGACAAAGTACATATATTCTTAAAACAATTCAGAGATGTCAAAGGAAACAAGTAAACTATACTTACTAAGAACACAATTCATGTATAACTTTGACATTTTAGCATTCTTCTCTCATCTCTTAAGTCTAAATGAATGAAGCCTGTTAGGGAGATGGTTTTGTGCACCATGTATTTAGATGCTTATTACTGTGCCCAAGATCTGGTTACAGTCCAAATGTTGGCATTTTCAAACACCTTCTGTCTCAGTGTTGTGTAAACAATTTTTACATCACCCTGATTAGTTAATAAAGAAGTGATAGAAATAAGTAAATAGGAGACAAGGAGGTGGGACTTCAGATTGCAGTGAGGGGTTCTATGGTAGGGGCCAAGGGCAGAAGAGATATAACAAGATTTGAAAGAGAGGGTCGCCATGGAAGAAAGAAAGAAGGAAAAGCCAGGGCAAAAGTAAGATGGCAGGTAACAGATCATATGGCTGTTATATGTACGCAATCATAACCTGGTTAGAACGAAATTAGAGTAGATGTGAACCTTGTCTAGCTAAAGTGAAAAATGCTTATTAATAAATGCTCAGTATCCATTCCATTATTTCAGAACTGACTATAGAAAAGTTGAGAACTTTTACAGAAGCTCTAAACAAAGCTACCATAAAACTATGTTTACAGAGCACCCCACGAGCGAACTTGAGCCTCGGGACCACAGGTAAGACCAACTTTTCTGCTGCAAGAAAGCTGCCTGGTGCGCTCGGGACACACGGAGGCAGAATTCCTCTAGGACTGGGCACGTCCTGTGTTTACCAGAAGTCCCACACCCGCGGATCCCGGCCTGCAGCAGCTCTCTGCTCCCAGACCCCGTGAGAGAAAGACCCAACCGCCTGGTCAGGTGGGCACTCCTGAGGCTGCAGAGCAGAAGAGACCACCAACACTGCCCACCCCTGCCCACATCCCTGGCCCAAGATGAAACTGTATAAGGCCTCTGGGCTCCCGTGGAGGAGGGCCCAGGAGCGGCAGGACCCCTGCCTGAGATACCACCTGAACCTGAAGGGAACAGACCAGATAAACAGTTCTCTGCACCCAAATCCCGTCGGAGGGAGAGCTAAACCTCCAGAGAAGCAGACAAGCTTGGGAAACAAGAAGAGACTGCTTTCTGCACACACATCTTGGACGCCAGAGGAAAACACCAAAGGCCATCTGGAACCCTGGTGCATTGAAGCTCCCGGAAGGGGCGGCGCATATCTTCCTGGTTGCTGCCGCTGCAGAGAGCCCGTGGGCAGCACCCCGCGAGCGAACTTGAGCCTCGGGACCACAGGTAAGATCAACTTTTCTGCTGCAAGAAAGCTGCCTGGTGAACTCGAGACACAGGCCCACAGGAACAGCTGAAGACCAGTAGAGAGGAAAAACTACATGCCCGAAAGCAGAACACTCTGTCCCCATAACTGACTGAAAGAGAGGAAAACAGGTCTACAGCACTCCTGACACACAGGCTTATAGGAAAGTCTAGCCACTGTCAGAAATAGCAGAACAAAGTAACACTAGAGATAATCTGATGGCGAGAGGCAAACGCAGGAACCCAAGCAACAGAAACCAAGACTACATGGCATCATCGGAGCCCAATTCTCCCACCAAAACAAACATGGAATATCCAAACATACCAGAAAAGCAAGATCTAGTTTCAAAATCATATTTGATCATGATGCTGGAGGACTTCAAGAAAGACGTGAAGAACTCCCTTAGGGAAACACAGGAAAACATTAATAAACAAGTAGAAGCCTACAGAGAGGAATCGTAAAAATCCCTGAAAGAATTCCAGGAAAACACAATCAAACAGTTGAAGGAATTAAAAATGGAAATAGAAGCAATCAAGAAAGAACACATGGAAACAACCCTGGATGTAGAAAACCAAAAGAAGAGACAAGGAGCTGTAGATACAAGCTTCACCAACAGAATACAAGAGATGGAAGAGAGAATCTCAGGAGCAGAAGATTCCATAGAAATCATTGACTCAACTGTCAAAGATAATGTAAAGCGGAAAAAGCTACTGGTCCAAAACATACAGGAAATCCAGGACTCAATGAGAAGATCAAACATAAGGATAATAGGTATAGAAGAGAGTGAAGACTCCCAGCTCAAAGGACCAGTAAATATCTTCAACAAAATCATAGAAGAAAACTTCCCTAACCTAAAAAAAGAGATACCCGTAGGCATACAAGAAGCCTACAGAACTCCAAATAGATTGGACCAGAAAAGAAACACCTCCCATCACATAATAGTCAAAACACCAAACACACAAAATAAAGAAAGAATATTAAAAGCAGTAAGGGAAAAAGGTCAAGTAACATATAAAGGCAGACCTATCAGAATCACACCAGACTTCTCGCCAGAAACTATGAAGGCCAGAAGATCCTGGACTAATGTCATACAGACCCTAAGAGAACACAAATGCCAGCCCATGTTACTGTATCCTGCAAAACTCTCAATTAACATAGATGGAGAAACCAAGATATTCAATGACAAAACCAAATTTACACAATATTTTTCTACAAATCCAGCACTACAAAGGATAATAAATGGTAAAGCCCAACATAAGGAGGCAAGCTATACCCTAGAAGAAGCAAGAAACTAATCGTATTGGCAACAAAACAAAGAGAATGAAAGCACACAAACATAACCTCACATCCAAATATGAATATAACGGGAAGCAATAATCACTATTCCTTAATATCTCTCAACATCAATGGCCTCAACTCCCCAATAAAAAGAAATAGATTAACAAACTGGATACGCAACGAGGACCCTGCATTCTGCTGCCCACAGGAAACACACCTTAGAGACAAAGACAGACACTACCTCAGAGTGAAAGGCTGGAAAACAACTTTCCAAGCAAATAGTCAAAAGAAGCTAGCTGGAGTAGCCATTCTAATATCAAATACAATCAATTTTCAACTAAAAGTCATCAAAAAAGATGAGGAAGGACACTTCATATTCATCAAAGGAAAAATCCACCAAGATGAACTCTCAATCCTAAATATCTATGCCCCAAATACAAGGGCACCTACATACGTAAAAGAAACCTTACTAAAGCTCAAAACACACATTGCACCTCACACAATAATAGTGGGAGATTTCAACACCCCACTCTCATCAATGGACAGATTATGGAAACAGAAATTAAACAGAGATGTCGACAGACTAAGAGAAGTCATGAGCCAAATGGACTTAACGGATATTTATAGAACCTTCTATCCTAAAGCAAAAGGATATAACTTCTTCTCAGCTCCTCATGGTACTTTCTCCAAAATTGACCATATAATTGGTCAAAAAACGGGCCTCAACAGGTACAGAAAGATAGAAATAATCCCATGCATGCTATCGGACCACCACGGCCTAAAACTGGTCTTCATTAACAATAAGGGAAGAATTCCCACATATACGTGGAAATTGAACAATGCTCTACTCAATGATAACCTGGTCAAGGAAGAAATAAAGAAAGAAATTAAACACTTTTTAGAATTTAATGAAAATTAAGGTACAACATACCCAAACTTATGGGACACAATGAAAGCTGTGCTAAGAGGAAAACTCATAGCGCTGAGTGCCTGCAGAAAGAAACAGGAAAGAGCATATGTCAGCAGCTTGATAGCACGCCTAAAAGCTCTAGAACAAAAAGAAGCAAATACACCCAGGGGGAGTAGAAGGCAGGAAATAATCAAACTCAGAGCTGAAATCAACCAAGTAGAAACAAAAAGGACCATAGAAAGAATCAACAGAACCAAAAGTTGGTTCTTTGAGAAAATCAACAAGATAGATAAACCCTTAGCCAGACTAACGAGAGGACACAGAGAGTGCGTCCAAATTAACAAAATCAGGAACGAAAAGGGAGACATAACTACAGATTCAGAGGAAATTCAAAAAATCATCAGATCTTACTATAAATACCTATATTCAACAAAACTTGAAAATCTTCAGAAAATGGACAATTTCCTAGAAAGATACCAGGTATCGAAGTTAAATCAGGAACAGATAAACCAGTTAAACAACCCCATAACTCCTAAGGAAATAGAAGCAGTCATTAAAGGTCTCACAACCAAAAAGAGCCCAGGTCCAAACGGGTTTAGTGCAGAATTCTATCAAACCTTCATAGAAGACGTCATACCAATATTTTCCAAACTATTCCACAAAATTGAAACAGATGGATCACTACCGAATACCTTCTACGAAGCCACAATTACTCTTATACCTAAACCACACAAAGACACAACAAAAAAGAGAACTTCAGACCAATTTATGAATATCCCTTATGAATATCGACGCAAAAATACTCAATAAAATTCTGGCAAACCGAATTCAAGAGCACATCAAAACAATCATCCACCATGATCAAGTAGGCTTCTTCCCAGGCATGCAGGGATGGTTTGATATACGGAAAACCATCAACGTGATCCTTGATATATAAACAAACTGAAAGAACAGAACCACATGATCACTTCATTAGATGCAGAGAAAGCATTTGACAAAATTCAACACCCCTTCATGATAAAAGTCCTGGAAAGAATAGGAATTCAAGGCCCATACCTAAACATAGTAAAAGCCATATACAGCAAACCAGTTGCTAACATTAAACTAAATGGAGAGAAACTTGAAGCAATCCCACTAAAATCAGGGACTAGACAAGGCTGCCCACTCTCTCCCTACTTATTCAAAATAGTTCTTGAAGTTCTAGCCAGAGCAATCAGACAACAAAAGGAGATCAAGGGGATGAAGACCGGAAAAGAAGAGGTCAAAATATCACTATTTGCAGATGACATGATAGTATACTTAAGTGATCCCAAAAGTTCCACCAGAGAACTACTAAAGTTGATAAACAACTTCAGCAAAGTGGCTGGGTATAAAATTAACTCAAATAAATGAGTTGCCTTCCTCTATACAAAAGAGAAACAAGCCGAGAAAGAAATTAGGGAAACGACACCCTTCATAATAGACCCAAATAATATAAAGTACCTTGGTGTGACTTTAACCAAGCAAGTAAAAGATTTGTACAATAAGAACTTAAAGACACTGAGGAAAGAAATTGAAGAAGACCTCAGAAGATGAAAAGATCTCCCATGCTCATGGATTGGCAGGATTAATATAGTAAAAATGGCCATTTTACCAAAAGCAATCTACAGATTCAATGCAATCCCCATCAAAATACCAATCCAATTCTTCAAAGAGTTAGACAGAACAATTTGCAAATTCATCTGAAATAACAAAAAACCCAGGATAGCTAAAGCTATCCTCAACAACAAAAGGACTTCAGAGGGAATCACTATCCCTGAACTCAAGCAGTATTACAGAGCAATAGTGATAAAAACTGCATGGTATTGGTACAGAGACAGACAGATAGACCAATGGAATAGAATTGAAGACCCAGAAATGAACCCACACACCTATGGTCACTTGATTTTTGACAAAGGAGCCAAAACCATCCAATAGAAAAAAGATAGCATTTTCAGCAAATGGTGCTGGCTCAACTGGAGGTCAACATGTAGAAGAATGCAGATCGATCCACGCTTATCACCCTGTACAAAGCTTAAGTCCAAGTGGATCAAGGACCTCCACATCAAACCAGACACACTCAAACTAATAGAAGAAAAACTAGGGAAGCATCTGGAACACATGGGCACTGGAAAAAATTTCCTGAACAAAACACCAATGGCTTACGCTGTAAGATGAAGAATCGACAAATGGGATCTCATAAAACTGCAAAGCTTCTGTAAGGCAAAGGACACTGTGGTTAGGACAAAACGGCAACGAACAGATTGGGAAAATATCTTTACCAATCCTATAACTGATAGAGGCCTTATATCCAAAATATACAAAGAACTCAAGAAGTTAGACCGCAGGGAAACAAATAACCCTATTAAAAAATGGGGTTCAGAGCTAAACAAACAATTCACAGCTGAGGAATGCCGAATGGCTGAGAAACACCTAAAGAAATGTTCAACATCTTTAGTCATAAGGGAAATGCAAATCAAAACAACCCTGAGATTTCACCTCACACCAGTGAGAATGGCTAAGATCAAAAACTCAGGTGACAGCAGATGCTGGCGAGGATGTGGAGAAAGAGGAAAACTCCTCCATTGTTGGTGGGATTGCAGACTGGTAAAACCATTCTGGAAATCAGTCTGGAGGTTCCTCAGAAAATTGGACATTGAACTGCCTGAGGATCCAGCTATACCTCTCTTGGGCATATACCCAAAAGATGCCTCAACATATAAAAGAGACACGTGCTCCACTATGTTCATTGCAGCCTTATTTATAATAGCCAGAAACTGGAAAGAACCCAGATGCCCTTCAACAGAGGAATGGATACAGAAAATGTGGTACATCTACACAATGGAATATTACTCAGCTATCAAAAACAACGATTTTATGAAATTCGTAGGCAAATGGTTGGTACTGGAAAATATCATCCTGAGTGAGCTAACCCAATCACAGAAAGACATACATGGTATGCACTCATTGATAAGTGGCTATTAGCCCAAATGCTTGAACTACTCTAGATCCCTAGAACAAACGAAACTCAAGACGGATGATCAAAATGTGAATGCTTCACTCCTTCTTTAAATGAGGAAAAAGAATACCCTTGGCAGGGAAGGGAGAGGCAAAGATTAAAACAGAGACTGAAGGAACACCCATTCAGAGCCTGCCCCACATGTGGCCCATACAAGTACAGCCACCAAACTAGATAAGATGGATGAAGCAAAGAAGTGCAGGCCGACAGGAGTCGGATGTAGATCTCTCCTGAGAGACACAGCCAGAATATGGCAAATACAAGGACGAATGCCAGCAGCAAACCACTGAACTGAGAACAGGACCCCCGTTGAAGGAATCAGAGAAAGAACTGGTAGAGCTTGAAGGGGCTCGAGACCCCATATGTACAACAATGTCAACCAACCAGAGCTTCCAGGGACTAAGCCACTACCTAAAGACTATACATGGACTGACCCTGGACTCTGACCTCATAGGTAGCAATGAATATCCTAGTAAGAGCACCAGTGGAAGGGGAAGCCCTGGGTCCTGGTAAGACTGAACCCCCAGTGAACTAGACTGTGGGGGGGACGACGGCAATGGGAGGAGGGTTGGGAGGGGAACACCCATAAGGAAGGGGAAGGGGGAGGGGGATGTTTGCCCGGAAACCGGGAATGGGAAAGGGACTAACACTCGAAATGTATATAAGAAATACTCATGTTAATAAAAAAAAAAAACTTAATGTGCTAAGTCAAAAAAAAAAGTATGTTTACAAAAGAAAAAGAAAATTGTTTTAATGTATTATCTGGTGTTTAACCTATACTCTTTGAGCAATCTTTTTTTTTTTAAATGTGGGTAGGGGTCTTAAGTTTTACATGTGTAACGTGAAAGATATCCAAATTCTATATAAAGACATTTATAAAGATACTTTATTCAGGTTGTTCCTTGAAGACCCTATAATCACACTGCGTGCCTTACTTCCCTTGGCTATCTCTTTCTACGAAACCCTGTGTTAAAAACCGATGTTGAAATGAAATTTTAACTCTACTCCTTTTGCTTCACATTGAAATTCTTTACACTGAATTAAAAATTTGCCTGAATGGAAATCATGAAATTGAAAGTTTTTTTTTTTTTCAGAAAAAAAAACTGTGTGCCGTAATGGCAAGGACGGAGAAATGTCTCTGAACTACTCACCAATGTCAGAATAACTATTTTGTGTGTATTGTATATAAAAGTCAAGATTCTGTTTCCATAAGGACATTTTGAAAAATTCAATCATAACAAAAGCATCACTTCTAAATAAGATCTGGAAATTATTTTAGACTAAATTAATTTACACCCAATTTACTTATATGGAGATTATATTTAGAAAGCATTATTTTATAGAAAAATGTATAGTCAACCATAGAAAAAGGTGTAGACTTTGACTTGCCAAGAATACTGGAGGTTTGTCATGAGTTCTTATTAGGAGAGAACAATGGAAATGTTGATAAAACTGAGTAATTTTGGGGGACAGTGAATTCATTTATCAGTCTCCAAATATCATCTTGATGTCTACAGCTTGAGATGATTAATCGGTAGGGAATGTAAGATTTAGAATTAAGAATGATTCTTTTCTTCCTATAACTACTTGAAAATTTTAAAAATTCCATTAGAATTAATCATATTATATTTAAAGTTATGTTCCATTAGAGGAATATTTATATAAGAACTTTTATTTAGAACTTGCAAGCTTAAGCATTCCTTTTACCGATTTGATTTTTATATGTAAGATTCATTCATGCATAACATTTGTATTCATTATTTTCTAAGAACTTCAGATTTGTAAATGCATTTATAATAATTGGTTTTGTTTTTATGTCTTATGCAAAATATAGGCTATCTCAGAATAGTCACCGTGTGAGACATAGGCTTTGATGTTTAGGCACTCTAAAATCCATGCCACCTTATGTACTAATGGTCGTTTTTAACTATAGTTGGCATGATGCTAGTTCCAGTTAAGTTGGAGTCATCAATAATGTGTACAATTCAATTTAAATTGTTGTTTTTAATATCAGCAGAAAAAATTACTTTCTTAATGTGAAATCCCCTTTATTGTTTATTCTGTTGTAGTAATTAGGGTAAATTGGCACTGATTTATAGGCCAGTATAAGCTGCCTGAATCCAAAGTTGACCTGTTATTTCTTTAGGCCTGGCAACAATCATTAACAAGTAATCACTAATGTCACTTTGACAAGTGGTTTACATGCACTGCCTAATAAACTTCTTACCACAAGCCTATGTCAGTTCAGTGATTATTATTTCCACTTTATAGAGTAATTGGGGCTCAGAGATATAACAGTAATTTGTAAATTTCATATAAAGAATATAGACTGATAAGCCACCTACGTTATGGAATAAAGTCTTGTGGGTCTTGGATGAATGTATCCCTTCTGTTACTAACAAAAAGGAAAGTTTATTCAGTATATTACAAGGAACAGCCAGATGGGGTTAACAAACCTAGCAACATAGACATTGGACTTCTGAGGTCTCTATTCTGTTACAGTGCTTTCTTCAGGGTAAACTGTTCCTCATGAATTTTCTAGGCTAGCCATTCTGGTCATGTGATTAAAGGCAGTCAACTTTGGCAGGTGTTCAGTTGACAATAGATATGAGAAAATGCTCATGCAACCTCTAGCAATGCAATGTTCGTTATATAAATTGCAGATACACATAAGGGCACTCCTGCTTGTTCAGTGTCTGGTACTGAGCATGGGGATCTGTTTCTTTAGTCTTAGTTGAAGTCTGATTTCCACAGTTCTGTGCAGGTGATTAGCCCCTACCCTACTAGGAAAAACTAGTGCAACTAGATAATGAACAAATGTAGTAAGAATTCACATTTTAACAATTTAAGAATTTTGTAATTTGCAACAAAATGTTCCAAAACATTTGTAGTATGATAAAAATATAATCATGTAGGAACATATGTAAGAAGGTCACTCTGTGGGACTGGCTAATCATAATATCAAGTGTAGCTCAACTAGTTATATCCTTAGTTAAGTGACTTTATACAACTTAAACTCCCCATTTTGTGCATGCTTCCTTATTTGGAAAAGTGGTGATTACCATAATAATAATTTAAAAGAGCTATTATAGAGAAAGAATTAATTTGTTATTAAAGCTATATAAGCCCACAGAAAAGTACTTTGGAAGGTCTTGGCAGTTAATTTAGTGCTTTTGGCCATTGTTTAGAGAAGTAGTGCACAAAATTCTAATGCCTTGATATAAAATGAATGGGTTCACTTTCTCTGGGGAAAGCAGATAGATTAACTAGAGAACTTGTTCTTTCCTTCTGCAGTTCCTAGTCTAGTCCCTCAATTTCATCCAGAGATCTGTAGTAGACCATCCTCTTCAGCCTCTCCTTCTTTATATCCCCCATCTCCAGTGCCTCACACATTCTTCCTCCCCTAACTTCCCTCTGCACACTCACCACTTTAGCCCATTTTCCAACTCCATCCTGCATATCCCGGAAAGGTGCAGGCTAATGAAGCCACAAAGAAGGTAGGCTAACTGCAGATCTTCACTTCTTTCTCGGCTGCTCCAAATTCAATCCCCCAGTCTCATAACCAGGTGTCAGGAGACCACTTTATTTGGCCTCCCTCATTCACCAATCCCATTTGCAGTGGGTCAAATAGATCTCCCCCTCTGAAATACTTTCTCCCAACTAATTGTTATATTCCTGCCCAACCACAGCAGACAATTTCTGGGAATATTTAGATCATTCCAGCTAGGACACAAGTTAGGTTAGCTACAAATCTTCTCTCCTTCAGCTCCTTCTAATTCAGTCTCCCAGTCTTACTTATGCTGTGACTCAATAGGGGAGGAAAAAAAAGTAAAAAAAAAAATCACCTGTTCTGAACACCTTTGGTGGTCAGTAAGAGGCATCATTTGTCCAGGACACACACACACACACACACACACACACACACACACACACACACACACACATGCAGAAAGAAACAAAAACAAAACAAACAAACAAACAAAACAAAATGGAGGTTGGATTTGACCATAAATTCTGTTTTCCATGGGTTCAAGTATATCAATATTTGGTTGCCACCCTGTTTTGTCTCTCTGTAGGATTGGGTTTTTCTGTGTATCTATCCATGTGATTTTCATAGTTCTATTGGTAAAAGAAAAAATTCTAAAATTGAAGGCATAGCACGCTGTCCAGAGATCACAGCCACAGCTGACCTCGAGGCAGTGTACATTTTCCCAAAGGCTCATGGACCACACTAGGCCACCAACCTGTGTTGTGACACTCCCTCTTCCTGGGACAACTGTTAATTGTTTATGTATGGGATTCCAAAGTGGCAGTGGTAGCCACACCTTTTTCTGTGACAACCAATGGCTTTCTCTGCGGAGAAACATATCCCACCCACACATGCTTTGACTTAAGACCTATTCACACATGTTAGATACCTGAATCCTTTTGGCCCATCTATGTCACCCAGAGAAACTTAAAACCTCCATCTGTTCTCTTAGCCTAGCTAGAGGAAATTGATCTGCCTGTTCTTGTGCATTCACTTCTGGCTTGTTTGAACCCTGATCTTTGGTCCCAAGTCCTGGAACTGTTCTACATGAAGAGGTGGAAAGGGCCTCAGAATGATTTCAGTAAGGACCCAACCCTCATGTGCTTTCTGCTTTTTCCATGGCAGATTCTAAGCAACTCATTGTTCCTAGGTAAGGGAGAACTTATTCCCCCAGTTCTTCCAGGCGTGGTAGAAATATAACCCCTTTCTCATTCGTGGCTTTTGTTCACTTCTCTATCAGTGATTTGTAAAATTGGAACACTCCAATCCTCCACTTTCCGAGAACCTATCAGAGACACTTTTATTAGACTTTTAGGAACAGTTTCATTGCAGATTTATTTACTAAAGTAATGTCTTAGTAACTTTTTGAACAATTAATTTGGGTGGGGTAGGCCAGTCTACCCATCTTGAGAAGCTGTTCAAAAACACCAGCAAATACTTATAACCAAAACCAGGAAGCCTGATTTCATTAAAGTCCAACTCATAGTGTTCCCCAAGCGTATTTCGTTGAGCTTGGATCCTTTGTAGGGCCTTCTTTTTCTCTTTTGAGTTTTATCTGAGCACTGGTGGTACATTTACAAATGGTGCCATTAATTGGGTTTTCCAGATTTAAAATATAATACTTGTGTCTGAGGAGTTCAGCCATTTTTTGTGGCTCATAGGTGGGTTGCATGATTTTCTAGACTCCTAGGAAGAATGAGTCTGCCATCTAATAGCACACCAAACCCTTCTTTAACCACATGTCCAGTTCTTGCTCTTCCAAGTCAAGGTCACCCCAGGTATATTCCTACAATAATAGAACCATACTTATCATCCTGCACAAAATTCTGAATAGAATATTGTTAGTGAGGATACAATATCATCAATTAATATAAATGGGACCTCATGAAACTGTAAAACTTCTGTAAGGCAAAAGACATACAACATCATTCAGTCAAAGTGGCAAAGTACAGTATGGGAAAGATTTTTTCCCCAGCTATATTTCTTACAGAGGACAAGCAGCTAAACTACATAGAACTGAAGAGACTAAATATCAAGAAAACAGATAACCCTATTAAAATTGGATAAAATTTTCCAATTAATTCATTTATCTATTCACTTTACATCCCAATATCAGATCTCCCATCTCCCAATACCCCTTACACAAGTCCTCTGCCCACAATATCTTACCCTTATCTTTTGAGAAGGAGAAGCCCCAGTGTGGGTATCTGCTGGACAGTTTGTTTGCTTTGCAGCTGGGGTACTGAGCACCACAAACAAGCTGCTTAAGAGAGGCAGAGTAGAGTCTACAACTGGGGACCCAGTTCATGTTTCCCCAGGTGATAAATAGCACAATCTGAGACAGATGCTCTGTGTGGTTCCTGGTCTCCCATGTACCCAGATGCCACTGAGGTGTTACTGGGAGTTGGGAACTTGGGTCTCCAGGTCCATCCTTTTCCTCAGGGTGTCTACATGCCAGCTAGAAATGTGATGGCTGAAAGGAGAACTGAGGCTGAATCGGGTTTGGTTCAGAGTGAGTTCTGGGAGTTCAGAAGGGCTAGAAGAGAAACCCTTCTCCAGAAGGGGAGGTTTAGGCATGGTGCTTTTTTTTGAGGAAAGCCTTCCTCTCCCCCAACTGGAATCCTTGATGAAGGAAAGAGATAGTCCTCGTTTGTCCAACCTGTTTTATTTGATGTTAGATATAAATGCTTATACCTTACTCAAGGTAAACACGGTATTAAATACCTTTTGCAGGAAGTAATGACCAGGAAACAAAGCTCACTGTCTGAACGCTTGGATCCTGTCTAGAATCATCATTTGCATGGTGACCTCCAGGTTTTTATACTAAGTGACCTATTGTCATGGTCCTCTCAGTTGGTTGTCATGATTACATGTTCCAGATCAGCCAATTTGACAGGGAGTTGGATTTTATTTTTGATATTTTCTTGGATTTGTTTTGTGAGTGTTTTAGTTGAATATTTTTACATTAATGTTTATAAGAGAAATTGTCTTTCTTGATTCTTTGTGTGGTTTTTGTATCAGGGTAACTGTGGCTTCCTAGAATGAGTTTGTCATTGTTCCTTCTATTTTTACTTCATGGGCTAGTTAGCAAATTCTTGTCATCAGTTTTCCTTTGAAAGTCTGGTAGAATTCTGCACTAAAACAATTTAACCCAAGGCTTTTTATTTGCTTGTTTGAGAGAATTTTAATAGGGCCTTTATTTTCTTTGGGGTTATAGCAATATTCATATTCTGATATATTACCTGATCTTGATTTAGCTTTGGAGATTGGTATCTGTCTAGAAAATTAACCATTTTCTTTAGATTTTCCAATTTTGGGAAGTATGGGCTTTTGAAGTAAGAGTACTTCAATAATATTTTGAATCGGATATCAGGGTACTTCATGCAGACACCACTGTTAAGGGACTGGACGGGGAATATTCCAGGCTGACAGTTCTTGGAGTCTCTGCAGGCTTCTATGGGGAATTAGGAGGATCTTTTATTCCTGCAAGACTCCTCAGTACTGAAGAATGAGCCAAGAGTTCATCAGGGGTGCTCTAGGGGCCATGTATAATTTAACTCTTCAGGCTCTTTTCCAGGTAGAAAGTCCCATTCCAACTGGAATGGGACTGGTGGGGCAGGGTACAAGCTGGTTAGTCTTGGAGGCCCTGTGGAGGTGGAACTTTCCATGGGGAAGCAGGATACTCTTGGTTTCCTGCATGTTTCTTCTGGGCCTAAGAGTGAACTCATAGCTAGACAATGGTGTTCAGAGGACTGGGCAGAACTCTGAGGTAAAGATTTAAGTAGAGAATTCTACTTAAAAAAAGAAACTCAAACGGCCAAGAACTCCTTTAAGAAATGTATAATATCCTTAGCCATTAGGGAAATGCAAATCAAAACTACTTTGATATTTCATCTTAACCCTTCAGAATGGCTAAGAACCATATTGCAGTTCATATTGGTGAGGAAGTGAAAGAAAAGTTACTTTCATCCATTTCTTGGGTTATGAATACTTGTACAAGCACTTTAAAAACCACTCTGACAGTTTATCATAAAAGGAGAATAAGTCTACCTCAAAATCTATCTGTATTACTCTTTGTGCATATCCCCAAAGGTCACTTCTTTATTCTACTGCAGAGAATCATTCACAGCCATGTTCATTTCTTTTATATTCCAAATAACTATAAATTAGAAGTAACTTAATGTTCCTTCATAGGAAAATGAATAAAAATTGTGATACATTTATACAATGTCGTATCTCTCAGTCATTAAATAAAAATGAAATTATGAAATTCACAAGTAAATGAATGGAACTAGCAAAAATAAGTCATCCTGAATGAAGTTCCTCATATCTAAAATACAAACATATATATAGTGAATAAGCCAATTATGTGTAAACTAAAATATATAAAGTCATGGTAGTTATAGAGTACAAGACTAGATATCATTAGTAAAAAGAAAGACAATAGATTGTTTTTAATGTATGGAGCTAGGGCTAGACTAAAATCAAGGGTCATTTGAGGGAATGGGGTATGTGTGTGTGTGTGTGTGTGCGTGTGTGTGTGTGTGTGTGTGTGTGTGTGTGTGTGTGTGTGTGTGTGTGTGTCTGTGATTGCTTAATAATGTGGGAAAACAGAGCCCCAAATGCCATTTCTTAGCATCAAATGAAGTTTCCAGTACCGGGATTGGGTTAAAACTAATTGAGTTTTAGGCCAAATGGTTTCCAGGGTATCTTTGATAGGGTGTCTATTGCTATAAAGAGACACCATGACTACCACTTTTAACATTTAACTGGGGCTAGTTTAGAGGTCAGAAATTTTGTCTTTTATCTTCATGGCAGAAAGTATGGCAGACTTGGTGCTGGAGAGTTAACCAGAACATCTACATCTAGATCTTTGGATCTTCAGGGATAGAGAGGTGGGAGGGGGCAAGGGAGGGAGGGAGGGGGAGAGAGAGAGAGAGAGAGAGAGAGAGAGAGAGAGAGAGAGAGAGAGAAAGAGAGAGAGGTAGAGACAGAGAGACAAAGAGAGACAGAGAGAGACAGAGAGAGACAGAGAGAGACAGAGAGAGACAGAGAGAGAGGGAGAGAGAGAGAGAGAGAGAGAGAGAGAGAGAGAGAGAGAGAGAGAGATACTGGGTCTGACTTGAGCTTCTAAAACCTCAAAATCCCACTCCCAGTGCACATTCCTCTAAAACCTACTCTATCAAGGCCACAGAAAATACTGTCAAGTCCTAGGAGCTTATATGGAAACATGTTTACTCTAAACAGCACACATGAGAATCCTTAAACATGTTGCCAAGACTTTATAAGTTGTCCTCAATAAACTGATGAAAAAGCCCTATTACTGAAAAACTGCCTGTATAACTTTTGTGCTTGTAGAAGTTGAACTGGTGCATCAGTAGAGCCTTTATTCTTATGTGCTAATCTGTTTTGTACAGGAAGGTACACTGCATGCTACCAAAGGACAATCTCAAAAAATCTTTGATTTTTAATGGTGTTCTTTCTTCAAGATATGATAATCTACGTTGGCTTGAAGCTTATGAGCAACCAAATGTCTGATGCTATTTATGGCTTACTACATGAGATACAACTCATAAGTGATACTCTTTAGGTGACCAAGTACCTGAGACTGAATCACCCAGGATCCCATAGAAAGCCATAAAGAATAGAAATTCAGGAATAATATGACTTCAGAAGATGTTCGGCCACATTCCTTCTGTATCATTTGTGAAAATATTTAGAAACCCACAAGCATGTGTATCCTGGGAGTGACAGACTTTGAAATGCTCTGCATTAAGTTACTCTACTCAGGGCTCAGGGATCCCTGTAGAAGTAGGTTCAGAATGAGTGGAAGAGTGTGGAAAGATTGACAACGAAAGAAAACAAGGTTCTCTAAATCAACATGATTCACACATCTGTGAACACATGCACAGAGAATGTGGCAGCATGGTCAGGGACTCCAAGAATCTGCAGCAGTTGGGGTCCTGAAAGGAGAAGTGGACCTTCTTTAAACAAGAAACTATCTCTACTTGATAAACATTTGCAAAACAATATTTTTCATCAGAGTCTCCCTCAGAAAACAAACTTCTGTCAATGTTAGGCTGCATGCCTAGCAGTAGATGAAGAACAGAAAAAAATGTTTGTTAAGGTTTTTTATTTTCCTTTTTTTTATTTTTGTTTATTTGTACTTGAATTTCTTTCTATTTTTATTCTACAGTTCCTTTGCAAAATATACTGGATTCCAGTTTAGTGTTTTAACAGTATTCCCGAGTGTGTGAATTACTGGGTCTCTGTTACTTGTCTGCTTATGAACTCTTTACATTCTGTTCATTTTGTTCAATTCTGATGTATTAGTTTTATTTCATTATATTCTATTATTTTATGTTATGTAAATCTCTTTGAATCCAATTTGTTTTATCATGTGAGTTCAAATGCAATGAGTAGGTATGTGAGGGAAACTGAGAAGAGCAGAGGTATATGAAACTCTAATCAGGATATAGTATATGAGAAAAACTAAATAAGAGTAAAAAATAGGCACAATCATTGTTACATGCTAATTAATCTTGTATACCCAGTAGAAGTGCTAGTATAATTTTCTTAGTGAGTGATTATCTCAAAACAATTATCTATTATTCTCTAACATATCATAGAACCTTTTACATGGGAGGGTCATATGAGTTATTTAAAATTTATAGCTGCTTTGAGAGTCATAGGAAACATATTTTTTACTTAAATGACACTAGGTACATAAACCACTATAATGAGTGTTTCAGTTTCCTTGAGAACACAGAAACATTATATAAATGTATTTTCACTTTAATCCCATATATGGGATATGTGGCTGCTTCAGATTGTCTACAGCAGTTGACTATGATCTGCCCTGTGCTCTGGTAGGGATGTGATTTTTTCCAGCTATAGATAATTTCTGTGAGTTTCTAATATTTGGAATTCTGGGAATTCTTCAGAGTTCATGTAAAGTTAGACACCTAAGTGTTATGTAACTGTTACTTGGCCTTTTAGGTTAGGGCTTGTTAAGTAGTCACACACAAAGAAGAAACAAGAAGAAATTAATAATACTGATGGCGAAGATCAAACTTGCCCCTCAGAACTTGACTACCCCAACGAGTAGAAAGTAGTCAAATGATAACAATGTCCCCTTTCTCCCCAATCATTGTTTTCTCTTACCTACTGTTAGGAGATTGAAAGAGTAGAAAAAGAAAGAACTCCCAAAGTAGCCAAAAGTACTAGAAAGTATGTACAAGTCATACTCCAGTGAAGTTTACATGCTCAAGAATAGTTAGTTAGCCAGCAGAAATTAATCTCTGTGCATTTATACAAAAATAGTCTAGGGTTAAATTAGGTACGGACCTTGGTATATGGTTAGATTTTTATAAAACACACTTTTAATATGGGTTTTGAAACATTTTGATTCCCTGTCCATGTTCTGGACCACCATGTAAAGGAGGGAGAGAAAAGATGGTAAATAGGAAAAGAGGATGTGGACCTGTTTAATCGCCTTTGGGGTGATTTCAGTCTCCATTCTTTCAGGATACCAGCAATCCAGTTCAGGGGTGTCAGGATACTAAACTCTAATTAGCAGTAGTCACATGATCCAGCATAAACAGCCAGGCTAGGCATGAGTCAGAAGGAGTAAGCAGAACCAGCCAGGATGGCAGTAGAAGTTTTCTGCCATGCCTCTTTCAAAATAGTAAAGATTCTCAAAGATATAAGACCAACAAAACATCGCAAGGCTAGCTATGCAAGTTACTGTCATTTGAGTCCTATTTATTCTCTTTCCAAATATCTAGTGTCTTCCTTTTGACTTTTCCTCAGCAAACACTACTTGAGTCTGCCACTGCAAAACACAATGTGATTTTGCCTTGGCAAGACACTATGTGAGACTGACATGACACAGCCAGAAACTTACATTTCATCTTTATAACCACATATAAGGACAATCAAATTCATTCAAGGATTGTTAAGAAGAGGAAAACCTTGTTGTATTAGTTGTTCAGATGTGTTATACTTACCAAATTGTTCTAGTGCATTAGAAATGTGGCGCTTGTACTACTGAAGACAGATGGAGTCTCAGGTTTCTAAACTAGTTAGTTTCTAAGCCTTACTCTCTGCCACCAAATTTCCATTGCCAATGAATTAATCCATTACCTTAAATTTCAACATTATTATAGAAGTGAGCAAGATTATTTATTCTTCAATTCTATATGAGATGTTCTGGAACAATTCTGAGAAAATATTGCTCATTTGTGAAATCTCATGAGTTGTGACTCTTTTCTACATGTTAGTCTTGCTATTCTTTGTCTTAAAAGCACCCACCACAGTTGTCCATTTACTATTCTTTCCAGTGTACTTGGGATTTTCTTTTGTTTGTTTGCTTAAGAAAATATGTTTTTATTGGTTATCTTATTTATTTACATTTCAAATGTTATTCCCCTCCACATTCCTCCTATCCCCTCCTCCCTCCCCTCCCTCTGTGAGGGTGCTACCCCACCCGGCCATCCAATCCTTCCTCAGCACTCTACCATTCCCCTATTCTGGGTCATCAAGCCTCCACAGAACCAAGGGGCATCCATCTCAGTGATGCCAGATAAGGCAGTCCTCTGCTACATATTCAGATGAAACCATGGGTACCCCTGTGTACTCTTTGGTTGATAGTTTAGTCCTGGAACCACTGGGGTGTCTGTTGTAGATATAGTTATTCTTCCTATGAGGTTGCAGAACACTTCAGCTCCTACAATCCTTGCTTTAACTTCCCCATTGGGGTGCCCTCACCCAGTCAAATGTATGGCTATATCCATCTGGAACTCTATTGATCCAGCTCTGGCAGCCTGTGAGGGGTCAGCTATATTGGGCTCCTCTCAGTAAGCTCTTCTTGGCATCAGCAATAGTGTCTGAGTTTGGTGTCAGCAGATGGGATGGATCCCTAGGTGGGGCAGTCTCTGGATGGCCTTTCATTCAATTTCTGCTCCAATTTTTGTTTCTGCATTTCCTTTTGACAGTAGGAATTCTGGATTAATATTTTTGAAGTCAGTGGGTGGCACCATCACTCAACTGGGGGTAGTGCCTATACATTGGATATGGACTCTACATGTTCTCTCTCCATTTTGTTGGCTATTTTGCCTAACGTCCTCCCTGTTGGCTCTTGGGAAACTCTTGGCTCTCTATCATCTGAGACATTATAGTGGCTACCCCCAGTTACTCCTCCCCCACTGCTATACACCTACTTTCAAATTCTTGTTTATTTATTCCCCATTTTATCCCATATTTGAGCTGGCCCCACTTTTCCCCTGCCCCTCCTGTTTCTCTCCAAGATGAATCTATATTATAGAGATTATTCCCTTCCCCCTACTGAATAGTAGCATAACATCCACACTTTGGTATGATCTTCTTTCCTCTTGAGTTTCAAATGATCTGTGAGTTGTATCATGGGTATTCTGAATTTCATTTTGGCTAATATCAGCTTATTAGTGAGTTTATACCATATATGTTCTTTTGTGGCTGGGTTACCTCACTCAGGATGATATTATCAAGTTCCATTCATTTGCCTGCAAATTTCATGGAATCATCATTTTTAATAGCTGAGTGATATTCCATTGTTTAATTGTACCACATTTTTTGTATCAATTCTTCTGTTGAAGGATGTCTGGGTAGTTTCCAGCTTCTGCCTATTATAAATAATGCTGCTATGAACATAGTGGAGCAAGTGTCCTTGTGAAATGTCAGTGCATCTTTTGGGTATATGCCCAAGAGTGATATAGCTGGGTCCTCAAGTAGTCAAATTTTCTGAGGAATTACCAAAATGATTTACAGAAGATTTGTATCAGCTTATAATTCCACCAACAATGGAGGAGTATTTCCCTTTCTCCATCCTGTTCAGCATCTCCTGTCACCTGAGTTTTTGATCTTAGCCATTCTGACTGGTTGGAGGTAGAATCTCAGGGTGCTTTGATTTGTATTTCCTGGATGACTCAGGATGTTGAATATTTTTTTAAAATGCTTCTCAGCGATTTGAGATTCCTCAGTTGAGAATTCTCTGTTTAAATCTGCACCCCATTTTAAATAGGGTTATTTAGTTCTTTGAAGTCTATTTTCTTGAGTTCTTTGTACATTGTGGACATTAGTCTTCTATTAGATGTAGGGTTGAAAAATATCTTTTCATAATCTGGGGATTCCCATTTTGTCCTATATATAGTATTCTTTGACTTACAGAAGTTTTTCAATTTTATGAGGTCCCATTTGTCAATTCTTGATCTTAGAGCATAAGATATTCGTGTTCTGTTCAGGAAATTTTCCACTATGCCAAAGTGTTTAGGGTGTTTCCCATTTTCTCTTCTATTAGATTAATCTTATCCGGTTTTATGTGGAGGTTGTTGAACACTTGGACTTGAGCTTTGTAAAGGGCTATAAAAATGGATTGATTTGCATTCCTCTACATGATGATCTCTACTTGAACCAGCACCATGATGTCTTTTTTCCACTGGAGGTTTTAGCTCCTTTGTCAAAAATCAAATGACCATAGTTGTGTGGGTTCATTTCTGGGCCTTCAATTTTATTCCATTGATCTACCTGTCTGTTTCTGCACCAATACCATGTGTTTTTTTATCACTATTGCTCTATAATACACTTTGAGGTTAGGGATGTTGATTCTCCAAGAAGTTCTTATATTTTTGAGAATAGTTTTTCACGCCCTGGGATTTTGTTATTCCAAATAAATTTGAGAATTGCTCTTTCTATCTTTGTGAAGAATTGAGCTGGAATTTTGATGGGAATTTCATTGAATCTGTATATTTCTTTAGGTAAGATAGTCATTTTTATTTGGATATTTTTATTTATTTACATTACAAATGTTATCCCCCTTCCCAGTTTCCCATCCATAAACTCCCTCTCCCGTTCCCCCTCCTCCACATTCTATGAGGGTGTTTCCCCACCTATCAACACACCTCTTCCCTCCTCTCTGCCCTGATATTCCCCTACACTTGGGTGTCCAGCCTTGGCAGGACCAAAGTCTTCTCCTCTCACTGGTGTCTAACAAGGCCATCCTCTGCTACATAGGCAGCTGGAACCATGGGTCTGTGCATATACTCTTTGGATAGTGGTTTAGTCCCTGGGAGTTGTGGTTGGTTGATATTGTTGCTCTTATGGGGCTGAAAAGTGTTTCAGCTCCTTCAGTCCTTTCTCCAACTTCTCCACTCTGGACCCCATTTTCAGTTCAATGGCTGGCACCAAGAGTCTGCCTCTGTAATTGTCATGCTCTGGCAGAAGCTCTCAGGAGACAGCCATATCAGGCACCTGTCAGCATACACTTCTTGGCATCATCAATATTGTCTAGATTTGGTTTTATTTCCCCAATGAAAAGACATAGACTAACACATTGGATATGTAAACTGGACCCAGCATTTTGCTCCATACAGGAAATACATCAGTGACAAAGACAGACATTACGTCAAAGTAAAAACCTGGAAGCAAAAAAAAAAATCTGGAAGCAAGCTGGAGTTGCAATTATAGTACCCAGTAAAATAAACTTTCAACCAAAAGTTATGAAAAAAGATGGTGAAGGATCCTACATACTCATCAATGGAAAAATCCACAAAGAGAAACTCTCAACTCTGAACAACTATGCACTAAATGCAAGGACACCCACATATGTTAAAGAAACACTACTGAAACTCAAAGCACATATTGAAGCTCACAAAATAATGGTAGGATAATTTAATACTCCAAATCTCACCACTGGACACAAAATGGAAACAGAAACTAAACAAAGATACAGTGAAACTAACAGAACTTATGAAACAAATGGACTTAACAGCTATCAACAGAACATTTCATCCCAAAACAAAAAATAGATCTTCTCCGAACCTCATGGTACTTTCTCCAAAATTGACCATATAATCAGACACAAAACAAGCCTAAACAGATACAAGAAGATTGAAATAATCCCATGCAGTTTATCAGATTAACGTGGACTAAGACTGGTCTTCAATATCAACAACAACAACAAAAACAACAACAGAAACAGCAAGCCCAAATATACATGGAAGCTGAACAGTGATCTGTTTAATGACAACTTGGTCAAGGAAAAAATAAAGTAATTAAAGGCTTTTTAGAATTAATGAAAATGAAAGAACATTATACCTAAACTTATGAGACACAATGAAAGCAGTGTTAAGAGGAACGCTCATAACTCTGAGTGCCTCCCTAAAGAAACTGGAGAAAGAATACTCTAGCAACTTAATAACACAGCTGAAAACTCTAGAACAAAAAGAAGCAAATTCACCTAAGAGGAGTATATGGTAGGCAGGAAATAATCAAACCCAGGGCTGAAATCAACCAAGTAGAAACACAGAGAACTTCACAAAGACTCAACAAAACTAGTAGCTAGTTCTTTGAGAAAATCATCAGGATAGATAAACCCTTAGCCAGACTAACCAGTGAGCACAGAGACACTATCCAAACTAGTAAAATCAGAAATGAAAATGGAGACATTTGTCATGATACATACAGAGGTGAATGTCAGCAGCAAACCATCAACCTGAGAATGGGGTCCCCATTGGAGGAGTTAGAGAAAGGATTGAAGGAGCTGAAGGGGCTTGAAATCCCACATGAACAACAATACCAACCAACCAGAGCTCCCAGGGACTAAAACACTACCCAAAGAGTACACATGGACAGGACATGGCTCCAGCTGCAAATGTAGCAGAGGATGGCCTTGTTGGGCACGAACCAGAGAAGCCTTTGGTCCTGCCAAGGCTGGACAACCTAGTGTAGCAGAATGTCAGGATAGGGAGGAGGGAAGGGGTAGGTTTATGTGTGGGGGAACACCCTTATAGAATATAAGGCAAGGGGATTTAGGATAGGGGGGCTATGGACAGGAAACTGGGGAAGGGAATGTAAATAAAAATACCCAATATAAAAAAAAAGTAAATGGAGACATAACAGAAACTGAAGAGATATATTATCAGATCCTACTAACTGGATAATGTGGATGAAATGGTTGATTTTCTAGACAAATATCAAGTACCAAAATTGAATCGTGATCAGATAATCCACCTAGATATTCCCATAACCCCTAAGAAAATATAGTCAACGATTGGAAGTCTCTCAACCAAAGAAAGTCCAGGACCTCATAAGTTTAGTGAAGAATTGTATCTGACCTTCAAAGAATACTTAATTCAAATACTCAAACTTTTTCACAAAATAGAAACAGAAGGAACACTACCTAATGCATTCTATGAAGCCACAATTACACTTATACCTGAGCCAAACAAAGACCCAACAAAGAAAGAACTTCAGACTAATTTTCTTCTTGAATATTGATGCAAATATAATCAATAAAATTCCTGCAAATTGAATCCAAGAACACATCAGAACCATCATTCACCATGATCAAGTATCTTCTTGCCAGCGATGCAGAGGTGTATCAATATACAGAAATCCGTTAAAGTAATCCACTACATAAACAAACGCAAAGGAAAAAAAAAACATATCTCATAAGATGTTGAAAAAGTCTTTGACAAAATACAACATCCCTTCTTGCTGAGAGTATTGGAAAGAGTAGGAATTTAAGGTCCATACTTAAATATCATAAAAGCAATATACAGCAAGTCAATAACCAACATCAATTTAAAAGGTGAAAAACATGAAGCAATCCCATTAAAATCAGGGACAAGACAAGGCTGCCCACTCTCCCCCATCTATTCAATATAGTACTTGAAGTTCTAGCCACAGCAATTAGGCACCAAAACGAGATCAAAGGGATACAAACTGTAAAGGCGTAATTCAAGATATCACTGTTTACAGGTGATATGATAGTATACACAGGTGAACCCCCAAAACAAAGTTTTCTAAATGATAACTACTACAGCTGATAAACAACTTGACCAAAGTGGCTGGATTCAAAATTACATCAAACAAATCAGTAGCTTTCCTCTACTCAAAGGATAATTGGGCTGAGAAAGAAATTAGTGAATTAGCTCCCTTTACAATAGTCACAAATAATAAGTTGAAGAAGATCTCAGAATTTGGAAAGATTTCTCATGCTCATTGGTTGGCAGGATTAATGTAATACTTGGGATTTTCTATTCCAATTTTCTGAACTCTACTTCATTCCTCAATAAATTATTCCTATAGGCTAAGATATAAGTTATCAGGAATGTCATAACACTGGCCCCATATCTTGATACTGATTTATTTTAGAACTCAATTAAGATGGGAATTTCCATATCAATTATAGTAATGATGATAATAGACATGCCCAGACCCTGATAATTTTCACACTTATTTCTCCATGATTTCAGACCTATTGAGGCAATTTATTGATTGTGAATGAATATTTCTGTTACAGATGTAAGAAAAGTTTGCTTGGATTTATTTGGAAAGGCACTTGTTATAAAATCAGTTATAGATATCATTGACGATATGCTTAAGCTATGACAGTGTTTATCTTTAGTTCTGTTTAGCAGTACGATCAGCTGATTGGGTTTATTCTCTAAAAGTACAAAACCCAAAGAAGTTCCACTGTAAGTATATCTGTTTCTGATTTTGTTTTGTTTTGTTTTTGTTTTTTGTTTACCTTTAAGTGTTTGTCATTTAAAAGAACATCTAATTATTGAAACTTAATTTTATTTCTTATTATCATTTCTTATGATAATAAGAATATGGACTATTATTATAGGGAGTTGATTCAAAGTACCCTTATTCAACCATTGGTTTGAAAAATCCAGACAAGCATGTATATATCATACTCTTTATCCCTACTGCTATTAAGTTAAAGGAATAATATTTAAGTGAAAGAGGCTTGGGGCTGGGGATTTAGCTCAGTGGTAGAGCGCTTACCTAGGAAGCGCAAGGCCCTGGGTTCGGTCCCCAGCTCCAAAAAAAAAGAACCAAAAAAAAAAAAAAAAAAAAAAGGAAAGAGGCTTGAATTCTCAAGCGCAATGATGAGGCTTTCTGGGAATTAAGGTCAAACTTAGTGCAAAGACTTAACTGAGAGTTCCCATAAGCTTTTCTATTTCACCCAAGTAAATAACCTACAAATGAATTATTTATTCCACATAAAATAAGACTAAGATGTAATCTAGTAATGCTCATTAATTTTTACCATGAATATTAAAATATTAATTTGCATAATCATGCCATCTCTTTACCTTATGAGCCATAATTCCAAAATCACATTAATCAAAGAAACAGCTTAAAGTGTAAAAATTGAAAGCAAAGGAATAGTTACTATGTGTTCCTGATTTTTTGTTTGGTTCTATACACAGTTATCAAGTAGTTCTTCATTTGGTGATAGTGAAACCTTAATCATATATCATGTAATGGCACTTAATCCATCACTAGATTGTGTATGAAAGAAGAATATAACTGGGTTACTGCTCTTGCATAGATTAATTTATCTATATGAGCAAATTATTGCATTTAAAATAGCTTTGATGAAGAGAAATAGAAATCTATTGATATTGGTGCATCATGAAGGGTTAGAAGAATTTCATAATATTAATTAATGGAAATATCCTAGCAGGAAAAACTTAAATTTAAATATCTGTCTGAGGACAAGCTAAATAAGTAGGTAAAACACCTGTCACCAAGACTGACACCAAGATTATTGCTGAATACACCACACACATCAGTTACGGAATATGTAGAAATCAGTTTGCTACTGATCTCAAATATCTGTCCTACTGTCTAACTTTCTTAGACTTATGGATTCTAGGGGGAAAGTTTGCAACATTCACGAACATTCATTTGTGAATCCTGTGAACTACAATAATAACAAATAATGCAAGATGTGTCCAGGGGTTCAGTATTTACATGAAATTTATCAGGTAAATATCTGCTTTCTGATTGGATCTAAGACCTGCTCCACAGGAGGAAAAACATGTCTCGTACTATAAATCTAGCAAACAAAACAAAACAAAACAAAACAAAACAAAAAAAAAAACAAAGAAAAAAACCAAACAAAAAACCCATGGTTCTTAAGAGTTAATGATGAACCTATTACTTTTACTTTGTTAAAAGGACATGACATAAAATTGTTCTCTAAATTAGTATCTCTATGCCTAAATCTTACTCTAACTCTCAGACCTCATGAAAATGTTTCTTTGTGAAGTAGAAATTAACAGAGAATTTCACAATGAATTGAAGTCCAAAGATTATTATACTCATTCTCTAAGGCTTAGATGTCATCACTGAAGAGAGGAGGAACAGAGCGAAACAATGTCTCCTGGACATGACTAGACACCTTTATCCATGAACTCATATTAGTTGTGGTTGCCTTCACAAGATTTGTATAAGATTAAGCTATTAATCATTCTTGAATATCGTGGGAAGAAGGGAATGATCCCTCTATGCATAACTTAGGAGCTATGAACCCGTGATAACTTTTGGGGGAGGGAGAGATATTTTTATCTAAGAGTGGCTATGAATAAATTAAACATACTCCGATGTGTGCCCCAAATGCAGGTATGTGAAAAATTGGAGCCAATGCATTATTTAATAAAAAACCCTAAGACTAAGATTGGAGGTGGGGACAGAGAGCAATCTGAAAATAGATGGTTCACCATGCTAAACTTTGGTGTTATTTGTCATTAGAAGGTGGTGAGTGAGAGGCTGCTAGAGAAGTGAGGCAGGAGTGGGTGAGTGGGTGAAGGAGCACCCTCATAGAGGCAAAAGGGGGAGGGGTGGAGGTTTGTGGAAGAGATAAAAAGAAGCAGTATTGATCACTTTTCTGTGACAAGAAACACATTTTACCATCAAAGACAGATATAACCTTAAGGTAAAGAAATGGCAAAAGCTGTTTCCAAGCAAATGGAACCAAGAATCAAGCAAGCATAGCTATTTTGATATCTGGGGAAATTGACTTTAAATTATAACTAATCAGAAGAAACACAGAAGAATACTTCATACTCATTAAAGGAAAAAAATTAAAAGAAAATTATAATTCTAAACATTTCCACACCAAACACAAAGTTATTCAAGCTTTGAAAAGTAGATATAAACAATGAAAATGCCAATAAATATGCAAATGTTAGGTAAAAACATAAAAGGAATGAAAAGAGAAAAGACAAAAATTTATGTAATATTATTGCTACTAACAAATTGTGAGGGTATTAATCTATTTACCAAAAAATGTAATGTTATATAAAGAAGGGAATTATATCTGAAGACAAAACATAAAAAGGTGGAATAAAATAAATTAACGAAAGGAAATAGGTCCACACATCTATTTTGTATTTTAAATGAGGCATCCATCTTTCCAAGTTTTCAGGTGAATGAATACATTTAAAATTTATATGATAAGTCAATAAATGGAGATGTTATAATTGTTTATATTACAGTAAGCTATACTTCATCAAATTAGATAAGAGTTTCGTTTTTTACTTACTGTAATATTGCATTGCAGAAACTTCCATTCTAAGTAAATGAAATACCTAATGCTCTATTAAAGAGGTAGATACATTATATTTTCTGAAGAATTTGACAATACCCTCGGCGACACAGCAAGTTATGAAAGAGAAAATCTTAAGCATGTACAACATTGATGTGTCATGAAACACAGAGTCTGAGACAGAACCTAAGGAGTTTAGAAATCTGGTGGGGTAGGTGGTGTGGGGTAAGGAGGGCAGGGGCATGGTATGGGTTGTGGAACAGTCAGAGGGTAGACAGGGAGGGGAATAAAGTCTGGAGTATAAAAATTAATTGATTAATTAATTAATTAAGAAACAACAGAAAATTTAGAGAAAAAATAAACTTGTCATTTTGATTTGCAAATGGCAAAACTATGTGCTAATACAGTTGAAATTTAAATTAGACAAATTTCCTGAGCACAGTTTCACTGGGACTTATTCCTCAGTCATTAGGAAATACTATTTTCAGGAAATTCAACCTGCATTCATATCTTAAAAAAATCAAGTACCGCAAAAATTATTCTTATGATATGTGTGTGAAATTACAACTCTGAAACTGAAAGCAACAAATCTGACAAATTAAATGTATATACATGAGTAAGGATGGTATTCTATGCTTAATGGTGGAAAAAAGGGAACCTATTCCAAATCGATGTAGAAATTCAGTACTCCTTAAAACAATTTAATGGCAAATATTTTCTGTTTTTAATTTCATTGTTTTGCAAATCAACAAGTTTACAGAAACTGTTAGAAGGACAGCCAGGGTACTACACTGAGTAGTTTTTTAGGTTGTGATCATTCATTAAATTTATGCTGTGTATTTCTCTGCAGGGAAAAAACAGCCTAAAATATATTCTAATTCTAACTATATAATAATCAAATGATATAGTACTGTCTGCATTAGTTTAGAACCTCATACATATTTTATATTAAACAACAGCATAATACATATTTTAAAGCAACACTAAATTTGTTACATCTATCATAATAGCTCATTAAATGATGTAAATAATACAAACAATTCATTAAGAAGCACCTAAAAAGACTGATGTCTCAGTTAGTGTTCTATTACCATCAATAGACACTATGACTATAGCAACTCTTATAAATTAAAATATTTAATTGCAGCTTGCTTATAGTTTCAGGTGCCCCATTCATTGCCATTGTGACAGGGAGTGTATCAGGATGCAGGTAGACATGGTCCTGGAGAAGTAATTGAAAGCTCTACATTCAAATCAACAGGCAACCGGAAAAGGAAAAAAAATTGTCCTGGCATGGGCTTTTGGAACTTGAAATCCTATCCCCAGTGGCACTTCCTCCAACAATATCAAACCTCCTAACCCTTTCATATAGTGCTGTATTCAAGGATTCAAATATATGAGCCTATGCAGGGCATGCTTATTCAAGTCTTTCTACTCCCTAGGTTCCATAGGCTCTTTATTATACCATCATTCAAAACTGCATTCAACCCAACCTCAAATTTTCCTATTATCTATAGTCCACAACAGTCTCAAGGCTGATTAAAAGTTCAAAGTCTCAAGTCATTGTCACAAATGTACCCTCTGTAAAGACAAAATTAAAAAGAGCAAAGGTAAAATACTGTCAACACCCTTGGCTCAGAGTATACATCACCATTCCAAAATAAAGGAAAGGGAGCACGGTGAAGAATCCTGGATCAAAGCTATACCAAAAACCGTAAGAAAAACTCCAAATTCTATATCTCCATGTCTTTTGGTAAATCTGTCATATGTCAAACTCAGCTTTGTTGATTGCAACACATTTCTCTTTCCTGGGCTCTCCTCATATTCCATTTGTAGCTCTCATTCGCAGGTATTTCATGACTCTGGTACCTCAAACATCTTGGGGTCTCCAATAGAATCTATGTTTCACCTTCACAGCTTCACACAAAGCCTCCCTGACAAATATTTACTTAGCCTTGTTTTTTTTTAGCTACAAAGGGGATTCCACAACTCTGTACTCATGCCTTTGACTCTAACATCAGAACCACTTGACCAAAGTTGTCAATATTTTCTGCTGGCTGGGGTTAGAACTTGGCTCTCTTTTCTAAATACATTTTTCACCTTCCTTCTGGTTTTTCATGGTTTCATTCACTGTTTAAACTTTTCATTAAGTCCTTTTACAAATTGGGAGGTTAGTTGGGTGGATATTTGCTCTGAGCTCACAGTTCCTTAGTTCCATTTTGCATCAAGCTTTTCTTTAAATGCTTTGTCCTTTAACGCACTGAACTGAGCTTTATTACTTTCTGATGCTTTTTTTTCTTCACAAACTGTACATTATGTATTTTTCTTTCACATTATAGGTCTGGATAAGAATGACTATAAATAACCACATAACAGAGTCACTACTAGGTCATATGAGATTGTCTCTGCCAATGCCACCAATCCAAAACTCTTCAATTTAGCTTCAGGCTTTTCAAAGGGCAGAACAAGGACAGAAAGCAGCCACATTCATCTCTAACATGACTGGTCTCTAGGCTACTCACAAATACTCTCCTCTGAAACTTCCTGATATGGATCATCATAGTCTACATTGCTCTCTCCAACACCTTCCATGTTACTGAATGGTCACATTAACCACTACTTAAAATATTTATCTGTTTTCCTGATGCAAACTTTTAAATTCCACATTTTGCCAACCAAAAGCAAGGTCTTCCCTGTCACAGCAGCATCCTATTCTCAGGAAGCAACTTCTGACTTAGTCAGCGTTCTATTACTGTGAAAGGCAACCATGATGATGGCAGCTTTCATAAAGGACATCATTGAATCAGGGCTTGTTGACAGATCCGAGGTTGAGTCCATTGTCATCAGGGCGAGGAGTGTTGCAGTTTGCAGGTTGGCATGGTGCTAGAAGAGAGGCTGAGACTTCTATATCCAAATCCACAGGCATCAGAGAGAAACACTGGTACAGTCATGGGGTTTTGAAACCTCAAACCTACTCCCAACCCCAGTGACATCCTTCCTCTAACAATGCCACATCTTCCCTAAAGCCACACCTACTATGAAGGCCATATTTCCTAATCTTTTCAAGAAGTTCCATTATCTGTGTACTCAAATATATGAATTTATGGGGTGGGGCATTCTTATTCAAATCACCATAATGAAGAAATTTTCAGTTTGTTTTGTTGATTTCAGAGGTATAATGACAATCTTCTCTGAATAGACAAAAAAAATTCTCTTCAAAGTGTTTTACTAAATTTCTATTATCTACTGGATACTGAATGCTTTACTATGAAACCTTTAATTTTTTTCTATTATTTCCTCTTTTTTTCTACAATCCTTTGTCATCCTGAAAAATCCCTACTTATCTACTAGGTTGTTGCCTAAATTCTTTTCTGAAATTTATTCCAGTCTTCCTTTTAGCTCACACTAGTAACATTTGGCATTGCTATATTCTTTAAATATTCTTTCCATTTCATTATGAACTGATTATATTTCATTTGCTTAACACTTATCTACTTCAGTAGATTATGAGCCCTTTAAGGAAAAATACAAACCTGTATCAGTCTCTGTCAGAGGAGAGTGTCAACACAGGCAAACACAATTATGATTGGAATGTATATACTTAGAATGCCTCCTTTAGGTTCTTATGGTAACAAAATAATGTCATATAATCTGATGATTCTTAAAATTTACTTCAGCAAATTGATAGATGGCAGTATTTGTCCTACAATCAGATATGGTTATTTAGACCTAGATAATTAAGTACTTTAAATTTTTTCTTTCTAAAAATTGAATTGCAATTTTTACATTATGAAGTCATGCCTTTCGTCCAAATAATATATGAGTAAAAATCCTGAGTATTTCTTTATATCATACTTACTGCATCAGACATCTTCTATTATATTCATGCCCTACCCTGTGGCTTCTGTCACAAAAAAGGAATTGTAGGCATAAATCAAAATGTGACATCATGATATTATTTAAATGATACATTATATATGCACTTCACAGTATGTCTAGACAAAAATGCATTCTTACACAAACTCCTTTCATTTATCACCATGTTGTTCATTCACTATGACAACAAAATGAAGGCCCATTACATGAATGCACATCAGATAAAGCATCCATTGCAACATAGCCAAAATGCTGCTCAGAGTTATTCAAGTTACAGTACAAAAGAAAAGAACTTAAAAACTTTACATTTGAAGTTATAATGTTTATGCCTTAGGCTTCTCTTCCAATCTAACATCAGTAAATGAAACAAATTTATTTCTTTACATAGAGATGCTAAGTACAATTTCTTTTGCTGGTAAACTTTAATTACAAAATCATTTTGTATGATAAAACAAAATGATGGAACTTTAATATATTTCAAGTATACATTATAAAATGTAGAATATAGGAAATGTTTCACAGGTGACTCTGCTTTATTATGAGGTTCAGATTTTTTAATGGAAAATACATTTTCATTGGATTTAACTACTCCTGTTTTTTTGATTGATCCACTAACACATTTTATGTTACTCAACATTTTTAAAAGTGATTTTTAGTTGTGGGTATATCTTTTAACTTACGTGAATTTATATAAACTTGTGTATAATATACTATAGAGACCAAAAAAGCCATTAGACTGTCTCAAAGTAGAATTACAGTTGATTGTCAACTGCCACATTTGTGGTTTACATCCATCTAGGATCCAAAATCTACAACAGGTGTATTAAGTGTTCTTGACTATAGATTCAATGCTATAAGTCCTCAGTTTTTCATTTCACCTTTCTTAAGACTATAATTTACTGACTACCTTTCCTCTTTCTCTTGTCAAACCTTTCCATATGCCCTTCCCCAATCTCCTTCAAAGTCACAGTCTATTTTTTCACTAATTGTTATTGCATTCATATACACATATATTCCTAAATATAACCAGTTAGTCCCATACATTATTACTGAATGTATGTTCTTAGGACTAATCATCTGCATCAGACATCCACTTGCTGTGACTTCTACTGAATACCATCTTTTCCATTTTCAGCTTCTCTCACTATACTACAGGTCTTTATGTAGAATTGAGGTCTCATACTACCCAGGACAGCATTTCCATTCCTGTCTTTCTTGTTCACCTTATATTTAGGTGCTCATGTCTATAGGACTTTATGAATGAAGCTTCTGAGACTATTAAGAGTCAAAGTTCCACAGGGAAAAAATGCCTGCTTCTCTAACTCTTCTACTCTTTCTGCCCTCACTTCAATAAAAATTCCTGCATCTTACATAAAGAAGTGTTATTGTAGCTGTGTCATTTGATACTATGACCAACAGCATTATATTTTTATTGTAGTTTTCTGTAGGGGATTGCATGTATAACAAAAGAAATTTTCATAATGAGAGGTAAGACACATTGTTGAGGGCATAAGGACAAGTATTTAGGGATTATGCTAATTTAGTGGAAAGGTAATTGTTGCTGTTCCCTTGAGATTCATGATTTCACTGTCCCTGGGTATTTGTGTGTGTGTGCAGATCCAAGTATGACTTTTCTTTTGTTAAAAGGGTCTTACATCCAGCCCCATACTTGTTTATGAAGCCAAAGGTATCTGTGCCCCAATTGCACCATTAGGGTTATTGTGACATGTTAGAAGTTGTAGTTCTTAAATGTCATTGCTGAGTAAATTTAATGGTTGCTTCCCTATTCTTTTAAATGATGTTAAGCTTTGCATCACAACAAGACATAATCTGGAGATTTAAAATGGAGAGATGTCCAAAAAGCAAACATGGATGGGAGTAATTTCACAAGGCTTTACCTCTAGATAAAGAGCTATATGAAATTGGTGGTCTTAGAGAGAAGGAGAGAACAATTTTCTCTATGTATAAACCCCTGTCAGATTATTCAATCTCAAATCTTAAACAAATTTACAAGTAAGAAAAAAAGTAAATTGACTCAATAATGACAACTAAGAGGCCTTGAATTTGATAAAGTGGAGAGGGTGTCACGGAAATGGAAATGATGCAAATAAAGTATTTGTATATGAAATTTTCAAAAAAATAAAATATGATTAAAGATTCTATATTGTTGAACAGAAAAAAAAGAAATCAACCCTATACTGGCATTAGCTTTTAGCTATGAGAATAATTTTCATCACTTTACGTTAGCCTTTATATTTTTTGACAAATGGTGTAATTAGAGATAAACTGGGATTTGGTATGTAGCCTAGACTCTCTTCAAACTAATAGTAATGCTTTTATGTAAGGCTGACATCAAATTAATAGTAATTCTCTAGCCTCATCCTCTCAAATGGAAGGATTATAAGAATAAGTGTATCCTGTATTTTGAAGTACAGCAGCTGTAGTCAGCCCCATAGTTGATCGTTTTTGATTTTGTAGATAGTGATTCTCACGATTAACCATTTTAAACACAGTTAGGAGGTATCTTACTTCGTATATTTACTGTTCACTCTATACCTTGCTCACATCCAGCCATTATCAGTTTCTCATATGTGTCTACTTCACTATTGTTTCCATATTTGTTTTCTAAATATGTTTTCAAATTCATCAAAGAAGCATAATTTTACAAATACTTTCATCAAACCTTAGTTCGGTATAACATACTATGCACTTGGTTCATGCTATGTAAAGAACAATCAGTTCCAAGATAACAAAAAGAAAGGAGGAAATGTTTCAAAGGTTGGTTAAATTATTCATACACTGAAGATATGGATTCAAAGTTGGTTGCCTGATAATAAGTACTTCTTTTATACTCTAGAGTCCCTAGTTTTGCAGAATAGAAATTCTAACTGATCACCTGATTACATATATTCTTTAGGTGTTCAGACCTGAGCACCAGCACGGACAGTATCTATGGTTAAGAAAATTATTTCTACAAAAGTACTGACTTTTACCTTTAGACATTTATATTTTAGGGAAATATTATTTTTATTGTTTCTTTTCTTTTCTATATTTCTCAATTAATTCAGAGTGATGAATTTTTACAGTGATTTGGAAAATCTAACATATATTTGCTAGTTTCTAAATACAAATATGCATACACATTGGCCAACTGTATGAGGAAATTAGCTTTCATGTATAAATTGTCATTGAGAAACCTTTTAAGTGGTTTTGCAACAGTTCTAAGTTCTTGGTCTTTTACTGAAGTGTACATTATAGGCTACATGCAGGGAAAGCGCTGGCGGTGACAGAATATAAGAAATGTTGGGTGAAGAGCCCAAAAATAGTCTCAGGATGTTGAGTGACATAAGGAACATCATTTGATTTAGGATATCAGCAAGAAATGCATAAATATTATGACATATGTGAAGGGGTTTTGACTGACAGTGAAAATTTGTTAGATGGTGACATAGAAGTGGAGCTATATTCAAATGCTTTCAGCCTGAAGGAAGGAACTAAGTAAAACGTTTAGAGATGAAAACAAGAAGATTTATAGCAGAAAAAGCCAACTATCTAATCATTTAAAGGATAGAAGATTTATATAGTAGAAGTAGCAGAATTCTGCTTATGTAACTGTACTAGAGAAAGTATCTTAAGCCTAGAATTGTCAGGGATTAATCTGTACCTTCAAAGTATTAGTATCTTAATACATATCATATTTGATTATATTAGGCTGACCACCACAGAAATAAATGCATTTATATAGTATTTTACATAAACAAACACAGTATATACAATAATATTGTTGTCACATGTAATAAAGCAGGCTTCCATCTGTGTTGTCATTTGCTCACTCATATACCATGTATTAGTACTGATTGTGATAATAAATTGCATAATGATCATCAGTGTAAAAACGAGTTGTATAAAGTCTATAAATAGTAGAGAAAGAATGTTTTCAGATACACAGGCTATTGATATCCAACTATATTTGTCACAAAACTGAAACTGATGGGGCATAAAAGGTGGACTTTAAGATTGGATCCCTGTGGAAGAAATTTTGACAATATAATATATATGAGTTTTGACTTGAAAATTTGTCATGATGACAGAGATAAAAATAAAATAAATAATTCAAAGCCTCCAAATAATGTTTCTGATTAGCAGTTATATAGAGATAATACTACTGTATTATCTTGTACACATTTTCTTGTTTGAGACAAGAAATGTAGGAGCTGCTAGACCATGAAAGCACTTGTATGTTATCTTAACTTTGGGTCCTCAAAAATCATCATAATTTTTAACATTTATCAGAAATTTAAAAGATAAAAACAAAGAGAAAATGAATTATATTGAAAAAATGGGTCCCAATTATTCTAAATGACACTATTTATTTTTTCAGGTTTCCCACATTAATAATTTTTAGATGTCTATATCACTATCCAAGATATAGCCTAGTGAGGCTGATTGTCTTCTAAGATGAGATTTGGAACAAGAATCTCTTCTACTTTACGTATACCCCTTATTAAATATTAATGTTTTTCTGGATGTCTCCCATTTATTAGTTACCCCCAAAAGAATGTTTATATATGCACTGGTATGTCCCTAGTCCCAATCCATATTCCAGAACTTGCAGTTGATACCTAGACCTACGTATATGTGAACTTGATAAACTTGGTGAAAACCTATTATCTCCCCTATTCTGTTAGTAAGATAGCCCTACTATAATAATGTCCCACAGACATGGTAGATAAAACAACAGGAATTTATTGGGATAAATTCTATAGGCATGCAACCTAGGACTTTATTACCAAGGTCTCAGCTTTTTTTCCCTTTTTTTATTAAGTTGGGTATTTCTTATTTCATTTCAAATATTATTCCATTTCCCAATTTCCTGTCACTAACAGTCCCCCTAACTCCTCCCACTCCTCTTCTATGAGGGTGTTCTCCTCCCCACCTCTGCAGAGATCCTTTCTATACACCTCTCTTTGTTTCTGATGCTTTGCTGACAGTCTATCCATCCCTTTATTTATGTAAAGCACTGTCCTTCTCTTTATGCTGCATTCTCCCTTTTTCTGTGCCCCAATTTAATTCTTTTTGTAAAAGCATCAGTTTCTTTGGATTAGGGTCACAATCTCTTCCAGTATGATATCATCTTAACTAATTATATCTTAACACAACCATATTCCAAAGTAACTTTACACTGTGAGCTAAGCAGAGGTAAGGCTTTGCTATTTTAAAACTTAACCCATAAGACAAGAAAGTGTGGAATGCTAAATCCATAGTTTTGAAATCACTAGAATCAACGTGGTGGATTAATTTTATCACAGATGAATATACAGTGGCAGGAAAAGAGAAGACTGTTGCCATAACATTTGAGTTGTTTGCAGTGAAAGTGCAATACACAAGTCAAAAGTGAACAGATTTCTCTGTGATACCAGAGGTAAGGTTTTTCAAGGAGGATCCCATGAGAGGGTTAGTGTAGTAGAGTTGGGGGGGGGAAGATTGTGCTTGAGTGGGTTTCCTAAACAAAAGTCTCTGGTGCCAATTGCTGCAGCTGTTGTGCAAATCTTACCAGGTTTGTGTTCAGTACTTTGTTGTATAATGAGAACATTCTCATACAGAGAACAATAGCTTGCCCACTGTCTTTTAATATGCTACTGTCAGAGCTGGAATTGGCAACAAGAACTCACAAGTCAGAAATAAGCCAAGTCTCAGGCTTCCTCATCTATATATACCACCTGTCTGTTTTTGCTGGAAGAAAGAGTGAGAGAACACACATTTGTCTCTATAGGATTTTTAACTTGTGAAATGTTTTGGATTGCGTATTCTATCTTTCTGTTATTACTTTAGAGCCAAAAAAGTTTATCCAGATATACCGCATGACAATTCAGTATCTATAAATTAAAGAACTAGGATACTGACATGGCATTTATGTCTAGGACGTAGCATGACATATATTTGGAAAAAGTGCCAGACTGAGAATTAACCATTCTAGGCTCTAAACGTTCTTAAGCTGTGTGAGTAGGCAGTACTTTTAATATTAGGGGTTTCTATCTCATCATGAACTAAAGAGAGTGGAGAAATAGTGCATGTTTATGATTTGTTTTGATATTATCTGAATTGCTTACATTTCATATCCATATTAAATAGCATGGCCTGAAAGCTTCAATGGTCACTGTGATACCACTCTAGCGGTACTTCCAAGTTGAAACAACTTAATATACTTTTATATTTGATTGATTTTATTCTTCTAGATTGTGTGTTTACTTAGTATAAATTAAAATTTATCGACTGGTGTGAAGTTTTTGTATTATTTCCTTTTATAAAATCAAAGGAAGAGTAATCTTACCGAAGCCTTATTAAACAAGTGTTTACATGTAGGCTAATGTCTTCTTTGCTTGCTTTCTGTCTGTACTAGATTCTAGTACCTTCATTTTGCATTAACCAGAAGATTTACTGCTATGAACTTCAAATAAATGGGCAAATAATTTGTAAAATGTGCTGAAATTGCATTCTTAAATAAAAATTCAATTATTACTATATGATTAACAACTTGTATTTATTAATTGAAGATATCTAATATGTATAAGGTTTTGATGATAGAAATAGGTGTCATATTCTTTAGTTTTGAAGAGTTTCACAGCAGATATTAATTATACATGATTTATTTTATTTTGTTATTATGTTATCATACTTTATTATTTAGTATTTTGATCATTTATACCCCTCATATCTTTCAATTATATCTCATCCTTTCTGATCTTTTTCCTTTCCTAACCACTTTTTTCCATTCTCTAATTTCATGACCTACTAAGTGTGTGTGTATATTATATATACATTTACAAATAATTTGTACAGTATTAATTTTTATAATATTTTAATTTTGATGTTAAAATATAATTACATTGACTTCACTTTCCTTTGTCCAACCTTTTCTATGTACTAACCTGCCTGCCCTTTCTCAAATCATGGCCACTTTTTAATAGTTGATATATATTCACTGGCAAAGACATAAATACAACCTACTCAATTCTTATACTGCTAGTTCTATGTGTATGGGTTTTAGAGCCTACCATTGATATTGGAGAACAAATTGGTGTGTTCTTTCATGCATTGGTATGTTCCCAATCCATTCCAGTTTCCATGAAAACATTTATCCAATCAATCAACTGCTGAAGTGCATGAAGGGATTGGTCTTACAGACCCACAACAACAGATTCTACATAGCACAGGGTAACAACAGGATATCCTAGAGGAGGTCCAGTGAGGTTCCAGTATTGATAAGGTAGCAGAAGTCAGAGGCCTAGTTCCAGGCCAATGAGTCACTGCAATGAACTTTTGCATGCACAGAATTGTGGACAAAAGGGTATACTATGTGACATACTGGGACACACTACAGCATCCACAACAAGACTTACTTTTCTCTGTTGTAGGGAGAGTGTAAGGGTGCAGAGCAGGTAGGAGAGGAAAGGAAGATGAGTGGAATTGGGGTACATGATGTGGAATTCACAAAGAACCAATAAAAGTTTTAAATGTATAATAGAAAAAAAATTAAAAGAAGCAATTTAATGTTCTTATTTGACTTTATATTTTATTATATCTTATTAACTATTGTGCCACTTCTTTGGCAACATTTTAATGCAATAGAAAATGTATTAACATACACTAGACATTGGTCTGTTAGTTACTAGAAAAAGAGCTTATTCTCTTTATTTTTCAAAATAAAAACCAGTTTCGGTATCTGTGCAATAGATAATAAAATATATTTGAAAATAGATGTTCAAAAAATCTCTCAGGACTCTAGCATGACAAATATCTATTAACTGAACTTGTGAGAAACATATACTCTGTAAAGACAAAGCAATATACAAATCCCAGGAGTAAACAATATGGATTATTGGAGGTTGCTTAGCTCAGATATGTATTAGAATTAGAAACTTTAGGGCATAATTTTGTTCTGGTTGAATTATTAATATTCACATTAGTGTTGAGAAAATCCCAAAGATATCATTTAGGGAAGAGAATGTTTCCCCTAGAGTGTCAAATAAGAAACGTTACCAACCCTGAAGTATAAGTTCAAACTCCACTGCCCTATTTAACAATTTTACCTTACAACCTGCCAAGGCAAGTAGCTGTGTTAGAGAGCTCAAAACAGGATGATTAGAATAAACCACTCTGTGAAGATATTTGCATGTATAGTTGTCAGGATTCTCTGAGGAAGAAAAATGATAGAAAAAATATTCACTCCTAAGTATTCTATGATACCATTTCCATATGTTCTCAAAGTAGAAATTGCTTGTTTCCTTGACTAGACTGATAGCCAGAACTCTTGTCTGTGATTCTACACAGTGGTCCAAAATTCCAGAAATGGTGCATGCCTTCTCAAAGGAATCCTAGCACAAGTTTAACCACTTGATTGAGTCATGGGCAAAGGAATGCATCAGAGAATTGGTAGTCAGTGGGTATATTCTACTCGAGATATTTATTAGAAGCAAATAGACGATAGAGTTTGTATATTGCTAGAAATTATTTTCTACTTTGGGAAAAATTATACATCAGAAAATAAAGCTAACGCTGAGTCTGATCCAAATTGTTGTAATTACCATCATTTTTACAATAACTGCAAAAATAAATTTACTGAATTCTTAAAATTTGTAGGCATTATTCTCCCAGTGCTTAAGTAATAGAAACATCATAATAATAAGCCAAATACATTACATACAATCAAACACACAAATAGTCCTTTACTGGAAGTAGTTTAGATCAGGATATAAGCATGAAGCCCACATGAATTTCTATAAACAAGAATAGTACAAGGAAAGGATGATAGGAATGTTTTAGGCTAAAAGACTGACTTGGGACCTTCAGAGATTTGAATTTTAAAGAATTTTCATATAATCCACAAGGGAAAGAACATGAAGGCCAACACATTTAAAGATGACATTGTTTACTTTTGCAGTTTATTTTACTGTATTTCCATTTATGGTTAGCATATTATTACATTGCTTTAGGGATAGAATGGTAAAGAAAGAAATAAACATGAAATTCTTGGGTCTAAAAATGTGAGTGGATCTTTACAGCAGTTAATCAATGTTTGAGCTTGGCTGAGTCTGTCTGTGGAGGATGGGATCTTTAAGGCTTAAAGGGTGACCCAACAACCAGCCAATCTACTAACAGATGCACAGGTACAGAGGGGCCTACATGAATGGAAGCTGAAGATAAAATGTGAGAAAAATTCTATAGAAATCCATGGAAATAAATCCTTTAACTGCAAATGAAAATAAAAATATAATATGATAAATAAGCAAGATGTTATAAAACATTAAATATAAGAACTACCATATATTAATTTTCAAAGTAAATCTTTTGTAACAAATAGGGGACTAATATGAGGGGAAATAGACTTATACTTGTAAGATAAAACTGTACATCAATATAGATAATTGTAATTAGACTATAAATAAAAATATATCTATCTATCAATTATTTCTCATCTATATATCTGTCTATTTGCCTGTTTAACATGCTAGAAAATTCTGTCGGATGGTAATAGCTGAGCCACCTGTCTAGCGCAAAGTTAAAATATTGTGCTTAGAGGTTCATAAGAAACTAACATACCAGTGAAAGCCACATAAATGGAGACATATATGGACAGAGACATGATTTTACACCCCCTAGTTAATATAAAAACTGATCCCTAATCAGCTAATTCAATTGGTAATTTACAAACACACATACAAAAATAGCTAACAACATTTATACACTCTTTTAAGTAAATTTAAAAAAATTAAGAACTTCATGAATTATACATTTTCACAATTTTCATCCTTTTATTTTCCCATTGCAAACTCTCCTGTTCCCCAATGCTCTATTAAATGTATAACCATTCTTCTTTAACCATTGTTTATGCACCCATGCACATATATAAAGACACCTTATTGAATACATTTGTTTTAAGACCGACTACTGGATATTAGTTGCTTCATCCATGGAGTAAGATAACAAGACATAGTACTTTGATGGTAGAAATGATAAAACAGTGGTGGGAAGAACAATATAGATTGAAGGGATAAATAACAGTAAGGATCTATGAAAAAGCCATAAGAAAGAATTATTTTGTGCTTATATAAAGCTCAAATAAAAGATGTGTCACTATATACATATACTTTTATTATTTTATTATTCTATACTACAGATTATGTAGTATAAAAGATATAAATATTATACAAAATGCATAATACATAAATATGTTTTATAATATATAATGAATGTATACTTTATTACAAAATATAATAAAATATATATTTTATATTTAACATTTAATAAATTTTTCCTAGCTATTGTGAAGAGTGTTGATATTTGTCACACTCCAATTGCAATTATATACAGCAACACCATCGGTTTTTGTGACTAAATTTTGTATCCTGAAACTTTGATGAAAGTATTTATCAGCTGAAAGAGAATGAACAGCAATTACTTATGCCTACTTTAGTGGAATTGCTTTGAGTTTCTATTCCTTTAAATGGATAATTACCACGGGCTTGCTGTAAACTGCCATTTTTATGTTGAGGTATATGCCTCAACATAATCCCTAATATTCCTAGGACTTTTATCATGATATTGTATTTTGTCAAAGGGTATTTTCAACATCTAATAAATTATGATATTGTTTCTTGTTTTTTGGATAGTTTACATGGTAGATTACATTTATCTATTTGTGTATATTGAACTATTACTGCATCTTTGGGGTGAAGCCCACTTGATTATGGTAGATGATCCTTTTGATGTTTTCTTACTGATGATGTAACTGGGTGTCCTGTCTATCTACGAGAAGTAGTCTCTTCAGCTCCCATCTCCCCACTGATTAACATTTTTACTAAAGTAATCCCCATTGAGTCCTGGGAGTCTCGCGCATCTCAGGTCTCTGGGACATTCTAGATGCTCCTTGTTTCCCACCTACACCCAATAAAACATAAGGAATAAATAATTCTACACCAGAAAAACAGAGAAAAAAACAGAACCTTAATTTAAAATATCTTAATTTAAATCATTTGAGTTGATAATGTTCTCCCCAAAGCCATGGACTCTCCAACAAAGACCCTAAGCCATTGTCCTAACAAACTGTAAATTTTGTTAAACACAGCAATGACCATTTTTGCAATGTAACTGTAAGGGTTCAATATGGGCACTTATATCTTGGAAGAAAGCAATATTTGTCTAATTGGACTTCAGTTATACTCAATACAAGTGAAACCATGCCTCACATTATAACCATAAACAACTACTCAGGTTTGGTAAGGTCATGGACCTAAACAACTACTCACTACTCTCAGTTTCCTAAGCCAACATGATTACTAACTTCATTCTAAGTGATTAGCTTTACATCTATAGATAATTGCATTTATAACCCCTCATCAAAATATCAAAACTATCCTTTTGTAATAAAGACCATTAACAACTTTTATATCTGGTCAATTGCAAAGAACTATGTCTGGACTGCACACTAGCAATGATAAATCTAAATCACAACCCCTACATTTGTGGTTCAAGGAACATCATAGAAGGGAGTGAGTGGTAAAAATATTACAAGAGCCAGAGGGCTAGGCAATCTGCTGTGAGATACTGACTTTTATATATTACATGGAAGAGGCACCCATTAAGTCTCAAAACTATGATCACTATCACAAGATTTGCACAATGACTCTACCATTTGGTATGCTTAGAAAGCCTAGATGTGAGGAGTTGCAGGCAATTGATGCTTTGGTTAATAATATTTAATAACAAAATCTGTATCTTTTATATATATACATATATATGTATATATATATATATATATGAGAGAATATTTTAAACATGAACCATAAAGTTTTAAACTTGCATTTTACATTGTAAACACGAATTTGTACTTGTAAGTGTGAAAATGTCCACTTATTTTCTCTCTGCATACAAGAATCCAACTGGAGAATGATAAAATGGTTCTGTGAGTAAATACATTTGCCTCATTATGCCTGAGGATGTAAGGTTAATTCCCAGAACCAGTATAAAGTTTGAAGAAGAGAATCAATGTAGCAAAATTTTCTACTGATCCCTGTATATTAGGTGAGTCATTACTATCCTCTTACACACACACACACACACACACACACACACACACAAACACACACACACACACACAAACACACACACACACACATGTATAGCCACTAAAATTAACAAAATAAAATGGTGTAATAGAGAGCACCTTTAAAGGAGATTGTTCCCTGCCACTGACAAAGGAGGACAAATGACTGAACATCCAGAAAAAGACAGAATACTAGGAGAAATGGAATGTAATGGCTTTATCTCTTTGAGGCGAGAGAGTCATAGAACCTGGGATATGTTAAAGAAACACAAGCTGAGCATTTTACAGAGCCTATAGATTCTCTTCTTTCTCCTAGTCTTCCTGTTTTAGATAATTGCTTTCATGCTCTCAAGCCATTCCACCTTACGTTCTGGTATCAAGAAATCACCAAACGAGGGGGTTTATTTTCACTTTCCTTTTGTACCCATGTTCCTCTCTTTGAACTTCCATCTCAGAAAGAGTTAACTGCTTCTGCGGGGTTTTATTAACTGCTGTATCTGTTCCATGCAAAGAGAAGGCAGAATCAATTTCCTAAATTAGAGCAGGTTGAGAACCAGAGACTCTGTGGGCACATCCGTGAGGCTTGGGAGATTCCCTGCTCCCTGCCACATTCCTGGCATGGAACGTGTGCAACACTTCCCACATAAGGAATGTGACTTATGGTAACTTGGGCCCAGAACAGAGTTCCATGCTAATGAGGTACCTAGAGGCCCAGTCCGAAGGGCTTAGCTAATAAGCTTCTCTTCCCAGACATTCCTCCCTGAAAAAGGTGATTGATATCAGGTCTACCCTAAGATGTGGGTGTGGAACATTATGCATTCATTCCCCACCATGAATAACCAATAAACGTTTTAGAAACATGGACTGTCTCTTTCAACAAGGATCACCAAAGGGATTCATGAGGAAGACATTCAACTACAGAGCCTCAGCTTAATTCTCCCTTAGTTGTCTTTTCTGTGCTCCCAGGCTCAACTGTCACCAAGCCTGCCTTTGCCAAACTACAGACAATCACTGCTGGGACAAGCAAGAACTATCCCCAACCTGCACCCCAGGCTGCAAACACTGGACTTTGTTCTCAGCTCTTCTGCAACTCCCAGTGGCGCCTTAATTTCCAAGAGTCTGAGAATCCCACAGCCATACCTCATTGCAGGCCTGGGAACCCCCGAACCAGCTTGAGCTTTCCCATATCTCAGACCCCACATTCCCACCCCTGGAGTGGTGTCTTAATGCTTCCCTGTAGCCTAGAAACTTCCAGCAGCATGGGATAAGCATAGTCAAACTCCCTGCATTGTGTCTCCCCAAGAGGCTGTGCTTTGCAGCGAACTGGACTTGGACCCACACCAAGTTTTCTTGATCTGAGAAAGGGAAACTTCATGACTCTCTGCAGCTGGCCCAGAACCCAGTGTCTACGGCAAGACCATCCAAGACCATACAATAGGTGCATGTGGAATCCTGGCCTGGAGAAGGAGTATGTATATACAGTGAGCCTTGATGAAATCAGAGCTATTACCTACTAAGCAGTTAAGCTAAGGGAGACCCAATTTCTACTAGTTTAGCTAATCCCTGCCACAGAGTTTGAGGCAGAATATTCATACCTCTTGTCTTGACAGCTTTAAGGAAGAGTAAGAACAAACCAGGAGTAGGCATGTAAGTTCCAGACAAAGAGAGAAAGCCCCTAAATGCCTAACCTCAAGAATGGCGTCATCCATGGAATCTTTCATACACCAAGATATAACTTGTCCTCTTATCTTACTCATGGTTGCCCCCACTTAAATTTCAGGCAGTTTCCATATCAACTTCAAAGCTGTATCACTTTTCTCTACATTTGAAAAATGTAAGACTAATTCTGCTTTTTTCCTATATGCTAACAAGGGTAAAGAGGCAACAGAGAACACTGACAGGTCTTTCATACTCTAAAGTGCTGGTTCCTAGTTATTCACAGTTCAGTGTCCCAAGAACTAGGTTTCAAGAGAAGAAGCAATGGAGAAGAGTTCTGTTCTTCATGGACCTCCTCTAGGTATAATGGCTGCACAATCTACTCCCTCCTACCTGTCATTCTTGTAAAACAACCATGTCACTGAGTCCTGTTCCCTGGAATCGTATTTTCCTTGTCTCTTGGCTGAAGCCTCTAGTTCTGGAGACAGAAATTTCTTTCCAGTTGTAAATGATCAAAGTGCCCTTATCCACTACTAAGCCCCTACTCTGCCGATTTCAGGAGGAGGTGAAAGTTAAGCAGAGCTTCAAACTGCTTAGTTGTTGTGGTGGTTGTAATGATGGGGTCTTTACAATCACAAGAGTGCCAATTGCAGGTCAGATAAATGACCATCATTAAGTGTCTTCTTAAATCCAGGATAAGGAACCCTAAGAAGAGTAACTGTCATGCTGGTGGTTATCTGTGGAAGTGCCAAGATTATTCCTGCCACAGCCAATGTAACTGTGAGAGATAGAAGGCTGAGCTACAGAAAAAAGGAAATTAACAGCTTTATCACTTTGGAGTAGAAGAGAGTCGAGAATTCTGCTAAATTGTCTGCTAAATAGAGCCTTGGGTATTAAAAGACACTCAGAGCTCCTATTAGTCCTGCTTAGAATTTGCCCATGAGTCTTCTCATCATTTTCCTTCCCAATATCTTCTGGCATCCAGACATCACAATCTCAGGGTGTTTGCATACATTACTCTATCTTTCTTTCAATAATACCATCTGATGGCAACAACAAAATTGTTTTGGTTGATGTTCAATCTGTTTGTTTTACTTAAAAGCTTAAATAAACTTTATTATCTATTTAAAGTATTTAAAATTATAAGTGTTTTGAATAGTTCACTTCATTTTAAACTTTTATCCACTTACAATAAATAGCCTTTTAATATGCTTGTAGTCTTTCACAGCAGTTTCCATACACATGACAGAGTCATTTAGTCATAACTACTCTTTCAGTCCTCCCTCTCTTCTTCTTCCTCTTCTTCTTCTTCTTCTTCTTCTTCTTCTTCTTCTTCTTCTTCTTCTTCTTCTTCTTCTTCTTCTTCTTCTTCTTCTGCTTCTTCTTCTTCTTCTTCCTCCTCCTTCTTCTCTTCCTCCTCCTCCTCTTCCTCCTCCTCCTCTTCCTTTCCTTCTTTTCATGAAGCAAGGGGAGGATTTAGACCAATAATGGCCCATGAACTCTAACTTCTAGGCATACGGAAGCTCCCAAGTCTTTATCATACAAAGGCTTGCAGATGGCAAGTCCCTGATAGAGCTATTAGTTTAATACGCCATCTAGTAATGAATATGAGCAGTAATCTTCTAGTGAGACATGTTTTACAAGCCCTAGATGTGGTGTTTGTCACCCAATCAAAAGGGAATTGCATCAGGATAGAAGATCATACCTATAAAGAAAACAATACCCCCAAAACCCTTAAACATCACTTCCAAATCACTCCGAGTCCTAAAATCCATTGTTAAATGTAATACTCCATGTCTTGGTTGGCTTTCAAATGAAGCCATCTGGGTTGAGTGGTGGTCTCTATCAAGAAAGAAACAGGAAGCCCTTACAAGCTAGTCAAAAAGCTGCTTCTACTAAACACATTCTCCACTACCTCAACCCATGGAACACCACTCTGCTCACTATGAAAGTGTCCCAGAGAATGGAGACTAATGTAAGATTTAAGGGCAATTAATAAATTCTGGGGTTCTCCCCAAAATGACCTCCCCATGTCCCAGCCATGTCCCTCTGTTGGCAATAGATTTCAAAGACTGCCCTTTTCTCTATACTTCCCCACCTTCAAGATTGTGAACACATTGCATCCTCAATATCCCCCATTTACATCCCTGGTCCAATCCCATGATATGAATGGTTCTCCCTAAGGAAATGGTTAACAGCCCAATCTTTGACAAAAGGCTGTAGTCACTGCATTAAAACCTTACTTTGATGACTCAATATATATCATATGGATGATATCTTAGTATTCAAAGACTCTGCCCCTACCCCTCCCAACTTAAAGTTCCCCCACCCAAATTAATAGTTCTCTAGGCTTCAAAATAGCCCCTCAGAAAATATGGCTTATTCTACCCATTACAAATATCCCTCACCTCAATAAATCCTCTCAAACCACTCCTTTCTTTCCCCCCAAAACTTAACTCAGCCTCCCTCCACAGCATTTTAGGTAACATTAACTGGCTTTGACCTTCGCTCCCCCTTCCCACAAGCACTCTACAACAGCTCACTGATCTCTTAAAGGGAACCATATTGCCCTCTTCCCCAGGAACAATCTCCCCTAAACCCACCCAAACTCTAATGTCTGTTAATATGGTCCTAAAAGTCATGACTCTAGCTAAATATGATCCAACAAACCCCATAGAGCTCCTTATATTTAATGCTTCCATTACATTTGTGGAAGTACTATTTCAGCTCTAGAGAACAGTGGATAGCCTCACACTCTGGTGAGTGGTGCGCCCAGAAATTTAAATGAGGTGCATGCTCTTACTAATATGATTTAAAATGGCATAATCAGAATCTTACAAAACTTAGGAAAAGAACCTGTTATTCTTGCCATTCCTTTTTCACTCTCTGATATTCAATGCCTACTCAAAAAAAAAAAAAAAAAACACCCCTGCTTGCTTTTCTATTAGTGTAATAGAATTTTCAGGATGTATTGATAACCATTAGTCTAACTAAAAGTGGGCTTTTGCCCTCTCTCTGTTGTGATGACTGCATTTCCACAAGGTGCTTTACGAAAGCCCAACAACCTCAACCCCCTCAATATTTACTGATGGAGGTAAAGAGGAGAACTTTATCCATAAAATAATATTCCCCAGGGGAGGAATCCCCGGTTACCTAATTCTAACATTCCTCCCAATATAAGGAACCATATGCTATCTAGCTCAAAAGGAATTAACAAGCCCTCATATCCTTTTTTTAGATCATGCACATGCTCTTAATTTGCTCCTCTGGTTTTGGAAATCTTTTATGAAATTAGACACAAACCGACTTTCTGCTCAACTCCTACAGATCTCCACCCTTTTACAAGGAAGAGCCTCCTCACTCTACATCTAGCCTGTCAGGTTTAGTAGACACCCTGCCAGATCCATATTTGAAGGAAATTTCATTGCTGAACAGACCTCCTCCACAGGAATACTCCCAGCTTCCTTCAAGCAAGCAAATGAATTCCATTCACTAATACACACAAATATAAAGGGGCTTCACACTTGATTCTTTCACATCTATCTCACTAAGGCTCAGAGGATAACAAAAATGTACTCTTCTTTTGGAACTCTTATTAAGACCCCAGCTTTACAAACTATGGACACCAAACCCAGAGGTATTAAATCTAAGGCCTTATGACAAATTGATGTCCCTTACATTCTTCAGTTTGGCAGACAAAAACATGACTTTGTTGCCCTTGACACATATTCACATTTTATATGATCAACAGTCCAAATTATATAAACCTCAAAAAATGTCAGTTCACCATGTGCTCTCCACCATTGCCATTATGGGCATTTGTCAAAAGATAAAACCTGATAATGGCCCCATCTCTACCAGCTCCCAGTTCAAAACCTTCTTCTCATAATAGAAAATTGCCAATCACATAGGAATTTCTCATCATTGCCAAAGGCAATAGAGATAATAGAAGAAAAACACACCAATCCCTCAAAGCTTAACTTATAAAACATAAAGCATGCCAAACCCTCTAATACATAATTAATAATGGCTCTAACAACCATAAATATATTTAATATTTACAAAAGCTCCAAATGCCTTCCTATCTCCATCCATTGGCATATACCAGGAATAACTCCTTCTATCCTAATATGATAGTATGATCCCTTGGATGGAATTTTGCAGGTATTAGACCCCTCCTTACAACCAGAAGTGTCTTTGCTTTTGTGTGTCTTCATACAGGTTTATCCTAGGCTAATTTTGGTCCCTGCCAGGGTATCTGACACTACCCCACGAACCAAGAAGATAGCCCACTTCTCCCTGACAGATCCAAAATGAAAGGCAGAGGAGATGCCACCCCAACAAAACGAGATCTCCTGGGAGGACATTCATGACCTGGTGGCTACTTCCAAAGCCATGTGTCTGTCACAGATTTCCTTACTCATACAAAAGTTACAACATATTCCTCTCTTCAATCTCTAACTACCTGTTGACCTTGCAGAGTTTTTATTGAGGTCCCATACTATTTGTTCCTATAGCTTCACTGTTACGAATCCAATATGTGCTGACCCCCACACACTCTTCCAGTGCATCAACACTACTAATCGCTGTATTAAAAATCCTTTCAAGGAATTTGCAGCCCTGTAGTGATTGTTCCTCAGGTTTATCTCAATGAATGTCAAGAACTTGTCTTGCAGCCAGGGGAAAACCAAACAAAAGATCTTCATCCTTCTGCTTGTTGGACTGAGTCTCACAGTCTCCCTGGGTACCACAGCAGCAGCTAGAATAGTTATCATCTAAATAGTTATCATCTATCACCATCTAGCCAGCAACTTCTAAGACAAGCTTGGTCAAGCAACAGCTTCCAATATAGTCTTGAGTCCCTTCAAAGACAGATAAACTCCTTAGCCATGGTTGCTCTCCACAATTGGAGAGGTCTGGACTTAACCGTTGAACGGGGAGGGACTTTCATTATGATATGAAAGGAATGTTTTTCTATGTTGATGAATCTGGGCTGGTGGAATAAGTCATAGGAGTCCTAAATGATCTCTGTCAGGATCTCTGAGCATGTTGTGTGCCAGAAACCCCTGCCCTATGGCAATCAACCCCCTTGTGCCAAGGCTTCTTCCCCTCCTTGGCCCTGTACTGGCCACCTGAGCCATGTTCCCTTTGGCACCAAGCATTGTCCAAATTTTTAAAGGACAAATAAATAGCGTAGCAAAAATAACTGCTAATTGAGTTCTGGTTCAATACCAAAAATAGAGACTGAGGACTATGATACCTCTCTAATACAAAGTTAAAGAGGGGGAGATGTGGGAAAATCTTGCTAATTGAAGTTTTTGTAGTCTGCCAAATAGCTCCTCTCTGAGCTCCTTGCAAAATGGAGGGTTCCCTTTACTTAGTGGGACTTTTCTGATATCCACCTGGTCTTTTGAACTCAAGCCAGATTTTACTTGTAAGTGTCATGTAACCCTTGGCAAAATTACAACTTCCTGAAATGCCTCTCTATGAAAATAAGGCTACTATCCCCAGAACCTTAAATCTTAGCCAATGAAACTTTACTGTAAGAAGAACTCCTTCCCATTTCCAAGGTTTGATAGTCCCTGTTCACCTCAAATAAAGTACACACAGCATTTCATTGAATATCTTATCATATAAGAGACCTATTTCACTCAATGTTGTCTAAAAATCTGTAACATAAGAGAGCTATAATTCTGACATCTTCAGAGAAAATATTCTCACTGCTAGACCTTTGATCCTGGTGACTCACCCATTCCAAACTTCACTTCACCTTTTGTCCCTAATATACACCAGGGTCCAGACACCCTAAGGGACTATTTGGATTTGGTAACTTGGCTCTACTCCATGGTTTTCCCCTGCTTGGTGTGCAGCAGCAGTACCTGGATGCACTAAGGAAAGAGATGGAAAATGAACAACGCTGACTGAGATTAATGGTGAATTGACCTTGGGAAAGAGTTGATGCATAGAAAGCTGTGCATGATTCTAAATTAGGGATTACTTCCAGAAAGTCTGAAGTTATTAAGAAGTCGCTTGTCTTTCCAAAGCTTTAAAGTTTATTTCCTAGTAAATATGTTTTATATGCTGGGGTTCTTGGATGATAAATAAGAGGTGTAAGGGTTTGTAAAAATCTTCCTATTGGCCTTCTGCTAATCACTTTGCTATGAAAAGACAATGAAATCATTTTCACAGCCTAGGTAAATGGTAAAGATAGAGGAAATGGACCCAACTTTATTTCCAGCCCATACTCACCTTATAACCTTTGATCTTGCTGTGAAACAAAACAAAACAGGATGGTTCTTATGTAAAATGTTCCATCCTCAAAATCTTTACAATTTTTATCATCTGTAGAAATAATCTAGAGGAAGACATAATGCTTTTAATGTTTTTTTTTGTTTTCAAATTTGAAGAACCTTTTGAAACTGATAAATGATGTTTCCTCTGTTTAACCAGATGGACAGATTTCTTTCCCTTGTTAAATCAGAGGAAAATTGCTGAGTCTCTATGAATAGGAAAAACAACCAAGATGTCATGTTATTATCAAGATAATGATGAACTCTTTCTAAAGATGAGGCAAATAGTGTTAACATTTTGTCTAGGATCTACCCCACAGTTACCTAGCAAATAGCCAGGTATGCCCGACTCACTGCAAAAGGGGCTGTTTGCTCCCTCCTCTCTCTCTGTTCCTCTCTTGACTTCTCATTCCCACTCTGTCCTGTCACCCCTTTCCTTTCTCTTCCCATTTCCCTCCACCTTCTCTCTCCATGTGCTCTTGATAGGCATTTATTTCTCTACTCTCTCCTTGCTTTTCTCTGTCTCTACTACCCTCTCAACTCCCCTCCCCATGCCCTGAATAAACTGTATTCTATACAATACTGTGCTTCCTGTGGCTGGTCCCTCAGGGGAAGAGATCTTTGCATGGACCCCACAGAGGCACCGCTTTCCCCCAACATCTGACTACATATCCACCAAACATATTTCTTCTGTCTTTATTTTTATAAAACATAACAAATAGTAAATACATTGCTCCTTAAGAAAGAGGGGCATCTTACCCCTGCATATGGTAAGACTCAAATAACTCAAAACATTTAACATGATTATCCTGTTTTACATCATCAAACTACCTTCATATCATAAATAATAGTACAAATAACAAAAATCTATTCTATATTTTATACCAAATTTCTCAACATTTCTTGTGTCCCTGATAAACCTTTGTTTAGTTTGTGAACTAGATAATAAAATTTTAAAAGAGGCATGTTCATGAAATATTATATTAAGAAATTATGGTCCATAGGTAATAATAACAATAGTAACCTAAGAAAGAAATAGCAAACTTTTCCATTGACCAGCCTTGATTTACAGAGGGATTCCTAGAGAGGGGGTGTCTGGGAGCAACAAAAACAAATGACTTGAAGTCAAATCATAGGTCCAAGTTGATGAGCTGACCTATGTTCTGCTCCAGTCAGCTTTCCAGATTGCTTTTTTTCCTGTCCTGCTTTCTCTCTGGAGATCTACAGACAGCTTATTCTATCTATCTATCTATCTATCTATCTATCTATCTATCTATCTATCTATCTATCTATCTATCATCTATCATCTATCTATCTATCTCCTCAAAGCAGTTCTCTCTCCCTATTTTAAACAATTCTCTGAATAACTCAGCTCTCATAAATCATAAACCCAGTCTTTTATATTACGTATTAATACAGTCATTTACTCCAAGTTTCATTTTGATTACCCTATGAATCAGCATCCCTAGACCCAGCTCTTTGATTCTTAGGTGACAACATATACATATTTTAACATTGCAAAAGACTTCAGAAATCTGCCTGCCTCTCTTAAGCACAGAGGATAGTCTACCTGTCCAAACCTGGGCTTAACTGTGCTCTATCCCAGTCCTACCTGGAAAACAGGAATCTGTCTCCCATTGTAATAATAAAGAACAACTACAACAACAAAAACAACAACAACAACAAAAATTAGCTGGGTAAGATCTGCTGAGGTCACCACTCCCTAAATGTCTATATCTCCTTCCTTAGTATCTTTTTTTAAGCTGCTTTTGTTCCTTTAGATACATAAAGCTCTTCATATAATATATATTGCATTATTACTTTTTGAGAAATTATATATTTTTGAACCCATGATTTTAAAGTTCATTACTACAGCCTTAACAGCTGTCCGAATGTATCAGAATTCATCATTTTGCTGAGATATTAGCCATACCTCTGCCTCAGGAGTCCTGCTGCCTCTAATTATCATGGAGTCTTAACATAAACAGGGAGGACATACCCTTAAGGAGGAAAGTAATATATGTAGATTATTATACAAACAAGCATTAAACACGTACAGCAGCCATAGACATTGGTGGAGGCCCATGTCTACTAACCCTGCCTCAGAAGCAGGAACTACTTCATTCTGTCCCTACCAAGCGCATGCTGTAGCCAGCCGAGACTGAACCCAATAAAGACAAGCAATACAAAGAAGAGACAGTATAAACAACATGGTAGATAAAGCGTAACTAACATGAACAGAAGATAAATCGGGGTAGTAGGGTAGTTGGCAAAAAAGCTATACCAAAGTAAGATCTGAATATAAATTTCTTTGGTAGTTGTTTGGAAGACAGAGGCTTTTCCAAATAACTTCGTGATAGCATAGTGGCATGTTTTTTCTACATTAGTTTGAATATTCTACCATAAGCTTTTGTTCTCTTCAATTTCTTTCACTGTTTGTTTTTTTTTTTCTTTATGACTTTTTTCCTGAACAAAAAGAGATTATTTGTCTACTTTTCAGTAAATAATGAACAGTTCTGGGAAAATATTACTTCCAATAAGGCATGAAAATTTTCAGAACATACAATCAAAGGAATTACTTGAGATAGAAAGATGTGTTGAAAGAGTAAAAGTAACTTTACTCAGTTAAAGTAAATGAGTAAGTCAAATAGGGCAGCTTTAGTTTTAACAGAATAATCAGGATTGAGTGTGAGGTGACAACGGGTGGATAGAAGCTTCTCAGAGTTAAGGCTAAGGTGACAATAGACAGAGTATTTCAATAGACACATGAGTCGTGAGGTGAACAAAGGCAGTATTGGCAATGTTTAGTTAAGTTTCCTTTTGGAAATGCTAATGTCAAACAGTGAGAACCAAGCTTTCCAAATACATCTCGATGGTAAAGCTTTGTGTTGCAGTCAATTACTGTGTTACCTAGAGATAAGGAAAATACCATGCACATACACAAAACATCATTTTACTAGCTATTACTGCACATAAGGATGGAGTTAAAATTCATGCTTATGTACATGATTAGAGCAGGAGAATGACTGTTTCAGAAGTAAGAAGAGACTGAAGAAAAAGGGGGTGAGAAGGAAAGAAAGAGAAAAATATATATTTTTTCATGTTCTTACAATTTTTTTATTTGTTGTTTGCTTTGCTTTGTTTTTGTTTTTCTGAATGGGGTCTCCCTATGTAGCTCTCCTTGTCCAATAATTCACAATGTACACCAGGATGGTGCTTACTGAGCACTGATATTAAATGTATGGTATTAAAGATGTGCATTACTTTGCTATGTTCTGAAAATTTTAATACAGTATTGGAAGCAATATTATTTCTCCAAAATGTTACAGCTTACTTAAAAGTAGACAAATAATCTCACTTTATTTGGGAAAAGAGTTATAAAGGAAAAAACAAACAGTGAAGGAGTTAAAGAGAGTAATAACTTATGGTAGAGTATTCAATGGGTGGTACAAGCAAGAAGAGGAAGCAGAGCAGATTCCAGAGGATGGGAGACAGGCAGCAATCAAAGGATTTCCAGACACTTAGGGCATGAAAAAGCCATAGAATATATAAAGTCCTTCATATTACTAATTTGAGGAAAGCACAGAAACTCAGTTCTGAGGCTCTCTGACATACCCAACCCATGTTATGTGCACTGGGGCACTTACTATTGATACTTACAAGTATCATTTTTGAAGTAGTAGTTGAGGGGGGTGGGGAGACTGAAAGAGACTGATGGGCTTTTAAACCTCAGAGTTCATCCCCAGAAACACAGCTATTCCAACAAGGCTATACCTCCTAATCTTTCTAAACAGTTCAACATCTGAAGATCAGGCATTGAAATATATGAGCATATGAAGGGTCATTGTCATTGAAATCATCCAAACCTTATAGATACATTAAATATTTTAAAATATTATTTCAATATATACTGAAAACAAAATATTTACAAAATAATCCAACATATGAATATAAGTGAATGCACTTTATTGATTTACGTCAAACATTATAAATGCAGATGTTCCTAGAGATGTTCTTAGCCTTAGGAGATAAATATTTTCATTTTATGTAGCTTCTACTGTCTCACATATTCAAACATGCCACTTAAAAGAGAACTGTGTAGAAAAGCATTAGTGATAAGAAATGTGGTTCAGTGACAGTTGGTGATTAATAGAAAACTGATATTATTCATTTCATATCAACCTTTTTTATGTGCCAAGATGGACTACCTGGAATATTTTAATTTCTTAACTATACACATTCTATAATATTAATGGGAACTTAACATTTTTATTGCATATTCTATACAGGAATTCACTTGAAGTTTTGGCTCTACATTTGGTCCTTTATTCTTAAGCCAGCTGTATCAGGTTCCATTTTTGTGCATTCATCTGCTTTTAGCACAGTAGGCTGCCAAGTTTCACTGGCTTTTTTTCATGTTGCCTGTTCTATATTTATTATTCTCCTCAGAGTTTTCAAATTTAACAAATCCACAGATGCTTTCTCCATCTAGGCTCATTTACGTAGATTTGTAGAACAGTAAATATGTCTACTGACCTACTCAACACTTCTCTCAGCTCTGTGTTTTATTTGCATCTTCCCACTTAGATACTTGTCTTAGTATAATCATTTCATTCCTTGATGTTTGAAAACCATTCTTGATTGTGGTAGGATCATGGGTACTCAGACTTGGGTTCTCCTTTGTACGCATTTTTGTGTGTTCAGGGCATTCACTTGTTTTCTTTTGAAAAAAATGTTAACATCTATGTTGGAGAAGAACTGGTATAACTTTAAAGTTTATGTTTAATATTACTCAGCTAGACACATCATTAATTTCACAGACACAATTGGGCATATTCTTAATTATGCTGGCAAGTAATATCTTTACAGTGAAATTGTTTTCCTGGGCTTTTGCCAACAATGTACTCAGAAAATTGAATTATTAGTCAACAAAATCTAGAAGGCAAATTTATGATTTCTGCTGTTAAATTTCATATTTTCCTTGTTGACATACCATAAGACTTGAAATTGTAAGGTAAAATTTACCTATGAGTTGTCAGCCATTACTTTGAAAATAAAGGTGAAAGAATGTTATTTATTCTACACATAGTTTAAGATAGTTGTTTTATATCCTGGTTTCAATTTCTTCCTGAGAATAATTATTGTTTTGATTTACTGTTACGTTTATGGACACTATTTCAGCATGCTCCTTCAAATGAAGTATTGCCAATTTATGTGGCACCAAAATTGAAGGGTTTAATTTGAGAATCAAAGAGTTTCATGAAAAATTCCATTTCAGTTGTTCTTGATGCTACCATTTCTTTATAAATTAAACACCCTGCGTCTATGGATAATTCCTGAATTGTGGTGCACCCAAACATCACATCTGGTGTCAGTGTGTAACTCAGCACAATTAATCCTGTTCAGGAATTTCATAGTCATAAATTGTGTGATAATTCACAACAGCATTACTGGAGCGTAATATAAGTCTCTCAAAAGTAATAGGTGATGAGGATTCAAATGCCAGGAAGGCCCTTTGTTTCCCTGGGTTTGAAGAGCTGTGCTTTGTTTAGTCTCATGCAGACAGACATTACTGAATCCACATACTGTAGCTGAAGTTTTTAAAATCAATTTCTACAAATTTGTTATTTGTTTAAAGAAAAAGTTCTTTTAAAATATAAATTTATGCTTATATTTCATAAATACTAATAGAGCATTTGCTCAGATTACCTATCTTAGATCTTCCTTTCTTTCTTTTTTCTTCCATCCTTTCTTTCTCTCTCTCTCTCTTTCTTTCTTTCTTTCTTTCTTTCTTCCTTTATTTCCTTCTTTCTATCTTGTATTATTTTGCCCTCTATATTCAGGAATTGAAATCATAGGGCTAATAAGTGATAAGATCTCAATATGCTCAAATTAATAGTAGAATGACACAAAATAATGAAAACTCTAACAAAAGTAATTAGGTTTCAAACCTGATATTTTAGTTCTCTTATAAAATATTTGTAATTTAAAAAAAATATTGAGGCTATTTATAAAAACAGATGTATCAATTAACTGATGTTTTTTCTTTCAGACCATTAAGGTTTTTGTTATATTGCCAATAGCTGTTAAATAGTTTTGAAGTTTTATTGATGACAAGTGAAACTCTGTTTTAAATTCCATTATTTTTTTGAGGCTACCATTCTCTAAACTACTGATGGTTATTTTCTCTTTAATGTTATGTCTAGAAATAGATTCTGCTCCTGATATATTCAATATATTTACAGAAACCCACTGATTATAATGTTTACAATATGAAGGAACAACCACAATGGTGGACATGCTGTCTGTAGTTGTCTACTTTAGAAGTATCAACTTATACACCTTTAAAATAATATCAGACCAAACCATTTATATATTGTTTTTAGATGAAGACCCGACAAAAAAAGATAGTAAAATTGTCGCATTTTAAACGTACAAATTAATGGCATATAACTGTGTGGAAACTAACATTTTAAATGCTATGAAATAATAATATAAATATTATATGTAGTGTTATTTTATCATTAGGAAAAGTAAAACCCTACTATGTTAATAAAAATTCAAAATGCTGGTCTAGCAAGATGACTCAGTGAATGGACTTGCTTCCTGCCAATCTGTATGGTTTTAGTCCCTTCCCACAATGCACATGGTAAAAAGAGAAAACTTAGGTTTTCTCTGACTTCTACATTCATGATATGCTGATTCCTCCCTTCAAATAACTATATTATCTAAACAAAGACACAACTTTGAAATATTGAAATTTTCTTTCAAATCTCTATTTTGGTGATATTAATTATTGCCTTCCCAGAAAATAACATCTATTTTACCTTACAAGAAAAGAGTAGGAATCTTATTAAGTCAGATTGAGAATGAAAGAATTTATCTGAAAACAACAACACATTTAGAAATGAGGAAGGAGGTCAGAAGTAGCAGGAGGTAGTACAAACACACATTCATTCTTTCTCTCTCTCTCTCTCTCTCTCTCTCTCTTAAATTTTTATTAGATATATTTCTTTACTTACATTTCAAATGTTATTCCCTTTCCCGGTTTCCTATCCATAATTCCCCATTCCCTCCCCTCCTCCTCCCCCATAAGGATATTCCCCCTATATATCCCCCTTACTGACCCCTGCCATATTCCCCTGCGCTGGGGGTCCAAACTTGGCAGGACCAAAGGCTTCCCCTTCCCCTGGTGCCCCAACAAGGCTATTCTCTACTACTTATGCAGTTGGAGCCCTGGGTCAGTCCATGTAAAGTCTTTTGGTAGTTTAGTCCCTAGAAGTTCTGTTGGTTGGCATTGTTTTTATGGGGTTGCAAGCTCCTTCAACTCTTTCAATACTTCCTCTAATTCCCCCCAAGGGGGTCCTGTTCTCAGTTCAGTGGTTTGCTCCTAGCATTGACCTCTGTATTGGACATGCTCTGGATGTGTCTCTCAGGAGAGATCTACATCCGGTTCCTGTTGGCCTGAACTTCTTTGCTTCATCCATCTTGTCTAATTGGGTGGCTGTATATGTATGGGCCACATGTGGGGCAGGCTCTGAATGGGGTATTCCTTCTGCCTCTGTTTTAATCTTTGCCTCCCTATTCCCTGCCAAGGGTATTATTGTTCCCCTTTTAAAGAAGGAGTGAAGCATTCGCATTTTGATCATCTGTCTTGAGTTTCATGTGTTCTGTGCATTAGGGTAATTCAAGCATTTGGGCTAATAGCCATTTATCAATGAGTGCATACCATGTGTGTTTTTCTGTGATTGGGTTAACTCACACAGGATGATATTTTCCACTTCCCTCCATTTGCCTATGAATTTCATAAAGTCATTGTTTTTGATGGCTGTGTAATATTCCACTTTTTTAATAGGGTTATTTGACTCTCTGGAGTCTAACTTCTTGAGTTCTTCATATATTTTGGATATTAGCCCTCTATGACATGTAGGATTGGTAAAGAACCTTTCCCATTCCATTGGTTGCCATTTTGTCCTAATGACAGTGTCTTTTGCTTTACAGAAACTTTGCAGTTTTATGAGATCTCATTTGTTGATTGTTGATCTTACAGCATGAGCCATTGGTGTTTTGTTCAACAAATTTTCCCAGTGCCCATGTGTTCAAGACACTTCCCCACTTTTTCTTCTATTAGTTTGAGTGTATCTGGTTTGTTGTTGAGGTCCTTCATCCACTTGGACTTAAGCTTTGTACCTGGTGATAAAAATGGATCGATTTGCATTCTTCTACATGGTGACCTCCAGTTGAACCAGCACCATTTGATGAAAATCCTATCTTTCTTCCATTGGTTGGTTTTAGCTCCTTTGTCAAAGATCAAGTGACCAAAGTGTGTGGGTTCATTTCTGGGTCTTTGATTCTGTTCCACTGATCTATTGTCCTCTCTCTTTCTCTCTCTCTCTCTCTCTCTCTCTCTCTCTCTCTCTCTCTCGTTCTCTCTCTCTGTCTCTCTGTCTCTCTCTCTCTGTCGTTCTCTCTGTCTCTCTGTCTCTCTGTCTCTCTGTCTCTCTGTCTCTCTGTCTCTCTGTCTCTCTGTCTCTCTGTCTCTCTCTCTCTCTCTCTCTCTCTCTCTCACACACACACACACACACACACACAAGGTTAGCACATACCCTGTGTGTGCACATACATTTTGCAGCATTCAAATCAGGATACAGACATCTAGGACTTCAGATTTAGCACTTATTTATTTTATAAAATTTTTGTTTCACTTTCTAAAGTAATAATTGTTATGCCCTCATTGTTAATGTAAATATTATTGTTAGATCTACTGCTATTTTTCTCCTACAAAGCACACTAACACTTCTCCTTAAGTGAGAATTAATATTCACTGCTAAATTTTTCCCTTAGGAAAATGTTATTTAGGAAAGTAAGTCTGTCTATGTTTATTATTGGTTCTGAGAAGTCAGTCATGGGCCATGATTTGGGTCAGCACTAACATGCTTCTGCATTTCAAAAATAATTATATGGCTTTTAGTATAATAGAATGACTTGTCCCTATCCCAAAGAATGCTAAGTAGAAGAATATTTTTCTTCTAGTTTACTGGTTGATAAGAATTTTAACAATTCGTGATTGGGAGAGATGAACAGTTTTATATTGCAGACTATGAACAAGGTCATCCCCAACACTCATGTGTTCTTTGTACCATGGTTTAGACTTCTCTACATTAAAGATGTTCTGTTTTCTGAGTTACATAAGGTGGCATCAGAACAGATTTGGGAATTCGCAGTTGCATTGGCACATTCTGTTTAGCATCAGTATTAATCGTCTATGAACTGTCCTCAGTGACTGATAGCAATTAGGAAGCAAGTGTCAGAACACTGCTGCTTCATTGTTAGGGGCATATGGGTCCTGGCACAGGAACATGGGCTGGAACATTTAGAAACATTATGTGTTTTAAACTCATCAAATATCACGGGCTTGAGGTTTATCTGTAACTGTCTCTTAAATAGGAGCTTATTTTCATCAAGCCTATTATATAAAAGCCTAATCAATCCACCTAATTTTCTTACAAACAAGTATTAAATTCTATTTGTTTTAGTAATTTTCTATTTGCATATAACATAAAATTGTAAATATTTTAATATTATTTAGTTCTTGGAAAATATATTTATTCCTCACTTTTTATTATTGTGATTTCTTTTGTGAAGTGATGGTTCTGATGAATGTTTATATCTACATATGTATGTCAATATATGTATATGTGTTCTTTGTCTGACCAAATTTTAGTTCTTGACATTAATATTTCCCATCTCAGAGATTACAGGGGAACTCAAGAAATAACACTTAATTAGTTTTAATAGAGGGTTTTGAATGAGGATTTTCAAATACGTTCTCTATTCAAAGTGTCTCCATTAGAATGATCATTCAGCTAAACTGAGGAGGTCCAAGCTTGATGAGAACCATAACAAAATACCAGGAAAGATGCCTCACCAGCTATGAAGATGTTCCTTAATCCAGACAGGCTGAACATCACAGAATTCCTATCCCAGTTATTGTTAAGTGCGTTATTGCTTTATATTTAAGAAGCTTACTTTTTTGGTACCTGTTCGTTCAGCACTTCAGTGCTGTGTATGAATGTGCGTGTGTAGAGTGTACATCTGCATCTGCCTACATATGTATGTGTGTCCGTGTATACATTTGTGTGTGCAATTACTTCTGTGTGTGCACATCTAAGTGAATGTGCGTATTGTGAATTCTACTCTTGGTATTCCTATAGTATGGAAAAATTAATTATGTTATATTTAGTCATAAGAATGGTTGATTTACTAGTGGAAATATAATTTTCCTCTAAAGAGAAACAGAGACAAAATGTCTCATGTGATATGATGATCTTTAAATTGTAGCCCTTGCGGCCTTATTGTATATTGTGCTTGCCTAATATTTATTTTTTACTATACAGCCAGGATTGAGCTTTTATGATATTCAGTGCACCTTGCTATATGTACACACTTAGATCAGTGTGAGGGATCTTCAAGAGATGGTAATGTTTATGTCTGTAGACTTTTACAAGTGAATAGCAAAACTCATATTCTGGTGAATATTGCTGGTAACTCTCAGCACAAGTAACCTCACCCACTAAAATCCTATATAATCTTCACTCTTTCATAGTATCTTATCTCACAGTCCTCATGAACAAGATGTGATCTTACTTCATCAATGTTGCCCTTCTGCTTAATACATTCAAATTAGAAAACTACTTTTCCATAAATCTTTTTTCCTTGCTCTCTGTCTTTAATACTTTTACCTGTGATTTGTCTTTATTTTTATCAATTATTTTGACATGATTTAAAACCAAATTAGCATTGGACCATTCTTTCTGTCTTTACTAAGTAGCTCATTTTCACCTTAATATTTTACTACATGTACTATAAACAGAAGCCTGTGTGATTGTCTAAATTAAGTCATTTGTATTATTATTATTTATGTTGTTTATGTACTGTTATTTACATAGAAATTTTATACTTTGATTTATAAAAATAGCATTATTTTGACACCTTAATTCTATATACCTTGCTTATAAAGTTTCAGAGTATTTTTATGAAGTTCAACATATGCCTATATTTATAAGTTTTTCATATCTACCCTATTCTTACTTCATAGATGTTGTTTTCAACACAAAATTCCTCTTTATCACTGCTCAGACATGTTAACACCTTCTACTGCTTCCTAAGTAGCAAAACTTTCCACTTTTTTTTCTTTTTTTTTAAATTTATTTAATACTTAATAATAAATAATTCTTTGGTTTCCGGGCAAACATCACCCTCCCCCCTCCCCTTCCTTATGGGTGTCCCCCTCCCAACCCTCCCCCCATTTCCACCCTCCACCCAACAGTCTAGTTCACTGGGGGTTCAGTCTTAGCAGGACCCAGGGCTTCCCCTTCCACTGGTGCTCTTACTAGGATATTCATTGCTACCTATGAGGTCAGAGTCCAGGGTCAGTCCATGTATAGTCTTTAGGTAGTGGCTTAGTCCCTGGAAGCTCTGGTTGCTTGGCATTGTTGTACATATGGGGTCTCGAGCCCCTTCAAGCTCTTCCAGTTCTTTCTCTGATTCCTTCAACGGGGGTCCTATTCTCAAATCAGTGGTTTGCTGCTGGCATTCGCCTCTGTATTTGCTGTATTCTGGCTGTGTCTCTCAGGAGCGATCTACATCCGGCTCCTGTCGGTCTGCACTTCTTTGCTTCATCCATCTTGTCTAATTGGGTGGCTGTATATGTATGGGCCACATGTGGGGCAGGCTCTGAATGGGTGTTCCTTCAGTCTCTGTTTTAATCTTTGCCTCTCTCTTCCCTGCCAAGGGTATTCTTGTTCCCCTTTTAGAGAAGGAGTGAAGCATTCACATTTTGATCATCCGTCTTGAGTTTCATTTGTTCTAGGCATCTAGGGTAATTCAAGCATTTGGGCTAATAGCCACTTATCAGTGAGTGCATACCATGTATGTCTTTCTGTGATTGGGTTAGCTCACTCAGGATGATATTTTCCAGTTCCAACATTTGCCTACGAATTTCATAAAGCCGTTGTTTTTGATAGCTGAGTAATATTCCATTGTGTAGATGTACCACATTTCACTTTTTTTGAAGAGTAAATGGCAAAACAGTTAATTTTGTAGAATAGATATAAATAAAATATCTGTAATATAAAGATGATTTCAACGTTGAAAAGTGCAGTGTGAATAGCTTTATTCACTAGACAATGCTTCTTGCTTTGAGTATTATAGCTATGATCTGCATGACTTTGGGATTCACCTAATTGGGCAATAGAATGAAAACTTGACAGGCATATTTACAAAATGCTGACAGTGGATGGGCTATGCATTCTGATGTAGAGCACCAGCCGCGTAGAAAATTCAGCATGTTTACTTTTAGCATAAATTGAGGCCTGTCTAAGGCTACAGTTATCCAGGAGGAGAAAGATGTAATGGCTCTTTCCTACACACATAGTTAAACTCTGTACTCAGGTCAAGAAAAATACTAAGGCAAGGCTTGAAAATTTTATCAGTCTGAAGTATCTGGATCCTTGACACGGCCATCTGTCATGGCCATGATATCAACAATCTACATTCCCTCAGGACTTGAACTGCTTCCTACAACTTATACTGATTCTTAGTATCTAGTATACAGTCTTCACAGACTCAAAGATTTATCAAAGTAAAATGGCAAGTCTCTCCAGATTGTTACATTGTTACATACTTAACCAAAATTTTGTCAAAAGTAAATACAGAGATTTAAAATAGTGAGAAAAGTCGCACATATGAAATGGTTTTGTGTTAGGACCAATCACTTAGTAACTCTATTTTCTTTGAGAAAATCTATGTGTGTGTGTGTTTATGTGTGTGTCTCTGTGTGTGTGTATTTGTGTGTGTGTGTGTGTGTGCAGGCGCACATGCATGTGTTTACTTTTTTGGTTGTTTATATTATCTGCATATAGAATCAACCTCTCTCCCTTTCTCCCTTCCTCTGTCTGTCTGTCTATCTATCTATCTATCTATCTATCTATCTATCTATCTATCTATCTATCTTTATGTTTAAAACCAAATTTGAAATTGCCTAGACATGTTTAATATCAGCTCATAATTACAATGATGAGAAATGCAGCTGCTTCTTTGTCATAGGAGAAATACAATTTGAATCCTGTGTTCATCAACTCTGTTTTGTTTCTTATTTTGTACTTTGATTTTCTTTTCAACTTTACATAAAAGTTATATTCTTTCTTCTTTTCATCTTTACCATCTGGTATGGAGCATTGAAGTGAACGTCACTGAAAGATGCTGAAAATTCTTCCTGAAAAATCTAGGAAGTAAGGAAGAAGGACATAGAGGTAGCCAAGGAGGTCTGAGTGAGTTAAGTACTGAGTAAATGTTACTTTGACATGCCCAAGACCTGTTCAGGATGCTTAGATGAATTGATCTGTTATAGGTTGATAAAATCGTTACCCATATGGGCCAGACTGAAAAGGGATGGCAAAGCTTTCCTTGGGAGTCTGAGTGTTTATGATCAGAAGGTGCAGAAACTACCAGCTGCTTCTTCTGTTTCCTAGATGCTTACAGCTGGAGACTACTGACCTGAAGAGGCCTCCTCCTGAGATTACTACCCTCTAACCCTGTGCTGGACCTAATACACATGTTGACCTTCAAGGTTGTGGTAGTCACAGAAAAAAAAAGATGTTTCCATCATGCAAATAATTTTTAAAAACCATTCTTAGTGGTTCTACATATCTAAATGATAATCTACATATATAGTTAATAATTTCATGCCACCGATATTTCTTGAATCATAAGAGCTCTTTGCATCAATACTTTCATTGTTCCAACTTATCTTACCATTTTTTATCTTTTTTTAATCAGATATTTTTTATTTACATTTCAAATGTTATTCCCTTTCTCGGTTTCCTGGACATAAGCCCTCTATCCCATCGCTCTCCTATCCTTCTATAAGGGTCTTCCCCTCCCCAACCACCCCCTTTCCCACCCCCCAAATTCCCCTACACTGGGAGGTCAAGACTTATCAGGAACAATTATCAATTTTTTTATTGCACATTTAAGTTTCTTGTTAAAAACAGATTTCAGAGCCATTCAATTGATTTTTTCGTTTTTGTTGTTATTCTTGAGACAGGCCTTATTCTATACCTGCAGCTTGAAATGTAGCTTAGACGTGTCCTTGATTAGGTGATCTCGGTCTACCAGTATTGCAATTATGGGTGTTAAGCTTTAGTAGTGGCAGTACATGTGATTCTCTTATATCTAGTTCTGAATATCTCACTGACTTCATCTTCAAATTCTGTCCCCAGGTCAGTATTCCAGTAGCATTGTTGCTCTTTTGATTCTTTGATTTAAGTTAACTTTCAACTTCAGGTACTGCCAAATGACAGGAGTTCTATAGAATGTTCTTTTTTCCTTCTAATTAAAGTCTAAAGTCCAGTTTTAATTTATTTTTCCAGCAAAGATTCATTTTTTTCTAACATTTTAATCACTTAACCCACAAAATCCTGCTTACTTTGTATAGATAATTTGAAAAAAATGATTTTACTGTGTGCTTATGTTATTGCATTTATGCACCGATTTCCTTTTGAACATTAAAGTCTTTTTCCCAACTGAAATGAAAGCTTCATTAACTCAGAGGTTGTGTTCAAGTTTCAATATTGTATACCTAGCACTTGTCATACAACCTGGTAAATATTAAGTCTTTAATAATTATTTGTTGAGCCAATAATTATTTCAAGAGTATGAGCAATAGAAATAAACTTTCCCTTCTTTCAGTGCCTCGAAAATAGCAAATGATGATGAATCTGTGACATGTGTTGCATGATATAAAGCCAAAGAAAAATACATAACATTTAGGAGATCTGAATTTGTTGTAGCAAATTAATGTAACCTCATTATAAATTGCTTGGAGCTATTCATTTACAAAATAATGTTAACAAAGTGAAAGGAAAGCATTGGGAAATGATTCCAATTTTAGAAAAGAACATTTCGAATGAGAACATTAACATTTACAAAGACATTTATTTTCAATTTTAGCAAGATGACTAAATGGCAATATGTGCAACACTTTTTTGTATGAAGGTGTAGTCAGTTGGCTCTACTTATGTGCTGAAGTGAGTATCTAATTTGCTAAAAAGAAATGTTGATTCCATTTGTTCTCATTTATCTAAGCCCAGGATATGTTGGAACAGAATTAGGATCTGCTTAATGACATTGACTTCTGCTAAATACATTATGAAATTCATAGGAATATCTATATCAGGTGGTACAACCTTCTTGAGGAGTGCTGATTTTTTGAGTGCTCAATAATTAAAAACATTTATCTTGGAAGTAAGTTCAAGGTTGGCATCTTGGCAATCTGATTCCAAATCCTATATTTGGAAATTCTTAGGCATGATGCCTTTCTTTGGGAGGTTTATTGAACTACACTTTGAAGTCCTCAGGTTACATTCAATATCACAAGGGATTTTCTGGCCATTATTTCTTCCACCATCTTGTGCTTCCCAGGTTGAAATGTTAAAATTGTCCTTTATTTTTCTGTCAGAAAGTACAGCATATACTTGCATAGTTTTACCATTTTACTTTTTTTTTTCAATTTTAAAAGAAGAAGCTTGATGACAGGAAGCTTTGGAGAATTCATGGTAATTTTCTGTAATTAAAGAAAATAGTTCTAAGAAAATTCATATATTTGAGGATATTTGAAAGACTATCTTGTACAAAAACAAATTAGAGATTAAACTTTGATAAGTGACTTTGAAATGGCATTAGTTTGTACATTTCAGAAAAGTCATGTATACTAGTGGTGAGAATGCTAAAGTACTCCATTTTGCAATGTATTTATCTGTTTATTGAGATTACAATTAATGAATTTTTCTTCACTATTCCTCTTTTTATAATGTTTCATATACTCACATGTTAGTCTTATATATGTTTTTAGGATTGATTATTTGATATTGTTTAAGCAATTGCTAGTTTCTTCTCAGGAAAAAAACTGTTTCTCCCTCAGTCAACAATCTTCATTTGCCTACAGTATCTTCTGTAGGGTGGAAACTTCAAGAGATTTTACCTATACACTTTTCCATGTCCAGTAGTTTCATCTTTATTCAACTTCAGGTATTATACCTGTCTTAGTTAGGGTTTTACTGCTGTGACAGACACCATGACCAAGGCAAGTCTTACAATTTTTATTGAAATTTTTATTTACGTTTCAAATGTTATCCACTTTACCCCAAACAACCACCCATGCCTCCCTGCCTCCCTGCCTCCCTGCCTCCCTGCCTCCCTGCCTCCCTGCCTCCCTGCCTCCCTGCCTCCCTGCCTCCCTGCCTCCCTGCCTCCCTGCCTCCCTGCCATGATATTTTCATTCAGTGGGGGCTCTTGCCTTGGCAGAACCCAAGGCTTCTCCTCCCTTTTGTGCCCAACAAGGCCATCCTCTGCTATATATGCACCTGGAGTCATGGGACTGTCCGGTGTACTCTTTGGATGGTGGTTTAGTCTCTGGGAGCTCTGGTTGTTTTGTATTATTGTTCTTATGAGGTCGCAAACCCCTTCAACTCCTTCAATCCTTTCTCTAACTCCTCCAATGGGGAATAGAGTCTCAGTCCAATGTTTGGCTGTGATCATTCACCTATGTGTTTGTCCTGCTCTGCCAGAGCCTCTCAAGGGACAGTTATATTAGGATCCTGTCAGCATGCACTTCTTGGTATCAGCAATATTGTCTGGGTTTGGTGACTGTATGTTTATGGGCTGCATGCTCAGGTGGTATAGGCCCTGAATGGCCATTTCTTCAGTATCTGCCCAACTTTATCTCCATATTTCCTTCTATGGATATTTTTGTCCCCCCTTTTAAGAAAGACTGAAGCATCCACACTTTGTTCTTCCTTCTTCTTGAGATTCATGTTGTCTGTGGATTGTATCTTGGGTAATTCACACAGAGCTTTTGTGTTAATATTCATTTATCAGTGAGTGCATATAATGTGTGGCTTTTTCGGGTGGGATTGGGTTACCTCATTCACGATGATATTTTCTAGTTCACCCGTTTGCTTATGAATTTAATGAAGTCGTTCTTTCAATAACTTAGTAGTACTCCACAGTGTAAATATACCATAATTTCTGTATCTATTACTCTGTTGAGGGACATCTGTATGTGTCCCTCAAAACAGCTTCTGGATATTATGAGTAAGGCTGCTATGAGGATGTGACCTTGTTATATGTTGAAGGATCTTTTGAGTATACACCCAGGAGTGGTATAGCTGGGTTCTCATGTAGTACTATGTACAATTTTCTGAGGAACATCCACACTGATTTAATGTGTGGTTAAACTGGCTTTCAATCCTACCAACAATGGAGGAATGTTCCTCTTTCTCCACATCTTTGCCAGCCTCTATTGTCACATGAGCTTTTGATCTTAGCCATTCTGACTGGTGTAAGTTAGAATCTCAGGGTAGTTTTGATTTTCATTTTCATGATAACTAAGGATGTTGAACATTTCTTTAGTTACTTCCTAGTCATTTGATATTCCTCAATTGGGAATTATTTATTTAGCTCTGTACCCCATTTTAATAGGGTTAATTAATTCTCTGGTTTCTAACTTCTTGAGTTCTTTGTCTGTATTGGATATTAGCACTCTAACAGATATAAGATTTGTAAAGATCTTTTGCCAACCTGTTGGTTGCCATTTTGTCCTAATGACAGTATCCTTTGCCTTATAGAACTTTTTCAATTTTATGAGGTCCCATTTGTCAATTTTTTATCTTAGAGCATAAGCCATTGGTGTTTTGTTCAGAAAAATTTCCCCAGTGCCTATGTGTTTTCAGCTTTTCCCCAATTTTTCTTCTATTAGTTTGAATGTATCTGATTTTATGTGGAGGTCCTTGATCCACTTTGACTTTGTACAGGGCAATAATAATGGATTGATTTGCATTCTTCTACATGCTGACCTCCAGTTGAATCAGCATCATTTTTTGAAAATGCTATCTTCCATTGAATGGTTATAGCTGCTTTGCTAAAATCAAGTGACCAAAGGTATGTGGGTTCATTTCTGGGTCTTCAGTTCTATTCCATTAATCTATCTGCCTGTCTCTGTCCTAATATCATACAGTTTTTATCACTATTGATCTGTAATACTGCTTGAGGACAGGGATTATGATTACCCCAGAAGTTCTTTTATTGTTGAGGATAGTTTTCCCTCTCCTTAGTTTTTTTTCTTATTCCAGATGAATTTTCAAATTGCTCTTTCTAACTCTATAAAGAACTGATTTGGAATCTTGATGGGGATTCACTGAATCTGTAGATTGTTTTTGGCATGATGGCCATTTTTATAATATTAATCCTGCCAATCCATGAGCATGGGGGATCTTTCCATCTTCTGAGATATTCAATTTCTTTCTTCAGAGACTTGAAGTTCTTGTCATACAGATCTTTCACTTGCCTGGTTAGAGTTACACCAAGTTATTTTATATTATTTTTGACTATTGTGAAGGGTGTCTTTTCCATAATATTTTTCTCAGCCTGTTTATCCTTTGAATAGAGGAAGGCTACTGATTTGTTTGAGTTAATTTTATATCCATCCACTTTGTTTATCAGGTTTAGGAGCTCTCTGGTGGAATTTTTGGGGTCACTTAAGTATACAATCATATCTACAAACAGTGTTATTTTTTAGTTCTTCCTTTCCAATTTGTATCCTTTTGACCTCCTTTTGCTGTCTGACTGTTTTGCCAAGGACTTCAAATACTATATTGAATAGGTGGGGTGATAGCAGGCATCCTTGTCTAGTCCCTTATTTTAGTGGGATTGCTTCAAGTTTCTCTCCATTTAGTTTGATGTTGGCTATTGGTTTGCTGTATATTGGTTTTAGTATGTTTATTTATGGGCCTTGAATTCCTGATCTTTCCCAGACTTTTACCATGGGCGGAGGTGAATTTTGTCCAGTGCTTTCTCAACATCTCATGAGATGATCATTTTTTTTTGAGTTTGTTATATAGTGTATTAGTTTGATGCATTTCCGTATAGTGAACCTTTGCTGCATCCCTGGGATGAAGCCTACTTGATCATGATGGAGGATTGTTTTGGTGTCTTCTTGGATTTTGATTGTGAGAATTTTATTGAGTATTTTTGAGTCGATATTCATAAGGAATATTGGTCTGAAGTTCTTTCTGTGTCGGTCTTTGTGTGGTTTAGGCATAAGAATAATTGGGGCTTCAGAAAAGGAATTGGATACTGTTCTTTCTGTTTCTATTTTGGGGAATAGTTTGGACAGTATTGGTATTAGACCTTCTTTGAAGGTCTGATAGAATTCTGCACTAAATCCATCTAGTTTTGGGCTTTTTTTTCTTTGGCAGACTTTTAATAACTATATCTTTTCTTTAGGAGTAATGGGACTGTTTAGATGGTATACCTGATCCTGCTTTAAATTTGGTACCTGGTATCTGTCTAGAAAATATTCCTGGCTTACAGTTTCAGAGGGTAAGTCAATTATCTTCAAGGAAGGAACCTGGCAGTATCCAGGTAGGCATGATTCAGGAGGAGCTGAGAGTTGTACATCTTTATCTGAAAGCTGTTAGCAGATTACTGGCTCCCAAGCAGCTAGGAGTAGGGTCTTAAAGCCCATGTCCACAGTGACAGACCTACTTCAACCAGGCCACATCTCCAAATAGTGCCACTCCCTGGGCCAAGCATGTACAAACCATCACAATGCCTGTGAACCACAAAAATGGTCAATGTGGCACAACAGTCCCAAGGGTACAGTAGTGGCATGCATGAACTGTAGGTAACCAAAAGCTCTCCAATTGGACCTCAGATCCACTCAACAAGAAGGAAATCATGCCTGGTACTGAAAACTTAGGTAAGTGTTCTCTGCTTGTTAAGGTTTGGTCTGTTGCTATGTATTGTAATGCTAGTAACCTATTTCCTATAAGTGAATTCTCATATATATCAGCTTTCAGTGGGGAAGGGGATTGTGTAAAGCTTATACCTTAACTTAAAACTATTGCTTAAATAAAAAAATGGTACAATCAATTACTGGAGGATAGGTGGGTTTGACGTTATCTGTTTGAGGGTAGGAGAGAAGGAGAGAGAAGAAGAGAAAAGGTTGAGCAGACATGGAGAGAGGAGGAAACTACATTAGAGGAGACAGATACACCATACGATGGATGAGGAGCCCATGACAAAGAGAAACAGCCAGTATTTGGGGGTATATCACTAGAGAAGTAGCTAGGCCAGCTGTGATAAAAATGGATTAGTGGTTACCCCAAGGAATTGTCACGCCCCACCCTCCAAATAACAATAATCTGAATATAATTTGTTTTTAAACTAGACAGGAATAAAATGAAATTGATTCAACTACATTTTGGCTCCTATCTAACACCAATGAGAATGCAAACTTACAGCCTGAAAAGGTTTCATGAAAGGTGGGGAAAAGGCAGGATAGCTAGACAAGAGGTCTGGTCTATTTAAAAACAAACAAAATTAGTCCAAAGCCTGAGTGCACAAGAGCTGCAACTTCTCCAAAGTGAAGCAGAGTTAAAAGTTTCTAGAGAGAATTAAGCCTGAAGCAGCAACTTGCAACAGCACAGAAGCTTAGAGGGTTTGAAATGTCTGGCTACTGTGGGCATAATGTAGAACCAGGAACCCTGACTTCTCTAAACAGCTAGGGATGGGCTAGCTAGCAACAGCACAGTGTACAAAGTAAATGTCCATGATCTAAATTGATAAGGCATCAAATTTGAAGATCAATAAAATATAAGCTAAATATAAAAATTCATAAAAAGAAATATTTGATTTAAATGTAAAAATAAATCTTTAGGGATAAGTTTTCAGAATAAGAAGGAAAAATATTTTCTATTTTTGGGAAGCACAATGACATAGTGCATCTGGATTTCATATAATTTTACTGCATTTATTAGCATACAAATGGCTGCTATATGATTAAACTAACATCTAAAGAAAGACAGTTGTCTCTCACCTGTTCAAATACGGAACAGAAAATCACCTTTACAATATCTGTGAACACTGCATGTTCTATATACAAATGTGTTTATATGACCATGTATTGCTTGTAAAGTTTGTATGGTACAGAATTGTAGGCCAAGAAAACAGCATTAACAAGATCTACCCTTAAGAATACTAAGATGCATGATGCTGCTCCAATCTGTTCCAATTCTGTTTCCTTAAGAGACTTGCTTCAAGAATAGCTTCAGCTATTCAGCTTTACACATTCATCCAGCCATGACTTCACTTAAGCCTGAACTTTCTCAAATACAGAGACTGGGCAATGATTAATACCAAATGGCTTTCTTTTGACCTAACCATTTTCCCAATTTCTTTGGGTCCCCCCAAAAATTCATCTTGCCATTTCAGCAGGAAGCAATTATCAGAAGACTAACATTCCAGTTCTTCAAGTTGGGGTGGATGGTTTGTTGATTTATTTGTATTGGGTATTTTTTATTTACATTTCAAATGTTATTCCCTTCCAGTTTTCTCAGACCCAAGCCCCCATCCCATTCCCCTCTCCTTCTTCCACCAGGGTGTTCCTCTCCCCATCCACACTCCCTTTTTGACACCCCCAGACATTCCCCTACATTGGGTGGTCCAGCCTTGGCAGGAGTTCTCCTTCCATTTGTGGCCAATAAAGCTATCCTCTTCTACATATATAGCTAGAGCCATGTGTAGTCTTTGGGTAGTGGTTTAGTCCCTGGGAGCTCTGGTTGGTTGGCATTGTTGTTCTTATGGGATTGCAAGCCACTTCAGCTCTTTCAGTCCTTTCTCTAATTCTTGCAATGGAGATCCTTTCTCAGTTTAATGGTTTAATGGTTTGCTGCTAGCATTTACCTCTGTATTTAACATGCTCTGGCTGTGCCTCCAGGAGACAGCTATATCAAGCTCCTGTCAGCATGTACTTCTCAGCTTCAGTTTAGTGGATATATATCCACTAAACCTTGTATTGTTTAAAATGAGTTGCATAGGCATGTGAGGCAGGCTCTGAATGGCCATTTCTTCAGTCTCTGCTCCAAACTTTGCCTCCATATCCTGTCCTATGAATATTTTTGTTCTGCCTTTTACGAAGGAATGGAAGCATCAAAAATAATGACTTCATGAAATTCATAAGCAAATGGATTGAACTAGAAAACTGAGTGAGGTTTTGGTGATTTTATGAGTAATAGATACATTATCCTTTTAGGAGATGGTTACAAATAGCTATGGTCATGGACAGAGATAAAACAAAATAGGGAGCTTAGACTCAGGGATTTTGATCTTTCATTTTCTCTATCCTTCCTTTCTTAGATAACGGGAAGAGAATTCAGAAGAAAAAAGGGGGAGAATATAGAATTATCAGATAGCAATAATAGAATAAAAGGGTAGATTGCCGAATCTACTCTTCAATTTATATCTATTCCAATGATCAAATAAAGTTATTTTGCTTACATTGAAATAAATTATTGTATATTGATATGGGTTTAAGGTTTTCCTTCATATATATATTTTTAATATTGATACAAAATTTAGGTTAGTTTTTTACAACATATCTATGTTTCAACTCTTGTATAGTCATTATGCCTATACAACTCACTTTTAAAAAGTACAAGGTTTAATCCTCTTCTTTTTTTTTTTTTTTGTTAACTTGAGTATTTCTTATATACATTTCGAGTGTTATTCCCTTTCCCGGTTTCCGGGCAAACATCCCCCTCCCCCCTCCCCTTCCTTATGGGTGTTCCCCTCCCAACCCTCCCCCCATTGCCGCCCTCCCCCCATAGACTAGTTCACTGGGGGTTCAGTCTTAGCAGGACCCAGGGCTTCCCCTTCCACTGGTGCTCTTACTAGGATATTCATTGCTACCTATGGGGTCAGAGTCCAGGGTCAGTCCATGTATAGTCTTTAGGTAGTGGCTTAGTCCCTGGAAGCTCTGGTTGCTTGGCATTGTTGTACTTTTGGGGTCTCGAGCCCCTTCAAGCTCTTCCAGTTCTTTCTCTGATTCCTTCAATAGGGGACCTGTTCTCAGTTCAGTGGTTTGCTGCTGGCATTCGCCTCTGTATTTGCTGTATTCTGGCTGTGTCTCTCAGGAGCGATCTACATCCGGCTCCTGTCGGTCTGCACTTCTTTGCTTCATCCATCTTGTCTAATTGGGTGGCTGTATATGTATGGGCCACATGTGGGGCAGGCTCTGAATGGGTGTTCCTTCAGTCTCTGTTTTAATCTTTGCCTCTCCCTTCCCTGCCAAGGGTATTCTTTTTCCTCATTTAAAGAAAGAGTGAAGCAGGGGCTGGGGATTTAGCTCAGTGGTAGAGCACTTACCTAGGAAGCGCAAGGCCCTGGGTTCGGTCCCCAGCTCCGAAAAAAAGAACAAAAAAAAATAATCCTCTTCTTTTTAATAGCTACAATTGCACACTATTAAGGGTGGTTAAGAAATTCAAGTTAATAGAAAATCTCATGTTCATGCCAGGTACTAGTTGAGATAATCATAAAATATGCACTGTGGTTAGCTGGAGACAGGCAACATTTGCTTGTTCATATAGCTATTAGTAGGTAGATGGTCTTTAAAACCTTCAGAGACTTATAGCATATGATGTTTCAAGATCTTTTTTTAATTTAAGGCTTTTTTGAAACATCTGCTCCTGGTAACACCTAAATTCTACTGCAATGAAGATGATGAGTATCAAATTACCTCCATTTGGGTATGGTTTTATTCATGGCAAATTAGTCACCCAGCAAAGAAAATACCCTAACTTAATCTGCAGACACAATGCTGTCCAGAAAGAAAAAACGGACTCAGGAAGTCAACTGCTGAGACCTGCCAAGACAGGGTGAGGAAGGCCGTTATACTTCCTGCTTCACACAGAATCTGTCAGATACTGGGGGATGGACAGCTGAAAATGCTCCAGTGTTTTAGAGAGTATTAGGGAATATGTAGGCAGTTGGATATCTTTGTCCTTTTTATAATGTTGGAAGCTGAGTCCCTGCATTTCCTCAATACTCAGGTGATATCTATTCCTTCTTGAGTTTCTGATGGAATTGAAGGTTAGATAGTAATTGCCTTACTATGAGCTTAAGTTGCTTAAGACTCAAGAACATGTTCTAACTCCAAGAAGATGATTTTATGATAGTAATACAAAATTAAAATAGAAAATTATTTCAAAACAGGACTCTGAATTCACCAAGATAGGAACTAAATTGCCAAATGCAAACCAACCAAACTTTTTGATTGAAATTCTTACATAATAATTTTCATAATTGCTTTGTAATAGATCCTATATGTATTCTTTATTATTCAAAGAGAAGGAACTTTTTCTGTTGACAAGAAAAGGAAAACTGTTGAGGTTTATACTGTTGCTATGTATTGTAAATCTAGCAACTGCATGTCTAGTTACCTACAAGTAAATTCTCATGTGTATCAGCTTTTATTGTGAAAACATTATTCCCCAGTTGAAAACTGTTGGTTGGATAAAAATGGTATAGCCAATTACTGGAGGCATGGGAGGTAAGAGTTAAGAGTAGCTGGAAAAGGGAAAACAGGAGGCGAGGACATGGAGAGAATAGGAAGCCACCATGAGATGAGATAGTTGATTAACATGTGGCCAGGAAAAGCAGCAAGTATTTGAGGTATACTGCTGGAAAGTAGCCAGACCAGGTGTGAGAAAGGTAGATTAGGGGTCACCTCAGTAATTATCAAATTCGAATACAATAACCAATGTCTGAGTCCCATTCATTCGTTGCCTTGACAGGGATACAAGGGAATTGGTTCTATTACAGTTCTAGTAAAGTCATAAATATTTAAGAAAAGGTTATAATCATTAGTTTACTAAACCAACATAGTATGTAACAACAATCTTTATATTTGTTCCTATACCCACATATAAGTGTAGTCTTTACCTCCTCTTCAAGTGAATTTTTTTCAACAGATGAAAACTACTTTATTAAACCATAAAAAATTAGAATATAGTGTTATGGAGTCAAGCACCACTAGATATATCCATAAAAACTCTGCTATCAAGGTTATATTTTTGAGGAACAAAGGCTACTTGTTACAGCCTTCCATATATGCAAATGAGAAAGTTATATGACTTATTTTGCAAGAATTAAATAGATGAGTTAAGCTTCTAAATCCATCTAAATGTATGATATAATTCAAAACAAATGGCCTGTCTATTCATGATAGGTAACATATGGAAAGAGTTGGCAAAATAAAGTACTGATTCACTGGCACTGGGTGTTTTACATAAAGATCTTTTCCAATCATAAATGAAATATTTTATTTATCACAATTTTAGTTAACCCAATTGTTTTTGAGGTAAATTAGATATTCAGGTCATGACTCTTTAAGAGCCTGCTATTGGTGAACCTTTAAACTGATTTTTAAAAATATTTTAACCAGAAACCTGTAGAAAATGTCTTTCTTTTTATTTCCTAATTATATGCATGTTGTAGTTAATCTTTAGAAGCTTTCCTTAAACTGTCATAAAATTGCAAAATTTTTAGTAGCACTAAAATGATCTTGATAGCTCTTTTGATTGAGAACTAAGGTGAATTATGGAATAAACTTGTGAATATGTAAGATAAGTACATTTGTACATTGTATGTTATAAGATGATCACTGATATATAATGTATAAGTTGATATTTCACAGTCTACAGATTTTTGAGAGTTTAAAATAGGAAAGTTCAGTACCTCATCTAATTAATAAATAACATGGACTCTATCATAAATGTATCAAATACCAAAGTTTAGATTTTAATCATGAAATTCTAGGATCTACCAATTTTCATATGATCAGGCTTTTGTAAGGGTTTTGGAGCATAACTATAAAAAAGGAAGCTAGCTAATGATATAAAAGAAAACTTCCAATCTCATCAACTTTAATCACAAAAGCCTCTTGATTCAAATCTGCCTTTTAGAGAGATCTTCAGATTAATTTTTAACTTTGTGAAAAAAACCTGTCTTTAAAATCTAATGTAATGAAAACAAATTCAATTTCTCCATAACATTATAGATTGCATTTATAAATATATTGCATATAATATATACTTTATATGCATTTTCTTCAACATTTAAGGGTATTACACCTTTAACTCATAATAATTCATTTTATTTATTCATTTTTCTTCACTTATTTAACTGAACACTAGTTATGGTTCTAATTCATTTCAAAATTTTGAAAATGGGACAGAAAATATGTCACATGGGTTAAGAGCAGGTTCTGGTCTCTCAATTGACTGGAATGTTTTTCCCAACACCTACATTGTGGTTTACAGTCATCTGTATGACCTAATGCCCTCTCTGTATCTCCATTTATATAAAGAATGTATGTGGTACACACACATACATAATGGAAAACAGAATATACATCACAAAGGCATAGAATTTTAAAAGTATTTAAATAAAATTTTTCTTGTCATTAATTTGCTTTGTAGTACAAAATAACAAACCTTTTATTTATTCTTTTCTGTGTCTTTTGGGAATATTAATCTTTTCTTGAACATTCATTTATATTGGCTGTGTTTTACTTGATTTAAAATCATATAAGCAGTGTGGAAGATGGCCTATTTGCCAAAATATTTGCTTTCCAAACATGTTCAATTGTTTCAATTGTTAGCACCTATATGGAAGGTTAGGTGCATTGTGGCTTCCATGTATAATGCCAATGCTGAGAAGGATAAAGTAGGAGGATCCCTTGAGTTTGTAAACTAGACATCCTAGACTAATAATGGAGTTGCAGGTCCTATAACTTACTGGTTAACAAAGTAACACAGTGGTGTCTGTGAATGGGCTCCTCAGGTCAAAGTGCTCACTTCCAAGGATAACTACTTAAGTTCTATCCCCAGAATCATGTGGTGGAAAGCAACAGCCTGCATGTATTTTCTGTCACTCACATATACAAGCAAACTAAAGAAATTAATGTAAAATTGAAAATATTAACAGCAACAGGAGAAAATGCAAGGTTAAGCAACAATACTTAGGTTATCACACTGGCCTCCATGTAGTTAGTTGGACAAACATATGCATATTTGCACAAACATGTGCTCATATGTGTATGAACATACCTGTGCCCCAAAGGCAATATCATGTAATACTTATATAAACAGAAACCATTTTTATATATGCACATATGATATATCCATATTATATGTGACATATATCTAATTAATAAGTAAAAGGTGGTATCGATGAGATGTCTTATTAGATCAAAGTGCTTATCTCCAAGTATGACTATTTGAATTCAATCTCTGAGAACCATGTGGTGGAAAGAGAGAACCCACATGTATTTGCTGGCTATGTTTTCAATCATGGATTTATGACAAATCAGGTAAAACCTGGTAGTCCCCTTAGACATACTCCTGTTTATAGTGAAAACATACCCAATTCATTTTTACGCCATCTGAAGCAAACAATATATAGTTTGTGCCCACTTACTTTCCTCTGAATAGTACATCAAAACATCTTAAACCTAACAGTGACCTAGGAAGGAATGGTCAGCCTATTACCCTCCTTCCTCCTCTCTTCCTAGTCTATGGTATCTACTAACTAGCCTTCTGCTCTCAACTTCTTTGATATTGGCTCTTTTGGGTTACACAGTCAAAATTACATGATGCTGCCTTCACTTTCTATTATTTACCATAATAGCATTGGGTTCCCTTTGTTCTGCCACAAATCACAGGATTTGTAGGGGTTTTTTTGCCTTTTCACCAGAAGATGGAAATAACACTTTTCAATTCTTAGCTTTGGTGAATTGTGTTAGAGTATACATGAATGGAGATGTCTCTCCAACAGATTTTAATTTCTTTTGACATACACCTAGCAGTCTGATGGATGGATCAAATGCGAGTTTTATTTTCTCAAATGTGGCTATCACTTAGTCTATACTGGATGTATACCAACAACATACAAATGAAACCAAAGGATTTTTTAAACCTCTTTGTCAACAGCTTTTCTCATTTTTTTATAACAATCATTTTTATTGTATCCAAGTGATATCTCATTGTGCTTCTGTATTGTTCTTCCCTGGTGACTGATGAACTTTAGGAATTTTTTGTCCTATGCTTGTTAACTGTGTTTTGTGATGGGCATTTGTTGCAGTTAGGTTAACTGTCTAGGTTGCCAGCAGGTTGTTATTTTTGTTATTGTTTGCTCATTTTGATTTCTTGAATCTCCTACATATTCTCTACGTCTGTTGAAACATACATTACAGAAGTGGAATTAGATTTACAGTGAAATTTTAATGCTTTTATGAAACAGTTATTTTCCAAGCTGAATGTCAACTTTGTGCAAGGGCCTTAAATTTAACACATGATCCTAACATTTTATAGCCTTTAGGAACATGCCATTTCTTTCAAGAAAAATTTTATAAACACAAAATAGTTATTTAAATTATTTTTAAGAATGAATACAAACAGAGAAAGTAAATCTCAGTATAAGAATCATTTGTCAATTTGGAATTATTCCAGTTTAAAAAATGTCTGAAGGATTTTATTTTCTATCAACAAACAGAGACGAGGGAATAATTTAATTATTTTATCCCTTTATGTAGCATTCACTGGGATACAGTGAAGAAAGATCACCACTGTATGGATTCTGAAATGTGTTTTCAATTTCTATGGAGTGTACTTGAACAAATGATCTCCTATTGTGCAATGATTCCCTTAACAATGACTGTAATTCTTGTTGTTGATTTGTTTTGGTTTGGTGATTCTGGTCTAGCTTGCAGTTCACTGTGTGGTCCAGATTGCCCTCTACATCCTGTTCGTTCTCCAGTCTCAGTCCCCTGACTTCTGAGGAATTAGAGAAAGGATTGAGAGAGCTGAAGGGGCTTGCAACTCCATAAGAACAACAAAGACCTCCATAAGAACAACAACACAAACCAACCAGAGCTCCCAGGGACTAAACCACTATCCAAAGACTATATATGGACTGAACCAAAACTCCAACTGCATATGTAGCAAAGGATGGTCTTGCTGGGCACCAATGGGAGGAGTAGTCCTTGGTCCTGCCAAGGTTGGACCCCCAGTGTAGGGGATTGTTAGAAGTCAGGGCAGTAAGGGGTATGGATGGAGAAGGGAACACCGTTGTAGAAGGAGGAGGAGGGGTTAGGGGGCTTGTGGACAGAAAACTGGGGAATGGAATAACATTTGAAATGTAAATAAGAAATAACCAATTTAAAAAGAGAGAGAGAGAGAAATGAAGAAGTGTTTTGTGTTCTTAGAATTTCAAATCTAACAGTAATGGTACATGGCAAATTTGATATCCTAGTCAGGTTGTTTTTCCCATGTTTACATTCTATTATGAAGGAGTACGCTAAACACACACGCAAACACACACACACACACACACACACACACACACACACACACACATACACAAATGCACACGCTCACACAAATACATACCAAGCTTCTTCATTTTATGAAACAACGAAGTAACTGTGAATTGGAACTTTATTTTTATATAATACAATTCTAATGCCTAAAGTATAACCATTACATTAACAATTAATGCTGAGATTTATAAGCACAGAGAAGCTTAATTATATGCAGTAGACTGAATTAATACTTTTGTAATGTACATAAGTTATTACATTAACTTATAAAGGCTTCTATTCTGACTAAATCATTGCATCATCTTTGTTAGATGGGATGTTTTATCAATATAAAACTCTTGAGATATATAATAATTCTTTCCTGTTTCAAGTTAAATATCATGTTAAACATCCACAAATATTAAACTTTAACCAGTCAATAGAGTTTCTTTTTTTCACCCTCCCAACTTTGTCTCTTTCTTTCTTTCTCCGTTTCTTTCTCCCTTTCTTTCTTTCTTTCTTTCTTTCTTTCTTTCTTTCTTTCTTTCTTTCTTTCTCTCTCTCTTTCTCTCTCTCTTTCTTTCTTCCTTTCTTTCTTTCTTATACTCCATATTTTATTCCCAACCCAGTTTACCCTCCGACTATTCCACATCCCATACCTCATTCCCATGACCTGTGTCTCCATGAAGATGTCCCCTGACCCCAACACTACCATACCTCTAAACACCCTGGGGCCTCTGGTTTCTTGAAATTAGGTGCATCTTCTCTGAGTGAACCCAAACCCTAGAGTCTTCTGCTATTTATGTGTTGGAGGCCTCATATCAGCTGATGTCTCTTGCCTGGTTGATGATTCAGTGTCTGAGAAATATAAGGGGAATGGGTGAATCGAGACTGCTGGTCCTCCTACAGGGTCGCCCTCCTCCTTACCTTCCACCAGCTTTTCCCTAATTCAACCACAGAGGGCAACAGCTTCTGTTCATCCGTAGGATGCAAATATCTGTATCTGACTCTTTCAGCTTCTTGTTGAGTCTTTCAAAAGGCATTCATGATAGGTCCCTTTTTGTGAGCACTCCATGGCCTCAGTAATAATGTCAGGCCTCGAGGCCTCCCCTTGAGTTGGACTCCACTTTGGGCCTGTAACTGGAACTTCTTTTCCTCAGATTCTTCTCCATTTCCAACACTGCAGTTTTTTCAGACAGGAACAATTATGGGTCAGAGTTTTGACTGTGGAATAGCAACCCCAACCCTTATTTAATGCCCTGTCTTTCTGGTTTAGGTGAGCTCTAAAAGTTCGCTCTCCCCACTGTAGTGCATTTCATCTAGCACCCCCTGCCCCTCGAGTCCTGAGAGTCTCTCAACTTCCAGGTCTCTGGTACATTCTAGAGGATCCTTTCAACTTCCTACCTTCCAAGGTTTCCTGTTTTCATTCTTTCTACTCGTCCTAAGGGATTCAATCCTTTTCCCCCATCTAATATCAGATTCTATTCCCCTTTTCCACCTTCAGCCCCATCTCTCCCCACTCTTCCCATCCTCCTCCCCCCTCCGCTTCTTCCTACTTGCAAGTGTGTCTTAGGTGTTCTCACTTGGGCCCTTCAGCATGGTGAACTTTTTGAGTCCTGTGGACTGTATCTTGGCTATTCTGTATATTTTTTTCATTTTAATAGCTTATTTTATTTATTAACATATCAAATGTTATCCCCCTTCCCAGTTTCCCCTCAATGAACCCACTATACTCTCCCTCTTCCCCCTGCCTCTATGAGGATGATCTCCCACCCGCCCACTACTACTGGAGTTTTTTTTTTTTAATAGACATGTGTGTTTACTAACATTTCAAATGCTATTCCCTTTCCTGGTTTCCTGTCCATAATCCCCAAACCCCTCCCACTCCCCCATACCGGTGTTCCCCCATCCACCAACCTTACTGCACCCACATCTTTTACATTCCTCCAAATAATATAAAATATCTTGGTGTGACTTTAACCAAGCAAGTGAAAGATCTGTATGACAAAAACTTCAAGTCTCTGAAGAAAGAAATTGAAGAAGATCTCAGAAGATGGAAAGATCTCCCATGCACATGGATTGGCAGGATTAATATAGTAAAGATGGCCATTATGCCAAAAGCAATCTACGGATTTAATGCCATCCCAATCAAAATTCCTACTCAATTCTTTATAGAGATAGAAAGAGCAATTTGCAGTTTCATTTGGAATAACAAAAACCCAGGATAGCAAAAACTATACTCAACAATAAGAGAACTTCGGGAAAATCACCATCCCTGACTTCAAGCAGTATTACAGAGCAATAGTCATAAAAATTGTATGGTATTGGTACAGAGACAGGAAGATAGGTCAGTGGAATAGAATTGAAGAACCAGAAATGGAACCACACAATATGGTCACTTGATCTTTGACAAAGGAGCTAAAACCACCCAATGGAAGAAAGATAGCATTTTCAACAAATGGTGCTGGTACAACTGGAGGTCAGCATGTAGAAGAATGCAAATCAATCCATACTTATTGCCCTTTACAAAGCTTAAGCCCAAGTCAATCAAGGACTTCCACATCAAACTAGATACACTCAAACTAATAGAAGAAAAAGAGGGGAAGAGTCTCTAACACATGGGCACTGGGGAAAATTTCCTGAACAAAACACTAATGGCTTATGCTCTAAGTTCAAGAATCGACAAATGGGACCTCATAAAACTGCAAAGCTTCTGTAAGGCAAAAGACATTATCACTAGGACAAAACGGCCACCAACAGATTGAGAAAAGATCTTTACCAATGCTACATCTGATAGAGAGTTAATATCCAAAATATATAAAGAACTCAAGAAATTAGACTCCAAAGAGCTAAATAACCGTACTAAATAATGGGATTCAGAGCTAAATAAAACATTCTCAGTTGAGGCACATCAAATCGCCGAATAGCACCTAAAGAAATGTTCAACATCCTTAGTCATCAGGGAAATGCAAATCAAAACAACCCTGAGATTCTACCTCACACCAGTCAGAATGGCTAAGATAAATAAATCAGGTGGTAGCAGCTGCTGGTGAGGATGTGTAGAAAGAGGACCTTTTTTTTTTCTTTTTTTGCTAATAACCACTTATTAAGGAGTACATACCATGCATGTCCTTTTTTGTCTGAGTTACCTCTCTCAGGATGCTATTTTCCTTTCTTTTCTTTTATTTGGATTTTTTTATTTACATTTCAAATGTTATTCCCTTTCCCACTTTCCCAGACATAAGCCTCCTAACTCATCCCCTCCCCTTCTTCTATAAGGGTGTTTCCCTCCCCTTCTTCTATAAGGGTGTTTCCCTCCCCTTCTTCTATAAGGGTGTTTCCCTCCCCTTCTTCTATAAGGGTGTTTCCCTCCCCTTCTTCTATAAGGGTGTTTCCCTCCCCTTCTTCTATAAGGGCGTTTCCCTCCCCTTCTTCTATAAGGGCGTTTCCCTCCCCTTCTTCTATAAGGGTGTTTCCCTCCCCTTCTTCTATAAGGGTGTTTCCCTCCCCTTCTTCTATAAGGGTGTTTCCCTCCCCTTCTTCTATAAGGATGTTCCCCTTCCCATTCATGCCCCATTACTGCCTCCTGACATGACATTACCCTACACTGGGGGTCCAACCTTGGCAGGCAAGGCCCTCCTCTGCAACATGTGCAGTTGGAACCATCGTACATGTATAATCTTTGGGCAGTGGTTTAGTACCTGGGAGCTCTGGTTGGTTGGCATTGTTGTTTTTTGGTGTGCAAGCCCCTTTAGCTCTTTCAATCCTTTCTCTAACTCCTCCAATAGGGGCCCCATTCTCAGTTCAGTGGCTTGCTACTAGCATTTGCCTCTGTATTTGACATGCTTTGGCTGTGCCTCTCAGGAGACATCTATATCTGTTTCCTGTCAGCATGCACTTCTTAGCTTCATCAATCTTATCTAGTTTTGGTCGATGCATATATGTGGGGCACATGTGTGGCAGGCTCTGAATGGCTGTTCCTTCAGTATCTGCCTCCATAACCACTCTTATGAATATTTTTGTTCCCCCTTTTAAGAAGGTGTGAAGCATCCGTATTTTGGCTATCCTTCTTGAGGTTCATGTAGTCTGTGGATTATATCTTGGGTAATTCGAGTTTTGGGGCTAATAGCCACTAATCAGTGAGTACACACCATGTGTGCTCTTCTGTAATTGGGTCACCTCACTCTGGATGGTATTTTCTAGTTCCATCCATTTGCTTATGGATTTCATGAAGTCATTTTTTTCTGATAGCTGAGTACTACTGCATTATGTAGATGTAGCACATTTTCTGTTTCCATTCCTCTGTTGAAGGGCATCTGGATTATTTCCAGCTTCTGGCTAGTATAAATAAGGCTACTATGAACATAGTGCAGCATGTGTCTTTGTTGTATGTTGGAGCATCTTTTGGGTATATGCCCAGAAGAGGTATGGCTAGGTCCTCAGGTAGTGGTATGTCCAATTTTGTGAGGAATATCCAGACTGATTTCCAGGATGGTTGTACCAGTTTTCAATCTCACCAACAATGGAGGAGAGTTACTCTTTTTCCATATCCTCTCCAGTATCTCTTGTCTCCTGACTATTTTATCTTAGCCATTCTGACTGATGTAAGGTGGGCTTTCAGAATTATTTTGCTTTGCATTTCCCTGATGACTAAGGATATTTCTTTAGGTACTTCTCAGCCATTCTATATTTCTCTTTGTTTAGATTTGCACCCCATTTTTAATAGGGTTGTTTGGCTCTCCGGAGTCTAACTTCTTGACTTCTTTGTATATTTTGGCTATTAACCCTCTATCAGATGTAGGATTGTTAAAGGCTTTTTCCCAATCTTTTGTTGGCTGTTTTGTCCAAATGACAGTGTCCTTTGCCTTACAGAAACTTTGCAGTTTTATGAGGTCCTATTTGTTGATTCTTGATCATAGAGCATAAGCCATTGGTGTTTTGTTCAGGACATTTTCCCCAGTGCTATGGGTCCAAGACTCTTCCCCACTTTTCTCTATTAGTTTGAGTATATCTTGTTTGATGTGGAGGTATATGATCCACCAGGACTTAAGCTTTGTACAGGGCGATAAAAACAGATCATTTGCATTCTTCTACATGCAGACCTTTAGTTGAACCAGCACCATTCGTTGAAAATGCTATCTTTCTTCCATTAGATGGATTTAGCTCCTTTGTCGAATATCAAGTGACCATAGTTTTGTGGGTTCATTTCTGGGTCTTCAATTCCATTCCTCTGATATTTTCTAGTTCTTTCCATTTGCCCACAATACATACAGTGTCCTCTTTTTTTTGTTTTTGTTTTTGTTTGGAATATAGTCCATATTTCAGACAACTGCAGCTTATATGGTATTCAAACTTTTCATGTTTTAACCATTCGGTACCTTAAAAGAGGTGTCTTACTAAAATGGATATTATATTTGTCTTGAGAAGTCATTTAGCATTTTTGGAATACCCTGTTTTCTGGTGATAATGGTGCAGTTCCTCTTGAAGTGTTCTGAGTATTTTACCCAGAACATGGTTCTTCCCTTTCAATCTCATACTTATATTTTATGAAGTATACATTGTGTATATTATAAATAACTATATGAACAAATTTGGATTTGATTCATTAAAACTTTCTATTCATTATTTATAAATTAAAAGAATTTAGTGGAGCAATACTTTTTCCTGCTGCTGTTCCTCCTCATAATGATGATGATTTTCGGTGATTAAGATTGAGAGAGGCTCTCGTGTGCCCCAGTTTTTCTCAACCTTAATCTGTAGCCTATCCTGCTACTAAACGTCTGATCCTCTTCTCCCATATAGGAGGGATGATTACAGGTATGTGACATCAAGCTTGAAGTTGAAGTCATTTCTTAAAAAAATCTATTACAGTATCTACCACACTTTATTGTTATAAACAATTCAACAAAAATGCTTAGGAATATGTATTTGGGATCTTTCCAGTTAAACACATTCATATATCCAAAGAATTCCCTTTCTCAATTAAAGTGACACTGATAAGATTAAAATACAAAATAATTATTCATATGTCCTAGATTAATTTTCATGTTTAAATACATACATCACATAAATATGTGACAAAAATTAAAGTGACATAAAGGGGCACACATTTCTTCTGTAGACACTTGATTTGATAATCAGTGTGGCAAAACAAAGAAAAACAAATAGAAACAAAAAAAAAAAGAGTAATTCGAGCCTTCTTGCCCTCCATTTAGTCACCAATGATGCTGCTTATTAACCATTTATATTTTGTTGGATTGTTTATTAAGGAGAATAACTAAAGAATAATTTTCATCCAAACCTGAATAAGCTTCCTGTGGGTATTTTGTTGTATTTGGATATATGCAAACATATATGATACCATCAATACGATCAAGGTAATAGATTTTGGATTTAAATGTGTTTCTTTGAGCTACATAGTCACACAATTTGCTTTAAAATCAGTTTTAATATTTTCTTGCAAGCACAGTTGTACTTCTTTTGTGGAATATTTTTATATATCTCTTAATAGATGAATTATAAATGAAGGAGTTAGAGAATGGACTGAAGGAGATGAAGGGTTTGCAACCCCGCAGGAAGAGTAACAGAATCAACTAACCAGACCTCCCAGAGCTCCCAGGAATAAACCACCAACCAAAGAGTACACATAGATGGACCCGTGGTTCCAGCTGTAGGAAAGGATGGCCTTGTTGGGCATCAATGACAGGAGAGGCCATTGGTCCTGTGAAGGCTTGATTCCCTAGTGTGAGAGAATGCCAGGTCAAGGAAGAGGGAGGGAATAGGTGGAGGAACATCCTCATAGAAGCATATGAGATAGGGCATTTCCAGAGGCCAAACCAGGAAAGGGGATAACATTTGAAATGTAAATAAAGAAAATATCTAATAAAAGAAAAGAAAAATATAAATGTCAATATAAAATATCAGTTTTCAAATTCATAGCTACAAAATTAGATGTACACAACAACTTGTGATTTCTCAGCTTAATTCTCTAATATTTACTTTTGAGCTTAGGGGAAGCTGTTAATTTTTCCTTTTCTATTATATGTGTCCTTCCCCCATGGATTTATCCATTCTTTTGTTCCTGATACATTCAGTGTTACCTATTTGTTGGTACTAAACAAATTTGCAGCTTTTTTTTTCTTGTATTTGCCTTCACACTAAATATCTTTCTACATTTCCCCTAATTCCCCTTTACTGGTTATGGGTTGTTAGTTTCCCAGTATAAGAAATAATGAAATTGGTTGCTAATTTTGTCTTGTTTCTATCCTTTCTCTTCTTCAGAATCTGACTGAGGGCAATTCAGTTTAATTTACAGTTAATAGCAACTGGGTGTCAGCAAGGGGAGTTCATTCCTTATTCTATTTAGTTTGGTAATGCTATTTAGGACCACTGTTGAATTAATCACATTTGCTAAGAATTCTTTAATTTTTTCGTTCCTTTGTAGAAAACATGGGATTTGAATGTTATTAAATATTATTTCCTGAATGTGCCTTATGCTCATCTTTGAATCATATTTATTGAACATATTATCTTATTTTAATTTCAAATTTTAATAAAAGGATTAGATGAATTCATTATAAATTGATATTTCATTTCATCTAATGATTCAACTTCCAGAGATTTTTTTTAAATTGGTTGTAGAGTGTATGTGTTGATAACTTTTATCAAAGTATTGATGTGAAAGCAACAAAATCAGGTGAAAAATAAGTTAGCGTGTTGTAATTGATCAGTTGTCTAACCTTGTGGAGTTGTAATCATGCTGAAAACATGACCATATGATAAACTCAGAAGCTTCCCACTCTAAATTCTTACCCAATTGACAGAATTTATTTTTTCATCTTAAATACTTTAAGATTCACAGCTCTAGATAAATTCACTGGTTGTTGTATCTAATGTTATATTTCTAAGCCATCAAAAAGTCCTGCAATGTTCTCCTATATTAGTGTGCTACTTACTTAATTGGAGGTGAAAGCTTCCATTTTGTTTAATTGCACATTCACATATGTGCTTGAACTTTGTTAAACACAGTTTTTACACAGAATAATATTTAGTGAAGTAGGTTTTACCTTAAACTAATACAGAAGATGAACACAAGAACCATGGAATCAAAATTTCTCTTGCATTTGAATAAAAAATTATGACACCTCTGTGTAAAATATAATTATCCTCTTGCTGTAGAATGCACCATTTTCTATCATTGAAACTTTATTGTTTTTTTATCTGAAAATAAGCCACATAAATTCCAGCTTTAATCTTGATATAATACACAATGGGCTCATCACCCTTTCAGTAGAAATGTATTATTTATTTGCTCCTTGGAACCAAAGGGAAAAATACCTATTTCCCTCGTGTCATAGATATACCATTTAATAATTAGGATAGATAAGCTTAAGTAGAAATTTAGCTTAGACTTCTAACTTTATTAAAATTTCCTCCTACATATTTCTCACTATGTCAGGTATATGATAAAATATATTTGAATAAACAACCTGTTACTGCGTTGGTGTTTGCTTTCTAACAACAAACTAAAGCCTTCTGAGATCCTCAAGCACAGAATATGAAGCCTATCTTCACATATTTAAAATACAGAAAAGTGAATTTGCCTCATAAAAGAGCAAATTTTAAAGCAATCAAGAGCATGAGGTAAAATTCAAGACACCTGTCTACATTTAAGTATCACTATAATAAAATTTAAATTTAGTATGATAATATACTCTTTTTTTTTTCTTTTTTTCGGAGCTGGGGACCGAACCCAGGGCCTTGCGCTTCCTAGGCAAGCGCTCTACCACTGAGCTAAATCCCCAACCCCGATAATATACTCTTAAAATACAGAGTAGGGAATTGCTCTTACTTGCCAAATGTGCCTCTGTGAGAATAATATTGTATTGCCAAAAAAGAAAAAAGGTAAGATCACATTCTCCTTTTAACAACATTGTATTAGTGCCCCAAAATTAAAAGATATGAAAGTTTGAAACTAAAATCTTAATATAAGCATTACTCTGCTTTCTGAAACTTATGCAGTACACTTTGGAAAGTTAAATTATGTGCAAAAACATTTTAATAATGTTCATATGATCATTTACATGCATCAGATTTATTTGAAATATGTAGTGGTATTGTTATAATAAAATATTTTGTAAAAGACATAGCATAAATACACTCTTAAATACATTTTTAGATGTATACAGAACATCAGAGTGTATATCACAATACCTATGGAATCCCAAACATGGTATAAACTTATGTGTCAACAGTGTAATAAGCTTCCTGAGTGACACATCCTAAACGTGGCTAAGAGTTACAATATCCATTCCTATATTTATCAAAATTCATCTTATTGGCCTATCAAGCCCAAGAAAGAATGTTACATAAATATGTATCACATATTTCACCTTGGGAAAACTGATGAATTGCAATTAGTCATAATTAATATTCTCACATTTACATTAAACCATTTACCTGTGAAATTCTGTGGGATTAACAGCAGCCTGTCTAATATATATTAGGAATTGTGTCTCATTTTGTATAAACATTGAAGGTCAATAAAATAACACAAAGCTGGTTTTAGAGAAGAATTGTATTAAATTCTATTTGTTAGATAGTCAAATTAATTAACATGATTCAAATATATAGTAATCTCTCCTTTTTGTATAAGAATAAATAAGAGAATGTGATAGTTTTATGATTTAGTAATATTGCATTGGAAATTAGCAATGAGTAGAGTAATAATTGATTTCACGTACTTCATAACGTGCTCAAAGTGCACATAATCAAAATGGTTGTCAGGATGTTCTGAGATTTCACTGAAGCTGTAGCTATACTTCAGGATACAAGGTGGTGCTGTTTCATTTCAGAATCAACATTGCTGTGGAAAAAAAATAAAAAGGAGAGCTAGAATGAGGACATCGCATCTCATAAAGAGCAGATACACAGAAAGAGTCAATCCTATACCTCTACATGCCCGTTATGATTTTGTTCAATGGAAAAGTAGATAAGTTATATCTGTGTATGCTGCTCAATGTAAATTCAAAGGCAATAACAATATTCAATGAAGGATGAAATGTTCATTCTTTATAGTTTGCAGGTCTCCGTGGTCTGCAGTATTCAGAGAGGCTGCAAAGGCCCGGCTCTTAAAGGAACAACAATATGTGCCTGTGAAAAATGAAGAGTGAAAGCAAAGGATTATTTCTAGTTCTTTTGACTTCTTTTACTGACAACATTTTACAGGCTTTGAAAATAAAAGTCTGGCTTCTCCTTCCACCGCAATCCCACCAAACAATGGTATAGGTGAAGACCAAAGGTGCACCTATTCTGTCATTCAAAAGCTCATCTTTAATGCTATCAGGATGTAAATTTACCTGCTGCAACGCAGGCTGGTTTTCATCTTATCTTGCTCTGTACTTGTTGTTCCAGAAGAAAAGGGATAAAAAGGTGTGCTCTACTTTAGCAATGTTCTATAGCAATGTTCCTCTGTGACACCAGTGAAATCAAATCACCTTTCTGTCTAGGTTTGACTCCAGCTTCAAGAAATGCTTGATGCTAACACATTCACACTAGTTTTTAAAAATACTTGTGTTTTAGCTCTGTAAAAATTACAAGACATTTTAAAAAGTAATAAATGTGCTCACCTAAAATTAGTAATGTATGAAGTAGAGTTGTTTCTGTGAGTTGATACACTTGGCAGATCTTTTGAATACTAATAGTGTGCCAAAAGTTTTTTTCAGGTGTTTTTTTACACTTCAATATATTTATCTCATAAATTAGATTAATTTGTTTATCTTAAATGCTTTTCTGTTTTAAATGCGCTTCAAAAATATGAAATTAATAACGTATTCTTTGAGACAGAATCTCATGCAACTCAGATCTGCAACTTCTGATTTTCATACCTACAAAATTCCAAGAATGTAGGTATAAACCTCTATGTCCAGACAAACTTACATTTTTTCTTAGCATATCATAATTCTTGTTTCCAAAGTATAAGGTGAAAGTACAATGACTATTCGCAAGTTTATCATAAACAAACTTATTTTGATAGTTCATTGTATCTGAAATCATGGACAGAATAGATCCTCGACTGGCTCATTGATTATTTTAAGTTAGTTAATTCTATTGAATGTAGTAATATCATAAATATGCTCTAGAAATTGAGCTTAAGCCTGTAACATTTAAGTGAATGAAGTGGATGAATGCCAGGTAGCTCATATATTAACAAAGTAGAGTCATGGAAACTTTTAACATATTTAATACATTCAAACCTCCTGTAAGAGATCACATGTCCTCTGATATGTCCTTTTCCCTAAGAATTAATGTTTAGACACTGTGGCAGACATGTTTGTGATCTTTTCTTTGGTAAATTCACACAATGTATTAGAAGGTACCGCTGTTTTGAGGCAGAAAGTTCAGCATTGAATTTCATAAAACCTTGACTTAAAAATTACAAAATGTCCTAGTAAGAGCACCAGTGGAAGGGGAAGCCCTGGGTCCTGCTAAGACTGAACCCCCGGTGAACTAGACTGTTGGGGGGAGGGCGGCAATGGGGGGAGGGGGGGACACCCATAAGGAAGGGGAGGGGGGAGGGGGATGTTTGCCCGGAAACCGGGAAAGGGAATAACACTCGAAATGTATATAAGAAATACTCAAGTTAATAAAAAAAAAACTCATGTATAAATATTAAAAGGAGCGAGTGATTTTCTGAATAAATATAAATATGTTAAAAAAATTACAAAATGTTTGTTTTCCTTTAGCACAAAGAGAATACATCTTCATTTTATATCTATAAAATAGGGATATTTCTTTGTTTGGGGTGGAATCCTTCAGTGGGATGATCTATCACTGAAGGATATATCAGTCTTAGTTAGGTTTTCCATTGCTGTGACAAAACACCATGACCAAGGCGACTCCTTTAAAGTACGTTTAGTTGGTTCTAGCTTATAGGTTCAGAGGTTCAGTTCATTATCATCAAGATGGGAAGCATGGCCGTGTCCAGAGAGGCGTGTCACTAGAGAAGGAACTGAGACATCTAAGTCTTGTTCCAAAGGGAAGCAGGAGAAGATAGCTGCTTCCAGGCATCTAGGAGAAGGGTCATAGAAACTACCTTGACAGTGGCACACTTCCTCCAACAAAGTCACACCTCCTAATGGTGCCACTCCCTGGGCCAAGCATATTTAATCACATATCATTTCTGATGCCTAACAAATAGTAAATTCTCATTAATTAGGAATTTATTACAGCTTCAGAGAAACACTTTTAGTAAATATCTTTGAATAACATTAGAACACAAAGAAAAAAAACTAAAGATTTTAGTAGATAAGTTCTATCAACAAACAGTAAATTTTATCTTAACTGAACAGAAAAGAAATCATTAAAACTCGCTAGATCCCATGAACTTAAGGTAAGTGTTTCTCATTGTGGGCTCTACTATGTGATATAGAATTGAAATTTTGGGCTAAAGATAAGACGAGGCAGTTTCAATTTTATTTGTAAGACTGTTAACTTGCCTGTAAATAATTGTTCCACATCTGTGATTTATGCCTGTGGAAGTCAGAAAAGGTTTAGATCACACAGAACTAGTTTTACATGTGCTCTTGAGGTATTTATGGGTGTGGGGAACAGAATGTACTCTTACACAATGAGGATAGAGCAGGCGGGGGCGTCCTTCTCACTGAGTCATCTCTCCAATATTCATTTCATGTTTTTAAGATAGCCCAGCATTTACTTTTTGTAGTTCATAAACTCCAATTTTAAAGTTGATAAACTTACCATAGCCTTAGATGATGAAATAATGAGTTGTAGGACATGGCATATTAATAAGTCTAATAACTCAACTGCCTTAGACACCTAGGTAACTATTCCTTCTTTTTCTTCCAGTTTTAAGACGGGTCCCATTGCCCAGAACAACCCTAATACAACTCATTCAATATGGAGAGGTGCAACCGATGCTGTCATGGTGTCTTAACCCATATGTTCTAGTGTCTTTGGTGTGGGAAAGTACTCTGCAGGCTATCAGAAGAGAAATGTAAACACCAACCCAGTCTTAAAACTGTAATGTATAATTATCTGCCAGAAAATTATGCCAGAGCAATGGTGGCACAGACCGTTTTGAGGTTGCCAACCAATGTCTGAATTGACTTAAGTCACTCCATGAAATACAACCGATATCAGACCCAGTTTGGGTGAGCAAGTAAACAAAGGTAAAACCAAGCATTACTTGTCTTGAAAATATCAGTAAAATGATGTCTATTTATACTCTGCTGTATTCACAGATCAGGGCTTTATTCAGTCACCACTGGCAAGCTTCCTACAACAGCAGGTGGGAACAAAGGTAGAGATCTTCAGAAAGACGTAATGTGGAGAGTCTAAAAGTGATGTATCCAACAAATGCCTCTCCTCAGATCTCAGGGAATCCTGAGAAGAGGAAGTGGAAAGAATGTAAAAGCCAGAGAATATGGAGGGCACTTGAGTAAAAGGCCCTATGAATCAACTAATCAAGACACAGATGAACTCACAGAGACTGAAGCAGCAAGTCCAGAGTTTACCAGGGTCTGAACCATGTTCTCTGAATATATATTGTAACTTTTAGCATACCATTTTTATAGGACTCTGGAGTTTGAGAATAAATGGATGTCTCATTGTGCCTGTTTTTAGAATTATTTTCCATCTGTTGGGTTGCTTTGTCCAAACATGATATGGTGGGTTTTGTTGAATCATTTTATAGTTTATTTTGTTGTGTTTGGATGTTCTTGTAAAAGTCTGTTGTTATCTAATTAGAGACAGAAAGGGGGTGGATCTGAATTGGGAAGGCTGGGATAGAGAAGAACTGGGAGGAATAGAGGGAGGCACAAGTACAATTAGTATATATTTTATGAGAAAAGAATCCATTTTCAATACAAGAAAAAAGATAGAAGAAAAAGAGAATTGTATACTCGGGACTTGGAAGCCTGGAGAAGCTGATAAATGATATGTTTTCTAATGTTAGACAAATGAGAACTCACCTGCTTTTCATACACTTTGCTGTCTAAATTTAAAGATTGATTGGGAGCCCTTGGCCCAGAAGAGCTGCTCCACTGCATATGTCAAATGATCAGAAGTTTAGATGTACTAGTCTAGGGAAATAGCTCAGGGCTGAGAGAATGGCAGAAAGTCTAACATAAGCATTATGTGGTCAGAAATTTCCATTAGTCACTTATCATTTCCAGTATGTGAGGTCTAGATTCTTATATTTATTTTGGAGCCAGAAAACATTTTCCTTTGAGTGTTCCAGGTTGACTTTAATCTGCCTCTTTAGATAACTAACTGAGATGGATCCAAGAGGCCTGTGTGCTTCTTAATTCTCTTAATGCTCATTTTCTCTTACCTTTGACACAGGTTTACAGACCAATACATTTTATTTTTAACTTTTTTTTTTGGTTCTTTTTTTTTTTTTCGGAGCTGGGGACTGAACCCAGGGCCTTGCGCTTCCTAGGTAAGCGCTCTACCACTGAGCTAAATCCCCAGCCTATTTTTAACTTTTTTATCTTGTCAGAACACTATAAATTAAGTAACCATATATGTTACATTATTCTAAGTTATTTTTTATGGTTCTAGACATTCATTTCTGCTCTGTAAGCATTATTCACTTACACTCATATTTAGATTAGATAAAATGCAAGACTTTTTAATATTTTAATGTTTATAATTTAAAGACTGTAGTACAATAAATTTATATTTGTATATAGTATATTTTAATCAAATCATAGACTAAACTTTTCTATATCTAAACATTTAAAATGATTAATATGTAATAATTGTAGTTATTTCTGGAAATATGTATAGATATATTTTTGTACATAGGAATCATTGTGACTTTATATATTTTTGGTTCATTTATTAATTGACTTAACCCTGACATTTTTCCCACAAAGGGAACATAGGAGCTGCATTACATGAAAACTTAGAAATTTAAGAATATTTCATGTTAGACTTTGCTATTTTGCCCTGCATTCAGTGTTTTTTTTTCCTCTCAGAAGTTTGTTCAGAAGATTGATCATCGTGTGCTAACTATTTCTAAGTATTATGATGTTAGAAAACCATTACTATTTTATTCTGGTGTGTCCTTACTAATATAAAATGACTAGAAATTTTTACTTTGTCTTAAATATTTAATAGTATTACAATATGGTTCGTCATGGCTGACTTTTGTCCAACTCTTCCTAAAAAATTAGATGCCACTCCATTCACAGATACTTTCTCATTCAAATTACTGACTCATCCTTTGTAAATTTGACATATTAAAAATGTCCCATTCTATCTCTATACTTCTCCAAATTAACAGTTGCCTTAGTTTTGTTTCTGTTGTTGTGATAAAACACTTACAACCTTGAGGAAAAAAGTTTTTTTTATACCTTACAGGATTGACTTCACTATCAAGGGTAGCCAGGGCAGAACTTAAGAAGGAATCTGGAGGGAGGAATTGAAGCAGAAATCATCGGAAATGGCTAAAACAAACAAACAAACAAACAGAAAGACAAACAAACGGCAACAAGACAAATCAAAGCAAAAATCCATGAAAACTTGGGTCAAGAATAGAACCCCTCACAATGGACTGATTCCTTCTACATCCAACGTTAAGAAAATGCCCATCATTCTTGTCCACAGGCCAAGCCAATGGAAGTAATTTCTAAACAAGATTCCTTTTCCAAAGTGTTTCATGTGCTCATGTTAATGAAAATTAACCAACACAATCAACCCCTTCTCAGAATGACACAGAAAAACATCACATTTAACCTATAACCATTCCTTTCTTTTCTATTCATTAGAGCCCAAGATAATATAAAACCTAAAGCCTAATTTTAAGTTCACAGTCTTTAAAATTTTATCTCTTTGAAAGCCTAAGTTATCCTTAGAAAGTCCGTTTCTTTAAAATCAAGATTTAAATGTGGTCTTGTATGATATCCAAAATAGATTATTTACTTTCTTAATTTCATTGGGAAAGAACCAATGAAAGGGCACAAAACCAAAATCCATTAGTGTAGATAGGTCTGTGTCTAGCATCTTTAACTCTCTCATATTCTGTTCTCCAAAGAGTTGGGCAGTTCCACCTCTCTGCCATCCACAGTACATGTACTTGGTCTCGTAGGCTCAGACTGGCTCCACTTATCTCTTGCTGCTATCTCTGATAGTCATCCAAAGTTCTCGAATGTCCAGTATGCTGGAGTCTTGACTCCAGCTGAGGCTATATTCTAGCCAGTGTCATTTCCTCAGCTTTCACACTGCCAAACTCCAGCTTCTTTCTAAGGCCCCTTCCATTCTGTAGCACCTGTGATGCCAATACCAATCAGTACCTGATCCAAGAATATTACACATTATCAAGTCAGTGGCCAGATAGATATAAGAGCTTGTATGCTCTGGACCTGAGTTTCTGTCTGCTGACTCTGAAGAAATGGTTCCCAGAAGATATTCCTCAACCATGCTGGGCTTCCATTAATTACAGCTGATAATTCAGCCCCAGCTAAACAGAACTGTTTGCCCAGTAAAGCAAAGGTTCTACTTAAGTGGTGCTAGTCTTTTTTTTTTTTTTTTTTTTTTTTTTTATTAACTTGAGTATTTCTTATATACATTTCAAGTGTTATTCCCTTTCCCGGTTTCCGGGCAAACATCCCCCTCCCCCCTCCCCTTCCTTATGGGTGTTCCCCTCCCAACCCTCCCCCCATTGCCGCCCTCCCCACATAGACTAGTTCACTGGGGGTTCAGTCTTAGCAGGACCCAGGGCTTCCCCTTCCACTGGTGCTCTTACTAGGATATTCATTGCTACCTATGGGGTCAGAGTCCAGGGTCAGTCCATGTATAGTCTTTAGGTAGTGGCTTAGTCCCTGGAAGCTCTGGTTGCTTGGCATTGTTGTACTTTTGGGGTCTCGAGCCCCTTCAAGCTCTTCCAGTTCTTTCTCTGATTCCTTCAATAGGGGACCTGTTCTCAGTTCAGTGGTTTGCTGCTGGCATTCACCTCTATATTTGCTGTATTCTGGCTGTGTCTCTCAGGAGCGATCTACATCCGGCTCCTGTCGGTCTGCACTTCTTTGCTTCATCCATCTTGTCTAATTGGGTGGCTGTATATGTATGGGCCACATGTGGGGCAGGCTCTGAATGGGTGTTCCTTCAGTCTCTGTTTTAATCTTTGACTCTCCCTTCCCTGCCAAGGGTATTCTTTTTCCTCATTTAAAGAAGGAGTGAAGCATTCACATTTTGATCATCCGTCTTGAGTTTCGTTTGTTCTAGGGATCTAGGGTAATTCAAGCCTTTGGGCTAATAGCCACTTATCAATGAGTGCATACCATGTATGTCTTTCTGTGATTGGGTTAGCTCACTCAGGATGATATTTTCCAGTTCCAACCATTAGCCTACGAATTTCATAAACTCGTTGTTTTTGATAGCTGAGTAATATTCCATTGTGTAGATGTACCACATTTTCTGTATCCATTCCTCTGTTGAAGGGCATCTGGGTTCTTTCCATTTTCTGGCTATTATAAATAAGGCTGCGATGAACATAGTGGAGCATGTGTCTCTTTTATATGTTGAGGCATCTTTTGGGTATATGCCCAAGAGAGGTATAGCTGGATCCTCAGGCAGTTCAATGTCCAATTTTCTGAGGAACCTCCAGACTTATTTCCAGAATGGTTTTACCAGTCTGCAATCCCACCAACAATGGAGGAGTGTTCCTCTTTCTCCACATCCTCGCCAGCATCTGCTGTCACCTGAGTTTTTGATCTTAGCCAATCGCACTGGTGTGAGGTGAAATCTCAGGGTTGTTTTGATTTGCATTTCCCTTATGACTAAAGATGTTGAACATTTCTTTAGGTGTTTCTCAGCCATTCGGCATTCCTCAGCTGTGAATTCTTTATTTAGCTCTGAACCCCATTTTTTAATAGGGTTATTTGTTTCCCTGCGGTCTAACTTCTTGAGTTCTTTGTATATTTTGGATATAAGGCCTCTATCTGTTGTAGGATTGGTAAAGATCTTTTCCCAATCTGTTGGTTGCCGTTTTGTCCTAACCACAGTGTCCTTTGCCTTACAGAAGCTTTGCAGTTTTATGAGATCCCATTTGTCGATTCTTGATCTTAGAGCATAAGCCATTGGTGTTTTGTTCAGGAAATTTTTTCCAGTGCCCATGTGTTCCAGATGCTTCCCTAGTTTTTCTTCTATTAGTTTGAGTGTGTCTGGTTTGATGTGGAGGTCCTTGATCCACTTGGACTTAAGCTTTGTACAGGGTGATAAGCATGGATCGATCTGCATTCTTCTACATGTTGCCCTCCAGTTGAACCAGCACCATTTGCTGAAAATGCTATCTTTTTTCCATTGGATGGTTTTGGCTCCTTTGTCAAAAATCAAGTGACCATAGGTGTGTGGGTTCATTTCTGGGTCTTCAATTCTATTCCATTGGTCTATCTGTCTGTCTCTGTACCAATACCATGCAGTTTTTATCACGATTGCTCTGTAATACTGCTTGAGTTCAGGGATAGTGATTCCCCCTGAAGTCCTTTTATTGTTGAGGATAGCTTTAGCTATCCTGGGTTTTTTGTTATTCCAGATGAATTTGCAAATTGTTCTGTCTAACTCTTTGAAGAATTGGATTGGTATTTTGATGGGGATTGCATTGAATCTGTAGATTGCTTTTGGTAAAATGGCCATTTTTACTATATTAATCCTGCCAATCCATGAGCATGGGAGATCTTTCCATCTTCTGAGGTCTTCTTCAATTTCTTTCCTCAGTGTCTTGAAGTTCTTATTGTACAGATCTTTTACTTGCTTGGTTAAAGTCACACCGAGGTACTTTATATTATTTGGGTCTATTATGAAGGGTGTCGTTTCCCTAATTTCTTTCTCAGCTTGTTTCTCTTTTGTATAGAGGAAGGCAACTGATTTATTGAGTTAATTTTATACCCAGCCACTTTGCTGAAGTTGTTTATCCGCTTTAGTAGTTCTCTGGTGGAACTTTTGGGATCACTTAAATATACTATCATGTCATCTGCAAATAGTGATATTTTGACCTCTTCTTTTCCAATCTGTATCCCTTTGATCTCCTTTTGTTGTCTGATTGCTCTGGCTAGAACTTCAAGAACTATATTGAATAAGTAGGGAGAGAGTGGGCAGCCTTGTCTAGTCCCTGATTTTAGTGGGATTGCTTCAAGTTTCTCTCCATTTAGTTTAATGTTAGCAACTGGTTTGCTGTATATGGCTTTTACTATGTTTAGGTATGGGCCTTGAATTCCTATTCTTTCCAGGACTTTTATCATGAAGGGGTGTTGAATTTTGTCAAATGCTTTCTCAGCATCTAATGAAATGATCATGTGGTTCTGTTCTTTCAGTTTGTTTATATAAGGGATCACGTTGATGGTTTTCCGTATATTAAACAATCCCTGCATGCCTGGGATGAAGCCTACTTGATCATGGTGGATGATTGTTTTGATGTGCTCTTGAATTCGGTTTGCCAGAATTTTTTTGATTATTTTTGCGTCGATATTCATAAGGGAAATTGGTCTGAAGTTCTCTTTCTTTGTTGTGTCTTTGTGTGGTTTAGGTATAAGAGTAATTGTGGCTTCGTAGAAGGAATTCGGTAGGGCTCCATCTGTTTCAATTTTGTGGAATAGTTTGGATAATATTGGTATGAGGTCTTCTATGAAGGTTTGATAGAATTCTGCATTAAACCCGTCTGGACCTGGGCTCTTTTTGGTTGGGAGACCTTTAATGACTGCTTCTATTTCCTTAGGAGTTATGGGGTTGTTTAACTGGTTTATCTGTTCCTGATTTAACTTCGATACCTGGTATCTGTCTAGGAAATTGTCCATTTCCTGAAGATTTTCAAATTTTGTTGAATATAGGTTTTTATAGTAAGATCTGATGATTTTTTGAATTTCCTCCGAATCTGTAGTTATGTCTCCCTTTTCATTTCTGATTTTGTTAATTTGGACACACTCTCTGTGTCCTCTCGTTAGTCTGGCTAAGGGTTTATCTATCTTGTTGATTTTCTCAAAGAACCAACTTTTGGTTCTGTTGATTCTTTCTATGGTCCTTTTTGTTTCTACTTGGTTGATTTCAGCTCTGAGTTTGATTATTTCCTGCCTTCTACTCCTCCTGGGTGTATTTGCTTCTTTTTGTTCTAGAGCTTTTAGGTGTGCTGTCAAGCTGCTGACATATGCTCGTTCCTGTTTCTTTCTGCAGGCACTCAGCGCTATGAGTTTTCCTCTTAGCACAGCTTTCATTGTGTCCCATAAGTTTGAGTATGTTGTATCTTCATTTTCATTAAATTCTAAAAAGTTTTTAATTTCTTTCTTTATTTCTTCCTTGACCAGGTTATCATTGAGTAGAGCATTGTTCAATTTCCACGTATATGTGGGCATTCTTCCCTTATTGTTATTGAAGACCAGTTTTAGGCCATGGTGGTCCGATAGCACGCATGGGATTATTTCTATCTTTCTGTACCTGTTGAGGCCCGTTTTTTGACCAATTGTATGGTCAATTTTGGAGAAAGTACCATGAGGAGCTGAGAAGAAGGTATATCCTTTTGCTTTAGGATAGAATGTTCTATAAATATCCGTTAAGTCCATTTGGCTCATGACTTCTCTTAGTCTGTCGACATCACTGTTTAATTTCTGTTTCCATGATCTGTCCATTGATGAGAGTGGGGTGTTGAAATCTCCCACTATTATTGTGTGAGGTGCAATGTGTGTTTTGAGCTTTAGTAAGGTTTCTTTTACGTATGTAGGTGCCCTTGTATTTGGGGCATAGATATTTAGGATTGAGAGTTCATCTTGGTGGATTTTTCCTTTGATGAATATGAAGTGTCCTTCCTTATCTTTTTTGATGACTTTTAGTTGGAAATTGATTTTATTTGATATTAGAATGGCTACTCCAGCTTGCTTCTTCTGACCATTTGCTTGGAAAGTTGTTTTCCAGCCTTTCACTCTGAGGTAGTGTCTGTCTTTGTCTCTGAGGTGTGTTTCCTGTAGGCAGCAGAATGCAGGGTCCTCGTTGCGTATCCAGTTTGTTAATCTATTTTTTTTTATTGGGGAGTTGAGGCCATTGATATTGAGAGATATTAAGGAATAGTGATTATTGCTTCCCATTATATTCATATTTGGATGTGAGGTTATGTTTGTGTGCTTTCATTCTCTTTGTTTTGTTGCCAAGACGATTAGTTTCTTGCTTCTTCTAGGGTATAGCTTGCCTCCTTATGTTGGGCTTTACCATTTATTATCCTTTGTAGTGCTGGATTTGTAGAAAGATATTGTGTAAATTTGGTTTTGTCATGGAATATCTTGGTTTCTCCATCAATGTTAATTGAGAGTTTTGCTGGATACAGTAACCTGGGCTGGCATTTGTGTTCTCTTAGGGTCTGTATGACATCAGTCCAGGATCTTCTGGCCTTCATAGTTTCTGGTGAGAAGTCTGGTGTGATTCTGATAGGTCTCCCTTTATATGTTACTTGACCTTTTTCCCTTACTGCTTTTAATATTCTTTCTTTATTTTGTGTGTTTGGTGTTTTGACAATTATGTGACAGGAGGTGTTTCTTTTCTGGTCCAATCTATTTGGAGTTCTGTAGGCTTCTTGTATGCCTATGGGTATCTCTTTTTTTAGGTTAGGGAAGTTTTCTTCTATGATTTTGTTGAAGATATTTACTGGTCCTTTGAGCTGGGAGTCTTCACTCTCTTCTATACCTATTATCCTTAGGTTTGATCTTCTCATTGAGTCCTGGATTTCCTGTATGTTTTGGACCAGTAGCTTTTTCCGCTTTACATTATCTTTGACAGTTGAGTCAATGATTTCTATGGAATCTTCTGCTCCTGAGATTCTCTCTTCCATCTCTTGTATTCTGTTGGTGAAGCTTGTATCTACAGCTCCTTGTCTCTTCTTTTGGTTTTCTATATCCAGGGTTGTTTCCATGTGTTCTTTCTTGATTGCTTCTATTTCCATTTTTAATTCCTTCAACTGTTTGATTGTGTTTTCCTGGAATTCTTTCAGGGATTTTTGCGATTCCACTCTGTAGGCTTTTACTTGTTTATTAATGTTTTCCTGTGCTTCCCTAAGTGTGTTCATGTCTTTCTTGAAATCCTCCAGCATCATGATCAAATATGATTTTGAAACTAGATCTTGCTTTTCTGGTGTGTTTGGATATTCCATGTTTGTTTTGGTGGGAGAATTGGGCTCCGATGATGGCATGTAGTCTTGGTTTCTGTTGCTTGGGTTCCTGCGCTTGCCTCTCGCCATCAGATTATCTCTAGTGTTACTTTGTTCTGCTATTTCTGACAGTGGCTAGACTGTCCTATAAGCCTGTGTGTCAGGAGTGCTGTAGACCTGTTTTCCTCTCTTTCAGTCAGTTATGGGGACAGAGTGTTCTGCTTTCGGGCGTGTAGTTTTTCCTCTCTACAGGTCTTCAGCTGTTCCTGTGGGCCTGTGTCTTGAGTTCACCAGGCAGCTTTCTTGCAGCAGAAAATTTGGTCTTACCTGTGGTCCCGAGGCTCAGGTTTGCTCGTGGGGTGCTGCCCAGGGGCTCTCTGCAGCGGCAGCAACCAGGAAGACCTGTGCCACCCCTTCCGGGAGCTTCAGTGCACCAGGGTTCCAGATGGTCTTTGGCTTTTTCCTCTGGCGTCCGAGATGTGTGTGCAGAGTGCAGTCTCTTCTGGTTTCCCAGGCTTGTCTGCCTCTCTGAAGGTTTAGCTCTCCCTCCCACGGGATTTGGGTGCAGAGAACTGTTTATTCGGTCTGTTTCCTTCAGGGTCCGGAGGTGTCTCTGGCAGGGGTCCTGCCGCTCCTGGGCCCTCCCCCACGGGAGCCCAGAGGCCTTATACAGTTTCCTCTTGGGCCAGGGATGTGGGCAGGGGTGAGCAGTGTTGGTGGTCTCTTCCGCTCTGCAGCCTCAGGAGTGCCCACCTGACCAGGCGGTTGGGTCTCTCTCTCACCGGGTCTGGGAGCAGAGAGCTGCTGAGGGCTGGGATCCGCGGGTGTGGGACTTCCGGTAAACACAGAACGTGCCCGGTCCTAGAGAAATTCTGCTTCCGTGTGTCCCAAGCTCACCAGGCAGCTTTCTTGCAGCAGAAAATTTGGTCTTACCTGTGGTCCCGAGGCTCAGGTTCGCTCGTGGGGTGCTGCCCAGGGGCTCTCTGCAGTGGCAGCAACCAGGAAGACCTGCTAGTCTTTTGTTAAGCTGATTCTTTAGCACAGATAATCAGGAACACCAGAGATGCTAGTTCTAAATATCATGTGAATGGTCCTGATTGTGTGTTTATGGGATTCTTGAACCTCTCTCTGAAACTTCAAATGCCAGAACTCTATCATGTGATTTTTCCCCCGGTATCTTACCTTATGCCTGTACAGAATATTCTATTAAGATCTGGGCACCACATAGACTTTTCGATCCCAAATTTCAAAAGCCACCACAAACTTTTCCCAAATATCACAGAAATGTTTTGTCAGAACAATGCCACATATCTGGTACTAGTTGTGTCCTAGTTACTTTATTGGTGCTGCTATAAACACTATGACCAAAACCAAATTGGAGGTGGTGGAAAGTGCCTATTTCACCTTATAACTAATAGTTTAATTATCAAGGGGAAGACAAGGCAGAAACTGAAGTAGAGACCACAACACAACACCATTTATTGGTCTCCTTGTCTTGCTTTCTGCCCTGTGTAGCACTGCCCACAATGTCTGGGCCTTCCTAGAAAAGTCATTAATCACAAAAATTCTCCTACAGACATGATGATAGGCCAAGCTGATAGAAGCAATTCCATAATCTAGGTTCCCTCTACCCAGATGACTCCAGTTTGTTTCAAGTTGACAAAATAACCAGTTCAACAAATTCATTTTGTGTTATCCTAAATCAAAAGCTGTTAAATTTTACCTATATAGATAATTTATCATTGCTCATTTTGATTATCTCAAGAATCACCAATGTAGCAAAATCCGTTTTTCATTTATTCGTCCTGAAAATCTCTTCATTCACCTTTTATCTGGATATTTTATTGCTCTATCTTTGCATTGTATTAGGGTGTCTATTTTACTGATATAAATTTTTATTTAGTTGGAATTAAGATATGTGAGCTAATCAGGCTTTGAATCATTTCAGCAAGAAGTGTATAAATACAATCGTTCAAGTCACATATAAGTTTATTTTATTTCTATGTGACTCAAAGTCACTCTTCCAAATTGAAGGGTGGTTGATTCTCATAGGTACTTACTGACTATGGTAATTATGTCACTTGAACTTAGAACTACCTCTTTGCTTCATTTTATTTATTTACTTGTTTCATGGCAACATCATAGATACTACATTGTAATAGGTAGAAAATTATCTATTGATCCAGGACCAGAATAATTCATTTAGCAATTCAAGTATGAATTTCAATGTTTTTCTGCTATTTCCATGGTCAGTCATACACACACACACACACACACACACACACACACACACATATATGTATATATAATTCTAATAATTTCAATAATAAAATGGGATATATATCTATATATTACTGTTTATCATCCTATCTATCTAATGACTGATTAAAATAACAATTCAGTTCTTAACTGGATTTTCACTAATTGATGTATATGGGAATCATGAAAGTATGCATCATATTGCTTTTGTTGGCTTACATTTTGCTAGACTGACCAATTATTACCGAATTTTAAGTCAGGACTACATATTCATAGTTCCTATGTCATTTCATTGGATTAACATTTACTGAGATTTTTCACAGACTTTCTCTTTGTGGTGTTTTATATTATTTAGTTTGTCCTTGATTTTCTTCTGATGCTTATTTATTTTGTAAATCAATTTTTGCACACCATATATTTTATCTTTCAAACAGAATTATAAACTTTTAGGTATTTAAGTAAGGGAGTGTCAGAGACTTAGAAATAGTGACATGAATCCCGAGATAGTGTTTGTTATTTTTGCACAACTGCATTTTGAGTTTTATGACACAGTATATTCTAATTTTCTTTCATGATCATTTTTGTAATTATTATGTTTATTTAAAATGTGATTTGCTGTCTAATGAGAAGGCAAAATGGTTACAAAAAACAATTACCTAACAACTAGCCACATAAGACTTTCTTTACCAGAATGTTAATAAAGTTGATTTCAGACAGTTGAATTATTTTAACCTTGATCAATTTGTTTGAAACACAATACTCTGCATCACTTCTCTTACTTCTGTACACTAAGTTTGTTAGAAACATCCAGAATGATTTCTCAGGTAGTAGTCATATAGATATCATTGTGTGTCTCAGACAATGAGTTACAAACAGCTGAAACATGAGGGTGCACAAATTTATTTGCTTCCCAAAGGAATTAAATGCTCTTTCTTGTTTTATTGGATATTTTATTTACATTTCAAATGTTATCTCCTTTACTGTTTTCCCTTCCCTAAATCCCCTATCCCATCCTCCCCACCTTGCTTCTATGAGAACGCTCCTCAACCCACCCACCCCTTCCCACCACCCTGTCTTGACATTCCCTTACACTGGAGGGTCAAGCCTTTGTAGGACGCAGGGCTTCTCTTCCCACTGATGCCCATCCTCTGCTACATACCCAGCTGGAGCCATGGATCTGTCCATGTGTACTCTTTGGATAGTGGCTTATTCCCTGGGAGCTCTGGTTAGATGCTTTTTCTTAAATGAAGTATATGAGATTATAATTTCAAGAGGTAGTTCATAAACAGTCTAGATTTATTTGTTTTGTAAAAAAAACAAAGAAAATAAGTAAGCATCAAAAAACCTCCTCTAGCTGAGATTTATGTCCAATATTAGAAGAACAGCTGAAAATCATCTTCCACTCAGTCACAATTATTTTTCGTGAAAATATGAGTAAGGAATAAAGAAAATTTTGTGCCTTGTGACTTTGTTCCCCTATTTGTAAAGACAATAAAAGTTCTTGATTGTTTCATTAATACATGAGTCATTCTTAATTAAAAATATAATGCTTAATAAAGGGGAAACTCAGCTCGTTTTCTTTATAATTTTGAGGCCATGTGCTTTTAACTATAATATTATCATCAAGTTTCAAATACCAATAAAGATTTCAAAACATTACTACCACAAAAGCTCATAAGGTTTGAAGTGAAATGAGGCAACTTTTCAAAATAGGTTCTGTGGTCTTATAGAAAAATGAATCTTCAGTTGCTTTAGAAGTCAAGTCTCTAAAAGTACTAATAAGAATATTGCTGTCTCAGTTCTTTGTGGAACAGCAGTTATGTGTGTCTGGAATCTGAGCTTCAAGCTTTAATTTATGATTGCTATGTGCAATGTATTCCATGTATACTTTTATTCTTTTATGCTCCAGTTTAATTTTTATAGACTGTCATGTACTATATATGAACTCAGTTTTACACTAAACCCTTTGGCAAGCTTACTTTAGTATTTAAGGAATTGCCTGTCTATTTAAGAACTTGGCTTAAAATAACAATGGGGCAAATGGTAGAAAGATGGCAAAAATCTGCTTTTGAATTACCAGCCAATGAGCAAATATAGAAATGTTACAGCACATACATATTAGACTGAGTAGCTAAAATAAGTTATGCTTAATTATAAACCATGTGAATCATTAATTTGCACCAAACCATAGGTCTTTTGAAGTGCTGTAGTCTATGGAGCAGAGATATTTAGTTTCTGTTCAAAACAAGGAAAGAGTGCTGATTCAGGGCAAGGTTTTACTTTATAAGCCTTCTTGCCAATATTACTCAACATACAAAATACCCTGAAACACTTGGGTTTCTTTGCTTGTTTTGTTTTGTTTTGTTTTCTTATGTGTTTCAGCCACAATCAATAGAGTGCAGTGCCCAATAAGATCTTCAATGTGAGACACAGAATTTTTAGCAGTTGGATGAAAATATCCATAAAATATAAAAGTATACCTTAGAAATGTCTTATATGTAAGAAAATGTTGCAATGTTGACATGTAGACTGCTGTATTTGAAATGTGTGAAATTTCTAGGTGAAAGGTAAGTTTAGTTTTGCAACATTAGGAGATATTAACTTGAAGTTACTCTAGGATAAAGACACAAGCAAGCCAGAATTTATTTTATCATGTGTGGGTCTAGTTTTCAAAACTGTGACCCTGAGACTATTAGCCAAGCTCTCTACCATTGAGTCATATCTTCAGCTTCTAATGTCTTACTGTGCTAAAGATCAAAAGCCATCCATACATCACATAAAATTAATAAGGGACAACATTGAAAAGAACCTCAAAATCAGTTGAATTAAGAAACGAATATGTTGTGCTCGCTTCCGCAGCACATATAATAAAATTGGAACGATACAGAGAAGATTAGCCTGGCCCCTGCGCATGGATGACATGCAAATTCGTGAAGCGTTCCATATTTTTTAGCCCAAATGCTTGAATTACCCTAGATGCACAGAACACGTGAAACTCAAGAAGGACGACCAAAATGCGAATGCTTCATTCCTTCTTTAAAAGGGGAACAAGAATACCCTTGGCAGGGAATAGGGAGGCAAAGTTCAGAACAGAGGTAGAAGGAACACCCATTCAGAGCCTGCCCCACATGTGGCCCATACATATACAGCCACCCAATTAGATAAGATGGATGAAGCAAAGAAGTGCAGGCCGACAGGAGCCGGATGTAGATCGCTCCTGAGAGACACAGCCAGAATACAGCAAATACAGAGGCGAATGCCAGCAGCAAACCACTGAACTGAGAACGGGACCCCCGTTGAAGGAATCAGAGAAAGGACTGGAAGAGCTTGAAGGGGCTCGAGACCCCATATGAACAACAATGCCAAGCAACCAGAGCTTCCAGGGACTAAGCCACTACCCAAAGACTATACATGGATGGACCCTGGGCTCCAAACTCATAGGTAGCAATGAATAGCTTAGTAAGAGCAACAGTGGCATGGGAAGCCCTTGGTCCTACCAAGACTGAACACCTAGTGAACGTGATTGTTGGGTGGAGGGTGGTAATGGGGGATGATGGGGAGGGGAACACCCATATAGAAGGGGAGGGGAGGGTTTAGGGGGATGTTGGCCCGGAAACCGGGAAGGGGAATAACATTCGAAATGTAAATAAGAAATACTCAAGTTAATAAAAAAAATTAAGGAAAAGTGAAAAAAAAGAAACGAATATGTTTATGTCTATATTTTTTTGCTTTGTCTTATTTTCTAACTACATATAAGCAAGGTCAGGTGAACCGTATTGTAATTTATTGATTTTAGTAAGGTGGTAGATAATTTCTGAAACTGTATCAGCATCATTGACTTACATGTTTTAGGAAAAGGGAAAACATCAAGAGAATGAGCAACTAGGCCAAAAGTGAAAATATTATCAGACCATCTCTGGTAGTACGTTCGTGGGGCACCTCCTAAGTTTGTTGCATGTGAAGCACATTAGAAATAATTAAACAGACTATTAGAATCATAGACTGGACTGGTATGGGAGCTCAAGATGAGCTCATTTGTTTAATGTGTTGGAGGGATTGATTTTAGTGATCAACACTGCCAAATCAGTGCCATAAAATATCTCATCATTTTCTCCTCTAGTACCAGATTTGGACGATCCATTTTGTTATCAGCTTACAAGTGAACTTTGCAATCTCCTCTGTATAACTGAGGCAATAAGAGGATATCACTGAACACTTATTTTCAGTGAGAATATCCCAATAAATCTCGTTCTGGAATGCAAAGAAATACTGACAAACATTTCACTCTGTATTTAACCTGGATTGAAAGCCTTTCCCATTGCTAACATTTACTTTTGTTTATTTTATATATTAAAATATTTTAGTTTAAATATAACTATAGTATTCTCTCCTCTTCCCCCTCTAAGTTTCACATGCCTCCCATTCATTCCTTTTTGAAGTCATGATTTATGGCCTCTTTTGTATTACTATATATTAATATTTGCATATGTACATGTAAGAGTGCTTAAATAATTAATTACATATATGTGCGTATACATATATGTGTGTGAATAATTGCATAAATTAGTTTTTAATACGTAGATGTTTCTAGGACTGACCATTCAATATTAGATTGCCAACGAGGGTACTCAGCCCTGAAGAATACAAATTCTCCCTCTATGCTGTCAGTTTTTGTTTTCTGTAATAGTCTCTGTCTGCTTCAAACCGAAGCATCTTTAAGAAGGCGTCATAGCTAAAATTATCAATCATGATTCAGCTATGCTCATCCCTGTTCAACTTATAATATCCAGGAAATGCAAACACGCTGAAGGTTCTTCAACTAATGAATGGATAATAAAAATGTGGTTCATATACACAATGGAAACTATCTGGCTTTTGAGAATAATGCAATTATTAAATTGGCAGGTAAATGGACAAAACTTGAAAAGTTCATGTTGACTGGAGTGAATGGATCCAAAAGGACAAACATTACATGCACTTGCTCCTTAGTTCTTCCTAGCTTCATAACTTCATATGTGAATGTCGGACCTAGAATATCCACTTATATCAGGGAACTCTAGAGGCTTTTGGGGGAGTGAGATTATAGAGAGTAGAACAGCAATATACAGGTAATGGAAAGAGGTAACAGAAAAATTGGATATTGGAAAGAGGGATGAACAAAGAAGGATAAAAAAGTCGGAAAACCATACAGAGAATCATTTTATATTCATGTATATGTATAGTGTGAATGTGTATACATATATAAAATTATGCTAATTGCAGAGTGATACTGCACACAAAAAGAACCATAGACCTTCTAACAAAAGCCTCAGTACAATGCCTGCCAAAACAATGCAGGGTATTGTTAATATGCTTTGTTGGCTTCCATAATTTGAAATCAGTTCTCTGCTGAAGAAACCATGCACTTCTGACATAGGGCTTGAAGACTGGAGCTGGATCTGAACTGAAATCCTGTTCCATGAGGACTCTTTTTCATAGCTTCTGAAGTTAATATTCAAGCTGTCTGGGAGAGGAGAAATCAATAGTTCCATAGAACTATAGATCCCAGGAACCACAGTATTTCAGGTTCATCAAGACAGCCTGAAAGGTACAATACTGACATTTTTATCTGGGGTATAAATACAGTGGTTTAATTGAATTTAAGGCACAATGAACAGTACCTCTGCTGTGTCTGATGTTGTAAACCTAGTCACCTACAAAGGCTAGTGAAGTCATGGATATCAGGGGAGCTCCACACATTCCTAAACCACCACATTCCTAAGCAGTATAACTGCTCACTACATTCTAAATATTTACATTCATCTTGTGTCTCTTTTTGAAGAAAAATGTAAAAGCAACATTTACATTTCTCAGCAGCCAGTATGACCCAAGTAAAGAAATCATTATTCTGTGAAGTCTGAGAAAAAAAATTTAACACTGAACAACTTGTAACGTTTAGGCAAGTTTCATTACTTTAACTCTCTTGCATCACATTTAGAATATTATATGTTCTAAAGTGTCTTATTAAGAAGCCTCAATAATTATCTTAAAGTTATTATATTTTATAAGTTTAAGTGAATATTATTGTACTTATAGTTAATATTTGAATAAACTGCTTAATATTGTAATAGTTCTCCTAATATTCCCATCCTTTTTAAAAATCTCTGTATACAATGGTATATTCACCTCATTTTAGAATTATAGAGATTTTAGCTTGGAAATGTGATTTTTATCAGGGAAATGAAAAAATACTGTTTTGTATGGAAATGGCAGAAAAGAGTTCCTCAAAGGATGTAAGTATTTCTCAGAGAGTGTGTATTTACCTGTTCACCTTATGGTAATTTATATCGATGAATGACTTTTAATAAATTATTTTCAACATCAAAGGACGTGATGAAACTGTGGCTTGTCCCTGTTGATGTTGGTACAAAGTGTGCTTGAACTTCTTCATAATTAAGTGGAGTTTTTCTTAGTATCTTCCTGCTCTAGTATAAAGTGCAGAAGGAAATAGATGACAGAGGTCTTTTCATTTTATTTCATCAGCTCATCTTCCAGTTCTAGATGACCACCAACATTAATAACAAAAGCCCATATTTTTTTGGGAGTCTCATATTCTCCCAACCATCAAGTCATGAAGATTCCCATGCATAGTATTTACTGGCACTTTTTTCATGCCTTGGGCGTGGAGGCATCATCAGTGTATTTGTCATAATCCCCTTAAAATATACATGGATTTAAAAGATAACTCACTGGTTAGGACATTTTCTACTCTTTCAGATGCATGAAGTTCAAACCCAGCACCCATAAAGGAAAGTAAATATTTAGCTATAATTGCAGCTCCAGAGGATCCAAAATACTTTCTCATTTCTGTGATAAACTGCCCCATGTGGTAGACATACACATGCACATAAAATAGAATAATACATTTCTTAACATATATGCACATACCAAAAATATTGTTCATTTTGATGTAATTTTATAAGCCAATATGTTTTCCCATGTCTTTGTTGGACAAATAATCTGATATTTTGACTTTCTTCTTTCCCTGCTAAAGTCTCTCTTGATTTCTTTGTATGTGTTCCATAGCACTCATATTCTAGTAACCCAAATACAGTTCTCTCCCACAATAGCATTCCTTTCTCCTTTCTGGGATTCTATGGTTATTTCAGCTTACACATTCAAATTTAAAGATTCAAGGTAGGATCTATTAATAAGAAAGAAATGTGATATTTATCTCTTTATGACTGGGTTACTTTCCTCAGATGATTTTCTTATACACCTTACTTTCTTTAAAATTTCAAGATTTCATTGTCTTGTCCATAGTACAAAAATAATTTATATACTTAATGAAAATCCAAATCTAAACCCTCATGACATATTTATAGAAGTAAAAAAGTAAAATTAAAAAAAAAAACAAGTGAAATTAATATGAAAGTGTAAAGTACCCTAGAGAACCAAAAGTGATCCAAAGAAAAATAAAATTCCTGAGGAGAATACTGTGTATGATTAAAATGGACCCTAATGGAAGAGTCAGAGAAAAGACTGAAGGAGATGAAATGGTTTGCAACCCCATAGGAAGAACAACAACAACCAACCAGACCCCTGAGCGCTCCCAAGGACTAAACCGCCAACCAATGATTGCACAGGAGGGACCCATAGCTCCAGCCACTTAAGTAGCGGAGGATGGCGCTGCCCAGCATCAACAGGAGGAAAAGCCCTTGGTCCTGTGAAGGCTCATTTCTCCAGTGTAGAAGAATGTCACGGGATTGAGTTGGGAGTGGGTGGGTGGGAGTGGGAGCATTCTCATAGAAGCAGGGGTAGGGGAAGGAGATATAGGAGAGAGCCGAAAGGAAATAACATTTAAAATGTAAATACACAAAATATCTGAGAAAAATAAAATTTTAAAAATATGCTGAAAAGGATAAAAAATAACTACAACAACAACATCAACAACAACAAAACATCGTATTACCAAAAACAAACAAAAAAACAAAAAAAACAAGTTCCTGTATATGAATAAAGAAATAGAAGACACGAAGAAAAGTTTAGCTGTGAGATATTTGATGAAGATCTACTGAAAACATACTCTGTAAGCAAAACAGTATCTTCCACAAAGGTTCTGGGAAAAGTAGATGTCCACCACATACACAAGATTGAAATTAAACCTATAACTAACACTTTGTACAAAATTCAATTCTACATTTATCAAAGATTGCAATGTAAAAATTAAAAGAACCAGAAGAAGACCTATGTAGTACCTTCCACAAACTATGTATAGGAAAGGATTTTCCGGATATGGCTCCATTTGCTCAGAGAGAGAGGCCAAAATTAGTAAATGTGACCTCATAAAACAAAACAAAAAAAGGTCTGTACCACAGAAGAAGCAACCAAGTGAGGAAGAAGCCCAGCAAGGGTGAAAGGGAGAGGATTGATATTCAGAATATTATATAAAGAACCCAAACACCAAAGAATCAAAAGAAATGGCCCAATTAAAGATATAGACTACTTTTCTTGTTAGAGAGTTCTAGTGGCTAAGAATATCTTCTTTTCCAAGCGTTGTCTTACTCAGCATCACAGAAGCTACTTTTTGCAGGAGATGGGAACTAGTATAGGAAACAACTGGACAGTGTGCAGAGAATGAGAGACTTTAGAATACTCAGCACTAAACGGGATGTCCCCATTAAATCCCTTCGTTCAATGCTGGGAGAACTTTGTAGAAGAGGAGCTAGAAAAACTATAAGAACGAGAGGGAACGGAATACACTAAGACAATAAAACTAATGCTTATATGTACTCATAGAGACTGTAGCAGCATGTGCAGGGTCTGGACAAAAGCAAGACAGATGAGGTTTCACTGATGGGAGGAACATGAACATCATCTCCGATCTCTAATCAAGAAACAATCTCCACTTGGATATTGCTCCCACAGGAAAACATAGCTTTCTCAAATGGAGTCTTACTGTGGAAACAAACCATACTTCGGTACCAGCCTTACACCCTGCAATAGATGGACAACCCAAATAAAGTTCAGTGCTGTTTTTGGAAAAAAATTAATTATTTTTTGGGGCACTTTTGTCTTACTTCCATTTTTCCAATTTATTATGGGTCCTTTTGTAAATGGGTTTCTTGTGTGTACATATCTCCATGTGTTATGTACAGTTCGTGCATTTTTCTTCTCTGTTTACTTTGTTCTATTCTGAGTTGGCTTGTTTTAAATTTGCCTGGGCTGGTATGGTTGGTGTGTGTGTGTGTGTGTGTGTGTGTGTGTGTGAGAGAGAGAGAGAGAGAGAGAGAGAGAGAGAGAGAGAGAGAGAGAGAGAGGGAGGGATGGGAGAGAGAGAGAGAGAGAGAGAGAGAGAGAGAGAGAGAGAGAGAGAACATGCCTTATACTTAGGGTAATACAAGTCAAAACTACTTTGGGATTTCTTGTTATCCAAGTCAGAAGGGGTATCAAGAAAAAAAAAAACTAACAACAAATGATTGGGAAGATGTGAAGTAAAGTATCCCTCAGTCATGGTTGGTGGGTTTTCAAAATGATGTAACCCTCCTTGGAAATCAGTACATTGATATGAGCCAGCTCTGCCTCTTCTTTCCATGTACTTAAAAGATGAGATCTCTTCTTACAGAGATACTTGGTTTTCTACTCATCATAGCTGGGGAATGGCTACAACAATAATGTCTCTCAGCAGATGGATAATAACATCATGGTGTACATACACACTGAGACAGTATTATCTCAGACGTCCTTGTTTCCCTTTGTTGTTTTTTTGTGTCCTGTCTTTTTGTTTCTCTCTGCCAAGTTGACAGGTTTAAATAAAATGACATTCTAAGTGACAAGATTGATTCTTAAACTCCAGGAGGAACTCAATGAAATGAATGGTGAACAACTCTTGACTTGCTTTATTCTGAATTTTTTATGTTCATTTAGAATTAAAGGGGGTCTGAAAATTGGTGGCTGTATTTAATACTAATTACTACTTTATATTTAACAAGAAATTTATTCTACAGAGGGGCTGGGGATTTAGCTCAGTGGTAGAGCGCTTACCTAGGAAGCGCAAGGCCCTGGGTTCGGTCCCCAGCTCCGGAAAAAAAGAACCAAAAAAAAAAAAAGAAATTTATTCTACAGAAACACTTATAAAGTATTTTACATGAATATTTTGAATAATAACATGTAGCTTATTCTAACATATCAAATCCCTCATGAGTATATATATATTAGACATAATACACAGAGGACAATTGGAAAAATCATAAAAATTATGTTTCAAAATAAATTTATTGCCGTTTAATTCCGTGCAGCTTACGCTGCACTTTGAAGACATTGTCTCTGTGATCGCACAGGGTGTGGTTCCCAGAAACCAAGAATCAACACTGCTCACAGCTCTAGGAATGAGCTCCTCACAGAACAGAACTGCCACTTTCCCCTTGGAGGAGCATAACTGGAAACTGGGTTTTTATTTCTCAGCTCTTTCAGTATGAAGGCGTTTATTTCTTTCCCAAGAAGTAATCATTTCCGCTTGGATTTCCATGTGCTTCAAACTCAGAAGCAGAGATTAATTTATCTTCAGACTTCTGAAGCAACTAGGTTTTTTTTATATCGTATAGATTGCTATTTATTACTTTAATTAGCTACCTCACCTCGAATTTCTAATTGATAAAAAGTTACCATAGACGACTAAGCACTACAGTCTCGATAAGACATGGAAGAACTACAAGAGAAAAGCAGCGATGGCTCGCTAACCTCTAATAATTGCTGTACATAAGCCATGTTTTTACAACCCTCGGGAACCTGGTGAAGATGTAGAGCGATGAATGAAAGAGCTGAAATTTCTGAGGACAGATGGAACATTTACATCTAACTTATGCAGTAGGTGAGATGAAGTAGAGACTGCGAGGAAGTTGGACCACTTGGACTGTTCAAAGTACTGAGAATAGATGCAATGTGTTCTTTCTATTGAAATTCTGGACTCACTGAAAGATGTCTGTTTAATGCTGAGAGCTCTGAGGGCAGTGCCATATGCTATCAGTCATACGACAGTCCTTCCTGATTACTCATGTGAGTGATTGAAGTTTGGAGTTAGGAATCACAATGCTACACTTACACTTGCAAACCATATGAAAATCAATTCAGAGGAGAAATCTTTACTTTAAAAAAATTTAACCAAAACACTCAACAAGCAGTCTTATATCTCAAGGCATTCCCATCAACAGTCAACAGCCAAATGTCAGAGGCTCGATGCTACTGCTGTCACATTCATGAATATTCCTATGGTTGCTTAATCAAAGCCTTATGTTTTATACAAATTATGTAAGTCAAAATGGTTTGGAGGGCTGTGCTTTCTCCCGGGATGACTGCACCATGATTGAATTACAGCATTAGGTAGTAAACATGCCTTATTTAAATCAAGTAAATATATAAAAAAAAATTATACAAGTTTTAAGCAAAGGCAAACGCAATGTTATCCTCTTGAAATCACTTGCACTTTAGCACTGTGGATATTCTACTAGTACCAAGTCACTTGTTTCCCAAGGCTTTCCATGAGATTCTTTGATTCCTTTGTTCTCATAGTAATGAGTACCTTTTTTTGGGGACTTATCATCAAGTTCTTCGAATTTGAAAATATATAGCATAGTTAGAAAAAAATATACCTTCATAGTTACGTTCAAATATGTTTTAGTTGTAGATGTTAAACCTTACCTTTCATCATACATTGTCAACATGGATGTGCTCAGCTCTTGTGATCATTTGAAAGAGATTATCTTCTTTTCTCTTCTGCAAATATTAATTCATTTCTTTCCATTTCTGAAGGCTCAAGATTCTTAGCTCATATTCTTATTTACTTGCTCTCAGTGCAATGCTCTAACATCATTTCATGAATGATATTTAGAAGCATTGGTCCATAAATGGATACATTTTAGCCAAGATAGTTTATATGTTGTGAGTTCAGAGGAAGCTAATTTGTGGTTCACATATGACAGCTTTCCTAAATATCTGGGCCAATTTGACATAAAATTACCTTTGTATTAAACATTCATTTACTCTTTTTAGCATTATAATTTATGATCTATTAAAAATGATACATCATTTGAGTAGCATTAGCTTTACATAACTGGCATTAACAACTGGAAATACTATTTTTAGTCATTTGATATTAAAGCATGCTGGTCATTTCAAAATATTTACTCTGGTGTTTATGCATGAATAATTTAAACAAAATGGTTTGAACTTATTTCCAATCACTATCATTGGGCAAAATGCTGTTTAGTGATTTAAATACATATTGGTCAGATATGGTTATTTGTATCCCTTATAATTTAAAATAATTGAAACTAAAGTATTTTAAATGGAAAATTTAGAAGATGAATTTATAAATATGAGAGGAATTTTTATTTTTGTAACTTTTTAAAAGGAATATTCAATATGTTTCAAATTGAGCACTTTAAATTTTTATTGCTTTTCCCAATAATGTACTCTTTATTCACTTTAGATAAAGATCACAGCCCACTCTCTTCTCTTTCCCTGCTCCATTCTTACAAATCTCCCCTGCCCCCATTTTCCCTTTCTCTTCTCCCCCAAAGAGGCAGAGCTCTCCTTCTTAATAAGTTTCCACAATTGATGCAGAAATCTACCTCCCACACAAAGCTGCCAACCACTAAACATTTTTTTTCTTTGTTAGAAAATAACAAATGACGGATAGCTCATTTCTCATCGAGCACTTCACTTCCTCAACAGATAGGTCAAACACTGGGGATTGGAAGGTTTTGTTGACCTTTACTTGGAAATAATTTTGTATGCAAAAAACACAAGGTCTTAAAAATTATGGCTATATTGCTTCCTTTAGTTTTTTATTATATTTATATCCAGACACGAGGTCAAGCAAATATAAAAGATGAAGAGACGAGACATTGGTAATTCTAGGGTTTGTTGAAAATAGAACTGAATGTTTACTCTGAATGAACTAGAAAATATCATCCTGAGTGAGGTAACTCAATTAGAGAAAAGCATACTTTGTACGCACTCATTAATAAGTGGATATTAGCCAAAAAGCTCAAATTACCCAAGATGCAATCCACAGAGGACAGGAAGCTCAAAAAGAAGAATGACCAAAATGTGAAGTTCCCACACCCTCTTAAAAGAGGAATAAAATATGCAAAGGAGGGGGAATGGGAGCAAAATTTAGAGCAGCGACTCAAGGAACCGCCGTTCAGAGCCATACAGCCACCAAAAGTAGGTAAGATTGATGAAGCTAGAAAATGCATGCTGAAAGAGACGGGTTATAGATCTCTCCTGAGAGACACACCCAGAGCATGTTCAATACAGAGGTCAATGCTAGCAGCAAACCACCGAACTGAGAATAGGACCCCCTTGGGGGGAATTAGAGGAAGTATTGAAAGAGTTGAAGGAGTTTGCAACCCCATAAGAACAACAATGCTAACCAACCAGAGCTTCCACGGAGTAAACCACTACCGATAGATTATACATGGACTGACCCAGGGCTCCAACTGCATATGTAGCAGAGAATAGCCTTTTTGGGGCACCAGTGGAAGGGGAAGCCCTTGGTCCTGCCAAAGTTGGACCCCTAGTGCAGGGAAATATGAAAGGGGAAGTAAGGGGGATGTATGGGGGAAATACCTATATGGAGAGGGGGAGGGGAGGAGTTGGGAGCTTATGGACAGGAAACTGGGTAAGGGAAAAACATTTGAAATGTAAGTAAAGAAATATATCTAATAAAAAATAAAAAATGAAATATGCAGAAAAAGTAAAATGATAGGTTATGTTTATTAGACTTTTTATGACCCAGGGTAATATCAGTATACTTTCTCACACAGTGTACCTTCTTACACAAATCAACAGCTCGTAAACTATCAGGTAACTGCTCAATTTTGGCATCTCTTTTTCCTTCCTCCCACATTGTACAAAGACAGAAGATAGCTTAATCTGCAATCAATGAAGATGACAGTTGGGTAGTTACCAGCTAGGATCCATGTGGGCTCATGATACCCCTTCTTATTTTCCAGTTTAAAGGGGAACCTGTATCTTCGTTGTGAATGTTTGCTGTGATCATTATAGATGTTTTAACCCTCATATGAAGGACAAAATAAAATATATATTTGGGAGAAGAAAAAGCCTTAATAGCTTTTGCCTTTTTCTTGGAAATTCCTTTTATTGGCCATTTTAATTTAAATTTTAAATGTTACCCCATTTCCCAGTTTCCTGTCCATGAACCCTCTCTCCATTGTTCTATGAGGGTGTTCCCCAACCCAACCACCCACCCCTTCTCGCCTCCCAGCCCTGATATTCCCTTAGACTGGGATGTTGAGTCTTGGCAGGTCCAAGGGCTTTTCCTACCATTGGTGCCCAACAAAGCCATCCTCTGCTACATATGCAGATGGAGACAAGGGTCTGTCCATGTGTACTCTTTGGATGGTGGTTTAGTCCCTAGGACCTGTGGTTGGTTGGTATTGTTGTTCTTATGAGGTTGCAAACCCCTTCAGCTCCTTCAATCCTTTCTCTAACTCCTCCAATGGGGACCCCATTCTCAGTTCAATAGTTCGCTGCTAGCATTTGCCTCTGTATTTGTCATGCTCTAGCAGAGCCTCTCAGGAGACAGCTGTATCAGGCTCCTGTCAGCATGCTCTTGTTGGCATCAGCAGTATTGTCTGGGTTTGATGTGTGTATCTACATGGGCGGCATCTCCAGATAGGGCAGTCTCTGAATGGCCATTCCTTCAGTCTCTGCTCCAAACTTTGTCGCAATATCTCCTCCTATGAATATTTTTGTTCTCCCTTTTAAGAAGAACTGAAGCATCCACACACATTGGTTGTCTTTCTTCTTGAGGTTCATGTGATGTGTGGATTGAATCTTGGATAATCCAAGCTTTTGGGCTAATATCCATTTATCAGTGAGTGTGTACCATGAATTTTGTATTTTTGTGACTAGGTTACCTCACTCAGGATGATATTTTCTGGTTCCACCCATTTGTCTATGAATTTCATGAAGTCTTTGTTTTTAATAGCTGAGTAGTACTCCACTGTGTAGATGTACAATATTTTCTGCATCCATTCCTCTGTTGAAGGACATCTGGATTCTCTGTAGCTTCTGGCTATCATAAATAAGGCTGCTATGAACATAGTGATACATGTGTCCTTGTTATATGTTAGAGTATCTTTTAGGCATAAGACTAGGAGTGGTACTGCTGGGTCCTCAGGTAGTACTATATCCAGTTTTCTGAGGAAACTTCAGACTAATTTCCAGGGTGGTTGTACCAGGGTGCAATTTTACCATATTTAGGGGACAAATCATCTGCTCTTTGTTTCAGTAAGGAACGGACATGATTGTCTTAGAATAGGCTTTACTACTTGAAAGAGCTAGTGAATCAAACCCAAGTATAATAAAGCCTAGTATGCAAATAGTGCTGTGAATTTTATTCTTTTTAGTATTACATAGAATTTCTTGGAACGATATTTGAAACAAATAACATTTGCTGAATAATTTAGGAGTGAATTTTTTCACTAATCATTGTAATTACTTCAAGTCTTAACTTGCAGTTAAAGCAGTGCCTGAACACATTCTCCAATGACATGTTTACTTCATTTACAACATAAAAAAATCTATACAAACTGACCCCCAAACGCTTATTTTGTAACAGTGCATTTGTAATTATTTGGTTTAAAAAGTTCACTCCAGTAAGCAAAGTGGAGGAGTTAATGGCTCCCATTTGTAAATAGATGGCATTATTTATTGTAACGCTCAATTATCTCTGGTTCATGGACTGTTCAATTATGCAAGCCCTCATCTACCAAAATAAATACTCATTAAGGTGAGCATCTATGCCAAAAATATAAATTTTCTGTGATTTAGTTTTCATGTGCATAGTAAATCCTGGAGAAATGGAAGAACAGAATCATCAAAACCCTGCATTTCAGACATGGTTTGACAAATTAGATCCCCCTTTAGGAACAATGAAATGATTTGTTTAGAAATATTATAAAACTATAAAATACTTTTGTAGAAATATCCTCCAAGTTGAGCCTAGTAAGTGAAATATTATATTGTCTCCAAAATTCTGTTTTTATTGAAAATCAGAAGTGGTTAATGGTGAAAAAGTAAGGGTCACCAAAGTCCTAGGATACCATGATTACTAGCACACATGCCGCCTTTAAGTCTTTAGGCTCATCCCAGAGAAGCAAGTTCGTGCATCTCATTCGAACTTCAAAGCTGATTCCTCCTTTTTATGTTTAAACCAAAGCTTTCAAGAATGGAGGCCAGGCTTTCTTCACAATTTAAAATTCAAAGAGCACCACTTTGAAATTTAATAGAGCAGTGTTTGCTAAAGTAAACATTTTAGTCACAGTGAGGGCAGATGCCTCTGCATCCGCAGCCTTTCTGTAGATATTAAAGCAGTGCTTCGAAATATTGGCATGCCTTTTCCCCAACGGACATCCAAAAAGATACAGATTTCACGGTGTGCAGACTCTGACTTCTCCAAATGAAATACACCTTTAGCTTTAAAGCAATTTCTTGAAAAGTTTTCCCAACACTGTTAAAGGACGCTTTAAAGGAGCTCTGATTCTTATGAAGGGGCTGTAGTTTCACTGTCCCATCTACAGACATTGGCAGGGAGAAAAGGCTGGGAGGTAAAGAAAAAAATTGAGTGAGACAAGCATTCAGGGTGTCAATGTGTGCTGTGAGAAACCTTTTGTATTATTTAAAAATAGGTTACTGACTCTGTCCGGTGAAAGGCCTGTTTCTTTTACAATGCATACCAAATCCAATTATGGAGAAAGCACACAGAAAATTCTTTCCTTATTGAGAACTAAACCAGTATACTAAACCATGTAATTTTTTCCCGTAATCCTAGAACAGGGACAAATACATGTATTAAAAGGATTTTTTCCTCATGGATCAATGGTTATGTGTTGATGAACATCTTTTTTAGCCATGTGAAATATTACATCTTATTTTGTTTCATTATTTCAACTATTTTCCATTCAGATCGATTTTAATTCATAAATTGCCATGTGCATGATTTGAAACCTGAATAATTTAGGAAAAATATTTGAAATAATTATTATTCATATTAAAGTTTACAGTTTTGAACATATATTTATATTAGAATGCATATATTTTCAGTATTGCATATTAATAAATGAGCAATTGTGTATATAAATTACATGTATGAATTATATATATGAAAGCTTAATTTGAAAACATCAAATTTTATGTTAAAATATATTTTCCAATATACAATTAAAATTAATTTCTCTAATTTTAATTATACTAATATAAATATATGTTTAAGTTTCATAATGATACTGTCTTAAAACACGTGGTTGATATAGCACAACTTTGTGTGTACTTTTTAAATGCTGAACACTATGAAGATTGAGATCCAGTTTTCTAAAAAGAAATAAAAATAATTTCCATAACAGCTGCATATTTGTCCTTTAAATTGCAGATGTACATTGATCTTGTGTTATTATTTTTCAGATCAAGACATGTTTAAGCATACTCTACTTACTGACAGGAACTTCTCTTCAAATGAAATAAGAGAAACAAAGCCAAAAAAAATCCAAATCAAGAAAGCAGTCATCTTCGTCAACCTGCAAGAGGCACACTCTGAGTTCTTCTGTTTGTTGTGCTATCAGTAGAATATGTTTCCCCTCTGGCACAGTAATTACTGCATTACAGTTTTCTGGCAACAAATGGCTTCTGGGGGTCACCAAATGTCTCTGATTAAATGTGCAGCATTTAATCTTCCCCAAAAGCTGTTGACTGTTTCATGTAAGCAGAATGCCAGGAACATTATCCTTTAAATCATGCCTAGCTGCTAATTAATGGATGTATAAATGGTGAACAGCCAAGTCTACACAGACACTCTGCCCATAAGTAAAATGGCATTGTGACGAGCCATAAACTATTAGCATATTGTGTATCTATCCTGATTGAAGTGCACTTGAGAAATATCAAGCTATCTGAAACTGGAAATCTATTACCTGCTCTTGAAATGCTCAACAGTGTCATCTCTTTCAGCAAACCACCAATGACCCATTCTTCCTATGTGGTTCTTGTATGTATAACTTTTGGAAACAGAACACAGGACCAATATTTGACATTTAAGATAGTGTGAGACAGGTGGCATCATGTTCACTTTTCTAAATCATGTAGAGCCTACTTTCAATTTCTAGGGTTTCAACAGCTGATCCAATCTAATGTGATGCAACAATCTTATAGAAAACCCACAGGGGGTTTCTGTTGTGCAGGTACTGAGTAAGGCTCTGGGCTAGCATTACAAGTTCTGTTCTGTTGAGTAAGGACCTGGGCTAGCATTAAAAACCAACCAAACAAACAAACAAATGCTCACATACTAACTCCTTACCTAATGGCAGTACTACATTCTGAGATAAAAATTATTGCTAGATAACTTTGGTTCCTACAGAAGAATGAATGTAAGAATGCAATAGGAATCTGGAAAGTTTTTCAGGAGTTCATGGCTGGCAAAAACCGGACTCCATACTGAAATCAAACAGAACTGTCTTACAGCAAATCTCCCTTCCAATAAAGTACCATCATGTATTATTCTGTTATCAAGTACTTCAGCAGGAAAATTTAGCAATTCCTGTATCTCTACGACGTCTCTCTGACTATCCGTTATCTCACCATGTTAAAGAGCAACAGAGAAAACCAGAGAAATGATTGGGAAAAGCAATCTGATGATGTTGTGACATATTGTGGTTGAATAGTGATTCTGTAGGATAAATTGCTTGCATGTGTATCCATGAGTATACATGTGTACATCATACAGACTGGGTCATTGCAAAGGGTTATCTACTCTATGAGATTTGCTCGGTATACCACAGTCATTCGCATAGTTGTGAACAGATGAAATAGGATGTTATAGTGAAAGGGAACAATAATTAAGTATACATAGGGATCTTAAGAGTGTATGAAAATGTTCAAGTAAGAAAGATGCACAGTAAAAAACAATTCATAGTAATTTTTGCCTGGGACAACCGTTACTCATCATCTAAATCATGGTTGACCTTCATGGAAAGTCTGCTTGAATATTAAAAGATAGAAACTTGTTGCTAGAGTAGTCCTTATTCAAATGAGTAAATGAAATAAAAACTTATTGTTCTGAAGTAAAATTTTTATTTCTGTAATATGATTTTATTCTAGTCCTAATTTCAGGAGTGGCACAATCCATCTTTTCTATGTCTAAGATAGGAGTTTATATGTGAGCCAGAGTTTACTTTCTCCAATGCCTTCTCTCATCCATGTAACTTGTTACAATAAATCAAGCAATCAGTCACAAGCCACTTTCAACTTCTCCTGTTAACACTGTAGTACAATTTTAGTTTTCACACTAATATGGGTAGAGAATCAGTACCATGTTTACTATTGGGGCTCATCAGTGCAGCTTACAAACACTCTCAAATAATATTGGTCTTGTAGTAAAACAAAACAAAACAAACAAGCAAACAAGCAACCCCTCCAAAAAAAAAAAACACTCTCAAGTCATATTGGTCTTGTAGTTAAAAACAAACAAACAATCAATCAAAAAAACCCAAAACCAAAAATCCAGTTAGCTTTTCACAGGAACTTCCTTAAAAACCTCAATACCTCTTTGCACAGTTTTAGGTTCTACGCATCTTAATTTTTAAAACACATATGTGGTTCTCCATTTATTAGCGCAAACATCATTCTAGTCCTTCAGTAAGTAGAAAATTATTTGAGTACTATTATTGCACCTGCTCAGTGAAAAAAATCTCTCTATAGGAATGAAGAGTCTTACTTGTGTATGACAGAAAACAATGAGTTGTTCATTCTGACATTATCTGGCTTTCTTTTTTGGCACATTTTTATTTAGAAATGTCTACAGAGAACTAGAATATAATCTTATAAACAGTCATTGAATACCTACATTGTAATTGAAATTGTTTTGACATTGAGAATAATCAATGTAGATTAAATGTCAAATATCAACAATATCTAAGCCACTGTCATTTTTTAAATTAAAAAAATGCAGTGTAGGCAAAAATAAGAAAAACCATATCGCCTTATACATGTTTTGAGAGGCATAACAGAAGAATAATCAGGAAGACTGTCAGAGCAGGATTCTAGAGAGCAGCACTGTGAGTTTCTATATTATGTGTATGGCATGGACATCACAGTCAAAGACAAAAAGCAGATGCACCCATCTGCCCAGCACATGTACACATAACCACAGATAATAGAGAGGGTCTAGTGGAAGAATAAAGTGAACAGGTGTGGAGAGAGATAAGGAGGGCAGCTGAGGTTAATGTGATCGCAATACATTAGTCACACATGTGCAACTACCATAGAACTTGTTCTAATGATCTTCATTATGCATCACTGATAGGGGCTTAACATACAGACTTAAAAATTAGAAGTGTGTGTTCATTGAAATGAAGTTATAGAAATGAGTGGGGACTATATGGGATAAAAAGGAAAGAAAAAAAACATTTCCATGAAAAACTAAAAATGCTGGAAAGAGCTTTTAGTCAAAATGATTCAAATTTCCATTCATAGACCACCTGCATTGTGTCACCTTGTCATAACAGGAAATCTGCAGACTCCTCTGTTCATCCCCAGACATCCATGAGAGTATTTCTGGATGAGGCTGGGCAACCTCTACTTGTGCTGTTTCCTTGGTGATGATTATGCATGGAAATGTTTGGAAACTATAATTTTATGGTATGTGAAGACATTGAGTAGTATTTGCACTTTGGGCCATGCTATGTTAGTGAAACTGACCATCAAGTATAGTGATGACAGCAAAGAACCTTATGTCCTTTGGAATTTGGGTACTGGGAACAGGAGCTGTTAAAACTGTCCTGCAAGACAGTGACAAGGCCATAATAATGTCTTGGAAATAAATGTGTTGACATTATGAACAGCATAGCGGGTATAACAGTTCTCAGAGTTCTAGGGGCCTTTCCACACTGGGAATTGTCAACCCATCAGCACCCATGATACTGATGAGGAAAATTGATAAGGAAACTGATGGCTTTTCAACTATACCACTAAAGAAAAACCTGGCAAAGCAAAGTACATGGATTTAAAGCTAGGGAGATGATGAATCTTCAAAATTGATGGCCAGTTGCCAGCTATAGCACAAAGATGTAAACAATCTTGTGGAAAGAATTTGAAACAAAACTGCTGCATAATTGGATAAAATTAATTCAATGTATGAATCATCTAGTGTTAAATTCTTCTGGCTTCTTTGTAGAGTGTTATCTAACAGTGAATTTGGAGTATTGATCCAAAATTTAGAACTTGAATGAAAACTGGAAGATTCTCTGGGGGGCTGTCATCAGAAGTGGTTTAAGTCTGTTAAGACTAGAATCATCAAGGTTTCCCATCATCTTTTTTTGTTCTCCATCTTTATTAATTAGGGTATTTCTTATTTACATTTCAATTGTTATTCCCTTTCCCTGTTTCTGGGCCAACATCCCCCCTACCCTTACCCCTCCCCTTCTATATGGGTGTTCCCCTCCCCATCCTCCCCCCCCATTACCGCCCTCCCCTCAACAATCACATTCACTGGGGGTTCAGTTTTGGCAGGACCAAGGGCTTCCCCTTCCATTGGTGATCTTACTAGGATATTCATTGCTACCTATGAGTTTGGAGCCCAGGGTCAGTCCATGTATAGTCTTTGGGTAGTGGCTTAGTCCCTGGAAGCTCTGGTTGCTTGGCATTGTTGTTCATATGGGATCTCAAGCCCCTTCAAGCTCTTTCAGTCCTTTCTCTGATTCCTTCAACGGGGGTCCCGTTCTCAGTTCAGTGGTTTGCTGCTGGCATTCGCCTCTGTATTTGCTGTATTCTGGCTGTGTCTCTCAGGAGAGATCTACATCCGGCTCCTGTCTGCCTGCACTTCTTTGCTTCATCCATCTTATCTAATTGGGTGGCTGTATAAGTATGGGCCACATGTGGGGCAGGCTCTGAATGGGTGTTCCTTCTGCCTCTGTTCTACACTTTGACTCCCTATTCCCTGCTAAGGGTATTCTTTTCCCCTTTTGAAGAAGGAGTGAAGAATTCGCATTTTGCTCATCTTTCTTGAGTTTCATATGTTCTGTGCATCTAGTGTAATTCGAGCTTTTGGGCTAATATCCACTTATCAATGAGTGCATACCATGTGTGTTTTTCTATGATTGGGTTACTTCACTCAGGATGATATTTTCCAGTTCCATCCATTTGGCTATGAATTTCATAAAGTCATTGTTTTTGATTAGCTTGCTTTTTATAGACATATATATATATGTATATATATATACACATATATCTTTACATCCTTGTGTGTGTGTGTGTGTGTGTGTGTGTGTGTGTGTTTGTAAATGGAAAGTCTTGAGCTGCATACTTAACATCAGTCAGAGAGAAAAAGAATGAGAGAGCAAGAGAGTGAAGGAGGGAGAGAGAGAAAGAGAGAGAGAGAAAGCAAAGTGTTTGGTGGGTAAGGAGGAGGGAAAGATCTGGGAGGAGTTATACAGAGGACAATACATTTGAAATAAATTTTTATTACTGAATTAATTTTAAAGTATTTTCTCTCCAACACAATGTTTGAAAAGAAGATATTTGAACATGAATGTAAATATTTTTTAAAAAAATGTTCTTCTGATATTCAGTTAATCTTTTAATGTATAATAATAGTTTTCCCATGCTAATATTTTACAAAATTAAGTTTTGGTTTCAGGAATGAATCAGTAACATCATAACTTTACTAGTATGTCAACAGGATGGTTAGTTTTGTCAACATTAGGTGAGTGTGAGAAGTTTTCTCAAGGAAGGAGGTGAGTACACTACCGTTGACACCCCTTATCTTTTACTTCCAGTCCTTTAAAATATAAAGTATAACAGATAATATAGACTTCATTAAACTGCTATCTCTGTGATTATTTATTGATATGCCTATTCAATATTCATATTCAATAAAATTTATTCAAAATAGAATATATTTTATTCAAAATAGAATATATTTTATTCCTCCCTTTGAATTTAAATGTTCTATAATTGATTTTGGATTAAGATTATAAGGAAAAGGACATTTCTTTTACAACAAAATAACTCTGTCTCTCTCCCTCCATCTCTTTCTTCCTCTCTCCCTCTGTCCCTCACTCCCTCCCTCGCTCCCTCCTTCTCTCTCTTTCTCTCTCTTTCTCTGACTGATGTTAAGTATGCAGCCCAAGACTTTCCACATACTTTACAGGCTCATTATCACTAAGCTGCACCCCAGCCCTATATACAAGACTTTCTAAGTTGATATTCAATTCAACATATACATTATGCTTTCACAGTATTCAGAAATGTTCAGTTGTTAGAGTTATCACCAACTATGGAAAAATATTAACTAACTACACCCCTCAGAGTCCCAGGGACTAAACCACCAAACAAGGAAATCCAAGGATCCCACTACTGTAGCAGAGGACCGATTTATCTGGCATCAGTGGGAGGGGAGGTGCTTGGCTTTGTAGAGGTTTGTTGCCCCAGCATAAGGGATCCTAGGAAGGGATGAGGCAGGAGAGGGTGTGTGGTGGAACACCCTCTTAGAGGCAAATGTGAGGGGGAACATGGTGGGGAGGTTGCAGAGAGAAGACAGGGAAGAGAGACAACATTCGAAATGTAAATAAATAAAATAATTAATTAAAAAGAGCGAAATCTATTGGAAAACTATGGTGCGTGTCACAAAAGTAAAAGCTTGTTATTTTGAGTCAATCATTATCTTAGCATAACTTAACATTTTGGATTGGTTAATCATAAGAAAGTATTAATTACTCCTAGAGGCATATGAACAAACACCTATAAACACAAATTAAACACCAATAACAGAACAGAATAGCCTTTGTATTCAAGTTCATCTTGGTTAGCCAATGCATTTGTTGTGCTAGGCTAACTTAAGGAGTTTGACTATGATACCCATTTCAGGACTATGTGAAATCATAAAACAGTTTCATCACTGCACAATCCTACCCTATCATGGGCAAGAACCTTATGGAAGGCACATCATGGAGCCCCTCTTTAATTTATCCTTCTACTTCTTAATGAGAAATATAGGCATTTCTATTTTCTATATTCTAATTTACCTAAATCACTTGTACTGGATGAAAGCAGGGCAGACTAATGCTTAGACTCCCACATAAGGATTCTCTAATTCTCACTTTTTTCCTCTTATTAGTGAGTTGTCATCCCCATTTTGATAAAGTTGGTTACCAATCTATCACTCACTGAAATATGCTAGGATAAAAGTGCAAGAGAATTTACCATGTTATGGATAGAAAAAGCAAAAGTTGTTCTACAAGACGATTATTTGGGTAAGACATTACTTTGATACTTATTAGATGCCTCTCTCTGGTTCATGTCCCTCACTGCATATCCCAGAATCAAACATGTATGAAGGCAACAATGTGTAAATATTTTCAACTATTCTTTATATAACATAAATGACAAATAATTATATTTGTGCATGTATAGATCAAATGCACAATGAAGTAGTTTGTAGGAGAAAGATGTATAGTCTCAATTTTATTCTGAATAAAATAGAGCCTAAAAAGGTTCAATTCAAATACTGAAGGATGTTTCTCCTTTTTTCCCCAGAAGTTCTATGATATTAGAATCTCAGCTTGGAAGAAGTCTGGGATATCATATTACTGTTTTCTCCCATTAAATTAACCTTCGTAGTTGATAACTCGATCCAACACAGTACACATGCATCTCTGACTTTCATCTCAAGACTGCACAGTCAAGTGGATATTGGGGTGGTCCACATTTCATAGTTACTTGAAAGTCACTGTGGACATATGGCACATTTAGTTGTTTCCCTTATTATGATGATTTATTTCTATTTGTTAAGCATGCTAGACTGCCTAGTTATTCATAATCGAGTATAAATTTGCTGAAATAATGCTTTCTAAGTCAAGAGTTATTGCACAGAAGTGACCTGTGCTCTCTATCCCCTTAAGATTTGGTCTATGAACTCTCTTTCAGCAGAAAGAGTATTAAAATGCTTAATGTCTTGTTCACTAAATCTGCTTCTGCAGTGATTTCAGAACACAAGCATTTTTATAACTGTCTTCTGTGTTTGCTTCCTTTGGAGACTTTACTAATTTGAAACTCATATTCTACATTAGTTAATATACTCCCTATACTTTCTAACTATTTTTTGTTATAACCCTTAATCCTGATCTCAAATCTTCTAAAGGTTACACTCAGTGTATAAGCATAGCTTGGTTATTTATTCAAAACTAAAAGACACCTTATTTCATGTCAGGCTATGGACTCTTTAGCCAGACATCATGCAACACCTGCAAAGGGAAGAAGGTACAATAATGCTTCCTTTGGGACTATGTTACAGTTGACATGTTCTATTACAACATGAATGAACATGGAGTTACATCAGATCAAGGCTGGCATGTGACCTACATTTGTGACCTCTATGATACAGTACATACTTGATTGATTTATAACAATGTTTGCTTAAAGATTATGAGTACACCCACAGACAAACATTACATGGAGATCAGGAACTTTTATGGAATACCTTAGCTCCCCCACTGCATATATATAGCAAATTTGTCTTCATGTGGGTCCTCAAAACTGCAGTAGGACTTACCCTGACTCTGTTGCCTGCCTTGGATACTGTGCTCCTAACTGGGTTGCCTTCTCTGACCTCAGTGAAAGAGGATGTTTCCAGTCTTGGAGTGACTTGAGATGCACTGCTGGGTTAATACCCAGGAAGACCTCCCCCTTCTCAGAGAAGAAGGGGACAAAGAGATGGAGTAAGAGAATGTGTAAAGGGGGCTGGGAGGAGAGGGGGAGCTGTATTTGGGATATAAAGTGAATAAATAAAAAGTGGACAAATAGGAGTATATACATATATTCATATATACATAAATGCATTCTGAGAATATGCTACTTTTAATAAATGGAGCAAAAAAATCTAATAAGTATTAAATATATTTAACCTAGTTACCATTAAGAATCAGTAATATTTAGAAGGAAATAGAAAATTTATGATTATAAGTAAGAAAATTAAGTTTTCACAGATTTCATTTTTTGATCTTCACTGTCAAAATATCTAACTTCTTGTTTTTTTCTTTGCACATAACTACTTAAAAAACCATAATGAATGCATTTACGTACTTCCTTTGCTTTTATTTGCTTCTAATTTAGAAAAATTTAACTTCATAGTTCTGTAACCTGTGTTCTAGGTAATCTTTAACTCTGTAGTGAACTATCCAAATACCTGTTTTTGTTTCTTTCTCACCTATTTATTGTCCAAAAGCATATTACTTAGCAATCATAAAAATAAATAATTGTGCTTTTTAGTTTTCTAAAAAATATTTCTGTTATTTTTTATAATTCTGTTATAAATTCTGTTATGTAAATAAGTTTGTCTTTTTTCTTTTCCCTTTTCTCATTCAAATATCCCCAATTGTATTCTTCCATTCTTCCATTCAAATTTGTCACCTTTTTTCATTAATTGTGGTTCTATGCATACATGCGTGTGTAAATATACATATATTCAAACGTATAACATGTTCAGCTTTTACAATGCTTCCAATATGTATGTTCTAGTATTATGTGAATTTCTAGTATAGAAATATATTATTTTAAAAATAAAATCCTGAGGGAAAAGCAAAGTTTTCACTGAATCGTAACATAAAAAATTTGTAAATAAACACAAAACTTAGAGTAATTAATTATTTATCTTAGCCGTGTTGTTTTATGAAAATATGTGAATTGGCAAGGTGTCTTAGTAAGTGAAGTCCATCTTGTTCAAGCTCAAAGTCCTGAGTTTTATCCCTAGGAATAACGTGGTGAGGGAGAGCACCAATTACCAAAAGTTATCTTTTGATCTTGTGAGTACTGAGGCATACACATACAAAGGCATATATTCATATGCACACAGCCAAATAAAAGCAATAAAACACAGGGCATATATATAAAAGCCATTCTAACCAATAATGTTACATGATATAATATAAAAAAATGTCATACTCTGACTTCAGTGGCCAATCAATATATTGGATAGAAAAGAAGTTAATGAGAATTTTATGTATATTTATTTTCCTTACTACACAAATTATTATATCGAAGTTTAATTCTTTCAATGTATACTAAGCACAGCATGGTAACAAATTCTACAGAGTTATAAATCTTCACATTCAGATGACTTCAATTTGCTGAATTTACAGAATTTGCTAATATATTTTAGGACAACACCTAAAGTCCTGCCAATATATTTTTTATTTTACTTTTAAAATTATTCACTGTTTTTACCCACAGTAAGAATAAATCATTAAGTTATGTTTAAAATATTAGAAATCATGGAGTGGGGAGGTGAAGCATTTATTTTTTTTCAAGGCATGATTTTCTCTGTAGGCTGTCCTAGAACTCATTCTTTAGAACACCTTGGCCTCAAGTTCAGAGATCCATCTGCCGCTATGTCCTAAGTGCTGCAATTATATGTGGTGAACCATCAAACCCTGCTATCTCTAAGTTGTTGGTCAAATGTGTCCCAGGGAAATTCACAAACAACACAGAGTGTTGCCAAGAAAATAAGTCATTGTCTACAAACTGGTAGTAAATCTCCATTGTTGAAGGCAATGTCTATGAAACTCAATGACCACAGAGGTCTGGAGGTGATGAACACATAGAACCTTTTCTTTACTTGTTCTAGGGGTACAGGAAGGTACCTGTAGGATGATAAAAGAGTATAAAAGTACGATAAAAGCTAGTAAGTCTGGGATCTAAAATGGTGTACTATATTAGAGATATGTTAGAGCAATGTTGGCAAAAAAAATTGTGGGAATAACCAACCAATATAGCTTTGACTTAATACCCTACTTCATGAGATGTAACCCATTCCTAAAATTGCATGGAATGACCAAGAATTTAAAACTAGGTAGTCCAGGACATTATGGAAAAACCAAACAATGCTCTGGAGTCAATTCAATGTTGGTCAATAACTCCTGAATAGGAGACCTGCAATGGAGTGGTTGATTTAGCTGTTCTTATTTTCTTGTTGTCCTCTATCCACTTTTCTTTTTCCTTTTCTGTGAGGTGCCTTGAGTTGAGGGGACGCACCTAACAGATACCACCTATGTAGGGATGAGTAACCCAAGGTCATATTCTCTGCTTATTGTCTAGCTGTGGGTCTCTATATTTGTTCCCATCTGCTTCAGGGAGGGAGGAGGCTTCTCTGATGATGGCTGAACAAGGCACTGATCTATAAATGTAACAGGATATCATTAGGAGTCATTTTATCCCTACATTTTAAATTTATAGTATCTGTAAAATAAGACTACAAAGAAACAGGATTATCTTTTAAAATCAATTTGCATTTTTGCTGTGAGTATAGTTACCTTAACACAATTCAGTCAGAGAATACTTATTATTTAAAAAAGCCAATCATTTAGCAACTTTTCACTCTCTAGTTTTTACTTTATTATTTCCTATCATAAGAAATGGTGGCTTCTTTTTCTTTTTTCAGAAGCTTCTCTTTTTTTCCTGTTCTACATAATTTCTAAAAATTTTTCTGTGCTTTAGAATCCTATTGAGTGTATCACTCTCATAATCAATATGCTTAGGCTTCTTCAAATAAGTTTGCTAAAACTCAAGGGCTACTCCTTTCCAAAGTTAGATAAAAGAGAATATCTTTAAATATCACTCACCGTGTATTTTTCTTTAAATCTCACATTTGGAACTATATTAAATCAGATGTGTCTTTTCTAAAAGCACTTCCTGATCCACAGAGCAGATTATAGATTGCTTGGTAAAACAAGAGGGTGTCTGTACCATTCCTTACTATGAAGACTCTTTATAGGTGAGCTTTTGAGTTCATCCCATAATTTCTCATCTACCCACACTTTATTTCTGTTTCTTTATTTGATTTGAAGATCTTCAGTATAGATTCTATATTCACTCATCAACTATCTTCTAACTGCTTATTGTTTCCTCTAAAAAAAACTCCTACATCAAAAAAAAAAAGACAAATGTGCTCAAAGGACAACTACTAGTCTGTGTAGAAGACTTGGCTGTGAGGAAATCAAACACTATTCTTTCCTGTCCGATTTTTAACATTTCACCCACACTACTTCTGCTTGCTGTATTTTATCTATGTCTAATTGCTTTATAATACTTTTCATAAGGGCTTATGAATGGCTTCTGCTATGTCACTTTGAAAGAACTAGGTTTTTCCTTTTTAGTATCAGATATTGGCTCTGTCACTATTGGGACTTAAAAAATGTTTCCCCATTTCCTTAAATTACAAGTTTTAAAAAATCTCATAAGAGGAATGGGTATACGTCTTATTCCTGAGATTTAGCAGCTTTGAGGAAAATTGATATGAATGATTTTCAAAATCTCATTCTTACAATACTAGAGAAAATAAGAATAAAAAGGATCCTAGCTTGTACCACTGAGTACAGTTATAAACTTCAAGATGTGATTTCTTTACAAAAATTATTTTGTATTGTTTGTGACTGTTGTGAATGGTGTCATTTCACTAATTTCTTTCTCAGCCTGTTTATCCTTAGATTTTGAGTTAATTTTATATCCAGCCAATTATCTAAGGTTGATTATGAGGATTAGGGGTTCTCTGTTGAAATTTCTGGGGTCACATGAATATAATATCATCTAAAATAGTATTTTCACTTCTTCCTTTCCAGTTTGTATGCCTCTGACCTCTCTTTATTGTCAGACTGCTCTGCCTAGGACTTTGAGTACTACATTGAATAGGTGCAGCCTTGTCTAGTTCCTGATTTTGGTGGGATTGCTTAAAGTTTCTCTCCATTTAGTTTGATGTTGGCTACTGGTTTGCTGTATATTGCTTTTACCACATCTAGGTATGGGCTTTGAATTCCTGATGTTTCCAGGACTTTTATCATGAAGGAATATTGAACCTTGTCAAATGTATTATCAGCATCTAATAAGATGCTCATGTGTTTTTTTTCTTTGAGTTTATTTATATAGTGGATTACATTAGATGGACTTACATATATTGAACTATTCCTGCTTCCTTCTAACGAGGAAATTAAAAGATCTGTATGACAAAAGCATCAAGTATCTAAGAAAGAAATCAAAGAAGATCTCAAAAGATGGAAAGGCCTTCCATGTTCATGGATTGGCAGGATTAATGTTGCAAAAATGGCCATCTTGCTGAAAGCATCATACATATTCAATGCAATCTCCATCAAAATTGCAATTCAATTCTTCATACACTTAGAAAAAGCAATTGGAAAATTAATTTGGAATAACAAAAACCCAGGACAGAAAAACTATTCTAAACAATAAAACAACTTCTGGGGAAATCACTATCCATGACCTCAAGCAGTATTAAAGAGCATTAGTGATAAAAGCTGTATGATATTGATACAGAGACAGGCGGGTAGATCAATGGAATAGAAGTAAAAAGGCAGAAATCAAACCACACACCTATGGTCACTTGACCTTTGACAAAGAAGCTGAAAACATCCAGTTGTAAAAAGACAGCATTTTCAAAAAATGGTCCTGGTTCAACTAGTGGTCAGCATATAGAAGAATATAAATCCAGGGTGCCCATTGGAGGAGTAAGAAAAAGGACTGAAGGAGTTAAAGGGGCTTGTAACTCTGTAAGAACATCAATATCAATCAACCAGAGCTCCTAGGGACTAAACCACTAGACAAAGTGTAAACATGGACAGACCATGGCTCCAGCTGCATATGTAGAAAAGGATGGGCTTGTTGGACACGCATGGGAGGAGAAGCCCTTTGTCCTGCCAAGGCTAGACACCCCTAGTATAGGGGAATGTCAGGGTGGGGAGGCAGGAAGTGGAGTGGTTGGGGAGGGGAAACACCCTTATGGCTTATGGATTGGAAACTGGGAAGTGGAATAACATTTGAAATGTAAATAAAAATATCTAATAAAAATAAATTGAAAAATAAAACACAATCACAGGAAATTAAGGGGTTTTTTATCGAGTAATTTGGGAGAAATAAGATGTACCCCATGTAACTCAAAAAGAAATGAAGTAAATGATCCTTAGAAAATAAGTGGAATTCAGGATTTCCTGGAATCAGATACAGAATAAAAGCCTCTACAGTTCAAAAGAAGAAGAAGAGGAAGAGGAAGAGCAAGAAGAGGAAGAAGAAGACATGCAAATTGATTCATTCTTATAGCCCTTTACAAAGCTCAAGTCCAAGTGGATTAAGGACCTCCATATAAAACCAGATGCACTCAAACTACTAGAAGAAAAAGTGCCGAAGTGCCTCACACACATGGGCAAAGGAGAAAATTGCCTGAACAGAATACCAAATGCTTATGCTCTAAGATCAAGAATCGGCAAATGGAACCTCCTAAAATTGCAAAGGTTTTGTAAGGCAAAGGGCACTGTAAATAGGACAAAACAGCAACCTACAGATTGAGGGAAAAATCTTTACCAATCCTACATCTGATAGAGGGCTAATATCTAATATATATAAAGAACTAAGAAGGTAGACTCCAAAGAATCAAATAACCCTATTAAAAATGGAGGAAAAAGCTCAACAAAGAATTCTCAGTTGAGGAATGCCAAATGGCTGAGAAGCACCTAAAGAAACATTCAACAGCATTAGTAATCAAGGAAATGCAAATTAAAACAACCTTGAGATTCTACCTCATACCAATGAGAATGGCTAAGATCAAAAACTCATGTGACAGCAGATGCTGGTGAGGATGTGGAGAAAGAAGAACACTCCTTCATTGTTGGTGGGATTGCAAGCTGGTATAACCACTGTGAAAATCAGTCTAGCAGTTCCTCAGAAAATTAGACATAGTACTACCTGAGGACACAGCTATACCACCCCTGGGCATATACCCAAATGATTATCCAACATACAACAAAGGCACATGTATATAGCAATCTTATTTATAATAGCCAGAAGCTGGAAAGAACCCAGATGTCCTTCAACAGAGGAATGGATACAGAAATTGAGGTACATTTACACAATGGAATACTACTCAGCTATTAAAAACAAAAACTTCATAAAATTTTTAGGCAAATGGATATAACTAGAAAAGATTATCCTGAGTGAGGTAACTCAATCACAAAATAAACCACATGATATGTACTCACTGATAAATGGATATTAGTCCAAAAGCTCACAATACCCAACCTACAATTATAGACTATATGAAGCTCAGAAAGAAAGAGAAAGGTATGGATGCTTCAGTACTATTTAGAAGGGGAAGCAAAATACTCACAGAAGGAAATACGAGGACAAAGTGTGCAGAGACTAAAGAAAAGGCCATCTAGAGATTGCCACACATGGAGATTCATCCCACATGCAGTCGCCAAACCCACACATATTGGGGATTCCAAAATGTGCATGCTGACCAGAGCCTGATATAACTGTCTCCTGAGAGGCTCTTCAAGGGCATGACAAATACAGAGGCAGTTGCTCCCAGCCAAACATTGAACTGTGAGCTGGGTCCCCAATGGAGGAGTTAGAGAAAGGAATGAGGTAGCTGAGAGAGTTTGCAACCCCATAGGAAGAACAAAAATAACAGGCATCAATCAGGCACCCCAGAGCCCCCAGGGACTAAACCACCAACCAAAGAGTACAGGTGGAGCTACCTATAGCTCCAGTAGCATATGTTGCAGAGGATAGGCCTTGTTGTGTATCAATGGGAAGAAAGGCCCTTGGTCCTGTGAAAGCTGGATGCCCCAGTGTACAGGTATTCCAAGGGGGGAGATGGGAGTGTGTGTGTGTGTGTGTGTGTGTGTGTGTGTGTGTGTGTGTGTGTGTGTAGGGGATGTACCCTCATGGAGGCAGTGGGAGGATAGGTTGGAGGTTTTCCCGAGGAGAAACTGGGAAATATTTGAAATGTAAATAAAGAAAATATCCCACAAAAGGAAAAGAAAAATATTTTATTCATGTACATTTCAGTCCTTGCCCCCACATCAGCCCTGCTCCCACAGTTCCTCATCCCATTCCTTTCTCTACCTCTGAGAGTATGCTCTCCCTTACCAGGCCTCCTCTTTCCCTTGGACCTCAGGAATTAAGTACATCTTCGCCTACTGGTACCTGAACAAGCAACCATACCTCTAATATATTTATGCCAGGGCACAAATTTCTATCTCACTGTGATTATTTCTTTCCCTTTCCAAGTGAGATTGAAGCATTCTCACTTGGGCATTGTTATACTTCTTATGGTCTGAGGAATAAATCTTAGGTATTCTGTACTTTTTGGCTAATATACACTTATCATGGAGTACATACCATGCATGTCATTGGGGGGGCGAGTTACCTCACTCAGCATAGTATCTAGTTCCATTCATTTCATTGCAAAATCCATGCTGTCCTCATTTTGAATAGCTGAATAGTATTTCATTGTGTAAAGGAACCTGTAAGCGACAGGTCCGGGGGTATCTGGAAGAGAATGGGGGACAAGAGATGCTATGAAGGATGCCAAGACAAGAGTCTGATCAAGGCGACAATTTTATTTTACCCCAAGCCTGAATTTATACCATAACATGGGTAACATAGGGAGGGGAAGTAAGAAACATTTACACAGGCCAAGGACACAATATTCGTGTGGTCAGGGAATCGGCTGATGTTGACAGGATGTCAGAAATGTCACAGGTTTCTCATATCTATTAGTCAGCAGGATGTTGGTTTTTTGAGAAAGGTTACAGGTCATCACATTGGGTATCTTAACGCATCAGATGTTATCATATTATTATTCATTTTGACCACCAGATTTGTCTTAGTCTTCTGCAGCTGGCAGGGGATTTTCCATAACACAGTCATACTTAACGCTAACCACAATAATACAATCAATAATGGAGGGCTTCGAGGGCATAGCTCCCAACAGGAACCACATTTTCTGCATCCATGAGGTATATCTAGGTTGTTTCCAGTTTCTGGCTATTACAAATAAGGCTGCTATGAACATGGTGGGTCAAGTGTCCTTGTGGAATGGTGGAGTGTCTTTTGGGTATATGCCCAAGAGTAGTATAGCTGGGTCTTCAGGTAGATCTATTTCACATTTTCTGATAAACTGCCAGTTTGATTTCCAGAGTGGTGGTACCAGTTTGTAATGCCACCAGTAATGGAGAAGTGGTCTTCTTTCTATACATCCTCTCACACATGTGCTGTCACTTGAGTTTTTGACCTTAGCCCTTCTGATTGGTGTGAGGTAGAATCTCAAGGTCACTTTAGATTTGCACTTGTCTGATGATTAAAGATATTGAACATTTCTTTAAGTGCTTCTCTACCATTAGAGATTCTTTTGTTGTTACTTCTCTGTTTAGTTCTGTACCCCAGTTTTGATTGAGTTGTTAGGTTTTGTGAAGGTTAGTGTCTTAGAGTTCTTTACATACTTTCAGTATTAACCTGCTATCAAATGTGGGGTCAGTGAAGATATTTTCTCAAATTGCAGATTGCGGATTTGTCCTATTGTCTGTGTCCTTGGCCTTATACAAGCTTTTCAGTGTTCTAGAGTCCCATTTATCAATTATTGAAATTATAGTTTGAGTCATTGGTGTTCTGTTCAAGAAACTTCTCCCTGTTCCAATGAATTCCAGACTCTTTCCTATTTTTTCTTCTATTTGATTCAGTTTATCTGGTTTTATGTTGAAGTCATTGTTCTACTTGGACTTCAGCTTTGTACTGTGTAATAAATATGGATCTATTTTCAGTCTTCTACATTATACATAAAACCACCACTTCCTGGTGATGTTACTTATAAAAATGTATGTATGTACATACATGCATACACACATATACATGTATATGTATATATATTTGAATTTGAAGTGATGAAATGAATCACACTTTTTATTCTCTTTTTTTATTATTTTAAAGTGCTGAATATATTTCCAGGTGTTTTTCTATGATATGTTTTAAATTATCCAAACATATAATATAAATAATACACTCCTCTAAAAAATAATTGGTATTAATAGTAGAAATCATACGTTGTAGTTATTTCTATTCACTAGCTCTAGAAAACAGAAATGTTTTCATCTATATATTACGAAATTCTTTCTGACTTGGATAATGATTCTTAAAAAACCAAAGTATCTCTGGGAAGTTTAGATTCAACCCATGGCAGACTATACGGCATGTCATAGCTTCATCCTTCAGTTAGGTAAATTTCAAATTTTCACCTAAAATTAAAATTTTGCCCCTCTTTTGTCACGTTTCTTTTGTACAGCCATCTTCAATGAGTAGTTGTAGGAAAACGTACAAATCGCAACGTGCATGTTTTCAGAAAAGCCTGGGATGTTCCCCACTTCAGATTTCTCCTGCAGACAGAATGATCTGAGACTACAGAGACCCGAAAAATGTCCTGAGTTTGGTTAGGAAACTAATACTTATATCAGGTACTTTATAAAACACAACAGGATGAAGGGATGTGGAGGGAAATGAGTAAACGTGGAATCATTCACATCTAGGTGGTCATCATAAAAATGAACTTCTGATGAGGCAGAGGTATTCAGACTAACTTTATAAAGAATGCTGTACTCAAAATGTGAATTGATAGTAGTGGATATTTGGAAGTAGTACAGAATATTTGGAAGGTTTGAAAGGAATAATGACCCAAATCTTCACTTTGTAAGAACGCTAACAACAAATTCTGTATGGTAGCATTATGGAGAAACAGAAAATTATTTAGTTGTCAATAAGGCATCTATTAAGAACAGGAGTTTTAGTGTAGGCCTCATTTACAAGTATTTAGAAGTAGAAGATAGAGGCTTAAATAATATTTTTTAATTACACACACACACACACACACACACACGCACACAAATCATACACCCTCATTATTAAAAAAATCAAGATGTAAGAAGGCAAGTAATACAGTTAATATTGGTAGTATGTTTTGATATAATGAGAAATCACATAGAGAAAATTAATGGGGATCATGCACTCCTGTGCTGTGGAACAAAAGCCAGGGTTAATGACTTGATATAAAGACTCAAATATCCCGGCCCGCAGCAGCTCTCTGCTCCCAGACCCGGTGAGAGAGAGACCCAACCGCCTGGTCAGGTGGGCACTCCTGAGGCTGCAGAGCGGAAGAGACCACCAACACTGCTCACCCCTGCCCACATCCCTGGCCCAAGAGGAAACTGTATAAGGCCTCTGGGCTCCCGTGGGGGAGGGCCCAGGAGCGGCAGGACTTCTGCGCCTGAGACACCGCCGGATCCTGAAAGAAACAGACCAGATAAACAGTTCTCTGCACCCAAATCCCGTGGGAGGGAGAGCTAAACCTTCAGAGAGGCAGACAAGCCTGGGAAACCAGAAGAGACTGCTCCCTGCACACACATCTCGGACGCCAGAGGAAAAAGCCAAAGACCATCTGGAACCCTGGTGCACTGAAGCTCCCGGAAGGGGCGGCACAGGTCTTCCTGGTTGCTGCCGCTGCAGAGAGCCCCTGGGCAGCACCCCACGAGCGAACCTGAGCCTCGGGACCACAGGTAAGACCAAATTATCTGCTGCAAGAAAGCTGCCTGGTGAACTCAAGACACAGGCCCACAGGAACAGCTGAAGACCTGTAGAGAGGAAAAACTACACGCCCGAAAGCAGAACACACTGTCCCCATAACTGACTGAAAGAGAGGAAAACAGGTCTACAGCACTCCTGACACACAGGTTTATAGGTCAGTCTACCCACTGTCAGAAATAGCAGAACAAAGTAACACTAGAGATAATCTGATGGCGAGAGGCAAGCGCAGGAACCCAAGCAACAGAAACCAAGACTGCATGCCATCATCGGAGCCCAATTCTCCCACCAAAACAAACATGGAATATCCAAACACACCAGAAAAGCAAGATCTAGTTTCAAAATCATATTTGATCATGATGCTGGAGGATTTCAAGAAAGACATGAACACACTTAGGGAAACACAGGAAATCATTAATAAACAAGTAGAAGCCTACAGAGAGGAATGGCAAAAATCCCTTAAAGAATTCCAGGAAAACACAATCAAACAGATGAAGGAATTAAAAATGGAAATAGAAGCAATCAAGAAAGAACACATGGAAACAACCCTGGATATAGAAAACCAAAAGAAGAGACAAGGAGCTGTAGATACAAGCTTCACCAACAGAATACAAGAGATGGAAGAGAGAATCTCAGGAGCAGAAGATTCCATAGAAATCATTGACTCAACTGTCAAAGATAATGTAAAGCAGAAAAAGCTACTGGTCCAAAACATACAGGAAATCCAGGACTCAATGAGAAGATCAAACCTAAGGATAATAGGTATAGAAGAGAGTGAAGACTCCCAGCTCAAAGGACCAGTAAATATTTTCAACAAAATCATAGAAGAAAACTTCCCTAACCTAAAAAAAGAGATACCCATAGGCATACAAGAAGCCTACAGAACTCCAAATAGATTGGACCAGAAAAGAAACACCTCCCGTCACATAATTGTCAAAACACCAAACGCACAAAATAAAGAAAGAATATTAAAAGCAGTAAGGGAAAAAGGTCAAGTAACATATAAAGGGAGACCTATCAGAATCACACCAGACTTCTCGCCAGAAACTATGAAGGCCAGAAGATCCTGGACTGATGTCATACAGACCCTAAGAGAACACAAATGCCAGCCCAGGTTACTGTATCCAGCAAAACTCTCAATTAACATTGATGGAGAAACCAAGATATTCCATGACAAAACCAAATTTACACAATATCTTTCTACAAATCCAGCACTACAAAGGATAATAAATGGTAAAGCCCAACATAAGGAGGCAAGCTATACCCTAGAAGAAGCAAGAAACTAATCGTCTTGGCAACAAAACAAAGAGAATGAAAGCACCCAAACATAACCTCACATCCAAATATGAATATAAAGGGAAACAATAATCACTATTCCTTAATATCTCTCAATATCAATGGCCTCAACTCCCCAATAAAAAGACATAGATTAACAAACTGGATACGCAACGAGGACCCTGCATTCTGCTGCCTACAGGAAACACACCTCAGAGACAAAGACAGACACTACCTCAGAGTGAAAGGCTGGAAAACAACTTTCCAAGCAAATGGTCAGAAGAAGCAAGCTGGAGTAGCCATTCTAATATCAAATAAAATCAATTTCCAACTAAAAGTCATCAAAAAAGATAAGGAAGGACACTTCATATTCATCAAAGGAAAAATCCACCAAGATGAACTCTCAATCCTAAATATCTATGCCCCAAATACAAGGGCACCTACATACGTAAAAGAAACCTTACTAAAGCTCAAAACACACATTGCACCTCACACAATAATAGTGGGAGATTTTAACACCCCACTCTCATCAATGGACAGATCATGGAAACAGAAATTAAACAGTGATGTCGACAGACTAAGAGAAGTCATGAGCCAAATGGACTTAACGGATATTTATAGAACATTCTATCCTAAAGCAAAAGGATATACCTTCTTCTCAGCTCCTCATGGTACTTTCTCCAAAATTGACCATATAATTGGTCAAAAAACGGGCCTCAACAGGTACAAAAAGATAGAAATAATCCCATGCGTGCTATCAGACCACCACGGCCTAAAACTGGTCTTCAATAACAATAAGGGAAGAATGCCCACATATACGTGGAAATTGAACAATGCTCTACTCAATGATAACCTGGTCAAGGAAGAAATAAAGAAAGAAATTAAAAACTTTTTAGAATTTAATGAAAATGAAGATACAACATACTCAAACTTATGGGACACAATGAAAGCTGTGCTAAGAGGAAAACTCATAGCGCTGAGTGCCTGCAGAAAGAAACAGGAAAGAGCATATGTCAGCAGCTTGACAGCACACCTAAAAGCTCTAGAACAAAAAGAAGCAAATACACCCAGGAGGAGTAGAAGACAGGAAATAATCAAACTCAGAGCTGAAATCAACCAAGTAGAAACAAAAAGGACCATAGAAAGAATCAACAGGACCAAAAGTTGGTTCTTTGAGAAAATCAACAAGATAGATAAACCCTTAGCCAGACTAACGAGAGGACACAGAGAGTGCGTCCAAATTAACAAAATCAGAAATGAAAAGGGAGACATAACTACAGATTCAGAGGAAATTCAAAAAATCATCAGATCTTACTATAAAAACCTATATTCAACAAAATTTGAAAATCTTCAGGAAATGGACAATTTCCTAGACAGATACCAGGTATCAAAGTTAAATCAGGAACAGATAAACCAGTTAAACAACCCCATAACTCCTAAGGAAATAGAAGCAGTCATTAAAGGTCTCCCAACCAAAAAGAGCCCAGGTCCAGATGGGTTTAGTGCAGAATTCTATCAAACCTTCATAGAAGACCTCATACCAATATTATCCAAACTATTCCACAAAATTGAAACAGATGGAGCCCTACCGAATTCCTTCTACGAAGCTACAATTACTCTTATACCTAAACCACACAAAGACACAACAAAGAAAGAGAACTTCAGACCAATTTCCCTTATGAATATCGACGCAAAAATGCTCAATAAAATTCTGGCAAGCCGAATTCAAGAGCACATCAAAACAATCATCCACCATGATCAAGTAGGCTTCATCCCAGGCATGCAGGGATGGTTTAATATACGGAAAACCATCAACGTGATCCATTATATAAACAAACTGAAAGAACAGAACCACATGATCATTTCATTAGATGCTGAGAAAGCATTTGACAAAATTCAACACCCCTTCATGATAAAAGTCCTGGAAAGAATAGGAATTCAAGGCCCATACCTAAACATAGTAAAAGCCATATACAGCAAACCAGTTGCTAACATTAAACTAAATGGAGAGAAACTTGAAGCAATCCCACTAAAATCAGGGACTAAACAAGGCTGCCCACTCTCTCCCTACTTATTCAATATAGTTCTTGAAGTTCTAGCCAGAGCAATCAGACAACAAAAGGAGATCAAAGGGATACAGATCGGAAAAGAAGAGGTCAAAATATCACTATTTGCAGATGATATGATAGTATATTTAAGTGATCCCAAAAGTTCCACCAGAGAACTACTAAAGCTGATAAACAACTTCAGCAAAGTGGCTGGGTATAAAATTAACTCAAATAAATCAGTTGCCTTCCTCTATACAAAAGAGAAAGAAGCCGAGAAAGAAATTAGGGAAACGACACCCTTCATAATAGACCCAAATAATATAAAGTACCTCGGTGTGACTTTAACCAAGCAAGTAAAAGATCTGTACAATAAGAACTTCAAGACACTGAAGAAAGAAATTGAAGAAGACCTCAGAAGATGGAAAGATCTCCCATGCTCATGGATTGGCAGGATTAATATAGTAAAAATGGCCATTTTACCAAAAGCAATCTACAGATTCAATGCAATCCCCATCAAAATACCAATCCAATTCTTCAAAGAGTTAGACAGAACAATTTGCAAATTCATCTGGAATAACAAAAAACCCAGGATAGCTAAAGCTATCCTCAACAATAAAAGGACTTCAGGTGGAATCACTATCCCTGAACTCAAGCAGTATTACAGAGCAATAGTGATAAAAACTGCATGGTATTGGTACAGAGACAGACAGATAGACCAATGGAATAGAATTGAAGACCCAGAAATGAACCCACACACCTATGGTCACTTGATTTTTGACAAAGGAGCCAAAACCATCCAATGGAAAAAAGATAGCATTTTCAGCAAATGGTGCTGGTTCAACTGGAGGGCAACATGTAGAAGAATGCAGATCGATCCATGCTTATCACCCTGTACAAAGCTTAAGTCCAAGTGGATCAAGGACCTCCACATCAAACCAGACACACTCAAACTAATAGAAGAAAAACTAGGGAAGCATCTGGAACACATGGGCACTGGAAAAAATTTCCTGAACAAAACACCAATGGCTTATGCTCTAAGATCAAGAATTGACAAATGGGATCTCATAAAACTGCAAAGCTTCTGTAAGGCAAAGGACACTGTGGTTAGGACAAAACGGCAACCAACAGATTGGGAAAAGATCTTTACCAACCCTACAACAGATAGAGGCCTTATATCCAAAATATACAAAGAACTCAAGAAGTTAGACCGCAGGGAAATAAACAACCCTATTAAAAAATGGGGTTCAGAGCTAAACAAAGAATTCACAGCTGAGGAATGCCGAATGGCTGAGAAACACCTAAAGAAATGTTCAACATCTTTAGTCATAAGGGAAATGCAAATCAAAACAACCCTGAGATTTCACCTCACACCAGTGCGATTGGCTAAGATCAAAAACTCAGGTGACAGCAGATGCTGGCGAGGATGTGGAGAAAGAGGAACACTCCTCCATTGTTGGTGGGATTGCAGACTGGTAAAACCATTCTGGAAATCAGTCTGGAGGTTCCTCAGAAAATTGGACATTGAACTGCCTGAGGACCCAGCTATACCTCTCTTGGGCATATACCCAAAAGATGCCTCAACATATAAAAGAGACACGTGCTCCACTATGTTCATCGCAGCCTTATTTATAATAGCCAGAAAATGGAAAGAACCCAGATGCCCTTCAACAGAGGAATGGATACAGAAAATGTGGTACATCTACACAATGGAATATTACTCAGCTATCAAAAACAACGAGTTTATGAAATTCGTAGGCAAATGGTTGGAACTGGAAAATATCATCCTGAGTGAGCTAACCCAATCACAGAAAGACATACATGGTATGCACTCATTGATAAGTGGGTATTAGCCCAAATGCTTGAATTACCCTAGATCCCTAGAACAAACGAAACTCAAGACGGATGATCAAAATGTGAATGCTTCACTCCTTCTTTAAATGAGGAAAAAGAATACCCTTGGCAGGGAAAGGAGAGGCAAAGATTAAAACAGAGACTGAAGGAACACCCATGCAGAGCCTGTCCCACATTTGGCCCATACATAAAGCCACCCAATTGGACTAGATGGATGAAGCAAAGAAGTGCAGACCGACAGGAGCCGGATGTAGATCGCTCCTGAGAGACACAGCCAGAATACAGCAAATACAGAGGTGAATGCCAGCAGCAAACCACTGAACTGAGAATAGGTCCCCTATTGAAGGAATCAGAGAAAGAACTGGAAGAGCTTGAAGGGGCTCGAGACCCCAAAAGTACAACAATGCCAAGCAACCAGAGCTTCCAGGGACTAAGCCACTACCTAAAGACTATACATGGACTGACCCTGGACTCTGACCCCATAGGTAGCAATGAATATACTAGTAAGAGCACCAGTGGAAGGGGAAGCCCTGGGTCCTGCTAAGACTGAACCCCCAGTGAACTAGTCTATGGGGGGAGGGCGGCAATGGTGGGAGGGTTGGGAGGGGAACACCCATAAGGAAGGGGAGGGGGGAGGGGGATGTTTGCCCGGAAACCGGGAAAGGGAATAACACTCGAAATGTATATAAGAAATACTCAAGTTAATAAAAAAAAATAAAGACTCAAATATATTGTTCATGTGTTTTGTCTCTTGTTTCCTGTGTTGTAAGCTTCACTATAGTAAAACAGTAGTAGTAAGAGCCATGTAACTTTTAAGATAATAATGCCCTATTGGGAGCATTTTTAAGGGTTTCTCTGGTCAGAGTGGATTAAGGTAGGATTTCTGAGATATCGAATTATATCCTAAGCCATTCATTATTGATAGATCAGTTCTGGTATATTCCAACTCACAGGTCTCTTCTTACTAGTGCACTCAAATGCCTCTTGTCCAGCGATTCCCAGTGTTGGGCTGTGCCCTTGTACTTCTAGAACCATCAGATAAATAAACTCTATGTGAAGCTACCTGAAAATGGTTATTCAGAACAATAATAATCAGAAGGAATTTATAAAAATTTGAACGTTGTTAATTAACATTGTGTATCTGAATCTGTAATTTGGAGAGGCAAAGGATTTATTTCCTGTAGGATATAACATTTACAGGCACGTTGAACAAATTAAACACTATAGACATAGCATCCAATTATCAGCTTAACATATTTTTAATCTTACCAATTTTATTGATTATATACCATTGTAGATTAAACCCACCTTTGGCTTAGTGTTCTTCTTGGTTAAAATCAATGTGTATATCATGGTTACCATCCAACCTGCAGCCTACGATTCTTTGGAGAAGCCATCCAGAATTTCAATAGGCTTTAATTTCTTGTAGTTAAAAACTGAACTTCATATTTTCTCAGGGTATATCTATGTTAAGCCAAATTATACACTAGAGATAACCTCTAATTCCTTATTATGGAATTTAGTCCAACCCAGAAATTTATTCTTCAAATACAATGAAGACATCCTTTTATTCAAAGTTAGTGGATACTAAATAACACGGAGAATCACAGTTATAATCTTACTTATGCTTTAAAAATGGATTATACATATATATTATATTTAGGCAATATATAACATACCAGGACTTGAATATTTTCTCTTTAAGGTCCCTCATTTTCACTGAGGAATTTTTATATAAACTTGAATGTATAATCAAACAAAATATTAATGGTATAAGCCAAACATGTACTAGTAATGAATCATAAATATATTTTAAAGAAATTTTAGTATACATAAAATTTAACCATCTATTAAAAATAAGACTTAAATACTAATGAAGTTGGTGTGCTTATTTTTATATACAAAATATGAAATGTAACTTGAATATTTAATACTGCATGATGTAATGTCTTCAATGTTTTCAGTGTTGATTCTTAAATATAATTTTCAATGATGAGACTTTTTTTTACATATTTGTACAGTGAAAATAGCAGAAGTTTGCCAAATTTTGCTTCAGAAATGGTGGAAAATCCTAACCCAATCCAAAACTAAATTCACATAACTACTTTTTGTGTAACTCAAGCAGTCAGTTTTAAAATCTTAATATTGTAACATAATACTAAGTTGTGGCGATGTGATCCTTAGATGCTAAGGAATGCCCGGAATGGAATGTCCTGTGTTTTCTATAATCAGTTCATCATGTTTCTATAAGAAAAGAAGAGGAGTGACTATGCATGTTAAAAAAAGTGCAGTTCATAGCATAGAGTAATTTCCAAACCTAGCTGAGGAATTTGTTTTGTTTTGTTTCTGGCAGTTTGTCAGTGTTGCACAGATTGTTGCATGTGAAGTGTCATGCGTGTTCAGAACCAAGATTCCACAGTGCATATGTAGCTGGGCACAAAGAGGGACATTGGATTTTGTAGGAACATTTGGTCACTTAGCATTAAGAAACATTTGACTCTTCTGTAGTTTTACTCCTGTGACTAAAGCATTTACTTACATAACCTCATGTGAACTTTAACTTATAGTTTAAGCAGTGTGGTACTTAGTGGCCAGTTTTTAAGAACTACACCCACTAAGATTATTGTGTAGATACTATGAATTTGTGTTCAGAAAGACAGCAGTGATGATCTCCCATAAGTATTCTTTTCCTGCAGCTGGATCTGCTTTCTGCAATATCAAACATTGAGGCAAGATTTAATTTTCTGTGAAAAATATCAAAAAGCACATATATCTTGTTTATATGAAAATCTGACAAATTTAAATATATATCATATAGATAGTATAGATAACAAAGTGCTATTTTCCATTTTTATTAATATTTTTCTCATATAATATATCTTGTCTAAACTTTCCATTCCCTTTTCTCCTCCCAGTTTCTCCAAACTTCTTCTCCTGTCAAGATCCATATCATTTGACTCTCAAAGTAGAAAAACAAATAGACAGAGGAATGGATACAGAAAATGTGGTACATCTACACAATGGAATATTACTCAGCTATCAAAAACAACGACTTTATGAAATTCGTAGGCAAATGGCTGGAACTGGAAAATATCATCCTGAGTGAGCTAACCCAAACACAGAAAGACATACATGGTATGCACTCACTGATAAGTGGCTATTAGCCCAAATGCTTGAATTACCCTAAATGCCTAGAACAAATGAAACTCAAGACAGATGATCAAAATGTGAATGGTTCACTCCTTCTTTAAAAGGGGAACAAGAATACCCTTGGCAGGGAAGAGAGAGGCAAAGATTAAAACAGAGACTGAAGGAATACCCATTCAGAGTCTGCCCCACATGTGGCCCATGCATATACAGCCATCCAATTAGACAAGATGGATGAAGCAAAAAGTGCAGACCAACAGGAGCCGGATGTAGATCGCTCCTGAGAGACACAGCCAGAATACAGCAAATACAGAGGCGAATACCAGCAGCAAACCACTGAACTGAGAATAGGACCCCCGTTGAAGGAATCAGAGAAAGAACTGGAAGAGCTTGAAGGGGCTCGAGACCCCATATGTACAACAATGCCAAGCAACCAGAGCTTCCAGGGACTAAGCCACTACCTAAAGACTATACATGGACTGACCCTGGACTCTGACCTCATAGGTAGCAATGAATATCCTAGTAAGAGCACCAGTGGAAGGGGAAGCCCTGGGTCCTGCTAAGACTGAACCCCCAGTGAACTAGACTGTTGGGGGGAGGTGGACAATGGGGGGAGGGTGGGGAGGGGAACACCGATAAGAAAGGGGAGGGGGGAGGGGGATGTTTGCCCGGAAACTGGGAAAGGGAATAACACTCGAAATGTATATAAGAAATACTCAAGTTAATAATAAAAAAAAAGAAAAACAAATAGGCTTCTAAGAGATATTAAAATATAATATATTACATTCTAATCTTCTATACTATAATATAAAGATAAGACAAAAAACTAACATGTTAGAATTGGACAAAACAAGTAGAAGGAAAAGAGGTCAAGGAGAGCCACATAATCAAAGATCTAATCACTCATGCACTTGGGGGTTTCAAAAATATCCTAACTGGAAGCCATTTGTGAAGAAGACCTCGTGCTGACTAATGCAGCAGATCTTGTGCATGCTGTCCCAGACTCAGTGAGATCATTTAAACTTTGATAGTGTTGATTTATAGAGCATTGTTGACTTGATGTCCTGCATTCCCACTGGCTGAACACTCTTTCAGCATCCTTTTCTGCAGGATTCCTGAACCTTGAGGGAAGGGATTTGATGGCAGTATTTCATTTAGGGCTAAATGTTTCATGTTCTCTCACTCTCTGCATACTATCTGGCTGTGGTTCTACATATTTGTTCTATCTTCTGCAGGAGAAATACTCTTTTGATGACTGCACAATGCATTGAACCATGAGTATAGTAGCTTGTTATTATGAAACATTTTTGCTGTGATGTTTAGATTGATAGTATTTAGGTTTACCCTAGGTTAATGGGCTGCCTAGTTTCTGGTCCTTGGTCTTTAAAGTACTGATGGAAATATGTTTCAGCTCGTGGAGTGGACCTTAAGTCAAATCAGATATTGATTGGTTTCTTTCACAGGATTTGTGCCACCATTGCCATAGTATATTTTAAAGAACTGTTTAAAGTAAAATGTCTATAGGATTTATTACCAGTAAAGATTTTATTTATATTAAGGTTATTCATATCTTTGTAGATGTGGGATCAAGATCTTTTATTTTTTATAAGAGGAGAACTAAGGCCATTGACCATGTCTCTAGATAACTCATTTCATAGAATTTAAAAGCTTATTCAATGTAGGTTGCTAAGACCATTTTTATTATCAAGCCTTGTAGTACTCTAGACACCATGCAAAACAAAACACCAAAGATTGCCCTAGAGAATTGTTTTTAAAACAGTAAAGAGTTAATATTTAATCCAATTTTTATTGTGAAGGTGCTTTTATATGTGGCAAAAGTTGTTAAAACATGAACAAATATAGGAGAAAAGTAGGGAAGTGGTTTCTGATAGAAAACAAGAAAAATAAATATGGATGATTAAAAAGGGCATAAATATTGTACTAACTGAAGTGAGATGGCATCCGTTAAATGAAGGAAGGAATACAAATCAGCAACACTTGTTTTGCTATGCTATAAAACAAGCAAAATCAATAAAAATACTGTATGCCACTTACTAAAACACACACACACACACACACACACACACTAGAAAGCACATGGTTATTTCAGAGGATTTAAAGCTTTACTAAATGCTTGATGCTCTTGTGTACAGGGGACAACTTACTGAACAGAACACAAATGACTCAGGCACTGAGATCATCAATTAGTAAATGGTACCTTAGGAAACTGAAGATCTTCTGTAAAACAAAGGACACTTTTAATAGGACAAAACTATAGTCTACATATTGGGAAAGTATCTTCACCAGCCTTATATTTGACAGAAGGTTGATATCCAAAATACATAGAAAAATACAAGAAGTTAGACACCAAGAAACCAAATAACACAAATACAAATGGGTTACAGAACTAAACATAGACTTCTCTACAAAGGAATCTCCAGTGGCGGAGAAACACTTGAAATGTTCAATATCCTTAGTCATCAGGGAAATTCAAACCAAAAAGACTCCAAGATTCTATCTTATACCCATCACAATGACTAAGAGCAAATATTCAAGGGACAGTAAATGGTTGCAAGTATGTCGACAAGGGGAATACCTCAACATTGCTGGTGGGAATGCATACTTGTAATACTACTCTGGAAAGGCAAGTTGTACGTCAAGACCCAATTGTATCACTCCAGGGTATATACCCCAAAGCTGCTTCCACCATGCCACAAGGGTACTTATTAAAATATGTTCATAGAAGTTTTATTTGTAATAGCCAGTAACTGGAAATATCCTAAATATTTCTCAACTGAGGAATAGATAAAGAAAATCTGGTTAATTTACACGGTGAAATACTATAAAGCTATTAAAATCAAGGCCATCACAAATTTTGCAAACAGATGTAACTACAAAATATCATTCTGAGTGGGGTAACACAAACCCTTTTGCATGACAAGTACTCACTTATAAGTGGATATTAGCCATAAAATACAGGATAACTATTATATAACCGAGAGACCCAAAGAACCTAAATGACAAGGGAAGTCTAAGGAAAGCTAGTTGAATCTTTCTTAGTAGGAGAAATGAGTTAGACATGAAAGGTGGATGAAGAAAGGGACCTGGGTGAAAGAGGGAATGGGAAAGAGCTGGTAGCAGGCATCACATGTAGGGTGGCTAACCTAGAAGTTCGGGCTGTGAATCCTGAAGTAGCCACTTCCTATAGTCAGGCAAGACTCACAGAGGAAGGATAACACAGCAACCTTCCTACAAAACCTTGAACCCATAATGTGCCTTGACTACAAGATGTTAAAGCACAAAGACAAAGGTGGAGGAAATCAGACCCATCTCATGGGCCAGAGCCATTCACTGACACTATTGATGATGCTCTGTTATGCTTATAGGCAGAAGCCTAGCATAACTATCCTCTGAGTGGCTCCACCCAGAAGCCAAAAGAAATAGGTGCAAAGACCCACAACCAAACATTTGATGGAGGTTGGAGAGTCTTGTGGAAGAGTTTGGGGAAGGACTGAAGGAACTGAAGAAAGTTAGGAACTTCGCAGGAAAACCAAAAGTGTCAACTAACCTGGACACTTAGGGAATCCCAGAGTCTGAATCACAAATCAAGACGGGAGCATGGGATGGACCTGGAGCACAGTTCCCACCCCCACCCTTCCCCATATGTAGCATATGAGCAGTTTGATATTCATTCAAGTCCCACAACAACTGGAGCAGATGCTGTCCCTGAATCTGTCGCTTAACTGTGAATCCTGTTCCCCTAACTAGTCTGCCTTGTCTTTTCTCAGTGGGAGAGGATGTTCCTAGACCTACAGTGATTTGACATACCAAAGTGGGGTGATACTCAGTTGGTCCTCCTCCTTCTCAGGTAAGATGGGAAGGGGTGATGAGGGCAGAGTTGTGTGAGCGGGGAACTAGGAGAAGGAGGAAGTCTGGTATTGCCATATAAAGTGAATAAATTAAAGACAAATAAAGTCTACCAGAGTATCTTAATAGTATACCAGACAGTCACTAGAGAAAGTCACTAGAGAAAGACTGTGAAAGTGCTGAAGGTAGTGCCACATGCCTTTAATTCCAGCTCTAGGGACGAAGGCACAGGAGAAGGTAGGGGCAGGGGCAGGGGTAGGGTAGACGCGCGCGCGCGCACACACACACACACACACACACACACACACACACACACACACACTCGCATGGTGGCTCATAACCATCAGTACTGGGATCTTATGCTCTCTTCTTCTCTTCTTGTTTGCGGGTATACAGAGAAATAGGACTCTTATGTTTGTCAAAGAAATAAATCTTTAAAGAAAATTTAAAGAAGCTTAATTGTTAAGGTTTGGAAGTCATTTACACCAAAGCCTAGCTGCCTGTAATTCTGCTTACTAAAGAGAAGCTCAGAGATAAATTCACGATATGAAACCAATATATCTTCTTTTTAAATATATGGATATTTTTAACCTGTATAAAATAAATATATAGGAACACAAATAAATACAAGTAACATAAAATTGCTTTATGTTACTCATGAAGTCAACATATATGAAGGATTTTAATGTTTATAGGGAGACATGGAAAATAGTACTTTTAAAATATTTTTAAATACTTGATGAAAGATTATTTAAAACTATTTCATTCTATTATAAATCTGTGGTTCTTATCCAGACTCATGAATATCTGAAGCAGCATAATAATTTCAAAGTTCTGCATTTCTTTCATTTCTAGAATCATGGACTCATTTGTTCTGTTATTCTTGCAATAGTCTGACACAATGAATCTGAAATGGCCTCATCAGAGAGTTAAGTCTCAAAATTTTAGAAATTTTGCATTTAAATATCATTTTTACCTGATAAAGACATTCAAAATATAGACACATATGCACGATTAGCATATTTACAAGTCATTTTCACAAAAGACCTAAAGGTCTGATTGTCAACGTTCTTTTTTTATCTTCTTATTCTTTTTAATTCAAACATAAATGCAATGGATTTAGAATCTTTCCATGCCATAATACCCACTTCCAACCAACTCTTCACCACCGGGTTTGATCACATCTTGCCTGGATTTTCTTCAGCATCAGTGGGAGCTGATTCACTTTGCAAATCTGAATGACATGGGCAATGATCTGCATTTCTAGGAACATAATAGTCTCCATACTTGACCTTTGGACCTTACTAATCCTTATGGCACATCCTTACTTCTATGCACATTAGTATCTTTCATTGTTCATTGTATGTTTTGATCATTATTCTATTTATTTTATTTATCCTGAGGATCTTACATTTAGTACATTTTCAAAGATTTTTATTTAAATAGACTTCATTAACTCTGCTAAATTAAATTTTCCCTTTGTTCAACATTCTACCATTTTATTGATAACATGCAAAGGAGGGTTGGTTTCCAGAGAAGATCGTTTCACAAGCATTATTGATACTTGCACTTGTTTTACCCACATGTAACCATGACAAACTATCCATCTACATAACCTCCTTTATAATTTCTTAATATATACTCCAAAGCTTTTCTTTTCTCAAGGTACACACTTTAATAGAGAAAATGACCCACAGGCTACTCACAATATATTTCACATGGATAACAGAATATACCAAGAGGAACATACTCAATTTTAGAGCTTTACTTTATATTTTTTAAATGTTTTGTCCATGTATGTGTCCCTCATGTGTGTGTGTGTGTGTGTGTGTGTGCACGTGCGTGCACGTGTGTGCGTTCATAAATGAAGAGGAGCATGGAGTACAAAAGGTGTTGGATCCCTCTTGTAAGTACAAGCTGATGGGGAATCAAGAGACATATGTACTTGACTACTGAAACATATTTACAGCATCCAATATTGCACTTCAAGATCATATGCATGGTGTCTAAGGATTTTTGAGGTTCATATCATAACTATAACAATCACTCTTCCCTTAGAACACTGCCCTTCATTTCCAAGAGGCAAACCTAGGTGCCCTGAGTATATCAATTTTAAGTGGTTATCTTGCATGAATTGAGACAATTCAACAACACATTCTTAGAATTTACAAGGAGATAGCATTATAGTCCACACGAATGTCAAAATGATGGAAGTGAATTCAAAAGACTTACTGAAGATTTTTTAAATTGGATATTTTATTTATATTCATTTCAAATGTTATCCCTTTTCCTGTTTTTTCCTCTGCAAACCTCCCTATCCCGTTCTCCCTTACCCTGTTTCTATTAGGGAGCTCCCACACCCAGCTACCCATTCTCACCTCACGTCCTTAGTTTTAATCATTAATGTGAGTTAGAAAACAGAAAAAGCTGATTCCTATTGAAGTTCATGAAGGAAAATTGAAGAAAAGGCAGACCAACAATTGTAATTCTGTGCTCTAAAAATTTCCAGTGCCTGTTTAATCATTTAGTGACCATAGATTATATTTAAAACACTGTTTCCATGGTCAAGAGGTGCTTGCTGACAGTAACCTAGTGTAGTGGATCCTGAGGAAGTCCAGCCAGCAACTGATCAACGCAGATGGGGATGCAACTATCAGACATCAGATGGAACTCAGGGAACCTGATGGGAGAGCTAGAGAAAGAATTGGAGGAGAGGAGGGTGATTGCAATCCCATCAGAAGAACAACATAGTCTGGCCTGACCACCCATGTCTTCCAGAGTCTAGACAACCAATCAAGAAGTGTAACTGGAGGAACCCATGGCTCCAGATACATGTGTAGCTGAGGATGGCCTTGTCTGACAGCAATGGCAGAGGAGGCTCTTGGTCCTGAGGCTGTGGGGAAGGAGAGTGTGGGTGGGTGGGGGAGCACTCTCATATAGGCAAAGAATAAGGGGGAAGGCAGATGTGGGTTGGGGGATTGGTGGAGGGGTAACAAGGAAGTAGGCTATCATGGAATGGGGGGTTGTTGGATATGATAACTGGGAAGTGGAATATCATTTGAGATATAAACAAATGGAATGATTAATAACACAATAAAATGAATTAAGATAAAATAAATAAATACATATATTATTATGTCTTAAAATGGAGTATAAGAGGCTTTTCTTAGAGATCTTCCTTTTTGATTCATGAAGAAGTATGGAATTGGGTTTTATTCTCTTAAAATGAAAGCATTTAAGTTCCTTTATAACTAAAAAAGCCTTTAATACTCGTGATCATCAGGACATTGACAAGTCCCATAATAATTATTTCAGTTATTTTTACATTTCACATGTATTAATAACATTTTCAGCAATCAAATTTTTGGTTTGATAGATGAAATAAACTCCCTATATAATTTCATTTTAATGAGTACCCTAAACATGATCAAGTACTGATCAAATTTCTCATTTATTGGGGTTGAGGTGATTTGAATAGATAGGGGTCCCGTAGGGATGAGTTTACTCTGGTCTTGTTGGAGGAAGAGTGTCACCGTTAGGGTGGGCTTTGAGGTCTTCTCTACTCAAGCTATGCCCAGTGTGGCACGTAGACTCTTTTTGCTGCCTGTGGATATGCTTAAGTACGTTCTTAGAAATACTCACACGAGGAAATATGAAGACAAAGTGTGTAACAGAGACTGAAAGAAAAGCCATCCAGAGACTACCCCCCCCGGGGATCCAGCCCATATACATACAACCACCAAACCCAGACAATATTGCTGATGCCAAGAAGTGCATGCTGACGGGAGCCTGATATAGCTGTCTCCTGAGAGGCTCTGCCACAGCATGACAAATACAGAGCGTGATGCTCGCAGTCAATCATTGAACTGAGAACGGGATCCCTAATGGAAGAGTTAGAGAAAGGATTGAAGGAGCTGAAGGGGTTTGCAACCCCATAAGAACAGCAATATCAACCAACCAGAGCTCCCAGGGAGTTCCATTCAAAGAGTAGACATGAGCAGACTCATGGCTCCACCCATGCATGTAGCAAAGGATGGCTTTGCTGGGCATCAATGGGAAGAGAAGCCTTTGGTCCTATGAAGGCTCGATGCCCCAGTGTAGGGGCATGCCAGGCCAAGAGGTGGAAGAAAGTGTTTAGGTGTGTGTGGGGGAGCACCTTCATAGAAGCAAGAGGATGGGATACGGGGTTTCCGGAGGGGAATCCTAGAAAGGCTTATAGGGCATAACATTTGATATGTAAATAAATAAAATATTCAATAAAAAAGAAACAAGAATTTCTCAAAAGGAAAAAAATGTATACCTTCCATCTTCTCCAGTATCATATCTTCTGGGATGCTACCATTCTTCCCACCATAATGAAACCAGTAACACTATATGTCAGCAACAATTAAATATTTCCCGTTATAAAAGTTGCTTTGGTCATATTGTCTCTTCATAGCAATAAAACCTTAAGAAAAGGGTAAACATATATATCCTTGTCATTATACTTTCTTACATACATTATTTCTGCCTTACATTCACCAGTATCTATAAGAAGGGCATTTCCTCTTTCTAATCATGACTTAGTAAAGAATTATCTCAATTATTCAAAAATCCTGGTATATTTTCTATTGATACCAAATATCTTTACCAAGTATTATATCTTCATTAGTATCAAAACTATCTTAACCTTTATTTAGCATTTTCTTTAAGAAATAATATAAATTTAGTTTGCCCTAACAGAGAGTCCTATGTGTATATTTTGAGATTATACTATAATATATTGTGCACATTTTTAAGTTGATTTTTTTTATTTACTGTATATTTAGCTAGGTACTATTTTACTTCTGAGAACAAATTCCTACTTAAAGTTTATTTTGTATTTCACAAAGTGATCTTATAATAGTTATTCTGTCTTCTTTTCATACATTTACCTTAATATTATCTGATAAATTTGCACCTTCATTATGAAAAATTACTAGAGATGATTTTTCATTATTTGAAAATATGTTATTCTCATTTTCTTTTAATTTCATTGCTCCTATTATATTAGTTTCAATCATGATATTTCTTGTAAATCAATTTTGATTTTGACAAATATTCTAGTAATTTTGTGGTCTTAAGATTTTTGTAATGATTTGAAAAATATTTGAACTATTCATTTTATACTCAAAATGTTAAAAGGTAAAAATGGATCAACAAAAATGTATCTTCTGTTCTATTCACATGCCTCACTGTGAATACAGGTGGCAATTATTCATATTTATTATTGGTAGTTATGAGAAAGCTATGACTTTTTCACTTCTATAGTAATACTAAAGTGCTTTTAGGATGTGGCAATATTAATGAGTTTACAGCTTCAACTCCCATAGAATTTTATTAAAAGACTTTGGGTCTTTTATCCCTATGAGAAATCCATTTATTTGGCCTTAGATATGCTAAGAAAAGCACACTGTCACACTCCAAGCAGGTAGGAATTGTCAGTGATTTTACTGTAGCATTAAAACTTTATCTTCAGTGCATTTAGCTAAGCTATTGAAAGAAAGGATTTAAGTCATCATGATTTGACATTTCTACAATAAGTATTTGCTTCTGGAAACTATGTTAAAGATAAAAAATAAATGATTGCTAAATTGTCTTCTGAGTGAAGGAAGCTATCAGTATACACATAGATTTTTATGTATGAGATAAAAATATTATATGGATTTGATTCAATAATAAAGTCATATTCTCTGGAACAACACTATATGAAATTACACAAAATTTTATTTGCAGGGAACAAATGTTTAAGGTAGAGCACATGACTTCTACATAGAACACTTTTAAGGAACAACAGACATTTCATAAATGTGAGAAAAGACCACGTTTGCTCTTCCATTAACAGCACATCAATCTATACCACAGACACTTAAATTTTTGCTGCTAGACATAGAATCTACACAAAATACTCAGATTCCTCTGTAGTGGCATCCACAATAAAACAATGTCTAGCATTACTCTGTCAGTGCTCTTGAGAGGATCTATCACTCTTTATATTGTCAAATTGGAAGACAAAGAAGAGAAACTTTAATTCTCTTTTAATCCTTTCAAACTTCTTACTAGTGAGGAAAAAAAAATCCTTTAACTAGGTTGTGATGATTTTCCCTCACAACCCGGTGATAGAAATAGAACAGAAATTAGACATAAAAAAAATCTCTTTCAACTTTTGAGCACTATTTTGATGCGAAAGTTTTATTCTGAATTTGAAATTTGCCAAGGTCTGTGGCTGAGTTTCAGACACCACTTCCCTTGTTGGCAGTAGTTGATTTGGAAATCAGAAGTCTGCACACTTGTGATATTTCCAGGCTTAGAGTGTCAAAAAGACAAGATGGCATATGGTGAAGAAAAAGGGATTTCTCACATTCAGGAACACATTTCAACTTCCAAAACATAAAAATAAATAAGTGCTTTTTCAAATTCATAAGAGAAATAATGAGAATTTTTCCAAAATATTATAGACATACCAAAGTTAAGCAGCAAGATGCTTGAGTCTGTCACATCCTGAAGCTTTTTGCTAAGTAGATAAGTTCAGATTTGAGGATTGTCATGTTAACTTTGGCAAGGATGACAGTAATCCCCCTCAAGGAAAAAAATCGTAGTCTAATTAAAGTATACAATTTGATGTTTTTCATATGAACATTGTTGTGGGAAGTTTCTTCAGTATTCACTAGCTTGCTTGTAGTTCACGGAGATCAATCGAGGAATCTGGCCAGTTGAATTAAGATATGTCAGCAGGGGTCATTCTATTGTCCATTGACTAAAGTGCTCTATCAGAACTGCTCATCTTTAAAAACACAGAAGCAGGGCCGTTTTGGAGTAAACTACTCTAGTTAGTCCATGCATTGGTCTTTTGACTGCACTACTACTCCATGTGTCATAGGAGCTGTAAGTCATTACAAAGTAGATCAGCGTGTTTTCGAATTGCTTCTGGAATAACTTTTGCCAAAAGAAAAATTTAAAGTACAATCTCTAAAAGCAGAGGAGGTATATCAGGCAGTAATGTGTTTCCTGTGCAAGAAGAAGAAACTGAGATTAAAAAAAAAACAGCACTCATGTAAAAATATTGTATTGTGGCATATTTGGGATTTTAATCCTAATACCAGTACTGGGTTATCAAAGAACAGTACCTGGAAGTCACTTGCTGTGTATTTATGCACAATTGATGAACTTCATCTTCAGTGATATGCTCTGTCTCAAAACTTAAAATGGAGCATTTCAAAGAAAGAAATTTTGATAATTGACCTTCAGACTTCATAAACAGGAATACATGCAACGACACACATAGCACACAAACACATGCATGCACACACACACACTATATATATATATGTATATATATATATATATACAGCCCCACACAAATACATAAGTATATATATATATATATATATATTTGTGTGTGTGTGCATATACACAAAAGAGTCACTAAAATATAAGAAATTGAGTATGCTTGATGATATCCATTATTGAGGTAAATAGGAATTATTGCTTCACAGGAATCATAGTTGGTACTCCCTTTTTAAATCCAAACTCAAATAGCTGCATGGTTGTGCTGATTTTAATATGTTAAAGAGGATGAGTTAAAAGGAAGTTTTTATCATTTAGGCTTAGACATGGCCCATCTTTCTGTGACAGTTTCTTTAGAATATAGATATAAGTCCAAACATGATTGGAAAATGACAAAAAGTAACAATAAAAACAACATTTTAAATTATTCAATTTATAAAGGTGAGACAAATGGTCAGATGATTTATACATGGCTCCACTAGGATACTTATCTATAGCATGGATTTTTAGGTAATGATAAAGCAGCACTAAATTTAAGTGTTTCACTTTTGAAACAATATTCTAGAAGTTGTAGTGTTTGTAGATTTTATTAAAACTGAAATCCATGTCTTTATAATCTATAACATTGTATAACCAAAGAAATTATTAGAATGAAACATGGGCCTGAGCAATAAAACTGTGCCTTCCTCTATATGGGTTTCAGTTTATTTTCCTGGGTGGCTTTGGAACAGCCTCACACAGCTTAGGCTGGCTCTGGACTTTTTATGTGGTTGAAAATGAACAGGAACACCTTTGGGTACCACATCTCAAAACACTGGGGTGCAGATGTGAACTATTATATGTCACTCTTTTTTGAAGTAATAAAATTATCATTGCTAGTATTTTTATTGATTATACAGAATAAGAACTTTGTTACATTAAATCTTGGGAAAAATAATTCCGCAACAATCTCCTTATAGTTTAGCCCTGTGTATCCTACTAAAAATATCTGTATTCTAAACAACAAAACAAAGATACTGTGTGTTTTAGACAGAAAGCCTTTTTGTATGCAGAATATAACCTATAATTAAACCTATTATCATGGTAACAGAAATTATTCAGTGATAACTTATTTCCTCTCTTATACTTAAAAGCAACCATACTGAACATGTTATTTCTAATACATACAAATTATTGAATGCTATTAAAATAAAAGAATAGATCAAACATAGGTAGTATACTGATGCCCCTTTCTCTGAAGCCATTAATTGACTGTGGCACTTCATTGAGAAAGTTGAGCTGTATGATTTTTCCCGTCTACATTGGCATGACAATTGATGTCATTGCTCAAGTCTTATATCTTTATTAATGTGAAGTTAAAAACACTTTCAATGAATACATATAAAAGTAGAAATGAAACATTTTCAGTGCATGATGTATCTTTAGCCAGCTGTGAGGCATATGAACCACCTTGTAGGACACAGCAAGATATCTCCAAAGTTGCAAAACTGGTGCTTATTTTTAGAGTAACCAATAGTCATTAAATTGGACTTGTGGCTCACACAGTAAATCTGACCAACAATCCATGACTAGTAAGTCCATGGAACCTAGAGAAATAACTACTGCTGCCACTTTTCTAAGCCAGTATAATTGGTGACTGTATTAAAAACATTATTCTTAAACCCAGAGATACATGTAGCTTACCCCTTATTACAGAAGGCTTGTTTTTTTCTTCCATAAGAAAAGCCCATTACAAAATGCACAACTGGCCCCAATAAAGAATAATTGACTGTTAGGAGTCAAATTGACTGACACATCTACTGTATAACTGCTATACCTCATGCTCAAGGATCGACATAGAGGATGGTGTGCAGAGTGTAGAGAGGCCATGTATTCCGCTGTGTCATAGTGTGCTCTGTCTGTGACAGCGAGGCCATATCCACAAAATATCAATAAAACGTTCTCTTAATCAACACTTGAACAATGATGAAAGCAGTTTTCATGCCAGTCGGGATGGAAAGAAATTACACAAGGCCTCATCCTTAGATAAAGAGACATAGCAGTTAATGACTTCAAAGAGAAATTCATCATTTATTTATTTACTTTTATTTATTCATATTCTTCCCTCATATTTTATACCTCAACCATTTTCCTTTTGCTCCAATCCTAGTCTTTATCTCTCATCTCCACTTTGCCTCAGATTCAATCCCCTTTCCACCTTCCTTCAGAAAAGAGCAAGACTCTCAGGAATGTCAAGCAAACACAGCATAACAATCCATAAAAAACCAGTGACATAAAATCACATCAAGGCTGGACAAGGCAATCCAGTAGGAGGAAACAGATCTCACAAATACACAAAATGCCAGGACAGCTCTTCCACACTGCTAAGATTTCCAGTAGAGCACCAAGCTACTCGGCCATCACATATATGCAGAAGAATTAGGTCAGAGCTCCACAGGCCCCTTAATATCTGGGAACATCATGAGTCCCAGTCCATTAATTCTTTGTTCTGGTGATATGACCATGCTGGTTCATTTGATCCTTCCCATCCCATCTTGTGGAGACAATACTTCTGAAGTTCTACCTAATGCTTGTCTGTGGTCGAGGGTCTTGTAGCTGGGTTTATGTGCCGACCTCTCCATTGGAGTACTTACTTTGTTACTGGTTCAGGTTCCATGTCCACCATTACTAGGGGTCTTTTGCTAGCATCACTCTCCTAGACTCCATAAGGTTTACATTGCACTAGATTTCCACTTTTCCATGAAATGCCATTCAATTCTAGTTGTTACTCCCAGTATGTCTTCCCTCCCCTGTTCCTGATCTCACCTGTTCCCACTTCACCTAACCAAGTCCACTGGTGAATCTATTCTATTTTCCCTTCCAAGAGATCTTTCCATCCCCTTTAAGTACTCCTTGAAACTTAGTCTTCTTTGATCTGTGAACCTCAGTTTGTTTTCTTTTTTGAACCTTAGTTTTAATGTCTTTTATTTTACAGCTAATATCCAGTTATAAGTGAGTCTAAACCATGTTTCTCTTTCTGCTTCTCGATGATTTATTTTTCCTGATTCCATCTATTTTCCTATGCATTTGATGACATCATTGTTCTTACTAGCAGAGTAATACTCCATTTTGTAATTCTCCACATTATCTTTATCTATTCTTTTGTTGAAGGGCATCTGGGTTTTTATTTTCACTTTCTGGCTATTATGAATAAGGCTTCTATGAACTTAACAAAGCAATTGCCCTTGTGGAAGGATAGAGCAACCTTTGGGTATAAGCCAGGAATGACTGGATCCTGAAGTAGATAGATTTCAAATTTTCTGAGAAACTGCTATGAAGCCTTCCAAAATGGGTGTACAATTTTGTACCCCCACCAGCAATGGAGGAGGGTTTCCCTTGGTACACATCTTTGCCAGCATGAGCTGTCACTTGAGTTTTTGAACATGGCTATTCTGACAGGTGTAGGATGGAATTTCAAACTTGTTTTGATTTACAGGGAAGTTTATTCATCCTCAGGGTCAATCCCAATTTATTATCTGATATAAACATAACAAATATAAATACAAACAACTGAATTGACTCAGAGGGTTATATATGTGAAAGAAAAATTACTCAAGAACAAGCAGTTCTGAATTTGAAGGCGACTCATGGGAAGGATATATGATGAGCTGGAGTGGTAGAAATGATGTACATCACACAGTCATTTATGAAATTAACAAAATAATTAGGTAAATGAATATATGGTGCTTAAAACTTAATGATTGATAGGAATAAATTATAAAATATAATATTTCAGTAATTTCTTAATTCTAATAAGTTTGTATTTATTCATGCATTTATATGTATATATCTGTAGTTATATATGTAGTGTATATGATATACACAGTTATACACATCTTATGTTGTAAGTACCAAATATAAATAGAGTGAATTTAGTTTCACGATTTTATCATGACCATTGTCTAATGTTAAATTTAAGACTAGATAGATGGCTTAGTCTGAAGACCTGATTTTGGAACCTTAGAACACCTGGAAATGCTACCCATGGCTGCATGCATGTGCATCCGATAGCTAGGGCAATGGTGGTGGACCAGTAGACTCCCTGGAGCATCTACATACTTACATTCACATGAACAGAGACATGTAAACAAGACATTACTCACACATTCCGTTTTTAAATGATGTTTCATTTATTTGTAGTCTTTTAAGTAAACTATTCCTAGTGTATTGATGTCTTTGTCTAGGAATCATTGTCTCACTTCATTGTCATAGTTGCTCATAACCTCAGGACTAACTGGATAGAATTATCATTCTGATTCAAACAACGCAAAGAGATTTGGAGATTTATTGTGTTCATGACTTAAGTAATCTCACACTCTAATGACCTGTGGTTTTAAATAATACTTGCATCTTGATTACTTGATTGTGAAGAGTCAAGAGCAATCATTCTCCTAAACACTGAAGTTACACATCTAACTACACAGAGGCTCCACTAGGCAATATAGTAAGGACAGAACCAACAAAATATCCAAAAGCAAATAAAAAGCTTTTGAACAATGGCCTCATATACATTTATATCATGAATGAAATGTAAACATTGCCAACATAGAAGATCTTTTTAAAGATGTATGAGTACTTTATATGATTCTTAAATCTTGTTTCTGATGTTACAAGCAGAAACACAACATTAGTTAAAGTCTTATTGTATCATTCAAAATATATGATCCCTGATAAATCTCACAATGAAAGTCATAGCCCACTTGCTATACCATATCAATTTCCACATAAGTTCATTTCTCTTCTCTTTTAAACCTTCTCTCCTTTAATCCAGTCAGTATATCCTTAATACTGGGGCAGCAAACAGTTATACAGATGATGAAAGGTGAAAGAGAAGAAAACCAAAAAGAATGTACAGACAAATCCAACAGCAAAATAGATGACACAGAACAACAGCATGTGGATTAGAGAGAACAGACATTTATTTGTTACATATTGATATGCAGCAGTTTTTTTTTTCCTCAAAAAGCACTCTGAGAGCTGGCATTTGAAAAGGACACTAAGCTTTCATTGCATGTGTTTGCATGTTAGAATAGTGAAAGTAGTCAGCTACCAGTAATTTAACATGGTTTTAAATGAATGTTATTGTTTAATTTGCAAATAGCTCTGTGAATTCACATCTAACATCAGTATATAAGTATTTTGCTATGTTTCTCAAAGTTGTAAGTTTTTAATCAAATTTCTCCAAGCTGACAAAACATTTGTTTTAGACTAAAATTTTTGTTCCTCCTAACATTGTCCTGTAATCACATGTATTTCACAGATACATAGTTTCTGGAGTACTAGTGAGAATGTTCAATATTGAGGAATTGTGATGATTTTAGTGCTGATTGCATATGATTCATTTAAATAAAACTTATGTTAATAGTTAGGATTGACAGATGCTGGTCATTACAGAACTGGTCATTGCATCTTCATCATCTTCATCAGTGGCACTCTGAAAGTTATTAGGATTTGCAGCATTTGAGACAATAGGCAGGGCAAGACAACACAATTTCAAGAAATATTAAGCCTGCATCTTGTTGAATAGAAACAATCAAATTGAGATCTAACTGGCAATAAAAGCAGGAAAGAAGGAGAGAGGGATGGAGGGAGAGACAGAGAAAGAAGTTCAGGGATTTATTCATCATATAGATGCTAGATGTTTCTTCCAGTATATCATTAAGGTGGATGAGGGAAATTAAAAAAAATACAGTACAAACATCATCCAGAGTTTTCTAATTAATCGTTGAGTTACATCATGATATAATCTGTGCTACAAGCAAAGCTAATAACACACATTAAAGTGACTATGCTCATTTTATAACATAAGTTTAGGAACCACCTCAGAAGATGGAAAAGATATATTAAAATAGTCAGAGGCAATGAGTTCTGCTGGGAAGGAATATTTTCTCGTCAGGACAGAAATGTGCAACTTACAAATGTATAGCAACTGTAGTTGACCTTTACATGGTCAATCCAGCCTACATTCCAGCATAAAAGGGCAGGGGCTCATGGTCCCAAATATCACTGAAGAGCTCTGGGCAATTTATGTCTATAGAGTAAGAGTAAGAGTATATGAATTTATATATATTTATATAAGAAATATGTATATTTCTTTTTAAATTAAAGAACATTACTTATTCAAAAACATAACAGGAAAATAACTTTAGGTTATTTTTTAATAATTTATTCCAATATAATACTTCTGCATATATATGAAGCTGAATGTGAAACTTGGCATTTCATAATGGTTTGGTTTGTAATGAGAAAATGGGACCCTTCCTATGACTTGATCTAACATGTCCCATTAAACTATTTTTCCAGACAAAGAAAAATTTCCCATATTTTCTCTCTCATTTTTAACTTTTGAATTATTTCTATTTGTATTTGAATATTATAGTTTTTTCTTTGATCAAGTTTATTGGATATTTTTATTTACATTTCAAATATTATTCCCCTTCTTGGTTTCCTCCATAAGCACCCTATCCTATCTCACATCCCCCTTTTTATGAGAGTTTTTCACCTCTCCAACTACACTCCTTCCTTCCCTGACATTTCCCTACACTAGGGGGTTCAGCCTTGGCAGGACCAAGGGCTTCTCCTATTTTTGGTGCCCAACGAGGGCATCCTCTGCTACATAGAGGAACTGGAGCCATGAGTCTGTCCACGTGTACTCTTTTGGTAGTGGTTTAGTCCCTGGGAGCTCTGGTTACTTAGTATTACTGTTCTTATGGGATTGCAAGCCCCTTCGACCCCAAAGTGCAGATGATTCAGTCCTTCTTAAAAGGGGGAATAAAAATATTCATAGTTGGAGTTATGGAAACAAAACTTGAAGCAGAGACTGAAGGAATGACCATTCAGAGCCTGCCCCACCTGGGGATCCAACCCATATATATATACACTCACCAAACGTAGACAACATTGATGAAGTCAAGACATACATGCTGACAGGAGCTTGGTATAGCTGTCTCCTGAGAGGCACAGCCAGAGCATGACAAATACTGAGGCCATTGCTAGCATTAAACCATTGAACTGAGAACAGGATCTCCCATTGGAGGAGTTAGAGAAAGATTTGAAGGAGCTGAATGTTGTATTTTTATAAGTCTTTGTCCCTTTCTTATCTATGTGGATGTTATATGCCAATATCCTCTTGTATTATGAAAAGTATTACCACATATAACAGAATACCACCTCTCTGTTGGGACTCTCTAGAATCACAGAACTTATGGAATATTTCTCTATGTTAAGGAAATATATTGAAATGACATAACAGACTGCAGTCCACCTAACCAACAATGGGCAACTGTGCCTGGGAAATCCAAGAGTATAGTAGTTGCTTAGTCCCACAAGGCTAGTTGCTTCAACTGGTCTTCACTATAAGGTGAAATCCTAAGGATGTAGATTCTAACAGATTTGCTGGTAAATACGTGCAAGCAGGCAGGCAAGAAAGCTTTTCTTCTTCCAGTGCCCTCATGTAGGGCTCCAGCAGAAGGTGTAGGCCAGATTAAAGGTGTATACCACCATGCCTGTTCTTTACTTACGTTATCCCAGGCTGGTCTTGACCTCAGAGATCTACTTGCCTCTGTCTTCTGGGGACAAAACTATGTGTCACCTTTCTTCAGCTTATGCTTCAAGATCCATATCAAAAACCTGTGTCTTCTACCCTCAAGATCTGAATCACAAGTGTGACTTCCATTTCTGGATTGTAATTCATTCCAGATATAGTCAACTTGCCAACTAGGAATTAGTCATCATAACATCTTTTATATTAGAGTAAAAGTACCTTAATAAAATCACTATATAAATCATTTTCATTCTCAAGTGAATACTTAATAGCTTATCTCTAACTTTTCCACACTGTTCAATGTATGTAACAAAAAGGATCAATATTGTTGGAAAAAGTTGTAAACAGATTGTTAAATTTAGTCAGTTGTTAGTCAGTTTTCTGTGTCTCAATGAAGAGAATTTTGTCATAATTTTCAGTTTAGTTCCAAATGATGACTTTGTAATAAGTAACCTTCAAAACTTTATTCAATTTAATTCCCTAAACAGAAGCTTAGAAAAAGTAATGTTAAAAATTAGAATTGTATATGCCATGTCTCTGAAGTCATCATTTTAACACTGAATGATTGAGCCCAACTTTTTAAAATTCTTTGAAATTATTTAACTTCTAGAATTAGGGAAAGTTTGTCAAGTCAGAATTGTTCTCTGTCTCACTGTCTCTGTCTCTGTCGTTCTGTCTCTCTGTCTCTCTCTCTGCCTTTCTCTTTCTGTATCTGTCTCTGTCTGTCTGTCTGTCTCTCTTTCTCTCTCTCTCTCTGTATATGTGTGTGTGTCTGTGTGTGTGTGTGTGTGTGTGTGTGTGTGTGTATTTGAGGAAAAGAGGAACAGAGAGAGGGAAAGAATGAAAAAAGACAGGGAAAGAGAAGGAGGAAGAGAGGCAAAGAAAGAGGGAATGCTAAAGCTATCAGAAATAGGAAGGACAGACACATTCTGTATAAGTTTGTCATAATTGTCATTTTTCAATTTTTATGAAAACCTAGATATATATGAGAAAAAGGAACCTTAACTGAAAAATCGTTTTCTTAATGTTTATTTGTGGTTATCTCTGTGTGTTATTTCTTGATTACTGATTGATGTGGGAGAGAGCAGTCTTTTATCCTTGAACAGTTTGGCCTGATTTATATAATAAAAGTGTCTGGACAAGCCTTTGGAAGTAAGCCAATAAGTAGCATTTCTCAAGGTTGGTTTCTGCTTCAGTTCTTGTCTCTATATTGTTGATTGTATCTCCACACTAACTTCTCTCAATGGTGATTCTGGCAAGGAAGTATAAACCAAATAAACCATTTCTTCTATCAAGCTGTTTTTGGCCAATGATATTTATTATAGCAATGAAACACAAACGAGGACAATGTTACACATAATACCAGAAACAAAATACACATCATTTTATTGAAAATTTTCAAAAAATATTAAAGATGATTTTGGTAGCAAAAAGGACTGTAATATGTTTAAATTGACATTAAGTTTAAATTGTTTGCTATATTTCAAGACTGAAAAATAATCTTAACATATTTAGAGTATTAGAAAATAATTATTAGGTAACTTTCTACTATAGAAACCTACCAGAAGAATTAGAAAATAAGAATTGAGTTCTATACAGTTAAATTCTCTATTTTCAGAGATTTGTTTAAAAATTGCTATGGTTACAAAAGAAAAGAAGACAGGAACTGGATGTAGATCTCTCCTAAGAGACACAGCCAGAATACAGCAAATACATAGGCGAATGCCATCATTAAACCACTAAACTGAGAACTGGACCCCTGTTGAAGGACTGAAAGAGCTTGAAGGGGCTTAAGACCCCATATGAACAACAATGCCAAGCAACCAGAGCTTCCAGGGACTAAGCCACTACCCAAAGACTATACATGGACTGACCCTGGGCTCCAACCTTATAGGAAGCAATGAATAGCCTAGTAAGAGCACCAGTGGAAGGGGAAGCCCTTGGTCCTGCCAAGACTGAACCCCCAGTGAACGTGATTGTTGGGGGGAGGGCAGTAAGGGGGGAGTATGGGGAACACCAATAGAGAAGGAGAGGGGGAGGGGCTGGGGGGATGTTGGCCCAGAAACTGGGAAAGGGAATAACAATCGAAATGTAAATACCCAAGTTAATAAAGATGAAAAAAAAAAAAGAAAGGCACATTGAGGTAAAGCATTATTAATTACTGGATCAGCAACTGTAGGAGCAGAGATGATCCTACATGATGTAGAGGGGAGTGCGGTGACCTTGAAGTTTTCCTGTAAATTCAGTGACACAGTATGAGAAATGTGCAGTTTTGCAAGTTGCTAAAGCAGACATGGGGATGAAGAAACTTCTGACTAAGAACAATCAAATGAATAAGAGAAAACTTTTCCTACCATGCAGTCCTGCTTCAGTGTCTGTAAGTAGGAAAGATTTGTAAACTTCAGTTCACAAAGAAGCATGGAGAAGTGTGAGTGATGAAGCTTAAATTCATGCTCAGCATCTTTCTTACTCGCAAAAACTATCACTTCTGTCATAATTTATCACTCACTGAATCAGCCCTCATTTTATTGGACTTTCTATATGATGTCATTAGATACATGCTGTTTGATAGAATTCCAATAGTACATGTATAAGTTCATCGATGATTATGTGAATTTATTTTTTTGATTGATTGAAAAAGTTATTTAAACAACTTGAACTACCATACAGTAGTTTTATGATAAATCTATGTTTCTTTAGCTGCAGTAGATGAAACTAACAATATATATTTTGTTCCATTTTTTAATCTTCCATTACAGACGAGAATAATATCTATAATCTTGCTATGTCTGTTATGGCTCATTAGTCACAGGAAAAAATAGACAGCTCTATGGGGAATGGTTCTAACAAAATTCATCATGGCCTCTAAAAACAGCACAGACCAGATATCCTATTAGTGTTGTGCCAGGAGCTTGATCATTAAAAGTGAAGGATGGTGGGTTAATGAATTTATATAAAGACGGTTCTTGGATTCACATATTTCAAATTAACATCAATCAGTCAATTATACACGTGATATTGACTTACTTCACACTCTGCCCTTGAGCAGGTTGGAAACACAAATGCAAAGGAGAATGAGAATTATGATGGATCTGCAGATTCCTCATTTAAATCCTAGTCAATTCTTTGTCTCTCGTAGATGCAGAACCCAAAATTTAATTAAAATAACCAATTCTGAAGAAGCATGATTTATCACTCAGCAGTTATAGAAAAAACATAAATTAACAACAACAAAATCCTGAAGGGATAAAATGTGAGGCCCCATAACCTGTCATTTGACACTCCTCTTTCCTAAAGTATACTGACAGATTTCCAGAAATCAGTGACAAAAATCATCCTAAATATGCACAGAGCAATAGTAGCATGTGATAAATATACCCTTAATACTACGGCTTTTATTGATACAGCTAATTTCTATTTCTATCGTCTTTTCTATTTCTGTATTTAATACATTTATATGTCTAATTTCATTAACAGTGCAACATTTTAAATATAGTTGTGTAGTAGAAACCTCTTAAACTTATTTAAAATATTTGATAGGTGTTATGAGTAGCACGTGCATACTGCTACATTGACCTCCAGTCTGTTTTGATAATAAATAAGGCATAATTAATCAATGTCACTTTCTTGCAGTTTTTATTAAGCTAAGCTATGGAAGTAAATTTTAGCATTTTAATTCATCTGAGGAAAGTGTGCAATTCATTGGTACAATCATAAAATATGTGATATATGCTAAATATGAAATTTAAAAAGGTGCCAAACAAATAACGCACCCATTTGGATATTCTTACTTCACTAAGTTGTTAAAAGAATTCTATCTTGAATTTTCTTTTTAGACAGATATTAGGAGTGTTTGTGAGTAAAAACAAGATTACTTAAGTCTTGGGTACTGATCACAAGTATTCTAATAGTAAATCCTACAAATCTGTAAATTTTAACACTACTCAAGCTGTGCCAAGCAAATGTTAACACTGGGTGGAGAGAAATCTTCCTAGTACGGAAGCATAGGGACTAATGAAGGAGACACAATTCCTGAAAACCTTTCAGTTTGTTAGGGGAGTTATCACGTAACTATTCTTTCATTATTTCATTGTTTGTTTATTACAGTAAACACAGTTGAGCTTATATGAATCCTAAATATATGGTAAAGAGTGTGGCCGAACAGTTCATATTAACTGGACACCTTCCCTACTATGCAGGCACTCCTGATGGACGACATCTTCTCAAGCTGCAGTTTTCTCTGCGTATGTTCTTCTCATTCTTTTCCCTATTCCAACTTTGACTAAACCTGATTAAACAAAACAAAACATACATACAAAGAAACAAACAAACAAAAAACCTGGCATGTATTTGGTAAAGCACGTCTCAGTTGTTGGAAATATGAAACTATTGGTAATTTGATTCACTACTGTGAGGTAAGATAATAAATATTTTATGCATTTATGGAGTTACAATTGCCATTCCAAATGAAAGAGAAACTCAAATGAATAAGACAATTCCTTATTTGCTCTAAACGTTCAGAAAGCAACCAGCACTGTTGGCTAATATTTTTGCATATTACTAGCTCATATTTCACATGGCATAAAAGGAAAATAAAACTAAATAAAAGCAGTACTTACTAATTTGAATTTTAGGAAATAATCATCTTTATTTTCCTTTGAAAATTTAATGCACACATTATTTTTGTGCCAAAAAGTACCATACTTGAGTATATTTTAAAACGTATGTATATTGATTTTTGTGCATTTAAATCATTCCATAGTCGTAGACAACTACTTATGCTGGTTGCCACAAAATGAATGAAACTATAAAATACAAAGCTAAAGCTATGAGTCTTGCTGGAGAGTGATCAGAAATTCTTCGAGAATGAGGCAATTGTTCTCAGTTGTCTGTGTAATGAAAATCCTAAGTTTTCAGTGACCCTAGGAGTCTTATACTTCTTTAGTTATCCCTTGAGTAGTAATCACAGAAAATGAGAAAAATAAAAAGAAGAAATGTCTCTAATATAAACCCTTAGAAAATGCATGTGTTTGGCATGTATTTACTGAAGGAGGGAGACAGAGGTAGTGAAAATACTTAGCATTTGTTGAGTTCTACTGTAAGACAGGCATTTCCCTGTTAATCCTGTATTTGAATTACAAGTATCTTTTAGATGAGTCATCCCTTTTCTGTGCTATACTGTGAAACAAAATAGTTTTCTCTTCATACATAAAGATATATTTGTATGTTCTTTCAATTCAAGTATGTTTACTAGATTCAGCGAGCAAAGAAATGTCCACTATTTTGAGTAAATAAGAGAATCATTATGAGAATCTGGTAATACAGATTTTTCTCTGAACTTTAATACTGTTAAAAGCAATTAAAATTTTCCATTGTGAAATACAAGGTTTTACATTTAATATTGATAGAAAATAAGATATGGAAATTTGCAATTCACATAAACCTCCACCTAATTTGAAATTGGTCTTTGAAATAAATGTGTATGTGCATAGGTAAATATTAAAATATGTATTAAATTACAGTTTTGACTGATTGCTTTTAAATAATCTAGTGGTACCCTAATGCATTTAAAAACAAATAAACAAAAAACATTGTGTTGAGTTCAATTACATGCTTATATGAGTTACTTTGAAGGATTTAAAATTTCATTTTAATTTGCTTTGTATTATGCTTAATGAAGGTTAAAGATTTTCAATTCCTCAAAAGTTAAAGGAAAAAATTAAACTCAAAACTGGGGTTATTGTTTTCCTTTGCACATTTTCTTAGTTGAGATGCAGTTAACTAAGCTGCATAGATTTCCTTATTAGCATAACCGAGAGAGGTTTGCAGTGCTGCTGAGAAGCTTTCTGATCAACTGCTATATTGTAATTTCTTACAAAATAAATTATATATACATGAATATTTCCGTTTTGTGTTATCAAAGCCAATTACAATGGTAATGTGAGAGACAACTGACAAAGCATTCCAATAAGAGTTTAAGCTTTACCTAACTCACCAATGATCTTTCCTTTTCATTTATCACTTCATGCTGCATTTGATCACATGACATTTGAAGTCATCTGTTGCTATAGAAATATATCATTCATAGAATACAAATATTCCTTTTGGAACTAAATAAATTAAGTCAATAAATTTTGATTTTATTTTTGTCTCATTATCTTTAGACACTAATAAGTACTTTTCATGAGTTGGCAGATTTAGTTTTAAAAAAGGGACACAAAAGCCTAAATTATCCTTATAAACCAGTACTTTATAAACCATTAGTTTTTCTCTTGCTTTTTTTATTTAATATATTCACTTATTCACTTTATCACCCAATATGAGTCATTCCTCTCCTACCTGTACTTCCTCTGGTAAGTGCTCCTCCCATTCCGCCTAGAAGGGGAAGCCCCCATTTGGGTGTCAATTCCCCCTCTCCTTCCAAACCCTCACCCTCAACACTCCATTGTCCTTCCCACACACAGACTGCACATTAAGTTGCTTTGGGACTAGAAACATTATCTCCCTCTCTCTGAGGCCAGAAGAGGCTGTCCATTTATGGGTGGAGGATTCATAGGCAAGCAGGTAGGCAATATGTTCAGTGAGAGCACCTGCTTCAATTTTTAGGGGGACTCACATAAAGACCATGATGCTCATGTGCTTTATTTATTCAGGGGGCCTAGGTCCAGCCTGTGCTTCTTCTTTGGTTGATGATTCAGTCTCTGGGAGGCCCAGGGACCAGGTTACTTGACTCTGTTGGTCTTCCTGTTGAGTTTTCTTCGACTCCCTCACTCTTTCTCCCAACTCTGTGTAACACTCTCCAAGCTCTCCCTACTGATTGAATGCAAGTTTCTGGATTTCTTTCCATTGGCTGCTTGGTTGAGCCTCTTAGAGGACCATTTTGTTAAGTCCCTATCTGTAAGCATAGGTCAGTATCATTAACAGATTCGGGTATTGGTTCTTGCCCAGGGGATGGGTCTCAATATGGGGAAGTCATTGGTTGGTTATTCCCTCAGACTTGATCTATTTTTGTCTCTGCACATTGTATAGTCAGGACAAATTTTGGGCCTGAGGCTTTGTGGGTAGACTGCTGTCATTTTCCTTCCACTGGGAGTCTAGTCTGGCTATGGAAGTGGCCACTTCAGATCCATATCCCTCCCATATCTAACTAGGAATCTCAACTAGAGTCACCTACTTAGTCCCTCTAGGGTCTCTTACCATCTCAGTTCTCTCTGGCACATCCTCACCTCCTAGCTCATTTCCCTTCTCTCTCACCTACTTGCCCTACATATGATCCCCTCTGTGTCCCCACACACCTCTCCATCCCTTCTAGCCAGTTCACTCCTTCTAGTAACTTGTGATATCTATTTTGTTTCCCCTTCTGAGAAAGACTCAACCTTCTTCCCTTGTGCCCGTTTTTATTGAATTGCGTATGTTGATTATATAGCACTGTTATCCTGTACTTTATGGCTAATATCTACTTATAGGTGAATACTATGCATATTCTTTCAGGTCTGGGTTACCTCACTCAGAATACTTTCTAATTCCATCCCTTTGTCTGTGACATTCACAATGGTCTTTTTTTAAATAGCTGAGTAGTATTCTGTTATGTACATATATCACATTTTCTGTATCCATTCTTCAATTATGAGGCATTTATGTTGTGACAAATAAAGCTGCTATACACATAGTTGAACAAGTGTCCTTGTGGGATAATGGAGCATCTTTAGGGTGTCTGCCAAGGAATGGTCTACTTGGGTATTGAGGTAGAAGTATTCCCAGTCTTCTGAGAAATGGGCAATTGATTTCCAGAGTGGTTGCAAAAGTTTCCACTCCCACAAGCAGTGAAGGAGTGCTCCCCTTGCAATACAACCTTGCCAGCATGTGCTGTCCTCTCAGTTTTTGATCTTAGCCATTCTGATAGTTCTAAGGCACAGTCTGAGAGTCATTGGGATGTGCATTTTATTGATTACCAAAGACATTGAACAATTCTTTATGTGTTTTGCAGTCATTCAAGATTCCTCTGTAGAGAATTCTGGTTAGCTTTGTACCCCATTTTTAATTAGGTTATTTAGGTTTTTGATGTCTAATTTCTTGAGGTCTTTATATGTTTTGGATATTATCCCTCTGTTGGATGTAGGATTAGTAAAGGTCTTTTCCCAGTCTGTAGGCTGTCATTTTTTTCCTGTTGACAGTGTCCTTTGACTTACAGAAGCTTTTTGTGAGGTCCCATTTATTAATTCTTGACCTTAGTTAGTACCCAAGCCATTGGTGTTTTCTTCAGGAAGTTGTATCCTGTACTGATGAGTTCAAAGTTATTGCCCATTTTCCTTTTGTTTTTTTACTAAGTGTGTCTGTTTCTCTTGTGCAGGTTGATAAATATGGACCTATTTGTGCTTTTCTATATCTATCATCGAGTTAGAAAAGAACCATTTGTTGAAGAAGCTTTCTATTTCCCATTTTGGTTTATTTGTTAAAATTTAAGCATCTGTAAGTATACGGCTTATCACTTGGTCTTCAGTTCTTTTCCATGGATCCAGATGTCTGTTTCTATACCAACACCAGGCAGTTTATATTATTATTGCTGTTTTGAACAGCTTGAAGTCAGGAATATTGATACCTCCAGAATTTCTTTATCGTTCAGGATTATTTTAGCTATGCTAGGTTTTTTATTTGTTTGTTTTCCCATATGAAGTTGAGAAATTTTCTTTCAAGATCTGTAAAAATGGTATTGGAATTTTGATAGGAATTGCATTGAATCTATAGGTAGCCTTTTGTACAGTGCTATTTTCACTTATTTAATCCCACTGATTCATGAGCAAAGGAGGTCTTTCCACTTCTGATATCTTACTCAGTTTCTGCAGAGACTTGAAGTTTTTGTCATACTGGTCTTTCACTTGCTTTGGTAGAGTTATACAAAGTTATTTTATGTTGTTTGTGGCTGTTGTGAAAAGGTACCATTTCACTAACTTCTTTCTAAGCCTACATACTTCTTGTATATGAAAAAAAGTAATGATTTCTTTGAGTTAATTTTGTATCCAGCTATCTTGATGAGTGTTTTAAAATCAGGTTTAGGAATTCAGTAGTAGAATTTTGGAGGTCTCTTATGTATACTTTGACTTCTTCCTTTCCAATTTGTATCTCCTTCACCTCCTTTAGTTGGCTTATTGTTTTATCTAGAAATTCCAGTAGTATATTGAAGAGATATGGAGGGAATAGACAGTCTTGTCTAATCCTCGAATTTAGTGGAAATGCTTTAAATTTCTCTGCATTTAGTTTGATCATGATTATTGGCTTGCTTTAAACTGCCTTTATTATGTTTAGGTGTACCTCTTGCATCCCTGCTATCTTGAAGACTTTTATCATTGAGGGGTCCTGAGCTTTGGCAAATGCTTTTTCAGCATTTGATTAAATGATCCTATTTTTTCCAGTTTCCCTATATAGGGATTACATTGATGGATTTTCATATATTGAGCCATTTCTGTATCCCTAAGATGAATTCTACTTAATCATGGTATATGGGATCTATGATGTGTTCTTTGATTCAGTTTGGCCATATTTTATTGAGTAGTTTTTCATTAATCTGTGTAAGAGAAATTGGTTTGAAATTCTCTTTGTTTAATTTTTATGTGGGTGGGGTACCAGGGAGATTTGTGGTTTCAGAAATAAATTAATCCTATGGATTTCAGTGTTATTTTTGTCTCATTACCTTTACATAGTTGTAAGTAACTTTTTGTGAGTTAGGAGATTTAGTTTTAAAAAAGGACTGCTGTTTAAGAGAAAAGGTGAATGGCCCAGTCTTACAGTCCTCTATAAACCATTAAGTTTTTTTAATTATTGCATATTTTTATTATTCCTAAGAAATTCACTACAATCCACTTCTAAAATGTTTAGAGGAAAAAGATGAACTTATAAGAAAAGAATTCTGTATATAACCAGTTGTCCCACATTAGACTGAAGGGGAAAATATTTAATCAACACATATTATAAAAAGCAAAAATCCCTTATTTTTGTAGAAAATAATTCTTTTTTCATACAATATATTCTAATCATGGATTAGTCTTACCTGTATCTTCCAAAATCCTTTCCACCTTCCATCCATTAACTCTAATTTTTCAGTTTCCCTCTCTTTCATTTTGTAAAATGAAACGGGTAAAACAACAAAAACAAAAATCAAATGTAACAGACCTGCCCTCTGCAAAACCATGTTCAAAAAAAAATGAAAAAAAAATATCACGCATACACACACACACACACACACACACACACACACACAAACACACACACACACACACACACCTGTGCACATTATAAAAATAAAATGTCGGAAATTATTATATATGAAGAAAGAAGTAATGTCAAAAAACTTCACCCCAAATATGAGATAAATTATTTCCAAAAATAGCATTGAATTTCTTTTGTGTTGGTCATATTGGCATCGCGCCAATACTTATACAATAGCTTATACACTCAATGAGACTACATTGAAAAATTAGATTTTATTTGCAAGTGATTGTGTACTTTAAATGGTTTCTTTGCAAAGAATTGGGATTCATGTATACCTTTCCCACTTAGCCTTGGGCACCTATTTGGCTTGAACCTGTGCCAGCTCTCAAGTATCTGGAAGACATTATTTTCTTATACTCTTTGACCCATCTCCTCTGGATCTATCTTACCCTTGTCTTTTGTTCCACATAGCTCTCTGAACACTGAAGTGATGTGATTCCTGCATCCCATTTAAGACTGAATGTTCCAAGGGCTCTCATTCTCTGAACTTTGTGGAGTTGTAGGTTTCTCATTTAACCTCTCACATGCTGCAGAGAAAATTTTTCTTGTGAAAGTTGAGCAAGACACTGATCTATAGGTCTTTAAGAGTATATTTATTTCTGTTCCTTTAGCAGAATAGTAGTATTTGGTTTTCCTATAAATAAATGACCTATCTAGTCTCAGGTTCTTTTCCACATGAGCATAAGTTCTATCTCATGTAAAGGTGCTTAAATCCAACCAGATAGTGGTTGCTTATCCCCACAATATTTGTGCCACCAATACATCAGCATATCATGCAAATGGGTCACTACTGTAGTTTGATGGCTTTATAGGATTCATATATGGGTTAATGGTTATGTTTTTCCTCAGGTGCCATGCAGAATACTTTCCAACATTATGAACACTAGTCAATAGTGAGAAGGCTTTATGAGGTATCATTTCAATTCATCCATGTTCATACAGATATATAAATGTCTTCTGAATTGGGCGTCGTACCATCAGTTTATATAATGAAATATTTGGCAATAGAAATAGTCAAGTCTTGTTTGGAGGTTTTAACGGGGCCCCTTGAGCCAACAACTCAATTTGACTCAACCCCTCCCTTGTAATGAAGATTCACATTTGGAATAAGATGTCTGTTTGGGGGCTTTGTCTCCTCTGTTATTGAGTGATTAGAATGATTCTGTATATAGACAGAGAAAGGAGATTTATTAGAAAGATTTACAGGCTGTTGGCCAGCTAATCCTACAATGGTTGCCTACAAAATGAAGATCCAAGAATCTAGTAGTTGAACAATTCATGAAGCTAGATGCTACCTCAGGATATACCAAATTGCCAAAGATGAGGACCCTAATTCCAGTGAATTAATGGGCTTCTAGACTAGATGAGGGCAAGTAGATAAAAAGAAGATTCCGTCTTCCTTGTACTTTATATAGGAAACTGGTAGAATGTAAGATCCAAATTGAAGGTGGTTTTCCAACCTCAAAGGTTTTCAATAAAAGCTGGTCTTTGACTTTAAATAATTTAATTAAAAAAATCACAGGTTGTCCAGTCATTTGAGTTTTAGTTAATTCCATATATAATCAAGTTAACATTCAAAAGTAGCCTTCACATGTCCACTGCTTGTTAACTTGATACAAAATTAAATCTCTAATGTCAGGCTAAATTTTCACATGAAACAATACCTATATCAAAATTGTACTTAAATATGAAATAAATATCCCTTGTACAACCACAACTATATTATAAATCTGGAATAGATGGCAATGACCATTAAGGGACACTCTTTTAGTGTCTCAAACAAAAGTGTGATAATTATTTGTATTACTTTAATTGATGTTACATCACAAGATAAACAAATTGAAGGGAAAAAACACAAATATAGGCACAAAGTCAGTCTTACTATAATCCAACACAATATTTACGTTAATTATAATCCTCAGTTTAGCAACTGGTCAAGTATCCTTAGCTGGTAGTTATACTTACATTTCTCTATTACCCATTCTGTGTTTCCTCCACCCTCATCAAGCATCTCAGAAGGTCTTAGCTCTTTTCTTGGAGGAATGAGCCATACCTCCATTCCTGACATATCTGTGATTATTATCATTCTGTCTGGATTTGACTGTTGTAGTTTCCCATTGACTTTAATCACAGGATACCATAGTACCAAGTGCTCTATAGGAGTTAATGAACAACACACATAATTTTTTAACCCCCATTATGTAGAAGAAAAATAATTGCCCTGTGGTAAAGCTGATTAATCAACCCTTCTAACACTGTTATTCTGTTAGTTAACTTGAAATGGCCAAGGATAAGTGTGAGCTTCCAGTTCAATGAAATGTTTGTTGTAACTCGTGGCAAGAGTGATTCCCCTGTCAAGAATCAAAACATCTATGTCAACAGATATTAAGATCACAGAAACAGGAAGCAAAACTTTTCCTAGTGGACCATTAGGTGATGGTGAGGAAAACTGTTCCATTTTTTAACCCCTTGATTATAGGACCCAAAGTCCTGGATATAATATAAAGTGTCCCATATATTGGATGCAGGAACAAAGCACATACTACCTGCTGATAAACCTTGTGTTAGCTCTTCAGTCTCTTGCTATTAAGTTGGAGCAGTAACTGTGTCTTCAAAATCCATTTCTCCTTTATACTGGACCAAAATGGTAGGCATGGTAGACCAGTAGATTTCCTGGTAGTGCACACATTGTCATACTCCTCTCACTATGAAATGAGATCATAAGTTAAAATGAATACTGTGTGGATACCATGTTGATACAAAAGGCATTTTATGAATCCATGTATACTGGTTTTATCAGAAGCATTACATGCAATATAGGAAAATTTATTACAAAAATAAATACATACTTCAGAAAAGACAGAGTACTGTACATTCCACAAAAAGGGGGCACAATGTAGACAAGCTGACACAAGATTGTTGAGTGGTGAATGGTGCCATGGCTGAGGCTCTGTGCTGTTCTCCCTGTTGGCAGGTTTGGAACTCAGCATCAGTTTTAGCCAGATCAGATTTGGTCAGGGAAAGTCTATATTTTGAAGCCCATGAATAACCCCCATCCCTTATCCATAGACTCAGCATGATCCAGTTCTGTTCCTTCTATCATCATTCTACTCTTAAGAAACACTCTCACCCTTTTGCTCCAATAAATAGGCAAACTCATTAACCTCTTTAGTAGTGTAGCATACATACTCATGTATTACACTATCTGGTTAACTTCTAGTAGTCTACTTAGGCTTAGGTCTGGTGATAGGAAGAGTAAAGTAGTGGTGGCATCTCAGGAACATCAGCATAGTCTTGCCTAGAACTTCCTTCAAAGAAAATCACTGCTATTTTAGCAAACAATGAAAGATTATTCTCCTCAGTCAAACAAAGGCAATGGCTTAGGGTGTGTTGGTGTATGAGTAAGTCGTCTGCTGGAGGTGCAGAGACTATTTTCTCAAGTAAGTTGACACTTAACAATCTGAAGGCTTAAAGTTCTCAGTTTCAAGTCCATGCATAAGTTGTCCATTACAAGTTGTTTTTTCAGTTAATGTTCTACTTTAAGGATTGATACCCTCCAAGGCTGGGACTTGAAACTTTGTTTTAATTCAGTCAACCTTATAAACAGGGTTTCTGTCTGACTTTTTGTGACTTGCTCTCCATGGCTGTCAAAGAAAAGATCCTCTGCCAGGGCACACTTTAAAATTTTTCATTGTTGTCCCTCAACAATGTATTCTGAAATACTAGAAGTTGTTTAATTTTAGCATAGATCTCATTCTTTTCTTTTGTCAAATTGTCAGAAGACACAGAGATGCTAGGAGCACATGCAAGTACACACACACACACACACACACTTGTATACACACATAGACACACACACACTATATATACATATATGTATATATATGTATATATAGAGGATATATATTATATATGTACATATGTGTATATTTATTATATAAATATATATCATGAATTTCCTTCTCCCCTGTCTTTTATATTGGTTGCCCAAAATTGTGTGGTACACATCAAAGGTGAATCCCTCCATCTCAAAGAAGATCTGAATTAAAGGTTTATCTTCCACACCCAAATATCTGGATTAGAAGTATGTGTTCGTACTTCAAATATTTAAGTTTTGATAAAGAATTCTTCACAGATGTGATGAGTCATTCAACTTTTTACCCATTCTAGATGTAGTCAAGTTGACAACCAAGAATTGCCATCCACAATAATCTACATTCTCTAGATATGAGTTTCATTGAAGTGACATAGACACTGACCAGAATCCCTGAGTCTTACAACTTAATGAGAAAGTCACTGACTGCAAGTCAGGACATTACTTACCAAAATGTCAGCTGATTCGATTTCAAATGGGAAACAGTTGGATCAGACATCTGATATTGGCACAACATTAGATAAAAAGCCATAGTTTATAAACTTTAACCTATTCACTAACTTTTTCTGGCCCTTTTATAAACCTATTTATTGATTCTACTTGTTTGTTTCTTTTGATGTTTGCCTCCTGCAGTAAATGAGGAAGAGTTGTGGTGGGAGGTATATGGGTCGAACAAAGCCAAGAATAAAATTATGATCCTTCTTCTTTATATAGATTTAGAAGCTGCATAAAGTGCACAAAAAGGGAAATATGGAGATTTCAGCATTCTTGTTCACTTACTTGATATTGGACTGTGGGTCAGTGGGCTGTGAAAGGTCTCCTGTTTCCAGGTAGAGATAAGGTTAAAACCAGGTGACCCTACAGGACAATAGGTGTTTCCCTAAACACCAAGGAGACCAGTTCCCTCTCACAAAGCTATAGCCTCCCACCCCCAGCTCCCTGTAGAGAGGCTTGTTCCACCATCAGTCAAGTAGAAACCCGACCATGCCCTACCACATGTAGATGAGGTATTCCCAACCTCTCAGACCAAGGCAATGGGAAGTACCAACTTTCAGACCCTGACCAACCCCTCCACATGTAGATGAGGTATTCTCAAGGTCTTATGCCTAGAAAATAGGAAGTACCTGGTGTCAGACCCTGACCCACACCAAAACTGTATATAGGAATCTCATTCAGAAGGATCAAAGGTATGCGAGAAATACTCTGTTGTTTGAGAACTTCTGTCCTAAGAGCTGTAACACTGCTGCTAGTGGAAGAGATCTGCCTCTCCAAATCACTGCCAGAAGCTCCCGTGCATCCCTTGCTGGCTAGCCAGACTCCTGCTGGCTCAGTCCAGCTGACATCTTGGAGCAACTGAAGCCACAGTGGAGGCAATTCCCCTTCCCTGCTGAACCCTCCAATAGGAAGGCCAACACTAAACAGATATCACGCCCTAAATTCATTTGGAGAGGAAAGACATTATTATTGCTTAGAATTCCCAAGACCCAATAATTGCTGAGAGAAATCAGGGCAGGAACCTAAATGGGAGACAATGATGTAATGTTTATCATTGTTTTTGTTCCTCTGACTCTTGGTTTTTTATAAACCAGTATTACAATGCACAGTGGTTTAGATACTCCCATATCAACAATTAAATAAGAAAATATTCCATAGACTTTCCCACATGTCATTTTCATAGAGAAAATTTCTCAGTTGAGGTTCTCTCTTCCCTGGTATGTTAAGTTGACAACCAAGATTGGATACCTTGCAAAGCTTATAAAACACATGATAAAAGAAACAAAAAACCCACTCTTGTTATGGTTATAAATAAATATTCATCATTCGTGTCTTCTAATACATTCAGGCATGAATGAGTAATATCAAAGTACATTTTGTGTAATCATTTTTGTTGATTTTTTACAGAAAAATACTCATATACACTCTATTTTTTCTCATAGTAATGAAAATCATAGCCTTTGCTCACAATTTGATGTAAATGCTTTCAAAGTGGTATTCTTGCAATATTTGAAGTATTAGATCATATTTAATAAAAATCCAATTCATCTTACCCAATGCAATTCAAATAAATTGTCCTTTCGAAAGGTAATCATTAATTACTCAACTGACAGAAATAATTATTTTTAGGTATCTCCTGTTGGCAGCTCATCAAAAGGAAAACAAAAATTGCCTGTGCAGCGTAAGCGATTGGAGGAGTTCTCTGTAGTCAGCATTTAAAGGTGACTTCTGATCTGCTCTGAGACACCCTCCTCTGGAAAGAGAGCATATGGCATTCTCCCCTTACCCTTTGCTTACTTTACAATTCATTCACAGAAAAATCAGAGGCTGAGCAGCAGCATAATTTCAGACTTGATGCTTGCTCTTTTCTTTTTTTATTTTCTAAAGAACTACTTCAAAAATGACACTGGCACAATGGGATTTTACTTTCACCTCAACAGAGCAAAGATGTTGCTGATTATACAGAACTTAAAATGAAAACACAAAGATAACACAGTTAAAAAAAATCCAGAACTTTAAAAGGAAAGTACACAAGCAATAAATCTCAATGCCTCAGACTATGCTTCAGGATATGAAAGCCTTAAACTCCCGTGTGGGTCTGAGTTTCAATTTAGAGATAATTTTCTTTTCCTTTTCTCACTAACACTTGGCTTGTAAATAGCACATACATGCAAGCGAAGCTATGTCATTCTTGGGCTATTTCAGTTCAGAATGACTGTCTATTAATCATCTGTCCTTGGTACTTTCATTTACATAGTTTTCTGAGTACAGTGAATATTCTAAAAATAGTACTATTAATGCACTGCATAGAAGTGAGGAGCGTGAATAAATTTTAAAGTGGTGTGTTTGCAAGTAAGTGAAAGTAAATGAAAAATAAAATAAAATAATCGATCCATTTATTATTTAGGTCAAATTACATTATATGCAACCTATTGAAATCAGTTCTTATGGTGATTATGCAATCAAACTTATAAAAAAGAAAAATGAATGCTAAATAATGCTTGCTAGTGAACTCAATATACATGTTTACATCCAAAGTCATTATTGTCTGTATGAAGTAATGGGAAGACTAAGAGCATTAAGTCATATTCCATACAGTAATACCATTACACAATCAAATGACTAGTAAAGTTAGAATTACAGTTGCATCTCAGGGAGCAATATCATTTATTGTTGTGACAAATTATAATATGAGGCAGTGCTCCAGGCACCATGTCATATTCTCTGTACCAGCAATCTCTCTACCTTCATGGCTAGCCCCGTCAATCCGTGGCTCTCTGGTGTGGACTTGACTCAGATTCCCAGCATCTGCCCCTGTGGTTATAGTCACAATTCCCAGTAACCCATTAAAACCAAAACTCTAGAGGCTTGTAATTTATTAATCAGATTTATATCACTAAATTCTCACTTCACAAAAAGTCCACACAATAAACTCAGAGCCAACTGATATTGATACAAACTGCCCATCTAGATAAGACAAATTATTCTGTAATAATCCATAGCTACCTGTTTATAATTAAAGACACATGGGCCTGGATCATCCTTCTCTCTTTCTGTCTTAGTTTCTTCCTTTCCTTTTATCTCTCCAACATCTCAAAACTCCATTCTTGGCTTTCTTTTTCACTGTCCAATCATAGGCCTTGCCTTATATTGTGCGTGCCCTCACCTGCATATAGACATCAATCCACAATTAACAAGTAAAATACTAATTGTATCGTATTCTCAGTTAAAATTTTATTTTAGTCTAATGTTTCAAATTTCATTGTTAAGTTTTAAGTATAAAACCTAGTTCAATCATTAAGATCCTTTCTTAGTCAGATTAGAACAATGTTTGTCACAAAATGGCAGAGTGAAATTAAGCTGATAGAACTATAAGCAAAATACTCAACGAAAGAGATTACAAAAGCTTTTCAGTTCAGAAGGTCCCATATCAATTATTGATTTTAGAGCCTGAGCCATTGGTGTCCTGTTAAGAAAGTTGTCCTATATCAATGATTTCAAAGCTATTTCTCACTTTCTGTTCTATTAGATTTGATATTCTCATTTTATATTGAGGTCCCTAATCCACTTGGACTTGAATGTTATATAGGGTGATAAACCTGGATCTATTTTCATTCTTCTCCATGCAGATATTCAGCTATATCAGCACCATTTTTTGAAGATGCTTTCTTTTTTCCATTATATGGTTCTGTTTTCTTTCTTTTTTTTTTTTTTGTCAAAATTCAAGTGATCAAAGGTGTGTGTTTTATCTCTGGGTCTTGATTCTATTCCATTGATCAGCCTGTTTATGTACTAATATCAAGCAGTTTTTATCACTGTTGATGTGTAATACAGCTTGAAGTTAGCACTGGTGATTCCTTCCAAAGTTTTTGCCTTGTTCCGGATTGTTTTGCTTCTCCTGGGTTTTTTGTTTTTCCATATGAAGTTGAGAATTGCTCTTTCCAGGTCTATAAAAATAGTGTTTGAATGCTGATTGGGATTACATTTAATCTGTAGGTTACTTTTGATAAAACGGCAATTTTCATTAGATTCACTACTCCATGAGCATGAGAGATCTTTATATATATATATATATATATATATATATATATATATATCTTCTGATATATTCTTCAATGTCTTTCTTCAGGGACTTGAAGTTTTTGTCATATAGACAGAACAGATCTTATCCCAGATGCCTAAAAGCGGCAACAAGGAAACTGAAGAGTTGACTTCCTGTAGAGAGGTAGGATCTCCAATGGAGAGATAAGGAGATCAACCAACCCACCCCCAATATTTTTACTTCAAATTTGCTCTGTCTGAAAGAAATGCAGGGATGGAAATGGAACAGAGACTGAAGGAATGGTGAAACAATAAGTGTCCCAATTTAAAGCCATCACATGGGCAAGCTCCTGTCTGCATCATTATTGATGAGACTCTACTATGCCTATAGATTGGAGCCTATCACAACTGTCCTCTGAGAGGCACTACTCTGCAGCAGACTGAAACAGATGCAGAGAGTTACACCAAATATTGGACAGAGATGGGACATCTAATGGAAGAGTTGGTGACAAAATGGAAGGTCCCAAAAGTGGATGTGAACCCTACAGGAAGACCAATAGAGACACCTACGTAATAGATAATCCTCAAGAAATACACTATTTGAGCTGATGCACAGGGCTTAAGAAGCAAGATTTGGAGAGAGATAGCAGGAAGGAGACAGGAAGACCAAGACAGAGGGAAAAATAGACACAATGATAGAATTTGAAAATATGAAATTCAGAAAATGGACCTGTCTCACATTTTTCAATACTGATGACAAATTTTCTGCTAGTACAAACTGAAATGATTTTTTCTGTCTATCACAAATACAATAAAATTATCTATTAACCTACCCAAACCTTAATAGAGATTGGTGTTAATATTTGTAACGAATAAAAGGCTTTATCTGCGAAGAACATACTACAACCATGTTACTGAAACAGCACAATCTGTAATTTTATTCTAAACATAATTCTTAAACCCACAGACAACTATAGATCTTACCCATATCAAAGAAATTTATCTATGCTACAGGTGGGGAAAATGACAGAAACCATAACTAGTTCAAATACAGAGATCAAGAAATATGAGCATGTCTATACTCAATAATATGTACAACACAATTCCTGCACCTAACACTCAAGAGCCATTGGAGCAGAGGGGTAAGGAATGTTATAATAACCAGAGAAACCAAATAATCTATTGTGAAATCATATCTCCTATAAATATCAGAAGAGCTTTGCCCATATTACAATATGGCTGCCTCAAAAAGAAACATAAAGAGCTATAACACCAAGAGAAATGTTAACATGGAATGGAATAATAATAGTAGTCAACAAGAAAGTAACAATAAAATGACCCTATTTATAAATAGGTTCCTTATTGAGCCTTAATGAAAAAGGGTTCCTTCTGTAGCAGACAGGAAAAAAAATACAGGAACCCTTACCGAGATATCATGCAGAAAGAGACCTAGGGACACACAGATCTAAACCAGATGTCCCCTCAGATATCAGGGAACCACATAAATGTGGGCACAGAAGGAGTTGGGGAAACAGGGGATGTAGAGCACCAGGAGAAGGAAGTCCTTTAAAACAACTGAGGGAAGTTTTTGTGAACTTACAGAGACAGAATCAACAATCACAGGAGTACATAGGTCTGCACCAGATCCTTTGTTTATACACTAGCATTTTCAACTTAGTATTTTTATACAGACGCCAGAATGTGTATGTGTGTTTGCCTTAATTCATATGCCTTCTCTTAGGGCGCTTTTATTTTTCTAGTAGGTTGACCTAATTCAATGTGATGGTCTTTGTGTTCTATTTTTATGTTTTATTTTGTTATGTTTTGTTCTTATTTCCTAGAAGTCTGCTCTTTTCTAATTAGAGACAGAAAATGGATTAAAACTAGATAGAAGAGGCAATGAGAAGGGACTCAGAGGAGTAGAGGGAGGGAAAACTGCATTCATATAATATTTATGAGAAAATAACTACACGTAATGAAAAGAGGAAAGTCTGGTAGTAGTAGTAGTAGTAGTAGTAGTAGTAGTAGTAGTAGTAGTAGTAGTGTGCCTTTAATACCAGCACTCTGGAGACAGCGTCTGACAGATTTCTGATTTTGAGGCCAATATGGTCTACAGAACATGTTCTAGAACAGCCAAACCTACTAGGAGAAATAATTTCTCAAAAAAATAAATAACAAACAAGCAAACAAGCATATAAACAATAAATGGATGAATGAATGAATGAATGAATGAATGAATAGAAGGAAAAAATATATTGATGACACTGGAGATATGATACAATGTTCAAAGGCTGGTACTACTCTTTCAGAGGACCTGAGTTCATTTTCCAATATCCACATCGGTATTTCCCAATCCCCTGAAAACTCCAGTTCTGATCTCAATGACCACCTGCACTTATATGTGCATACCCACACATAAATGTGACACACACACACACACACACACACACACACACACACGAATGAAACAGTAATTTTTTTTTTAAAAAAAATCTATATTTAGGGATACATCATTACCATTGCTGGATTAGATAAATGAAGTAGAATAAACCGGTATAACAAAAAGATATATGGACAACAATCTCAGTTCCAACAAAGGACAGCAGGAATTTGCCATTGAAATTCAGAAGTGAAAAGCATGTCCCTGTACCTAAATCCTGTGGGTAAGAGAGTAGACCACCGAGGAGTGCAGACATCTCAAGGCTGCAGGACAGACTTCTACCTATGCACACTGTAGAGAGCTGCGACGTGCCGCGCCTCAAAGATGGCGCTGGTTTCCGCCTTCCACCCTCCCAATGGTGAGCGCTCCTTGCAGTAAACAAGTCCTTATTTGGCTATGTCTGCCTGGCCCGCTAGCTTCCGCATAGTGACAGCCTATCTACATGACCCATGTGGCTTGCTAGGACTGGCCAGTGCTAGCTATTTAAGTGTGATGCAGGGCGTTCCCCGGGGAGAGAGAGTCAGAAGAGAGAGAGTCAGAGGGGAGAGAGCCAGAAGAGAGAGAGAGTCAGAAGGTTGTATCAAGGTTCCTGAGTAAAACTGCTTGAAGAAGATCTCCTGTGGTCATGTCTTCCTTGCTGTTTGAGATTGGGCACGGCAGCACACCACACCCCACATCCCTGGTCCAAGGGGAAACTGCACAGTGCCTCTAGACACAGAGTTATAGGAACAGACAGCTGCTGGTATCCAAGGTTCTGTTCTGTGCCCAGGATGGAAATGATCCAGCCAAACAGCTCTCAGCACCCAAATCACATGAGTGAGAAAGCTGAAACCTCAGAAGTGTGGATACTCCTGAGAAGCCAGAGGAAAATACCCTCTGCCCACAGTCCAAACCCAACATAGTGCCAACTGTGCCCACTGGGTGCAAGGACCTACATGACCAATCAGGAGAACCTTTGATTCCTGCCCACACATAGAGCTGGAAGACAGTCTCCAGGGGTGCCTCCACAGCTGAAAGCAGAACACCTGTTCTCAGGAAAGGTTGAAAGAAAACAAGAAAACAGTTCTACAGGAGTGCTGACACAGAGGCCTACAGCAGTCAAGTCACTCCCAGAAACAAAAAGACAAACAAACACCAGAGATAACCCAATGGCTAGAGGCAACCGCAGGAATCTAAGCAACAGAAACCAAGACTATGTGGCATCATCAGAGCCCAGTACTCCCACCAAAGAAAATACTGGATATCCAAACACACCAGAAAAGCAAGGTTTAGATTTGAAATCACATTTTTTGGTAATGATGGAGGACTTTAAGAAAGACATAAAGAACTGCCTTAGAGAAAAGCAGGAAAACACAAGTAAATGAGTAGAAGCCCATAGAGAGGAAACACAAAAATTCCTGAAAGAATTACAGGAAAACAACCAAACAGTCGAAGGAATTGAAAATGGAAATAGAAACAATAAGGAAAGCACAGAGGGAGACAATGCTAGATATAGAAAACTGAAGGAAGTGACAAGGAGCCATAGGTACAAACACCACCAACAGAATACAAGAGCTAGAAGAGAGAACTCAGGGGCAGAAGTTACCATAGAAAACACTGACACAAGTGTTAAAGATAATGTAAAATGCAAAAAGCTCCTACCCCAAAACATACAGGAAATCCAGGACACAATGAGAAGATCAAACCTAAGGATAATAGGTATAGAAGAAAGTAAAGACTTCCAACTTAAGGGGCCAGTAAATATATTCAACAAAATTATAGAAGAAATCTTCGCTAACCTAAAGAGATGCCCATATACATAGAAGAAGCCTACAGTACTCCAAATAGATTGGACCAGAAGAGAAATTCCTCCCGTCACATAATAGTTAAAACAGCAAATGCACAAAACAAACATAGAATATTAAAAGCAGTAAGGGAAAAATTTCAAGTGACAAATAAAGGCGGACCTATAAGAATTACAACAGACTTCTCATCAGAGACTATGAAAACCAGAAGATCCCGGACAGATGTCATACAGACCCTAAGAGAACACAAATGCCAGCCCAAGTTACTGTATCCAGCAAAAACTTTCAGTTAACATAGATGGAGAAACCAAGATATTCCATGACACAAACAAATTTACACAATATCTTTGTATAAATTCAGCCCTACAAAACTCCAACACAAGGAGAGAAACTATACCATACAGAAAGCAACAATATAATTTCCTTGCAATTAAACCAAAAGAGAGACACACAAACATAATTCCAACTCTAACAACAAAAATAACAGGGAGCGACAATCACTATTCCTTAATATCTCTCAAGATCAGCAGACTCAATTCCCCAATAAAAAGAAATAGACTAACAGACTGTATACTTAAAAAGGACCCAGCATTTTGCTGCATGCGGGAAACACACCTTAGAGACAAAGACAGACACTACCTCAGAGTAAATCTGGAAAAACATTTTCCAAGCAAATGGCCCAAAGAAACAAGCTGGAGTTGCTATTCTAATATCAAATAAAATTGACTTTCAACCAAAAGGCATTAAAAAAGATAAGGAAGGACACCTCATATTCATCAAAGTTAAAAAAACACCAAAATGAACTCTCAATCCTAAATATCTACCCCAAATACAAGGGCACCTACATTCATAAAAGAAACCTTACTAAAGCTCAAAGTACACATTGCACCTCACACGATAATAGTAGGAGATTTCAAAAGCCCACTCTCATAAAAGGACAGATCATGGAAACAGAAATTAAACAGAGACATAGAGAAACACAGAGAAGTTATGAACCAAATGGATTTAACAGATATTTATAGAACATTCCATCCTAAATCAAAAGGATATACTTTCTTCTCAGCAGGTCATCGAACCTTCTCCAAAATTGACCATATAATCAGTCAAAAAAAAAAGGCTTCAACAGATACAGGAAGATAGAAATAATCCGAAGCATCCTAGCAGATCACCATGCACTAAGACTGGTCTTCCATAGCAACAATAATGACAGAAAGTCCACATATACATGGAAGGTGAACAATGTTCTACTCAATGACAACTTGGTCAAGGAATAAATAAAGAAAGAAATTAAAGACTTCTTAGATTTTAATGAAAATGAAGATAAAACATTCCCAAACTTATGGGACACAATGAAAGTAGTAGTAAGAGGAAAACTCATAGCTCTGAGAGCCTGCAAAAAGAAACAGAAGAGAGCATATGTCAGCAGCTTGACAGCACACCTAAATGCTCTAGAACAAAAAGAAATAAATAAGCCAAAAGGAGTAGAAGGCAGGAAATAATCGAACTCAGAGCTGAAATCAATCAAGTAGAAACAAAAAAGAGTATACGAAGAATCAACAAAACCAGGAGCTGGTTCTATGAGAAAATCAACGAGATAGATAAACCCTTAGTCAGACTAACCAGAGGGCACAGAGAGTGTATCCAAATTAACAAAATCAGAAATGAAAAGGGAGACATAACAATAGAACCTGAAGAAATTAACAAAAATCATCTGATCCTACCACAAAAGCCTATATTCAACAAAACTAGAAAATCTGGAGGAAATGGACAATTTTATAGACAGATACCAGGTAACAATGTTAAATCAAAAACAAATAAACCATCTAAACAACTCCATAACTCCTAAAGAAACAGAAGCAGTTATTAAAATCTCCCAAACAAAAAGAGCCCAGATCCATATGGGTTCAGTGCAGATTTCTATCAGACCTTCAAAGAAGACCTCATACCAATATTGTCCAAAATATTCCACAAAATAGAAACAAACAGAGCATTACCGAAATTCTTTTATGAAGTCACAATTACTCTTATACCAAAATCACCCAGACTCAACAAAGAAAGAGAACTTCAGACCAATTTCCCTTATGAATATCAATGCAAAAATACTCAATGAAATTCTTGCAAACTGAATCCAAGAACACATCAAAATGATCATCCATCATGATCAAGTAGGCTTCATCCCACGAATGTAAGGATGGCTCAATGTATAAAAATACATCAATGAATTCCACTATATAAACAAACTCAAAGGTAAGAACCACATGGTCTTTTCATTCGATGCTGAGAAAGCATTTGACAAAATTCAATACTCCTTCATGATAAAAGTCCTGGAAAGATGAGGAATTCAAGGCCCATATCTAAACATAGTAAAAGCAATAGACAGCAAATCAGTAGCTAACATCAAACTAAATGGAGAGAAACTTGAAGCAATCCCACTAAAATCAGGGACTAGATATGGCTGCCCACTCTCTCCCTACTTATTCAATATAGTAATCGAAGTCCTATACAGAGCAATTGGAGAGCAAAAGGAGGTCAATGGGATACACATTGGAAGGGAAGAAATCAAAATATAAATATTTGTAGATGATGTAATAGTGTACTTAAGCGACCCCAAAATTTCCACCAGAGAATTATTTAACCTGATAAACAACTTCAGCAAAGTGTCAGAGTAAAAAATTAACGCAAACAAATCAATAGCCTTCCTCTACTCAAAGGATAAACAATAAAAGAACTTCTGGGGGAATCACCATCCCTGACTTCAAGCAGTATTACAGAACAATAGTCATAAAAACTATATGGTATTGGTACAGAACAGACAGGTAGATCAGTGGAACAGAATTGAAGACCCAGAAATGAAGCCACACACCTATAGCCACTTTGATTTTTGACAAAGGAGCTAAAACCATCCAATGGAAGAAAGATAGCGTTTTTAACAAATGGTTCTGGTTCAACGGGGAGTCAGCATGTAGAAGAATGCAAATCGATCCATTTTTATCACCCTGTACAAAGCTTAAATCCAAGTGGATTAAGGACCTCCACATCAAACCAGATACATTCAAACTAACAGAAGAAAATGTGGGGAACAGTCTTGAACACATGGGCACTGGTGAAATCTTCCTAAACAAAACACCAATGGCTTATGCTCTAAGATCAAGAATCGACAAATGGGATCTCATAAAACTGCAAAGCTTCTGTAAGGCAAAAGACACTGTCATTAGGACAAAATGGCCACCAACAGATTGGGAAAAGATCTTTACCAATCCTACAACAGATAGAGGGCTAATATCAAAAATATACAAAGAACTCAAGAAGTTAGACTCCAGAGAGCCAAATCACCCTATTAAAAATGGGGTTCAGAGCTAAACAAAGAATTCACAGCTGTGGAATATCGAATGGCCAAAAAGCAGCTAAAGAAATGTTCAACATCTTTAGTCATCAGGGAAATGCAAATAAAAAAAACCCTGAGATTCCACCTCACACCAGTCAGAATGTCTAAGGTAAAAAAACTCAGGTTACAACAGATGCTGGCAAGAATGTGGAGAAAGACGAACACTCCTCCATTGTTGGTGGGATTGCAAACTGGTACAACCATTCTGGAAATCAGTCTGGAGGTTCCTCAGAAAATTGGACATTCACTACCTGAGGACCCAGCTATACCTCTCTTGGGCTTATACTCAAAAGATGCTGCATCATACAACAAAGACACATGCTCCACTATATTCATAGCAGCCTTATTTATAATAGCCAGAAGTTGGAAAGAACCCGGATGTCCTTCAACAGAGGAATGGATACAGAAAATGTGGTACATCTACACAATGGAGTACTACTCAGCTATCAAAAACAAATAACTTCATGAAATTCATAGGCAAATGGAAGGAACTAGAAAATATCATCCTGAGTGATCTTACTCAATCACAGAAAAACACACTTGGTATTAGCTCATTGATAAGTGGATATTAGCCAAAAAGCTCCAATTACCCAAGATGCAATCCACAGACCACAGGAAGCTCAAGGAGAAGGATGACCAAAATGCAGATGCTCCCACTCCTTCTTAAAAGGGGAAAAATATCCCTAGGAAGGGACATGGAAGCAAAGTTTAGAGCAGCGACTCAAGGAATGGCCATTCAGAGCACGACCCACATGTGCCCCATATATTTACAGCCACCAAAACTAGGTAAAATGGATGAAAGTAAAAAATGCATGTGGAAAGGGACTGGATATAGATCTCTCCCGAGAGACACATCCAGAGCATGTCCAATACTAGCAGTCAGCCACCAAACTGAGAATAAGACCCCTTACAGGCAATTAGGGGAAGTATTGAAAGAGTTGAAGGAACTTGCAACCCCATTAGATCAATAGTGCCAACCAACCATAGCTTCGAGGTACTAAAACACTTTCGAAAGACTATACATGGACTGACCCAGGGCTCCAACTGCATATGTACCAGAGAATAACCTTGTTGGGGCACCAGTGGAATGGAAATCCCTTGATCTTGCCAACATTGGACACCCCAGTGCAGGGGAATATGGGGGCAATAAGGGGGGTATATAGGGGGAATAGTCGTATGGGGGAGGGGGAAGGAGAGGGAGGGAATGGGGCCTTACGGACAGGAAACCTGGAGGGGGAATAACCTTTGAAATGTAAGTAAAGAAATATATCTAATAAAAAATTTAAAAAAAAGAAAAGCATCAATGGCATTAAGGTAATAAAAGATACACTACATGAACTTAAATAATTATCTTAGAAAAATATTGCTATGAAATAAATAAGTGATTTTGAATGTATTTACTATCTATAAATGTTTTATGTAAAATGGATACAAAAATGCTATACATGGAGAAGGATCTGGCTGAGAATGTTATTTCAGAGCTTGCTGAGGACATTTTTCAGTCACAGAGGGGAAAAAATCTTTATTTAGAATAAATATCTATAGAAAATGAAAGGATATCTACAAATACCCAGAAGGGAAAAATTATATAACATATTTAAATTTTAACTCATGTTAAAAGGTAATTTATATATAGAAATACAGAAGCTAGTTACTGTTAGATACAAAATAGCTCATGAAGAACCATTCCCTGAAGTTCTTCTGACTAAGTTCTCCTGTGCCCAATACACGGGCCAGGATTTGAACTGAAGCTTTATAACCAAAATCAACATCTTAGTAGCAATAATTGCACATGTACAATATGAATAAATGAGAAGTTAGCGAGGATGACTGAAAACCAAAACAAAATTTAAACTTGGAAAAAATAATTTCTGATCTATGCCATCTATCACAATATTTTTTTCTGAATTTAAAGATTATTTTAGACATTACAATTTTGTCTTTAAACAAAGAACACATTTATTTGTATTTAGTCTTAATTAATTTCTTTTTATCCTCAATGTTCGAGATATTGTATTTCATACTTTTAAGTAAAATACGCATTTATTTCAAGGAAAATATTATTTATTATTTGAATTAACATTTCAATATAAATGACAAGAAAGAAAATAGAGTAATTTTTAGCTCAATTTTTAAAAGAAAATCAATGTGATTTAATAAATTTTCCAAGTGTAAATTGTAATATGCAAATGCATTTCAAATTTTTTTAACTTTAAATGAATTATATATGCTATTCACCTATAAATATCATAAAGTAATTATGCTCAACTAAATAGAAACTTAACACTTAATACATAATACATAGTAGTTGTGTGACATGAAATTGCCTCTGTGACAGAGGTGACCAATCATTAGACACTGGCCAAAGCACAAAAAGGAGGAACTATTGTGTGTAATATGTTGTCCTAGTGTTGTCCTACCTTATACAAATATCTACAAGATAACTTATATCAAATATTCAACTTAAAGCAAAGGAAGAAATCTCTGCACTGTATAATTGTAATGAGAATACTTTTGATTCTGCCAAACATTACAGCGTCTTTAATATCCAATTTCCTAAAAGCCCATTACTGTATTTATTAAAAATCCATATGGTATATAAATCTCTTAGGGTCCTACTTCTGACAAAAGGAAACCAAATATTCAGACCTGCTCCAGGTAATGGAGAATTCTACTGAGAGTGAAGCTCTGTATATTGCCAGCTATTGTGTGATGACCTTTGCAGTTGGGGCTAACATCAACACTCTGTTCTAAATCATCTGTGTTGAAGCAAACACTGATACATCTGTACTCTAAAATCTTCAATGAATATTGCATAGACATTTACTCAGAAAACCTTTCTTTTTGAAACACCTAGAAACCTGTCTCTTAAAGTCCCCACGATATTTATTCCCTAAACACTTTGGCATAGGTATTTGTTTTTGGCAAACTAGTGATATTTCTAAAAAATGATTTTAAGAGATTTCCGTTTTAGGAAATTTGGTGGGCAATTTTTACATGTTTTCACTTGCATTCACATTTAAAATGGCCGTTTTTGAAAGGAGCAATGGAAAACAGGAGAAAACTCTTATTTTGTATCTTGTGGAAATATTTGAAGTTCTTTTATTTAACTCTTAAGGATGTAGGCGACAAAATCCACTAAAACAATGTAATTTTAGATGTGATAAAATACTAGTCTATCTTGAGGAATTACTCCTTTTTCCACCTCTTTCCTATTGCTTTCCTTATCCCTGCATTCTCTTCCTAACTCACCTTATGATGCCCCTTTCTGACACTGCTTGAGTACAGTGCTGGGCATTGTGCAACTTTCTGGGAATTAATATGTGTTGCAGCTTAATACATATCACATTCTGGTTAAATGTTTTCAAGAATCAAAAAACTGTAAGGATTATGAGGTTATAATTATGTGTTTGAAATAATCTTGCATCCTTTTCTAATTAATAAAGTGTTGACATTGCATAAGTGGTCATTTTCATCATGAGCACCTCACACTGACATTTTAAAAAGTTTTTACTTTTATTGTGAATGTACTTTAGCAGTAACCTATAAGTTTTCTATTCTAAAGCACGAGTTTTCTACATGGAAGCTAAGTTTTGGGAAACAAGTTCTCTTAGCTTTATAGAACTTAGGAGTGTGTCTACATTGTAGGAACTGAAGAATCGGTTACTACCAGTGTGTTTCCTTAAAAATCCATTTATTAAAATAGATTGTGAGGAGGGTTTTCAATTGAGAAATAAATAGAGCACATTCAGTGATTTGTCTTTCATATATCTTTTTCCACATAAATATAACCCAAATTTTTTAAGAAACAAAGCAAAATAAATGATTTGATGTTTTCTGTTTTTGCTGTGATAAAATGTTTTTCTGTGTATGTTTGCATGAATGTGCACATGCTCATGCCATGATCCCACCAGAAGGTGAAAGACATCCAGTTCTGTGCTCAGACTCCACAGCGTACTGCCAGAATGAAAATAAAGCGATAGCGATATGGAATCAATACAGATAAAGTCAATGGCAGAAAACTAGCCACTGAAAAGTCTGTACTTGATTCTTAGAGAAAAGGCATGTAAGCCGGTCTTTAAACTCATTTGAAATAAGTAAATGTGTTTCATATTCATTTTAATGTATTTTTCTCTAATTATTATTTGACTATTTTGCCAATTCTCAGTTAAACATGTGGGTAATTTTTTTTATTACAGTTGGACGTCGTCAAAAGCTTTGGGTTCAAGAAAATATTTCAGCCAAGTTTCTTTATGTTCATGCCAAGTAATTTCCAATTGCTGTATAAGTTGCATATTTTAAATTAAGTGAATGCATACATTTTAGAATTTTTTACCCTTAACTTACTCAGACCATTTAAATGTCATCTTATAAACATTTGATTCAAGTTATAAGAAAGTGATTGTTTAAATATTTAAAAAGTCAAGAAACATGTTTCCTTGTTAGTAAACAGTAAATGAGCCCTAATATTCAAGCTGTGTCATGACTGTGACCACAATATCATGATTGGAATATCCATTATCTTGAATTTCTTTCAGTTCAGTTTAGTACTTCATTAATTATTCAGACATTATCAGACTCTACTTTTCATGTAGCCACCATATATCTCAGATCATCTTAATTTCATTAGCTCCCTGATACCTGTATACACACAATAATTCATTAGAATATGGATACATGTATACATATATAGAGAGAGACACCAATACAAACACACACAAACACATATTAATCAAAAACATGGCCAACATATGCAAAAATAGTTTGAATATTGAAATCATATAACTTTTTTATAACTTTAAGTTTAGTGTGTGAATTAGCTTCTGCAATGCTTAGGAGATCAGTGGTATAGATGTTGCTAAGAAACACAATGGAATTAAGTTATTAGATCTACTTTTTTATATTTCATTCTTATAATTAATGGTATAATAACAAAGACTAATGACTTGTTATATTGACATTTTATTTATTGTGTAGATATGAAAGCATCTAATATACAAAATCTTCTCTATTAAAAACATTCTCAACTTTCCTCATTTCTAATTCTAGAGTAGAAAATAGTTCTTAGCCAAAATAATTCCTTTTCTTTATAGCTGAATTAAACACTCAGATGAAAATGTTTTTATGGAGTTACCTCATTGCATCTGGGAGTATTTTTGCCATTGTACTTGTCCTGTGGACACAACACCCATCATTGTTACATCTGCTTTGTTTGGGATTCAGCTATATTACCATGGAAAGTTCTTAGATTCTGTTCTCCTGATGTTGAAGTTCTGATAGAGCTTACTGTATTGTACAGTTGTTGGTTCATGATATATCTCTTTCCATTCTTTTTTTCCTCCATCTTTATTAAATTGGGTATTTGTTATTTACATTTCAATTGTCATTACCTTTCCTGGTTTCCAGGCAAACATAACTGCATAGGTAGCAATGAACAGTCTTTCCATTCTTATTCTGCTACATAATTCTGCATCGTAAGTTCTTTGTGAATAAAATGTAATACTTGACCTGCAAACACTGATATGATCTTTTCCCATTTTTTCATTCCTGTCCCAGGTAATGAAAGTGTGTGTGTGTGTGTGTGTGTGTGTGTGTGTGTGTGTGTGTGTGTGTGTGTATTTTCTACTTAGCATTTTTGGTAGAAGTCAATCTAGTGGTATGAAATGTTTGGTCTACACTGACAGACCTCTCTAAATACCAAGGCTTTCATAAAACAAAGACAGAAAATCACAAATTATGTGATCTAAGTATTTGACTTGAGGCATGTGGGTAAGAAATAGGTTGCTTCCTATTTATTGGAACTGTGCTGAACTTAAAAGCATCATTCTATGCCTAGCAGTATCCTCTAGGATGGTGCTTTTATAGAGGATTACATGAAGAGGAAATGTATGAAGTACCATCCAGAGGCATGTCATCTAGACTAAAGAAGCAGGAGAAAGTGTCTTAGAAGTAGAAATTATCTTTCCCTATTTCCTTACTGAAAATATAATATGTCAATCATCTCATATGCGTATTGCCTTACATTTTCCCCCATGTTGGAGTGTAACTCTCAACTAGGATTTCCTCCCTTCTTCAAATTGTTGCTTTTCGTGATTTGATTAAATGATAAAAGTAACACATAAGGATAAGTGTTACTGAGGATGTTCATGGTGTATTTTAATTTATGTTTTGTCAACTTGACATTAGCTAGGGATTTCTGGATAGGGGAACCCCAGTAGAGAAAATGCCTCTATCAGTTTGCCATGGGCAAGTCTATGAATGATATTTTTTGAATGCTTATTCGTGTGTATTGGTATAGTGCATTGTGCATATATTTCCGAGATCTACAAGGGAAAAAGATGTTTTGTTCTTATAACAGTAGTAGAAAGGAAACCAGGGCAAAAGAGTAGGGTTGGTCCTATGATAAATATAAGTATGTGATTTATTGGTCTTTTAATTGGTTCACAAGATGAATGTGGAAAAGTTGAAATGGTGGACTAGAAGAGCCATGAGTTCTGTTAGTCGAGCATAATGAAGGATTTTATTTAGAATTTTGGAAACAGTTCCTAGAAAATTGGAGATAGCAGAGTCCTACGTTCATGACATTTTGATGCCATGAAAGACTAAACCAAGAACAACCCTAGAGGCTCTTCAAAATTTGACTTCATTCTGTCCTTGTCCTATGAACATTATGACTCTTAATTTAGAAATAATGGAGTAATTTTTTGATGGAAGAAATTTCAAAATACCTTTGCTTCCAGACTATGATGCAGCTACTGGTGACTTCCCTTATTCAGACCTACAGTTATAGCAAACTGACAGTTATGAAAACATATAAAATTTAAATAGAAGGATGTTTAAGCACATTTTAAAGTTTTGGTCAAGAGTGGTAGTAAAATGTGTTTGTAATTCCCAGAGATAAACATCACTAAAGAGAAAGTTTGTTATCTATACAAGTAACCAACTGTGTAACACTTCATTGTCTGTTTTCAAGGCTCTCTTTTCTGGAACATGAAATTCACTTGAAATCAAAGTCGATACTTAAGGATACCCCAAAAATTTACCTGCTTCAAATGAACCACAGAATTCTGTTTTCCCAGGGTGCCATGGAAAACTCACAGAGGCTGATGAAAGCCTGGTTTGGGAAGAGAGCCCATGTTTCAAAGTGACAAAAGAAGTTGGCAGCACTTGTTCATATGGCTCTAGATTTTTAAGGATAATAGTCAGGCATGTTAAAGCTATGCAATCTGTATTAGATTATTTCCTTACAAAGACTTGTAGGACTGCTGCATGGAACTGGGAAGCAGGAACTAAGCTGAAATTTCTACCTGGAAAGGAAGGACCCACCATAAATGTGGACTTACCAGTTAAGGAGCAAGATTCCTATGTTGGATAGGGAGGAAAATGATCTAAATATCAGTGCTTATATCTCTCTGTTCCTGATATTGGGAGTAATGTTAACATCCATCTCATTCTGATACCAACTGTGAGACAAAACAAACCCTTCTTTCCTCAAGTGGTTTCAGTTCTTTCTCATAAGTATTTGAGCACAGCAATGAAAGACACTTAATACAGGAAGAAATCTCAATTCTTCTCTATAACTTTCTAGAGGATTTAGTTTCATTGTTTATCAATCTATTAACCTTATACAGAGAGAAGTTTGCAGTAAAATAGTACTGCATCATATAATTTTCAAAGGCTACTAATTCAAGGTTACAAAAATAAGTGAATAATTATTATTAAAAATTATAAAAATGATTGAAAATTTAATACGATTAAGAGGGGTTTTTTTTATAATATCCAAAGACTCAAGAGACTATGAAGCAGCCAGCTACTTTAAAAGTGGATTCAATTGCAGAGAGTTGGATTCTCATCCTCAAACTTACTTTCCCTAAAATGAGTTTGGATTAGTCAAGTGGGAGTTCAAGGTATTATGTACTCTGTTCATTAAGTTGTATATGAAAAATTGGAGAAAAACAGTTGAAATATATTTCAAATTGCAATTATGGGAAAGTATATATCCATAGTATATTGTATGGATTTGTATTATTACTTAGGAGATAGCATCTTCCTTTGTTGGTCAGGCTCCACTCCACACCCCATCAGGGTAGCCCCATCATCTAGCCTTCTGAACAATTGGATCTAAAGGCCTGTGCCACCACAGTCACCTACTTGTTTTACAATGTCACATTTTAACCATAGATGAAACTACAAATATATTAATTCAGTTTTGACAGACCTTCAAAACTTAATGGGAATACAGGTTTTGTTATATTCAAACTTATAACATGAACAAAACAAATATACCTGCAAGATACATTGGGGCTCCTTAATACTGACAACAAATTCCCATGTCCTGAATAGAATAGCAATTGATAATAGTCAACTTTATAAATTACAATATGTTGGGTAGAAATTACAAAAAAAAATTCACAAAATGTCCACATCAGTATTATTCAAAAACACACATGATTTTTCTTGTTCTGAAAACAGAAATCTTCAATACTTAGCATAAGTATCATTTTTCATCTCCTTCATAATAGAATAGTAACACTATCCTTATAAGGGAACCAAAACAAAAGTTAAAATAGGATTACTTGATATGAAATTGATGGAGTGAGTAAGCAGGTTACAATAGAATTATGTAGTTTTAAAACACTTTATTAGTTGATGAGCTATAAAGTACTAAGCATTGTTGAAATTGCTTGGGTTTCTGAACAGTATAGATATGTAGGTTCCTACAAAAATATCTGCTCATTTGATTTGCAGTCACTGATCTTGTGTAGTAGTGATGTTACTGGATGCAATTCGGAGTTCATTTCAAAAATTACAAGCATTGTTTATACATTTTTACATATCCTGAATATATTTCCCTATCTGAATTTCATTTAACTAAATTTTAGTCTTAGCACCTTTATATACAGAAAACTGGAATTTTAAATGGTACAGTGAAGCAACCAATTAGGTATCTAAATAATAGTTAAAACACACAAAACAACTACTTTTTCCTCTAGTTTACACATGTCATGAGTAGTTTCCAACTTGCTGTGCTAATGAGATTAGCAAAATCTTTTCAAATATCTCTTCAATTATTTAAATTTGTTTATCTTTATATGATATTCAGTTAATGGACAGGGTATATAATACTATTAGTTCCCCCTGGACTAATCCAAATTCATGGTAGGGAGTGTAAGCTTGAGATTGACAAGCCAACTCATTTTCACTCAATCCATTTTCATAGCCTCTGCCCAACCCATATCATCTCTCAATTCTTTGGCCAATACCAAAAACCTCTATGTCATAATAAAAAATTAATATTCATATGCATATCTATGTATCTACATATCTATCTAGGTATCTATTTATGTATCTAGCTAGCTAGCAAGCCTTCTTTCTGTCTAATAAAATTTCTATATCTCTGTGGTATAAAGATTTGGTAACAATCTATAATGGTAAAAGAAATTTAGGAAGTTGAAATTCTTACTAGCAATTGGTCATTAAATCAGAAAAGATTGAGCAGACGATATAGACTCACCGATTCTTTTCTGATGGAAACTTTCCTAGCTCTATCTGTCCTGAGTCTTGTAAGAAAACTGTAGCAACTTTTTATTTGCATTGCTCTAACTGTTCTTTCACTCAAATCCTAAATGTGTGCACTCCTTTTACTAATAGTTCATGGTTTTAAATATGGCTTTCACCCCTCCTTTGACTCTTAACTATCTGTCATTTCCTTGCAAAATGTGTTCAGAATCAGTGGTCATTGATGGCTGTATTGCAGATATGTTATTTCAGACCTGCACTAATAATAAGTCCTTCACTTCTAACATGCTACTTAGGGGGAATTCAGTGGAGTTAATTATATTCCCTGCATAATGTAATTCTGAACTCTCTGGGACAAAAATAGCATTAGAATTTTCTATAATTTTATGTTTGCTCTCTCATTACTTCTGAGATTTAAAGAGATTTAGTTTGGGTGACCTGAAGTTCAAGGTTTTCCTAAGTGAACTGAATGAATTATCTCTGTGTTCCATTTAGCAGTGATGTTTATAAACTAGCAAAGAAGAGAAATGACAGCCTCCTAAGGGAAGGAAGGCAGCTGTCTGCATCAGTACATGCTCGTTGCTTTGTTTTGTAATTTTTTTTACTGGTTCTTTATTCATGAAAGTCAAATCACAATATGATCCTAGACTATCCATGAAGTCATCCAGAATTGAGTTAGCTATTTTAGCACTTTACATTTTGATGAGAAAATATTAAAAAAAGAAAGTACAAGAATTTCTTAGAAAGTAATTTTACTTTATGTATTATCTATATGTTTATGTGGAGTAGGAAATATTGATCTTTCAATTGTTGATGAAATTTGCTCCAGATATATGTATGGCTATATGGTAAAACACAGAAACATCCTCTGTCTGATCAAAATAGATCACTGGACCTCTTGGTTTCACATGAGAAAATAAAATTACACATTAATATTAATACAAGTGTAATTATATAGACTAAATATGATAACATACATTATAGTCATTTATTATAAATCATATTTATCCCTAGTAAACTCAATTTGTGAATTAGTGAGTGACATCTAAAGTAATATTTAAAATTGACCAAGTATTAGAAAAAGTATGAAGAAAGTTCCCTTAAAATACTCAAAAGTTGATTACAGCTCTTTTTCCTGTTCATTCTGCAATGCATAAGTAATTTTAATGTTGGCAGGCTCCATTTTAAACCCTAAGCTTTTGCTATGTAAGGCTTTCCTGTGTGCTTCAGGTAGGTCTGCAGTATGATATATGTTCTCCTTAAAGCTTTCAATCTATATTTTCCCCTCATTATCATGAGTTGTCACCTGTACTAAGTCCACTCTCACTGCTAGAGATGATGGTCAGTTCTCAGTCTGTTCACACAAGTTACCTTCTCTTCCTTTGCACTATTGAAAGTAGGCTTTGTAGAAGTTCACACTGAGTTGCGTTAGTAGACTCGATTATTTCTAATTCCATCCAAAAGAAGAAGAGAGGAATACATTACTTACGTATAAAATGCAACATTTATTTATTTACTTAATTATTCGTTTATTGCTAATTTCTGTAAATTGACACGTTTAAGAGCTTTTTATTTTACCTGCTGTTTTCTCTGCAGGATGTGAAAAAATGAGCCAAAAGGCAATCCGACAAGCATCATTACTGAAATAAAAATCTTCCACTATTCACAATCCTTATATGTGTCCTACATGTGATTGCCATTTGTTTCCAGTTTGCTCGCTTAATAACAGATTCAGAATGCCCGGACAATTGCGTGTCTATTCATCTCTAATCAAAAGGTAATTGGTTGTCTCATTTATAGAAGCATGCTGACTTGCTTCTGTCCTGTTATCAATACAAATTGTCAGACTTGGATAAATTATCCCAGTGAAGGATTTTATGATTTTGCCCTGAGGCTATGACTACTTAAAAATATTTGGCTATATCAAATTCTGTCATATAATTGCTGGCAAATATCCTAAAACATTAGAAGTCAATGTAGATTTTCATAGTTAACTAAATATTAAATATATTTAATAACATTGTTATGAGCAGTATATTCATCATATTAAACTGGTCATTAATTATGAGGCATTATAGTATTTTCATTCAATTATTTTACTGGCTGTCATCACAGAATCATACATTAAATAGTTTGGTATGTAGATTGAAAATATTTAACGATTTCTAGAACTCAAAAAGGGAAGTTATTATATTTGTATATTCAAGCTATGTATTTGAAACTTAGAAATTGTATTGAAGTTAGAAATTGCTTCATCTATCTGTAATCTGGGAATTGTGCATTGATCCATTGCTTGTTAGAAAACACAGCCTTATCTAGGGAAACAAAGATGTCTCTTTCTTCACCCAATTGAATTAAGACTATAGCAAGGAGACAGTCTTTGCAGTAAAGTAGTTATTTCCTAATTGTTCATGAATTACTGAAATGTCATTGAAAAAATGCACAGGATTTTATTCTATCATTTGCCATACAAATGTTGAAATTAAAGATGAACGTAGATAAGAGATGATATTTTCATTTTAAATAAATGTGCTCTTCCATTAGATTACTGTATCCATGGTTGTCCCACTGAGCTGTAAATTATTCTCATTATTTTATCATGTGTTTCAATTTCTGTTGTCCTGGTAACTAAGTATAATTGCCTTTTTAATATTTATGTGTTTTATTCAAATGCTCCTTTTTAACTAAAGGAAAAATGAGCTCTTTAACAAGTTGAAGGGCATCTCATTTTTAATCTCTATAAAACTTAATTTTGTTTCCATTTTTTTTGCTTTTGTCTTCCTTTAGCTCTGTAAAATGAACTGAAATAAGTATATAAATGAAAGCAAGTTTTAAATATTTGAATACAAATCTTATTCTAAATGAAATACCAGCAAATTCCTGTAGTTCTATAGTATTATAAGTAAATATAATAATACTGTCTACATTATATTAAACATCATTAATACCATTAGCTATGTTCATTACATCAGATAATATGTTATGAAGGAAATAAGTTCTGACCTTTTTATATTGTCTACTATCAGGTTAGATATGAAAAAGAGCCCACATTATTAGAGTATACTATGTGGATCATTAAAGATTCAGTACTTTAAGGAATCTTGTTACCCTTTAAATCTGAGGAAAATATTATGCAAGTTCAAATACATGTATAATGAATCATATTAAAAAATTAGTCTTTTAATAACAAGTTATTGCACCATCTAAATATAATTTGAAGAAGTACATAAATATCTTGGGATATTACACTAAGTGATACTGTGGCATGTTTTCATCTTATTTTAACTGGCATCATAATTTCAAAAAAGAAAAAAATGAAAGAATTCTAGTACTTAAATTAGAGACAAGCATATTGTGAAAACAGATTTTAGTTTTCAAAGTTGAATCTATTATATAAGCTAGAGAAATTTAAAAAATATTCTAAACTTTTAAGCAGCATAACCCTGACATTTTATTGCAATCTTTGTATGTCGATTATTTCTTATACATTCTAGAGTTAAAGCATACAGTAGATAATATGTATCAGTGTGAATGTAAATATGAAAAATAACATGTAAAAATGAAAAGCTCTGACAAATGAAATCTTGTATAGCAGTGCTATTAGATAATTCCATGTACTTTAATCAGATTAACTCTAATTTACAAATGATAATAAGGGAACATTTATCCAGTTATCCCTTTCAGTCTACTTTGTTTTACTGTGTGGGGAACATACAAACATATCGTGTATTACAAAACCTACAATTTTATTGTGTAATATGGCAGATGTTTTGTGAAGCAATATTTGCATAATGAAAATAAAATTACATTGAATTTCGATTATTTTAATCTAAACTGGACTGTAAAGACATGTTTGGGATTCTTGAATGCCTTCTAGTAAAAATATAATGTCCAAATTATGTGTCTAACTGTTAATAAAATAGCTTACAGATTATTGTGATTTTTAGAATAATTTTATGATATATTCTTGTGATAGTTAAGTCTTAGTACATTTGCTTGTCCAAAAAAGACAATGTATTATAATACTGACAGAGGAACATAAGTATGAGAGAAAAATAATATCCTGTATTTTAACACAATGTTCCAATTTTCACCGTTGTTATTGGCACAGAATTGAGGCTACTAGAGAAGTATTCTGGATGTGACCTTTAACCTGCTTCAACCACATATTCGGTGAAATAGAAAAGGAGCACAAAATATGAATTTTCCTATTTGCTAACATGTACAGTGATGCTTCACCTGTTAAAACCATGCTACAAAAAAAGATTCAAAGAAAGGCAACCAATTGTCAATGCAACAGCTTGAGTTGACTGGAAATTTCCATGAGACTTAAATGAATTCAGTCCCCCATTGGACTCTTTCTTGGTGAGAAGAGATAGCCAGTTCCCACTCTATATCTCCCATAATTAAAGGACCTCATTAGGATCATTCTATATTTTAGAAAGTCTCCAGTGCAACAGATTTCCATATCCTCCAGCAATTGCCACTTGAGTCCGTCTGTCTCTTCACAAATGGCAGCAAATCCCGGCTGAGGACAAAACTCAACAGAAGTCATTGAACAAAGAGAAGTCAGGCTTTTTCCTACCTGGAGTCATTATCTCTATGTTCTAAACTGTATGAGAATGTATTCTACAGGCTGTGAAAGATAAAGGTGTATACCAGCTCAGCTACAAAACCTTTTACCTACATCCTGTTCAGCTGCAAAGTATACTAGGATGATGGAAACATAGAACGTGTCTGATATTAAGACCCACTCCATGAGAACAAACCTATAACTAACTCTGCTAGGGTTATGAAGAACCAAAGGCTAGACAGTCCAGAGACATAATGTAAAACAAAACACTACTAGTCTAAAAAGAGTATCAGTAAAATGACTCCTACTGATATTCTTCTCTACACATAAATCAGTTCCTTATTAAGTCATAAACAGAGAAGCTTTATCCAGAAGTAGGTGGGAACAGATGCTGAAATCCACAGCCAGACATTGTCAAACAAAGTGTCTCAATGGATGTCTCCATCAAGTCCATCCCCTGAATGCTCACAGAACCCCGTGAAAGAGAAGGCAGAAAGAACATAAGAGCCAGAGGTTATGAAAGGTACCAGAAGAACAAAGTCTTCTAAGTCAACTGAGCAAAACTCAAAACAATGCAAAGAGACTAAAGCAGCAAGCACAAGACCTAAACAGGCCAGATCCTGTACCTATATACTATGAATAACTTTTACCTTAGTATATTCATGGGACCACTGATTATAAGAAAGAGTAGGTCTCTGACACCTGTTCCTGATCCTAGGGCTCTTTTCTTTCTCTTGGGTTGCCTTTCCAATTTGCCATGTGAGTTTTGCTGTTCTTGTGGTATTTTATTTTGTCTTGTTTAGTTGTTACCTCTTGGAAGCCTATATTTCTTTTTCTCTTGACATTTTATTTATTCTTTGTGAATTGAAGATCATGCACTCCAATTCCTTTCATCTCTTCATCCATTTGCATCCACCCTCTGCCCTTGCAAACTCACCCATAAAGAAAATAAAGAGCAAAAAATAAAAATAAAACACACAAACAATCCAATAATAAAATCTCGCCATGGATGCTTCAGTGTGTTTCAGTGTGTCACACAGTATTTTCTTTTCTTTAAATATTTTTACATGCAAATGCTTATTATAAAGAGTCAGTGGTCTCTTTCAGGACTCTGGCTTCTTTGTTTTTAATTTTATTTTTCTTGGATATTTTGTGTATTTATATTTCAAATGTTATCCTCTTTCCCCCTCTCCCATACACACTCCCCCGTCTGCTTCTATGACAATGTTCCCACTTCTACTCCCACCCCGACTCCAACCTCAACACCCTGACACTGCCTTACATTGGGGAAAAGAACCTTCACAACACCAAGGACCTCTCCTCTCATTGATGCTGGACAATGCCATGCTCGGCTACATATGTGGCTGGAATCATGGGTCCCTCCATGTGTACTCATTGGTTGCTCATTTAGTCCCTGAGAACTCTGATGGGGTCTGGTTGGTTGATATTGTTGTTCTTCATATGGTGTTGCAAACCCCTTCAGCTCCTTCAATCTTTTCTCTAACTTTTCCATTGGAGTCCCTTTGTTCAGTCCAATGTTGAGCTGCAACCATCTTCATCTGTATCAGTAGGGCTCTGGCAAAGCCTCTCAGGAGAGACCCGTATCTGGCTCCTGTCAGCAAGCACTTCTTGGCATCAGCAATAGTGACTGGTTTTAGTGGATACATATAAGATGGATCTGTGGGTGAGGCAGTCTCTGGATGACTTTTTCTTCATTCCCTGCCACTGAGTATTTTGTTATCCCTTCTAAGAAGTAAAGCATCCACATTTTTGTCTTCCTTCTTCTTGGACTTCATATGATTTGTGAAAATTTTCTTTGGTATTCTAAGATTTGGGGTTAATGTCCATTTATGTACATACCATGTGTGTTCACATTTGTGACTGGATTATCTCATTAAGGGTAATATTTCCTAGTTCCATCCATTTGTCTAAGAATTTCATACAGTCATTGTTTTTGATGACTGAGAAGTACTCCATTGTGTAAATGTACCACATTTTCTGTATCCACTCCTCTGTTGAAGGACATCTGAGTTCTTTCCAGCTTCTGGTTATTTTAAATAAGGCTGCTATGAACATAGTGCAGCATGTATCCTTGGGATATTTAGGAGAATCTTTTGGCTATATGCCCAGGAATGATACAGCTGGATCTATACTAGGACTCTGGCTTCTTTTACACAGTCAATACTGCATGCTCACCAGGATTCCACTTGTCTATCCTGTTGCCCTGTGTCATGGAGATCATGCAGCTGTGGATCTGCAGGATTTGCGCCTTCACTTGCTGCAGCAGTTCATTGTGTTGATGCTGGATTGGAACAACTCAAAGCCCTGCATGTGGATTTGGGTAGGAGCTAAGTTGATCAACCATCCAGCACTCTTAAAACTCCTTGTAGTAGATAGTAAGGAGTATGTGTGGGCAGTAGGGGCAGATCTACAGCTAACTGGTGCCTATACTACAAGGGCTAATTCTACTCTGCTGCCCAGGCAAAGTTCAGGGTATTCTCCTGAGTGTTCACGGTTTGGCACCTCTGTCATGCCAATACCATTTTATGGCAGAATGGCCCACTTTTATGTTTCCAAAAGACAAAAAGGGAGTTAACTGGAGAGGAGGGAATGCTGGGAGTTGCTGGGAAGAATAGATGAAAAGGAAACTGCAATCATGCTATAATTTATTATAAAACATTCTATTTTTGATAAAAGTGAAAAGTGTTAAGCCAGAACAGGACCAAAAATTCAGAGGAGAGCTTGCCAGGATTGCAGTCTGATCTACTGAAAAACAGGATACAAATAAGAAGATATCAAATATGTGACAATACCCAGATGTGTGGAGAGGGATAAAAAAGAAGACAGGGACAGACCATATTGATAAAGACCTTCATACTCTTCAAGTATTAAGTTAGACAAGTTTTTGTTTAACAACAGAGTAGTTTGTCAATACAAAGAAACACTTTTGTGTGTATATCTGTGTCCAGAGGATGTTTCATTGTGTTTTGTTTTGGACTTTTAAAGATTATTCTGGCTTACTTTTTGATTATTTGTTCTAATTATTTTGTCTGCTTTTTTCTTATGAGAGTGAAAAAAAGAAAGAGATTGAAGGTGTTGGTAGGGAAGTGGAGATGACTGGGAAGGGCTTCAGGAGGGAAAACATGGTAAGATATTGTATAAAATATTTAAATAAAATTTTTTAAAAAATCAAAGCTTTATATTTTAATGTATACATGTAAAACAAGTGTAAGTTTGGTATTTGAGATTAAGAGCGGACAGAAAATAACATGTAACAGACAAGAGTGAGAATGGGTACAAGTACACATGAAACACAGAACATGAAAAGAGACTTGGGTGCTGCAAGGTACAAACAAAGGGAGCAGAATGTCAGGGAAGATTTGGGCTTGAGAAGTGTTCCAAAATATCATAAAGAATTTAATACTTTCATCCTAATTTTAAAACATTGACATGAAGCTAGGGTAGACAATTGAGTGGGGCTACAGTAACTAGAATGTACCATACACACACACATGATGTGCATATTTATGTATGTGTGTGGAAAAGTACACGTTTGTGTAAGTATTGAGGTGTGGTTGCATCTATTTTTTTTGAGTAAAATTAATTTAAAACTAAACCAAAGCTGTTGTTTTATTGGGGTTATATCACTTTTACTAAGAATATATACTTTTAACTTTTATGTTTATTTTCTTTTATGCATATGAATGTTTTGCTTGCATGTACATGTCTGTGAAGAAAGTTCATATCTGGTTCATGAAGAGGCCAGTGGAAGGCAGAGATTCCCTAACACTGGAGTTCCAGATGGTTGTGAGCTACCATGTAGAATCTGGGCACCAGGTCTGTATTATATGAAAGAGCAGCCAGTGTTCTTAACCACTGACTCCTCTCTAGTCCAATAGGTTTTTACAAAATTAGATTTTCCTCCTCACAGGTAAACTCTTCAATTTTATAATTTGTTTTTATATCTCAGCTGTAAAGCATTAATAGGATATCAGGTAATAATACACAAATATATAACACATATGTTCAACAAGATTAAATAAATTTATCCTCTAAAATATTTACCATTGATAGAGACAAAAATATTCCAAATCAGGAGTGAATAAAGCAGTCTATCTGTCTGTTTCCAAGAATCTCTACATTTCCTTTCCTCTTATAAACCTCTATTCTTGTTCCCAGAGTTCATACTGTACATTGTGGATTTATGTGGGACCAAGTATAGTAGGAGAAATTTTGGGTGAGGAAGTAGAAATTTTTCAGTTAATTTTATTTTCCTTAATAAAATAGATGCAAACAAAAATACACAGACATCACTAAGGTGAATTGTAAAAATATATTGGAGATTACCATTAATTTTCTCAATATAGAGTAATACTAAATTTTTCATTTCATTTCCTAACATGTGGACTAATATTTCATCCATATATTTTCTTACAATGCTACTTTATTTCTTGGCACATATTTTAGTTTAAGTGAAATCAAGCAAAAAGCAAAAGAAAGTTGGGAAGAATGGAGAAAAGAGAAAATGAAAGAAGAGAATGGAAAGAAAGAAGGGAAGGAAGAAAGAAAATGGGACTTTTGTCTATTCTTTTCTATCAGTTGACAGCCATTTGTTATTAATTATCTATGTCGACACATTTTATGAGACTACTCTACATTGTCTCAGGCTGCTCCTAAACTTTTTACATTTGTCCTGTCATTGAAGCCTCACAGCAATGCTCTTCAACAGACCTTGAAATTAGTGAGTGAGATGGGAGAATGACAGTCACTTAGATCATGACCAGAAACTCTAGAGCTTAGGAGCAGGTTTTACCCTCACAGGGGAAATGATGATAGTTGAAATATTACATATACCTCTTATTCAGGATAATTGGCTGTTTCTGATTTGTGGTAGCCTGAATTTGAAACCTACAAATTGAAAGCTTAAAATCTATACTTCATAAAAAGTTTCTTTTCTCTAGTAAAGAAAAGGACCAGATATTAATGTGTAAACAAACTGGATTCTATTTTTAACACTTGTAGCTTGCAATTAAAGTATTTCATACATGTGACTATGAAAAACTACTGGACTTAAACCATTGCTTTGTACGGGTTTCAATTTTAATTAAAACATATTTTTGGTCTATATCTCATTTTTCATAGCTTATGACAAATAAAATCTAGTTTAAATATACATTATTGAATTTTCTTTTCATCTTAGGTATGCACTACATTTTGTGAGACACATATTTTTGTGGCAAAATACATTGAAGTTTTCCCTACTCAATCCAAAAAGAGATCTTTCACCAAAGTTTAAAGATTTAGCTTCTGTGAAATTAAAGAACAACTGAACATTAAGTATATGGGTGTTACATTGGAAATCAGAGCAAACATAAGGAACCCTCATATTTATATCATTAACATGTTGAACAAACTGTCAAACATGTTAATAAAGTCTCAGACTTATATGTAACCTAGTTTAACTCTGAAGAGTTTTGTTGACAACTCTGAAGATTTATCTAATAATAAAGATATTGTTTACGTAAAACACAGGATGCTGCAAGCTGGATCTGATATGAAATGTTTTTTCTTTCAAACTGACTTATGTGGTTCCAGAAAATACTCTCCAGGGTGCCAAGGAAGGAAAACATCACACAGTACTACCCACCTACAATACACAGGGACCATGGCAATATCAGAACAATAAGAACGCTTATATAAGTGATACTCAAACATGTTAGTCAAACCAATGTATATAATTTGACACATGACCCACTTAACTAGAAAAAAATTCATACCTGATACTAGAAAACTTCCCAAAATTCTGGGGATAGTGATGGAGTAGATCTTAGAAAATGAGCTACTATCCTAACCTTGCTAATTTACTACTTGATAAAATATGCACTCATATATACATAGATATGATTGTGTCAAATAATATCCATAGAAAAGATAGTATTAAAATGAGAAAGAGAAGTTATGAGAGTAGTCTGTGGAAGGGTAGCCAAGGGGTTGGAAAGAAAGAAGAGAATAAAGAAAATTTTGTAATTCTATTGGAATTAGAAACATACTAAATGATATTAATAAAAACCCAAAAATTTATTTTAAAAGTTTTAATATGAAGGTTTTGAAAGATTCAATTAAAAATGTTAAACTTATCCTTCAACTACATTACTTAGGTTATATTAATAGTAGTTTAAAATCTTATTTAACTATCAATTTTTAAAAGTCTATGAATATCATATAAATCACAAATTCATAAATTGAAGTAATATTTAAAAGCATCTTTTAATGTTAGGGTAAAAAGGAGTATCTTAATTAGAGACATTAAGCACATACAAGGAGAAGAGTACATAATGATTTACTGTACTTAAGCTCAAGATATGTCTATTACTTGTAAACCCATAACTTTAGAAGAATAAAGATGAATTGTAATTGTAAGATACACTGAGTGTTTTTAAGAAAAAAACAAAGAAAAAGACAAATGATGGGCCATTGCTACACTGCTGACCATGGATCAGCACAATTTTAAAGAACTCTTCCAACATGATAGGAAATGGCTTACTGTGATGAAGGGAGTTCCCAATATCCAGAATACCATACCATGGACATAAAGTACAAATCATTTGATTTATGTTTTCATTGTACTTAGCAGGAAGAATAAATGAAGTTAGATACTCATTGGGGAGATTAAAAACTGCCGATATTACAACAATATATTGCTCTTATAAATTTGAATATAGCTTGAAATCATCTAGCTGTGAGGAGGTAAACATCACTTTATAATCACTGAATCATCTACTCCTTAATCAGTACCTATATTTTCTGGTGCAGATTCTGTAGAAAATGTAGAAGCCCATACACAGTAGCATTACCAAGGGTATGGCAGCCTACAAAAACTATGAAACCATTAGAAAATCATTAATAACTGGCAGATTCCTATGTAAACTTAATATTATGAATCACATAAACTGGAGTCAATTTGACAAGATGAAAGTGTCTTACAAAGATATGGCACATTAGAGAAAAGCAAATCATGTTTATACTTGTATTGAATAAAATGTAAATAGTCCTCTATATTATTCTTATCTATGCAGGCACAGTAAGATCAGAAGAAGCACACTAAAGTAGCATATCTAAGAACTCTTAGAAAAAATGTTTTTCCTAAAAATTTATTACTTTCTGATACATCATATATAATGTGTGTTTCAATAAGGCCTTTAAAAGCAAGGACAAAATTTAAATTTAAATATAACTTTGAATAACACCTAGAAAGTGATATCATGTCTAGATAAAACTGATACTAAATTGAGACTTTCCGAAGTTGGAAATATGTTTTGATATAGAAGACTTATCAAACCACAGCTGGGAAATATGGGGCTATGATCATGTGCCTAATTAAAAGCTGTACGATCAAATATCGTACCAAATAACACAACTATGCCACTTGCTAACCTAAGGGTGAAAATTCACAATTCATATTTCATTGGGTACAATCATAAATTTAAAATTTTATACAACTGTTCAAATCAAGTATCCTCTACTATATCAAGAAGCCATACCAAAATAGCACATCCATTTACCATATGCTGCATCATATGTCAGCTTTTCATTTAATTGTAAATTCGGTGAAATTAATTAGAATTAGCAGTACCTAGATTAACAATAGACACCCACAGTGGTTGCAATAGATGGTCAATGAAGATAAAATGGCCTTTCAAATTGTGGAGGCCTACATATTGAATAGAGTGTGAGAAGAAGCCTAAATATTTAGGATATTAGAATCCATTTCTGATTCCTACTCATCATGCAATAGTAGACTCTGTCATAAGTCTCAATTACCACGATGTTCTTCTTTACTACATACATAAAATTTACAAAGCCAACACTAGTGTTCTGAAAATATGAGCTCAACCATGTTCTCTTTATGTGTTTCCTAAGGTAATTGTCACACTACAGAAAACGAAAGGACCACAATTCTACAATTATTTATTATCATTACTTTAGCACCTTTAATATCCAAAGTTACTGTGATTTATTTAAATTCTTACAATTCATGGGTACTCTAATCTCTATTTTCCCATTTGTACAATATCTAGAGTGCATGATACATATTTGTACTCTTTTTCATCTTTATTAACTTGAGTATTTATTATTTACATTTACATTTGTTATTCCCCTTCCCGGTTTCCGGGCCAACATCTCCCTAACCCCTCCCTCTCCCCCCTCTTTATGGGTGCTCCCCTCCCCATCCTCCCCCCATTACCGCCCTCCCCCCAACAATCATGTTCACTGGAGGGGTTCAGTCTTGGCAGGACCAAGGGCTGCCATTTCCCCTCATTTATTTTAATCACACATATCTCTGCACCAAGCCTACTAAGTAAAAATATCATAGATTTCATCTGATGGAATATGATACTGGAAACAAGAAAACTTACTAACAGCTTGGACATTTTTCTTTACAGGAAAAATGTGACATAACTTACATGCTTCTGTGCCTTTTGTCCTGGGCAACTGTAAGATTTCTATGGGTCATAAAGACTTGGAAAATGAATAGAAACCATGCTGTAAATAGAATGACTTGTAATCTTATGCCAAATTCTTCCTTAGAACAATGCATAAAGAAAAATAAACAAATTAAATAGAACACCAGACATATTGTAGCCACAAGATGAGGGCATGCACAACTCAATGTAATCAGAGACCTCTACTGGCTTCTCTATTCGTCACTTCAGTGCTTTAGGTACCATTTTATATTTTAGACTCACTTTACAATGAAATCTGATCATTCTCTTATTCTATGTAGCAGTTCCACTGTATCCAGAAGAATCACTTCATCTCCTACCAAACCTAACATCTATAGTGTCTCAGTCCTGAGACTATATCATCTCCAGAAATCAGTGAGGCAGTTTTGTTCCTTTGCAAATAATACACTAAAACTGATTGCTGTGTTAAACAATAAATGACACTATTGTTAACTTAAAGAGACATGTATGGTGTTCTTTAAATATTTCATCTCTAGAATGAAAATCATTTAAAAATTAATTACTATTTATTTGATATTTAACTAGAAAATAGTCACCATATATTTTTACAGAAAAAGATTCAAGAGCTTTAAAAATTCACAAGCAAAAGCACTTCCTTTTATTATTATTTTATGTATCTTATTTCTATTTCCATGGAAACAGGATAGAAGTTGCAGCTAGAGGCCAGGAGTAGATTAGAAATCTTTCTTCTGACTTTGTTTGCTGTCTCCCGAGGTGATAGACTTTGCTAGTGTTTTATGAGTGGAAAGGAAAAGACCTCCACAATTCAGTGACTGCTTGTCAGATTCTTCAATAAATGAGCATGTGCAGGAATTTATTCCTTCCCAGCGGAAATGGTTGAATATTAGGGTACATTTTCACAGAAAATGAACCCAGAACACAAAAAAATAATTTAACTGTTGTATGCTATTTTTAATTGAAGTTGAATATGAGCATGTTCAGTATATATAGAAACTATGAAAAATAATAAACACTTAAGCTGAGAGTTATGACTTTCTTGCTTCTGTACAAAATATATGCAGAAAAGTAAATGTAATGCTGTAAATGTGTGTCTTCTGAGGTAACCTTCATGGCCTTTATATTTAGGCTTACAATTTAGCCTTAGGGATGATTTCACCTCTTACCCATAATGTCCCTGCATTGTGATCTTATGAGTTTCTTGTCAATGTTACGCAATCAGTCAAGGATCAGCCCCTAATTACTCAGTAGTTCTTGCAATTAACTAAATTAGACTTTTTGCACTTAAATATTGAAGCTAACTTTTTAAAAGTTTATGTCAACAATCTGTGGGGTTTTTTCTTTTTTCAAATTTTTATTTAGGGTACAAGGAAATGGAGCTAATTATGGCTATATGTGTGTGTGTGTATGTGTGTGTGTATGCATGTATATTACATTTTACAAGCTCCAATTCTCTACTCCCCCATGCTTGTTACTCTCCCCTCTTCTTTCATCACACAGTACACCATTAGACTTTCTCATTTCCCTTTCTGTTCTTTTAGGTTGAGTCTTCCTTTTCATCGTTCCCTCTTTTTATTGCGTGCGCGCGCACACACACACACACACACACACACACACACACACATTTTATTTATTATATATTATTGCGCTTACATATTTAAATCTAAATTCTACATATAAGATAAAACATGTAACGTTGAATTTCTGAATATGACTAGTTCTCTTTCTGCCTCTGTCCCCTGTAGTGCCCACTGTCCTCAAAACCACTATATATGTAGGAGAGATAGGCATGTTTTTAGACACCTGGTTTTCCTGCCTCTACCTTCAAGGGGAGGATGTTGGGCATGTAAGACCACTCTGTCTGATTCAAGTGTACTTAGTTCTTTGCAGTGCAGTAATTTTCTTTCAGCCATATCATATGCTTTAACTGGAAACAGTTTGGTTTCCAGTTAAAGGAGGTTCCATCAAGGAGGAAGATAACTGTTATTTGGAGTGTTGTTTCTCAGAAAGTAGTAGACTTTTCCTCCAATTAGAGCTTCTAGTTCTAGAATGTTTGTTTCAAATATAATTATATAATTTGAATGAGAACTCCTATTTAAGAAGGATTAGGACTTTAGCCAGTGCCTTGGTCATTGCTCTACCGAGGTGAAGAAGCAACATTAGAACTGCAAGTCTTATAAGAGAAAGGCATTTACTTGTGACCTTGCTTAGAGTTTCAAATGCTCAGTCCATTGTAATCATGGGAGGAAAGTGTGTCAAGCAGACAAAGCAGACATGGTGCTGGAGCAGTAGTTGAGAACTTCACTCTGTTTCTCAAGAAAAGAAAAAGACACAGGGCTTAGCAGGGGCCTTGAACCATCAAAATCTAGGGATAATGATACTTTCTCCAGTAATACCTCTCCTTTCAAATGTTCTAGTCCCTGGTCACTAAGTAGGCTATGGGGGTCATTCTTATTCAAAGAAGCACGGGCATGTTGAAGTAGGTGTGAGCTCTCAGCTACTTTCCCAGTACTATACTTGCGTGTCTACTGCCATATCTATCACCATGAGTATAATAGTGTTCTGAAGCTATAAAAGGACCACCAACTAAATGCTTCATTTTGTAAGTTGGGTTTGCCATTATGTACCCATAATGTACTTGGAACAAGAAAATTGGTACTAATGCAGAAAAATACACAAATTAATCTATACACTACTTTAAAATTACCTGCTCATCTGTACATACAGCTGTTCTATTCATGAAAATCAGTAAATTGACCTGACAAACATGACCAAATATCAATGAATTATGACAAAAATAAGGTAGTTTGACAAAATGGAATATTATTGAACCGTTAGGAAATTATAAAATCACAAATAAATAGACACAGTCATTCTGAGTGAGGAAACAGTCCCAGGAAAATGAACACCTCATATTTTCCTATGGATGTTACCTTTGAGTCTTCAGATCTGTGCAATTTATATGATAAATCAATACATATTAAGAAATATGAGAATATAGATGTCTCCTGAGAGACACAGCTAGAGCATGTCAAATACAGAGGCGATTGCTTGCAGCAAACCACTGAACTGAGAATGGGATCCCCGTGGGAGGATTTAGAGAAAGAATTGAAATAGCCAAAGGGCCTTGCAACCCCATAAGAACAACAATGTCAACCAGCCAGAGCTCCTAGGTACTAAACTACTACCCAAAGTCTATACATGGACTGACCCATGGCTCCAACCGCATTTGTAACAGAGGACGGCCTTGTTAGGCACCAATCCAAGGAGAAGCCCTTAGACTTCCAATGTAGAGGGATGTCGGGTGGGGGGAATGGGGGTGGTGGATGGGGAGGGGAACACCCTTATAAAAGAAGGCGAGGGGGATAGGACAGGGGACTTATGTCCGGGAAACCAGTAAAGGAAATAACATTTGAAATGTAAATTAAAAAACCTAAGTTAAAAAAAGATTATCACTGTATATTGAATAGATACATGACTTTTAATGTGATAAGGGAGAAAAACTAAAAATATTCTTAATCAACCTACATCTAATCAATGAAGGAAGGAGAGAGAATTACAGAAGGGGTAGATAAATATAAAATATAAAATAGTATACCATGGTGGAATCAGGGCCAGTGAGATGACTCAGTGAAGAAAGATACTTGCCTTGTAATGCTGAACCCACATTGTCAAAGGACTTTCACAAGTTGTTCTCTGACACTTACATGCTTTCACAATGAGTAAATTATTATTTAAAGGCGGGATGGGTATGGTATCCAGGCTAGTTTTATGTCAACTTGACACAAGATAGAGTCATTTCGAAGGAGGGAAGCTCAGTTGAGGAAATGCCTCCATAAGATCCAGCTATAGGGCATTTTGTTAATTGGTGACTGATGGGGGAAGGCCCAACCTATAATGGGTGGTGCCACCCTGGACTGAAGGCCTTGAGTGCTGTCTTTAAGCAGGCTGAGAAAACCATGGGAAGCAAGCCAGTAAGCAGCATTCCTCCATGGGTTCTATAACAGCTCCTGCCTCCAAGTTACTAATTTATTTGAATTCCTGTCTTGACTTAATTGATAATAAGCGGCAGTGTGGAAATATATCCCCAATAAACCCTTTCTTCCTCAAGCAATAGCTGATACAGTGAGTATTGTGCTCCAGAAAAGAGAACACATACAAGAATATAGAGACAACACCAATTGGACTAACATGAATATATAAAAGGACAGACAGACATGGTGATGTAGAAAAGTAGGTGGGCTTGACGAAGTTTGAAGTTATATATCAAAACACATTGTATTACATTCTCAAAGAACTTTAAAACAAACAAAATAAAATGAGAAAGAAAATAGCCAATTAAAAAGAAAAGTACCAAAGGGAAAATCCCAGAGTAATAGGCTGAAGTCATGATACAAAACAAAACAAAAAGAAAAGAAATATCATTACAGTTATAAAGTAGTCATAAAAAGATGACTTAAAAAGTATTAAAATACAAGCTTACATAATACTGAATGAGAAAATATTTTTTCCTGGATTGTAGATAAAAATGAAGAATAATCCACATCTCCTGAGAGGCTTTGCCACAGCCTGACTGATACAGATAAGGATGCTTGCAGCTAACCATTGGAGTGAGCACGGGGATGCCAATGGAGAAGTTAGAGAAAGGATTGAAGGAGCTGAAGGGGTTTGCAACACCTTAGGAAAAATAATAATATCAATCTACCAGACCCCTACCCCCAGAGCTCCCAGGAACTAAACCACCAACCAATGAGTTTACCTGAAGGGACCCATGACTCCAGTCGGGTATGTAGCAGAAGAGGGTATTGTCTAGCATCAATAGGAGGAAAAGCCCTTGGTCCTGTGAAGGCTCAATGCCCCAGTGTAGAGGAATGCCACCATCGGTGGGAGTGGGAGCATTCTCATAGAATCAGGGGGTGGGGGAGAGGGTATGGGAGAGATGGGTAAAGGGGATAATATTTGAAATGTAAATACATAAAATAATCCAGAAAAATATAATTAAGAAAATGTTAACTGATATTTTCTTTAATGTACTAATTAATAACTATTAATCACTAAAAAGACTAATAACTTAATTATTAAAAAGACGCTGTGCCAATCAATATTAAAGTTAGTTATAAAGTCTTCACTATCCAGGGGCTGCATGTTTACCCTAGAAGACAGATTGCTTTTTCATATAAGGTGGTATTTTCAAAAAACCGAGAAACAACCAAATATCTCCACCAGAGGCCAAGAGATGTATGCCAAATGTAGATATGCATGGGAACTCTCTATCCCATTAAATGTTCTTTCTGATTTTCTATGTGGTAATGTGTTCTTTGCATTTCTCTCAGGCTCTCTATGATTCCCATTCTGCCGTGTATGGAAAATGTTTGAGAAATATCAACGTTGGATGAAGTTGTAGAGATTAGAATATCTCAGTAAGTCTGCAACATTTTGGTGAAGAGCAGGTGAATTAGCCATGAGTCAGAAGTTAAAATCATATGTAAGAGGTTAATTAACAAATGCAGACATATTGAACTGTATCTTACTTTTGTGACACACATTCTTGAGGCCTTGTGCTATGTACTTTGTTGAATTGTTTAAGAAGCCCTTAATCTACAATAAGAAACCTCTACAGATACTCCAGACAATCCAGCAATGCCACTTTTATTTTGAAGAGAAGAATTTGATCAGTATTTGCTTATAAGTAAAAAAAATGATTTGTGAAAATAAATAAAAGTTTCTACTATAAACTTACTTTTCATTATTGTCCAATACCATGCTTAAGGTCAGGAACATGGTTTAGATTATGAAGGTCATTGATGCCACCCTGGTGACCTGATTTTGAAACCCAGTACCCACACAGTGGAAGGAGGGAACATATTCCCACAGTTGTCCTCCGACCCTCACACACATAAGAAGGTATTCATGTGCTCCTCATGCAACAAAATAAAAATAAATTTTAAAGTAAAATGACTATAAACTCAAGTAATATCTCTGAACAATTTGTCAGTTAAGTGAAATATGTATTATTTTGTAGAGTCCAAAGCAATCACTTGACAAATAATCATTTTAATTAAATATAAAAATGTAATTAAAAGGTGACATTTTGTGATGTTTGTGTATACTGGATAACGTTACAATAATAATTCAACTTCTATTATTTAAATATATTTCAGTTTTGTTGCAGTAAAATCTTTCAAAATCACTCTTTCTATAGTTTAAAAAGGTAGTTGTTATTTATAATACCATCATGCTAAGCCCAAGATATTTTATTCCTTATAAATATAATACAGTACTCATTAATCAACTTTCCACTATTCCCATTGTCATACTAAGCCCCAAACCTGAAATACCCAATTCTGATAGACCAAATTTTTAATGTTTCATTAATTATTAAGTGAAGTGATATTGATTTTATGTTTAGTTTAATGATGTATATTTCCACTGATATAGCTACGAATCAATGAATTCTATTGCTTTTTATAGTTTGGTAATAATATTTTATGTCCATAATATGTGCAGTTGTAACATATGCATTCAAAAATTGATTAATATTTTATATGCTTAAGTTACTTGGTTAATATAAATATGGATGCTGTGAACATGGGAACATGGACCTGTTTCCTATAGACTGCTTTTATTTCTTTTATATTCAAAGTAGTTAAATGATAGAAATACAATTTATTTATTTTTAATTTTGAGAAATTTCACACTGTTCCACAACGGCTGAGTATTTTTTAATTTTTAATTTTTCTTTAAATTTGCAGTTTTCTTTTTTATTCTTTTATTGAATATTTTTTATTATTTACATCCCAAATGTTATCCCCTTTCCCGGTTTCCCCTCTGAAAACTCCATACCCCATCCACCCTCCCCCTCCTTCTACAAGGGTGCTCCCCCACCCACCCAACCCCTCCCACCTCTCTGCCTTGCCATTCCCCTACACTGGAGCATGGAGACTTCACAGGACCAAGGGCCTCTCTTCCCATTGATGTCCGAGAAGGACATTCTCTGCTACATATGTGGCTAGAGCCATGGGTCGCTCTATATGTACTCTTTGGTTGGTGGTTTAGTTCCTGGAAGCCTGGGGGGGGTGTGTTCCGGCTGGTTGAAATTGTTGTTCATCCTATGGGGTTGCAAACCCCTTCAGCTCCTTTAGTCTTCCCCTAACTTCCGCATGCTCAGTCTGATGTCTGGCTGCGTACATCTTTATCTGTATTGGTCAGGCTCTGACAGAGCCTCTCAGGAGACAGTTGTATTTTGGCATCAACAATGGTGTCTGGGTTTGGTGTCTGAAGGTGTGATGGATTCCTAAGCGGGACAGTCTCTGGATGGCCTTTTCTTTAGTTTCTGCTCCACTCTTTGTCCCTGCATTTCTTTTAGACAGGAGAAATTCTGGATTAATAATTTTGAGATGGACGGTTTCCCTATCCCTCAATTGGGGGCCATGCCTAACGTCTGGATATGATCTCTACAGGTTTTATCAACTGTTTGAATTTCAGCTAAAGTCTGTTAGGTGCTGGGAGCCTCTTGCATCCCTGGCATCTGGAACTTTCTAATGGCTACCTCATTTCCCCATTCCCCCATGGCTACACACCTGAGTTCAATTTCCTGACCCTCTGTACTTGTCTCTTCCCATACCTGATCCTGCCCCATTTTTTGTTCTCCTTTCTCTTTCCCTTCTCTGTCCTCCCCTCCTTCCCCCTCCCATGGTTATTTTGTTTCCTTTTCTAAGTAGGACTGAAACATCCACACTTTGGTCTTCCTTCTTCTTAGGCTTCATATGATCTGTGAGTTGTATCTGGGTATTCCAATCTTTCTGCCTAATATCCACTTATCCATGAGTATATACCATCTGTGTTCTTTAGTGACTGAGTTACCTCACTCAGGATAATATTTCCTGTTCCATCCATTTGCCTGCAAATTTCATGAAGTCATGGATTTTAGTAGCTGCTTAGCACTCTTTTGTGTAAAGATGCCACAATTTTGTATCCATTCCTCTGTTGAGGGGCATCTGGTTTTTTTTAGGTTCTGGCCATTATAAATAAGGCTCCTATAAACATAGTGGAACGTGTGCTCTTTTGTTTTTATTTTGTGTGCTGTACTTCCAGGGTCTTACCCAAAACTATTTTCCCCTATTTATCAATGTTGTTCAGATGATTAAGCCAAGTAGAAAAAGCACTGACATAGAAGGTAGAGGAAATAAAAATTCAGAGATCAGCTGTATTTTATAAATACAATGGGTGAAAGGGGTGTGGCCTCCATAGAAAATGCTGTGTAGCTCAAACTCACAACCCAACAAAATAAACTTGCAGAAAACTGGTCAAACTCTTCTGAATATTAGTGCAGTCACAGAGATCACTTGAACTGAAGCTACACTGAAACTAAACTTTAGTTTTAAACCTCACAGGGAGAAAACATGCTAGCTAACCCCTGTGAATTTGCTTAGTGCTTATGACCTTTATCAATGGTAGGCTGGCACCTATCACAGAGATGGAGAAAGGGTATTTTCTGTTTGTGTATAGAAGTTGAATGGATAATGTGAATATCTTTCACACTCCTAGGATGTAGCAGAATTAGTCCCAACAAATGAGAGAAATAAATTGCAACTTAACATAAAATAAAAGATCTATGCGATCATTTTGCAAACGTGACAGAGATTAGATCCACCTTGGAAAGGAGATCAAGTTCTATCAATTGAGGAAATGCATTCATCAGATTAGCCTCTTGGTATTTTATTGGCTCATGATTGATGTATGAGGGCCGATGCCTAGAAGTATAATTTTGACATCTATAAGAAAGACATGCTGAGCAATCCAGTAAAAAGTATGGTTTCATGAACTATACTTTAGTTCATGCCTCTGGATTCCTCTCTTGATTCCTGCCTCAGTTTCCCTTAAAGATTGAGTATAAGTTATGCACTAACATAGCCATTTCTTCTCCCATATTGCTTTTGGCCAAGGTATTTACTCAGAACAATGATTCACACTAAAAATAAATACAGGAGTTCCTAATAGAGACTAATTTCTTTCATCTTTACTGAAATCATAGATAGGGTCTAGGTTCAAACACCCTTAATAAAAACATAGTTTCTAAATTAATTAACAGTTGTACTGGCTTGCTATGTATTTCTAACTCCTTTTCTCAAGGGAGTGTTAAATTATATTTTTCTATCCTTCAGAATTTCAGACATTGGTGCCTCTGATTCCTTCTCTGTGCATAAGTATTATTTTCTTTTCTTTATGTCACCATCATATCTTAGTGTGACCTTGCCTTGCAATTTTTGCTACTAGTGATTCTACCCCTAGGTTTCCTTTCTCCCCTTAGTCATTAATCCATTTTGATATGTTTTATGAAATTAAGTGTAATCTTTATGTATTAATTCATTGTCAAGCACTGCCTTATAGGAGATGACGCTCTCAAACATGGAAAACATCTTTACCTCTCTTCAATGAAAAGAGGAAAAGAAAGCTGTTATGAACAACCACATTCTTCCTCAATGATGATTTCTAAGTTTCCCTAAAATATAGGAAGCGATTCTCACATTTTTGCTAATCTTCTGAGCAGGATATCAATATTACTTTACCTTCCATTTTCTCTGAACAACTTTGTTTTTAAGGTCACATTTGCCTACTTCTCATTCTAAAATCAGGTAAGGATAGTAATGAGGCAAAATGTACTGCCTGAAGAGACAAGAGATGTCCAGTGAATTTTATCCCTTGTTCCCTGAAATGCTAGACCATGAATTATTTGCAAGGAGAGTAGATCAAAGTTCCTGAAAACATTAAGCAACATTTAGTGTTCAATGTTATATAACAACTCTCTGTAGCTTAAGTTCATGGTTCTTGGTGTGGGGGAGAGATTGAAAACCAGACATCATACTTAACATTGCTCTAAATATGAGATCTTCAGGCAGTACACTTACCATTGGTCTAAGTAGAAGGTGTTGTTCCTGATGATATTAGGATGGATATCATGGCTGTACTTTCAAGGAATTATGTTCCCACTTGCACAGCCCTCAGAAGCAAATAAATGTTGAGAGATTAGAGCTGGTATTGGTGTTAGTGAAGTGGATTTGTAATAAAACTGCTGTCATTGCAGTGAACAGAAAAAAAATATCTTTTAGAGTTAAAGCAAATGAATCAAAATGCCCAGAAATTTATACAGCAATATTTATGTACAAGTTTAAATGTGACATCATTTTTATTTTACAGCTATATGACTGAGTTGCCCAGGGCAAGACAAACCATTTGATTTTGCTCGGAGTGAAGATAAATTGGTTGAATTCTTCATTTTCATACCCGGCCTCCCTTTTAACCCATATGGCACTGTAAATAGACATTGCTGGCTTAGGCTTTTCTCACTGAAATGAAGTAGGAGCAAATCTAAATACATTTAAAATGAAAGAAACCCGTTCACTATGATCTGAGTGAATTCTTAGAAATTATTTGGTGAGTAGCTATACCAAATGAATAATTACTCTACAAGAGAGAAGTGAGTGAAAGGAGTCCTTTAAGAATATCCACTACACCACGTTCAAAGTTATTTATTTAGCTAAGAATTATCTATCTTGCTGATTTCTCAAAAAAAAAAAAACACTAACCTTTCATTTTATGGATACTTTTTATCAATCTCTTTGTTTCTAACTTGCTGATCTTTGTCCTAAGTTTAATTATTTCCTGCAGTATACCTCTCTTGGGTATGTTTGCTCTTTTTCTTTGTTTGTTTGGTTGTTTTTTTTAATATTTTCTCTTTGTTATGCTTATTATTTCCTAAAAGTGTTTTTATTTATTGATATTCCAAATGTTGCCTCTCCCAGTCCCTCTCTCAGAGAGTCCCTCCCCTATGACCCCTACTATTCTTGTCTGAGAGGTAGGGACTCTTGGGTATACCCCCACCATGATGCAACAAGTCTTCACCAGATTAGATACATCCTCCCATACTTCTGCCAGAGTTCAACTTGAACACATAGATATACTGCTTCTGGGCTTATACCCATAAGATGCTTTACCATACAACAAGAACGTTATGTTCATAGCAGCTTTATTTGTAACAGCCAGAAACTGGAAACAACCCAGATGTCCTTCAAGTGAAGAATACAGAAAGTGTGGTTTATTTACACAAGAATACTATTTGGCCATTAAGACAAAGACACAATGAATTTTGCAGGCACATGGATGGAACTAGAAAATATCCTGTGTGAGGTAACTGAGAACCAGAAGGGCATGCACCCTATGAACTCACAGATAAGTGGATATTAGCCACAAAGACCCATTTCTGTAAGTGCTTCACAACAATTCAAGATTACTTTTTTGACAATTCTGTTTAGCATTGTAGCCTATTTTAAGTAGATTATTTGGATTGTTGGTGTGTATTTTTTTTATTGATTTTGGATATTAGCATTTGGATATAGAGTTGGTAAAGATTGGTTCTTATCCTGTGGGCTGCTGTTTTGTCCTATGGACAGTTTCCTTTGTCCTACAGAAACTTTTCTGTTTCATAAGGTTTCATTTATCAACTGTTGATCTTAGAACCTGAACCATTGGTTTTCTGACACTTTGCTAAATGTGTTATGTAGCTGTAACAGTTCTGTGGTAGAATTTTCCGGATCTCTTATGTATACTATTATTAGAGATACTTTGATTTCTTCCTTGCAATTTGTAGCTATTTGACTCCTTTTTTTGGATTTTTTTCTTATTTACATTTGAAATGTTATCCACTTTCTCCATACCAACAACCTACCCTTTCTAGATTCCCCACCCTGACATTCCCGTACACTGGTGAGTCCAGCCTTGGCAGGACCAAGGGCTTCTCCTCTATTTGGTGCCCATCAAGGCTATTCTCTGCTGCATATGCATGTGGAGCAATGGCTCTGTCTTGTGTACTCTTTGAATGGTGATTTAGTCCCTGGGAGCTCTGGTTAGATGGTATTGTTGTTTTTATACCATCATAAAACCCTTCAGCTCCTTCAATCCTTTCTCTAACTCCTCCAATGGGGACTCCATTCTCAGTTCAATGTCAAGCTGTGAGCATTCACCTCTATATTTGTCATGCTCTGGCAGAGCCTCTCAAGAGACAGCTATATCAGGCTCCTGTCAGCATGCATTTCTTGGCATTAGCTATATTGTCTGGGTTCAGTAGCTGTATGTATATGGACTGGATTCTCAGATAGGGCAGGCTCTAAATGGTTGTTCCTTCAGACTCTGCTCCAAACTTTGTCTCCATCTTCTCCTATGAATATTTTTGTTCCCTTTTAAGAACGATGAAGCATCCACACTTTGGTTGTCCTTCCTCTTGAGCTTCATATGGTCTGTGGATTGTATCTTGGGTAATCTGAGCTTTTAGGCAAATATCCACTTACCAGCAAGTTCATACCATGTTTGAAATTCTGTGATTAGGCTACCTCACTCAGGATGATATTTTCTAGTTCCATCCATTTGCCTATGAATTTCAAGAAGTCATTGTTTTAATAGCTGAGTAGTATTCCATTGTGTAGATGTACCACATTTTCTGTATCTGTTACTCTGTTGAGTGGCATCTGGGTTCTTTTCAGCTTCTGGTTATTATAAATAAGACTGCTTTGAAAATAATGGAACATGTGTCCTTGTTATTATTCCATTCATCCTATCAGATCACCCTGGACTAAGGCTGGTCTTCAATAACAAAAAAAAAAAGAAAAGAAAAGAAAAAAGAAAAAGGAAAAGCCCAAACACAGAAGCTGAAAAATGCCCTATTCAAGGACAATTTGGTCAAGGAAAAAAAAAAAGAAGAAACTAAAAACTTCTTAGAAGTCTTCTGGGATAAAATGAAAACAGTGCTAAGAACTCTAAGTGCCTCCAAAAAACAAACAAATAAACAAACAACAACAAAACAAAGCAAAAAATCCTGGAGAGCATATACTAACAGCTTGACAGCACACCTATTAGCTGTAGAACAAAAATAAGCAAATACACTCAAGATTAGTAAATGGCAGGAAATAAACAAACTCAGGGCTGAAGTCAAACAAGTAGAAACAAAAATAGACCTATACAAAGAGTCAATAAAACTAGCAGCTGGTTCTTTGAGAAAATCAACAAGATAAATAAACCCTTAGCCAGACTAACCAGAGGGCAGAGAGATAGTATCCAAATTATCAAAATCAGAAATGAAAAGAGAGACATAACAACAGAAACATACTGAATTCAGAAAAAATTATCAGAACCTACTACAAAACCCTATACTGAACAAAACTGGAAAATCTGGAGGAAATGAACAATTTTCTAGACAGATACCAGGCACCAAATTTAAATAAGGGTCAGATAAAACATCTAAACAATCCCATAACTCCTAAAGAAATAGAAGCAGTTATTGAATGTCTCCCAACCAAGAAAAGACCAGGACAAGATGGGTTTAGTGCAGAATTCTACCAGACCTTCATAGAAGACCTAATACCAATATTGTCCAAAATATTCCACAAAATAGAAACAGAAGGAATATTACTAATCACTTTCATAAAGCCACAATCATGCTTATACATAAACAACACAAAGACACAACAAAGAAAGAGAACTTCAGACCAATTAGTCTTATAAATATCGATGCAAGATAGTCAATAAAAATCTCACAAACCAAATCCAAGAACACATCAAAACCATCATCCATCACGGTCAAGTAGGCTTTATTCATCCTAGGGATGCAGGGATGGTTCAATATATGAAAATCCATCAACATATTCCACTGTATAAATGAACTCAAGGCAAAAAAAAACAAATGATCATTTCATTAGATGTTAAGAAAGCATTTGACAAAATTCAACATGCTTTCATGATAAAAGTCTTCGAAAGATCAGGAATTCAAGGTCCATGCCTGAACATAGTGAAAAAACAATATACAGCAAACCAGTAGCCAACATCAAAATAAATGGAGAGAAACTTGAAGCAATCCCACTAAAATCAAGGACTAGACAAGGCTGGCCACTCTCTCACTACCTATTCAGTATAGTACTCCAAGTCCTAGCCAGAGCAATTAGAAAACAAAACAAAAAAAAAATCAAAGGAGTTCACCTTGGAATAAAAGAAATCAAAATATCACAATTTGCAGGTGATATGATAGTATACTTATGTAACCCCAAAAATTGCACCATAGAACTCCTAAACCTGATAAACAACTCAAACAGATCAGTAACCTTACTCTACTCAAAGAATAAACAGGCTGAGAAGGAAATTAGGGAATTGACACCCTTCACAGTAGCCACAAATAATATAAAATACCTTGGTGTAACTCTAATCAAGCAAGTGAAAGACCTGTATGACAAGAACTTTAAATCTCTGAAGAATGAAATTGAAAAAGATCTCAGGAAATGGAATGATCTCCTATGCTCATGGATTGGCAGGATTAATGTAGTAAAAGTGGCCATTTTGTCAAAAGCAATCTACAGATTCAATGCAATGCCCATCAAAATTACAAATCATTTCTCCATAGAATTAGACAGAGTAATTTACAAATTCATTTGGAAAAGTAATAAGCCCATGATAGTGAACACTATTCTCAATAATAAAAGAACTTCTGGAGAAATCAACATCATTGACCTCAAGCAAGATTAGAGAGCAATTGTGATAAAAATTGCTTGGCATTAGTACAGCGACAGGCAGGTAAATCAATGGAATAGAATTGAAGAACCAGATATGAACCCACACACCTATGATCGCTTGATCTCTGAAAAAGGAAGCTAAAGCTATCCAATGGAAAAGAGACTGCATTTTCAACAAATGTGCTGGTTCAACCTGAGTTCAGCATGTAGAAGGATTCAAATAGACCCTTTCTTTTCTCCTTGTACTAAGCTCAAGTACCAGTGGATCAAAGACCTCCATATAAAACCAGATACACTAAAATTAATAAAAGAGAAAGTGGCAAGGAACCTCAAACACAGGGAAAAACACAGGGTAAAATTTCCTGAACAGAATACCAATAGGTTATGCTCTAAAATCAAGAATCAACAAATGGGACCTCATAAAATTGCAAAGCTTCTGTAAGGCAAAGGACACTATCAGTAGGACAAATGGCAAACAATAGATTGGGAAACGGACTTTACCAGTCCTAGATTCAATAGAGGGCTAATATCTAATGTACATGAAAAACTCAAGGTGTTAGACTCCAGAAAATCAAATAATCCTACTAAAAATGGGGTACAGGGCTAAACTAAGAATTGCCAACTGAGGAATACAGAATGGCTGAGAAGCACCTAAAGAAATGTTCAGCATCCTTAGTCATCAGGGAAATGAAAATCAAAATAACCCTGAGATAACACTTTACACCAATCAGAGTGGCTAAGATCAAAAAAATCAGGTGACAGTAGATGCTAGGGAGGATTTTAGTAAATAGTAACACTCCTGGGTGAGGTAACCCAGTCACAAAAGAACACATATGGTATACACTCACTGGTAAGTGGATATAACCCAAAAGCTTGGAATACCAAAAAAAAAAATCACAGATAATTTGAAATCAATAAAGAAGACAAAAATGTAGGTGCTTCGTTCTATCTTAGGAGGGAGAACTAAATACTCATGAAAGGAAAGACAGGGACCAAGAGTGGAGCAGGGACTGAAGAAAGGGTCATCCAGAGACTGCCCCACCTGGGGATCTGTACCTTGTGTAACCACAAAGCCCAGCCACTATTGCTGATACCAGGAGGTGTTTGTTAACAGTAGTCCCCTGAGAGGCTCTGCCAGAGCCCTATTGATACAGATGAGGATGCTTGCAAGTAACCATTGAACTGAGCAAGGAGACTCCAAGGAAGAGTTATAGAACAATCTGAAAAAGCTGAATAGGTTTGCTATACCATAAGAAGAACAATGGTATCAACCAACCAGACTCCCCCCCCCCACAGAGCTCCCCAGGGCTAAACCACCAACCAATGAGTACACATGGAGGAACCCATGACCCAAGCCACTTATGTAGTGGAGGATGGCACTGTCCAGCATCAATGGGAGGAAAAGCCCTCCCTGCCCTATGAATGCTCATTTTTCCAATGTGAGGAAATACCAGGGCATTGGGATGGGAGTGAGTAGGTGGGCCTGGGAGCATTCTCATAGAGGCAGCGGGGGTGGGTATAGGAGAGGGGAAAATGGTAAAGGGGTTAACATTTGAAATGTAAAAACATAAAATATCCAAAAAACATAAAATTACAAAAAAAAGTTACTTGTGTAGGACATCTCCAGGTTCTTTATGAGGACACTTAGTGCTATGACTTTTCTTCTTAGCACTGCTTTCTTTGTGTCCCATAAGTTTGGATATGCTGTCTTCTTTTTCGCTGAATTCCAGAACTCTTTAATTTCTTCTTTATTTCTTCCCTATCCAAGTCATCCTGAGTATAGAATTGTTCAGTTTCCATGGGTACATGGCCTATCTGTTGTTTTGTTATCATTGAAGTCAAGCCTTAGTCCATGGTGATTTGATACTATGCATGGGACTATTTCGATATTCTTGTATCTGTTGAGGATTGTTTTGTGGTTGATTATATGGCAATTCCTTGGCATATCTTTTATTGTTAAGAAATGTTTTAGGTTTTTTTTTGTTTTTTTGAATTTCCACATGAAATTGAGTATTGTTTTTTCTATGTCAGCGAAGAACTGTGTTGGGATCTTGATGAGGATTATGCTATTTTTGTTAGGATAAAGGGGTGTTGTATTTTGACAAATAATTTTCCAGCATCTAATGAGATGATTTTATGATTTTTTTCCTTGAGTTTGTTATGTAGTGAATTACATTAATGGATGGAATGGAAAGTAACCATCAAGTGCTGTGGTGGAGAGAAGAGAAAAATAAGAGAAAGAGAAGAGAAAATATGGAAGACACTCATAAAAGAAAAGGCCACTTGACGATTTGTATGAAAACCTAATATAGTTGAAGCTTCCTAAAATATATAAATATATCAAGACAATTTAAATATAATTACATAATGACTGGGAGACAGAGTCCCACCTTCCTATCACTTGTTACCAAATGAAGCTTCCAGTATTGTGAATAGGTTGCTTTTGATTGAGTTGTTGTCCAAAGTGTAACCTCATGGGAATCCCTAAGCAAGCAAGAGACTTTTCTACAAACTGATAGTTGTAAGTACCTACACAATTCATTGAATTGAACATGGAGAAGTTGAGTAGAAGTTGACAGAAAGCTGTTAGCCACACTGGCAAGTGTACTTGATGCTAAAAGATACACTGCATACTACCAAAGAAGAAATGTGAAGAAAATGTCAGATAAAAGCCCTTTGATGGCATCCTACTGTAAAATATGATAGTGCAATGGTTGCTGAAAGCTTGAGGATGTAACTAATTAATAACTGATTTGACTTAATGCATGCTCACTTCATGATGTGGATGGGATGGACAATAGCATGAGACTAGATAGCCCAGAAACCTAGGATAACAACAAACACCATTACTGTCCTACTAAAGAAATATATCAATAAAATGATTCATAATGAAATGTATTTATAATCATAGATCAATTTCTTGTTCAGTTATCATCGGAGAAGTTTCCTCCTATAGCAGATGAGAATGAGAGCAGAAACAAATAGCTGGATGATATAAAGAGCAAAAGACCTTCAAATACTTGTTACTAAACAGCCATCAAATCCCTTCTACCCAGACTAAGAGAACCCCACGGAAGAGAAAGAAGTATGGCTATAAGAGTCATTGTATATAGAGGATAAGCTTGGATAACCCAAGATACAATACACAGACCATCTGAAGCTCAAGAAGAAGAAAATCCAAAATGTGGATTCATTAGTCCTTAAAAGGGGGAACAAAATACTCGTGGGAGGAAATACAGGGACAATGAGTGGAGCAGAGACTGAAGGAAAGGTTATCCAGAGGCTACCCCACCTAGGGATTCATCCCATATGCAACCACCAAACTGAGTCACTATTGCTGATGCCAAGAAGTACTTGCTGACAGAAGCCTGATTTGGATGTCTCCTGAGAGACTGCCAGAGCTTTATTGATACAGATTAAGGTGCTTGCAGCTAGGCATCAGAATTAGCACAGGGAACCCAATGGAAGAGTTAGAGGAAGGACTGAAGTAGCTGAAAGGGTATGTAACCCTGTAGGAAGAACAATATCAAGCAACCAGACCCACAGGAGTTCCCAGGGACTAAACCACCAATCAGCCATGAGGGAGAACACATAGCTCCAGTTGCATATGTAGCAGAGGATGGCATTATTGGGCATCAATAGGAAGAGAGCCTTGTGAAGGCTCATTTCCCCACTGTAGGGGAATGCTAGGGTGTTGAGCTGGGAGTAGGTGGGTGGGAGGGGGAGCATGAAGTTGCAGGAGTAGGGGGTATGGAAGAGGGGGAACCTGGAATGGGGTAAGATTTGAAATGTAAATAAATAAATAAACTATCCAATTAAAAAAAAGAAACAAAGCTTTCTAAACAACACAGTATTGAAACCCATATGACTCACAAAAGCTGACACATCATTCTCAGGGCTAGCACAAGTCTACACCTCACAGGGTCTAAGAGATAATAGGATAAGTAGACATATATTCCATTCCTATCCCATAAATTATTCCCAATTGATAATCACTTACAAATGAAACTTTAGTTTTTTTCTTAGGATGTGGCACTGTGGAAACAAACTGTTCCTGAAGATTAAGTATAGTCTACATGCCCAGCAGTAGGTAACCAAAACCACCAACATCATGACCACCGCCACCACCACAACAACAATAACAACAGTCACCATAACCACAACCAAGGTCAACTAATTTGACAGCATCCTTGGTGTTTTCTTATCCTGTTAATGATTTCTCTTTTAATTTTATATTTTATATTTTTAATCTTTTTCTTCTCTCTTTCATCTTGTCTCTTCTGTTTCTTCTTTTTCTCTCTTTCCCTCTTCTACTCCATCTCTCTCCTAGTGTATAGTATGTTCTTTGTATATATTATGGTTTCTGATTTTGCATTTTTATGTAAATCAGTGAGTTTCTGTTTATATCTTTTTCTTGTACATTTTCTCCTTCCTTCCTTTCTTTCTTTCTCTTTCTTTCTTTCTTTCTTTCTCTCTTTCTTTCTTTCAGGAATGTTTCTTTTCCTTATGCTTGTTTTATACTATTTCAATGTGCTTGCTTCTGTTTTATCTCATTTTATTTTTTTATTAACCTTGATAAAGCTTATCCTTTTCTAATGATAGACAAGAATGAGGTGAATCTGGATGGAAAGGAAGGTGGGGAGAAAATAGAAGGAATAAGGGAATATAAACCATAAGCAAGATAGACTATAAAAATCTATTTTCATTCAAAAATACACTTCTTTTAAAAAGAAGTGTAATGATCAACTTCAGGGCAATGGTGTAATTCTCAAAATTGTCACAGGAATTGGCACTCCTGACAGGATCAATGGTTATTACACAGATTGTCTGGCAAAGGGACAAGGGGAAACTGTCTAATAACAGGGATACTTACAGAGTTTTGTGGCTATACAACTCAAAATGTAGTCCTCCTGTATATTCACTCTTTAGCCTCCTTTTACCCTCAACTAAGAAAAAAGGGAAAAGAAAAAAGAAAAACCATGTGTACCCATATTCTTTGCCATAGTCCTAATAACCATTTACTATATTACAATTACATGAGTTAACATACTTAATATTTTTCTTGATATGAAAAAATAACATACACCATAAGTTTCTATATACTGGTCTTTTAGTTATCATTTTAGTTATCATTCCATAATAATGTGCACATACATTAATCTATTTATTTAGGACCAACATCACAAATAATCAGTACTATATTTTACTCAATAAGAGAAAAATGCAAACTTGTTTGCAAACTAGATTAAATTGTAATATTGAAGGTTAAATACATAATTAATAATGAGTATATGCATAGTATACATTTAATAAGGCATATGTAAAATAATTATGTGAATATTCATATTTTATAAGCAGCCAATATATAATATATTCTCTAATAGACATTGCTATAAATTCAAAAAGGGTTCAATAAAATAATATGTCTATGTATTTCAATTTAATAATATTACACAAACAAAATTACTAGAGTTAACCAAATTAGTGAGTTTTCCATATTAAATTGAAATAAATTGTATCTAAAAGTAAGCTCCAATTAACTATAGAAAACTTTGTACTTCTTTACAAATACATGCAGATATCCTTACATGATAATGTTATAAAATCAGAAAGCTAAAGTAAATAGTACAAAAAGGAATTTTCATGTATCAAACACAATAGAGTAAATGATATAAGACTAGTAATTTAAATCACATCAACTCAGAGAAAGGCTGACCCGTGCATAACAATTCATAGGCATTAATCGCTCAATAATCCCCCCAAGAGGCAAACTTCCAGTGTGAGATCTGCAAACCCCACACCTCCAGAACTGTAGAACAAGCTTCCTGCTTGTTTTTGAGAGGCTGAATGAAGACAAGACAAGCATTACCACTCCTCTGAAGTGAGGAAGGAAAAGTAGACCATAAAGCACTTAACACAGCTGATATTTAAATTCCACAGTGTTGAGGCCTAGGCAGAGGGAGTTGGAAACATTAGACTGCGATTAATTTACTTTAGAGTCTTTGAAAGCTGGTCTGCACAGTAGAAACTCATCTAGTGTATGCTGAAAGAGAAGAAAGATACCTGTGAAATGTGGAGAGATCTGAGGGTTCTTGTCCAGTGAGAGTGGAAAGTCCTGTTTTAGGCTTTCATCTAACATAGCAGGAAGATGATGAATTAGGAGGAAGGGACATTTCTTATACCAAGTTCTACTTTAAGGTAACAATAAAAATTAATACTTAAGAAACTATGTTAATAAGGGAAATGCAAATCAAAACAGCCCTGAGATTTCACCTCACACCAGTGAGAATAGCTAAGATCAAAAACTCAGGTGACAGCAAATGTTGGCGAGGATGTGGAAAATGAGGAACACTCCTCCATTGTTGGTGAGATTGCAGACTGGTACAACCATTCTGGAAATCAGTCTGGAGGTTCTTCAGAAAATGGGACATTGAACTACCTGAGGACCCAGCTATACCTCTCTTGGGTATACACCCAAAAGATGCTCCAACATATAACAAAGACACGTGCTCCACTATGTTCATAGCAGCCTTATTTATAATAGTCAGAAGCTGGAAAGAACCTATAGGCCCTTCAACAGAGGAATGGATACACAAAATGTGGTACATCTACACAATGGAATATTACTCAGCTATCAAAAACAATGACTTTATGTAATTCGTAGGCAAATGGATGGATCTGGAAAATATCATCCTGAGAGAGGTAACCCAATCACAGAACAACATACATGGTATGCACTCAATGATAAGTGGCTATTAGCCCAAATGCTTGGATTGCCCTGGATGCACAGAACACATGAAACTCAAGACTGATGATCAAAATGCGAATGCTTCACTCCTCCTTTAGAAGGGAAACAAAAATACCCGTGGCAGGGAATAGGGAGGCAAAGATTAAAACAGAGGCAGAAGGAACACCCATTCAGGACCTGTCCCACATGTGGCCCATACATATACAGCCACCCAATTAGACAAGATGGATGAAACAAAGAATTGCAGGTCAACAGGAACCGGATGTAGATCTCTCCTAGAGACACAGCAAGAATACAGCAAATACATAGGCGAATGCCAGCAGCAAAGCACTGAACTGAGAATGGGACCCCCGTTGAAGGAATCAGAGAAAGGACTGAAAGAGTTTGAAGGGGTTTGAGACCCCATATGAACAACAATGCCAACCAACCAGAGCTTCCAGGGACTAAGCCACTACCCAAAGACTATATATACATGGACTGACCCTGGGCTCCAACCTCGTAAGTAGCAATGAATGGCCTAGTAAGTGCACCAGTGGAAGGAGAAGTCCTTGGTCCTGCCAAGACTGAACCCTGAGTGAACGTAATTGTTGGGGGGAGGGCGGTAACGGGGGGAGGATGTGGAGGGGAGCACCCATATAGAGGGGGAGGGGGAGGGGTTAGGGGGATGTATGCCCGGAAACCGGGAAAGGGAATAACATTTGAAATGTAAATAAGAAATACTCAAGTTAATAATAAAAAAAGAAAGAAACTATGTTAACATTCACAGGAAAGGTAGATATGGAATGGCAATTCTAGAAAGCCAGAGAATTTAATGACCATAAAAGGTTTTCAACAGATCCACTCTGTTAAAATGATTAACAGAAAATAAAATTACATGTGTAGAAGTTGATCCAATTCACGTTTTAAAAATAGAATAAATTTTGATCTTTAGGACTTACATTTGCAATGTGAATCATGTTACAAACGTTTCTGCATCATTCCTAAATGGAAAAAATAAATATAATATGACATATATACAAGATGAACAGAAAGAAAAGAAAATAACCTCTGAGAGGACCACTATTTAAAATTTGCAAATTCTTCAGCAACCAGGAGAATATAGAGAGTGATAATTATGTTTTGTCTGCTCTAATACAATTTTATCTACAAACACAGATATTAAACTAAATTTATGTATACTATCTCTCCAAGTTATTACAATACTGTAGCAATGACCAAGCCAATTTAACATAAATATTTGAAGCTTAAAGAAATTAAATACGAGTTCTCATATTTTTAAGTACCAACAGAATATAAGGTTTTGATAATTTTACTCATATTTTTACACTAGAAAAGGATATTTACTTTTGCAAGCTAGATGTTTCTAAATTCTCTGTAAAGAGATATAATATCACTCCAAATAAACTAAAAAATTATATCTCTTCTTAAATTTAAGTTTTGTAAAAAATAACTGGAATACAGAAGGAAAAGCAAATAAATGATGAAGATAAAGATGAAGATGCTATAGAGTGGATACAAACAGCAATAAAATATTATTAAGCCTTTCAAAGGACTTTAGTACTGATAAATGTGACATGGATAAACCTTGAAAACATTATTACAAGTCAGAGTGGTCAACTGCAGAGGTCACACATTTTACAACTCCTATTATATGAGATATCCAGAAGAACAGAGAAAAAACACCTAGAAAGAGTAGACACAGATCATATCAATGAGTACCAGAGAGGCAAACAGAAAATAAATACACAATGAGATTTGGGTCTCTTTAGGGTGGTGAACAAAGTTGAACTAGACAGAGGTAGTTGTTTAAAACTCCTAAACAGCATGAAATGCTATTGAGTTTTCTTTAACAGATTAATATGTTGTATGAATTCTATGTCAGTTGTCTTTTTGAAGTCTATTGCCTATTTTTTTCTAGTTAAGACATTTTGAGTCTATAAAACAAACATCCTGCATCAGTGCTCTGATGATTCAATATCTATTTTTCTTTTTTTTTACTTTTTTTAAAGTTCAGTCAGTACCCCCTTACAGTTTGCCCTCCCATAGTTCCTCATTCCATTCCTCCTTCCTACTCTCCCCAAAGGTGATAGTGGGTGGGTGGGTGAAAGAACACCCTCTAAAAGGCAAAATGGACTGGAGATAAGGTGGGGGTGGGGCTAATGGACAGGATAATGGGAATGGTGAGAGAGGCTTCATTGGGAGCAAATGAGAGAGGATGCAGAGGAACACATTACAGGGGGCTTGGAGGGGAGAGACAGCCAGAGAGAGAGAGAAGAGAGAGAGAGAGAGAGAGAGAGAGAGAGAGAGAGACAGACACACACACACACACACACACACAGACACAGACACAGACACAGACACAGAGACACAGAGACAGACAAAGAGACAGAGAGGGAAAATTGGAGGTATCCAATGTGTCCTTCTTTACAGAGCTTCCTGTGGAAGAGGTGGCAGAAATATTTTAGGAGTCAGAGTGGATGGAGGACACCAGGAAAGGAAGGCACACTGAATCAACTAAGTAGGACACATACAGGCTCACAGATACTGAAGAAGCTGGCACATGGCCAGCCTAGGTGTGGATCAGGTTCTCTGCTTTTATGTTGTGGTAGTTTGGTATTTTTGTAGGACTTCTAATAATAGGAGCAAGTTTGTCTGTGACTTTTCCTGGTCTTGTGACTCATTTCATCTTGTTGGGTTGCCTTGTCTTGATTTGATCTAAGGACTTTTGTGTGTTTTGTTTCTTTGTTTGTTTTGCTTTGTTTCTTTTCTTTTTGGTCTAGTTTGGTTGTTGTCTCTTAGAGGCTTCTCATCTTTTCTGATGGGAGACAGAGGGGGAGTGGATGTGGTAGATTGGCAGAAGGGTGGGGGACTGGGAGGATTGGAAATAATGGCAACTGTGGTGGGGCATATTGTATAAGAAAAGAATCTATTTTCAATAAAATAAGCAAATATATTTAAATTAGACCTTTTAATGATAATACAAGCTCATCACATATATATCACATTACATATATATGTAAATGCACAGAAAAATATATAAAAACCAGTCCTTGATACATTAAAAAAAAAGAAGGGTTGATATGATGGCCACTCTAGCATCCAGAAGAATGGGAAAACTATTTGTAGTAAAGCCCCAGGCAGGCAAAAAGAGAAAACATGGTTTATGTATCTTCAAAGTTTCCACACGACTCACATTCATTTCTTGCATGGAAATGACTATGAGAATTTACATATCTCTTATCATTGAAAAATAAAATAAAACATTGAGTTCAACACTGTGATCCTTGATTTTGCTACCCACTTCTATTGTGCCACAGAATTGTTCTAGTTAAAGTAAAATAATATACCTAGTGTTTTCTAATGAACTATTATTTGACAAGTTATGATGATAGTGAGTTTATTTATAAACGTCCTTCCTTGTGTAGGCAGAAGCAAAGCACCCTTTAAGATAGTTTTATGGATTATGCTCATTGTGTTTCTTTCTAAAGTATGGGATTAGTAGAACTGCTGGATGAATATGGCACCATTTTGTTTGAGTAAGAGCTTACATGTTTTACTCCACAGTATTTTATTATGGAAAACAACACATACCCCATTTCCTAAAGCCAGAAGAAAGAACTTTTGGGTATGTTTACACAATGATAAATGATAAATGCAGCAATGAATACTTGGCCATCCTTATAGCACATACATCTGCTCAACACCATAATGGACTTGGATTGTTAAAGAGGAATATTCAAGCTATGGTGTTCGTTATTCCACCTGGATGCCAGGCCTTTCAGGTGATGAAAAGTCAAACACCATAATGAACAGAGTCATTACTTCACTTGCCTGCGGGTGGAGCTGAAACATTTGTTTTGAATCAGCAGTCCCCTATTGTACATGTGGGCAATTGTTTCTGTAGTGTTTTGGTTCCAACTCACTTTTACAAGTGTTTTATTGAAATGTCAGCTCTCATTTTACTGGCACAATAATGACTCCATTTGAGTGTGTAAAATATTCAGAAAGCTTTGTTAATTAAAGTCCCTTTTCTGTTTGTACCTTTTTGGATCTCCATGATTAATAGTTATGGGGCACTTCTTATGGATCTGAAGTTTTTGTGACAAAGGCTAGCTTTCTTGTAGCTTCTTCATCATAGTCTATTGTGCCAGTATCTCACTGTGGTCAATGAGAGACATGATTTTCTTAAAAAGACAAATCATCAAAAGGGAGAGAGAAATCAGGATTTTTTTTTTTGATTTTCCAAACATAACACTGAAAACAAGATATTCTCCAACTCTAGAACACTATATATATCCTATATTTTCAGGGGGAAATAATACAAATCTCATTGCTCCAAGACATTGTTTTTCCTTTTGGAAAAAAAAATTACCTTAAATTCATGGTTCTTGTGAATCTGATAGAAATACATTTTTAAAAAGGTGACTCTAACCCTTTGAACTCCTTTTGTTGTCTAATTGTTCTGGCTAGAAAGAGAGTTGGCAGGCTTGTTTAGTTGCTGATTTTAGTGGGATGGCTTCAAGTTTCTCTTCACTTAGGTTGATGTTGGTTACTGGTTTACTGTATATTGTTTTTACTGTTTAGGTACAGCATTGAATTCCTGATCTTTCCAAGACTTTTAATATGAAGGGGTGTAGAAAGTTGTCAAATGCTTTCTCAGCATGTAATGAGGTGATCATGTGTTTTTATTCCTTGAGTTTGTTTATTACACTGATGGATTTGTCTATATTGAACCATCCCTGCATCCCTGGTTAAAGCCTACTTGATGAAGACATATGATCCTTTTTATGTGTTCTTCAATTTGTTTTGAGAGAATTTTATTGAGTATTTTTGCATCTATATTCATAAGGGAAATTGGTCTGAAGTTCTCTTTCTTTGTTGGGATTTTGTGTGGTTTCATAGAAGGAATTGGGTAGCATTTCTTCTGTTTCTATTTTGAGGAATATTTTGAAGAGTATTAGTAGTAGGTCTTTGAATGTATGATAGAATTCTGCACTGAACTCATCTGGTCCTGGGGTATTTTTAGGTGGTAGATCATAATGACTGCTTCTATTTCTTTAGGAGTTATGGAACTGTTTAGGTGGTTTCTCTGATCTTGTTTTAACTTTGGAACCTGCTTTAACAATCCTACATGTGACAGAGAGTTAATATGCAGTATATTCAAAGAACTCAAGAAGTTAGACTCCAGAAAACCAAATAACCCTATTTAAAAATGGGATACAGAGATAAAGAATTCTCAACCGAGGAATGTCAAATGGCCAAGAAACACCAAGAAATGTTCAACATCCTTAGTCATCAGGGAAATACAAATCAAAAGAACCCTGAGATTCCACCTTACAGCAGTCAGAATGGCTAAGATCCAAAACTCAGGCGACATCAGATGCTGCCAAAGATGTGGAGAAAGAGGAACACTCCTCCATTGTTGGTGGGATTACAAGCTGGTACAACCAGCCTGGAAATCAGGCTGGTGGTTCCTCACAAAATTGAACATACTACTACCTAGATCCCAGGTATATACCACTACTGGGCATATACCCAAAAGATGTTCCAACATTCAACAAAGATACATGCTCCACTATGTTCATATCAGCTTTATTTATACTAGGCAGAAGCTGAAAAGAACCCAGATATCCTTCAACAGAGGAATAGATACAGAAAATATGTTACATTTGCACAATCAAGTACGATTCAGCTATTACAATGACTTCATGAAATATTCACGCAAATGGATGGAACAAGAAAATATCGTCCCAATTGAAGTAACCTAGTCATGAAAGAACATACATTGTATGCAATCACCCATAAGTAACTATTAGCCAAAAGCTCAAAATACCTAAGATACAATTCACAGACCATATGAAGCTGAAGAAGAAGGAAGACCAAAGTAGAATGTTTCAGTCCTTCTTAGAATGAGGAACAAAATACTCACAGGAGATAGAGGGTGGGACAGACTTGGAAGGAGGAGAGTAGGGGGAGGGGAAACAGGGCCTAGGACAGGTATGGAAGGAGATTAGGATGATATTCAGGGGATCAGGAATTTGAAGAGAAGTGTGTGGCAATGGGTGATGGGGATCGGGGAGAAGCAACCAGCAAGTCCCAGATGCCAGGAAATCAAGAAACTCCCAGAACCTAAGGAGTTGAGATTAGCTGAAATGCCCAATAAAGGGGAGGAAGAACCTGTAGATACCATATCCTGAGATTAGGCAAGGCCCCTGGTTGGGGCATGAGTTCAATCACTCATCTCCAAATTTTTAACCCAGAATTGCTCCTGTCTAAAGGAAATAGAGATACAAAGTGTGGAGCAGAGACTGAAGGAAAGGTCATCCATAAACTGCCCCATCTGGGGATCCATTCCATATACCAAACCCAGACAGTATAGCAGATGCCAAGAATTGCTACTGTGAGGAACATGATATAGCTGTCTCCTGAGAGGCTCTGCCAGAGCCTGATAAGTACAGAGGTGAAGGCTGGCAGCCAACCATTGGACTGGACCAATGGAGGAGTTAGACAAGGACTGAAGGATTTGAAGGGGTTTACAACCCCATAGGGAAAACAACATCAAACAACCAGATACCCCAGAGCTTCCAGGGACTAAACCACCAAACAAAGGGTACACATGGAGGAACCTATGGTTCCAACTGCATACGTAGCAGAAGACAGCTTTGTCAGGCATCAGTGGGAAGGGACTCCCTTAGTTCTGTAAAGGTTTCATGCTCCAATATAGGGGAACACCAGGGCAGGGAAGTGGGAGAAGGAAGGTGGAGGAGCACCCTCATAGAAGCAGAGCAAGGAGGAATAGGATACAGGATTTCCTGAGAGGAAACTAGGAAAGGGAATAACATTTGAAATGTAAATAAATAAAATATCCAATTTAAAAAAAAAGAAGGCCTCTACTTTCCCCCTCCAAAAAAAAGTGAGTATAGCATTTTGTTGGAAAACATGCTGATGCCATTTAGATTAATATGGGGACAATACCAAAAAAATCTACTTCACTATTTTTCACTTAGTGAATACCTAGTGAATGGTTATTAGATCTTTCAGTCTTGTGGCAAAAAGCATATATAATAGGAAAGCATTTTATAAAGGGAATTTTGAGAAAATTCTTTGTATAAATGTCCTTCTGAAATTTAGTCTTTTCAAAACTTAATTCAACACCACTCAAGAAAGGGATTAACTAGGTCAAAGGAGTAAAAGTGCAATGATAAAGCTGGGTGAAGCAGAAAACTGATTTGACTTTCCGACTAATTTCAAAATGAATACAAATAAGATCAATATAATGGCAAATTGATATTGGAAAGAAAATATTCTTTTTTTTATTAACTTGAGTATTTCTTATTTACATTTCGAGTGTTATTCCCTTTCCCGGTTTCCGGGCAACCATCCCCCTAATCCCTCCCCCTCCCCTTCTTTATGGGGTTCCCCTCCCAATCTTCCCCCCATTGCCACCCTCCCCCCAACAATCACGTTCACTGGGGGTTCAGTCTTAGCAGGACCAAGGGCTTCCCCTTCCACTGGTGATCTTACTAGAATATTCATTGCTACCTATGAGGTCAGAGTCCAGAGTTCAGGGTCAGTCCATGTATAGTCTTTAGGTAGTGGCTTAGTCCCTGGAAGCTCTGGTTACTTGGCATTGTTGTTCATAAGGGAACTCGAGCTCCTTCAAGCTCGTCCAGTTCATTATCTGATTCCTTCAACGGGGGTACCGTTCTCAGTTCAGTGGTTTGCTGCTGGCATTCGCCTCTGTATTTGCTGTATTCTGGCTGTGTCTCTCAGGAGCGATCTACATCTGTCTCCTGTCAGCCTGCACTTCTTCGCTTCATCCATCCTGTCTAATTGGATGGCTGTATACGTATGGACCACATGTGGGGCAGGGTCTGAATGGGTGTTCCTTCTGTGTCTGTTTTAATCTTTGCTTCTCTATTCCCTAACAAGGGTATTCTTGTTCCCCTTTTAAAGAAGGAGGGAAGCATTCACATTTTGATCATCTGTCTTGAGTTTCATTTGTTCTAGGCATCTAGGGCAATTCAAGCATTTGGGCTAATAGCCACTTATCAATGAGTGCATACCATGTGTGTTTTTCTGTGATTGGGTTACCTCACTCAGGATGATATTTTCCAGTTCCAACCATTTGCCTACGAATTTCATAAAGTCATTGTTTTTGCTAGCTGAGTAATATTCCATTGTGTAGATGTACCACATTTTCTGTATCCATTCCTCTGTTGAAGGGCATCTGGGTTCTTTCCAGCTTCTGGCTATGATAAATAAGGCTGCTATGAACATAGTGGAGCACGTGACTTTGTATATGTTGGGACTCTTTTGGGTATATGCCCAAAAGAGGTATAGCTGGATCCTCAGGCAGTTCAATGTCCAATTTTCTGAGGAACCTCCAGACTGATTTCCAGAATGGTTGTACCAGTCTGCAATCCCACCAACAATGGAGGAGTGTTCCTCTTTCTCTGCATCCTCGCCAGCATTTGCTGTCACCTGAGTTTTTGAACTTAGCCATTCTCACTGGTGTGAGGTGAAATCTCAGCGTTGTTTTGATTTGCATTTCCCTTATGACTAAAGAAGTTGAACATATCTTTAGGTGTTTCTCAGCCATTCAGCATTCCTCAGCTGTGAATTCTTTGTTTAGCTCTGAACCCCATTTTTTAATAGGGTTATTTGTCTCCCTGCAGTCTAACTTCTTGAGTTCTTTGTATATTTTGGATATAAGGCCTCTATCTGTTGTAGGATTGGTAAAGATCTTTTCCCAATCTGTTGGTTGCCGTTTTGTCCTAAGGACAATGTCCTTTGCCTTACAGAAGCTTTGCAGTTTTATGAGATCCCATTTGTCGATTCTTGATTTTAGAGCATAAGCCATTGGTGTTTTGTTCAGGAAATTTTTTCCAGTGCCCATGTGTTCCAGATGCTTCCCTAGTTTTTCTTCTATTAGTTTGAGTGTGTCTGGTTGGATGTGGAGGTCCTTGATCCAAAAGGACTTAAGCTTTGTACAGGGTGATAAGCATTGATCGATCTGCATTCTTCTACATGTTGACCTCCAGTTAAAACAGCACCATTTGCTGAAAATGCTATCTTTTTTCCATTGGATGGTTTTGGCTCCTTTGTCAAAAATCAAGTGACCATAGGTGTGTGGGTTCATTTCTGGGTCTTCAATTCTGTTCCATTGTTCTATCTGTCTCTCTCTGTACCAATACCATGCAGTTTTTATCACTATTGCTCTGTAATATTGTTTGAGTTCAGGGATAGTGATTCCCCCTGAAGTCCTTTTATTGTTGAGGAAAGTTTTAGCTATCCTGGGTTTTTTGTTATTCCAGATGAATTTGCAAATTGTTCTGTCTAACTCTTTGAAGAATTGGATTGGTATTTTGAAGGGGATTGCATTGAATCTGTAGATCGCTTTTGGTAGAATGGCCACTTTTACTATATTAATTCTGCCAATCCATGAGCATGAGAGATCTTTCCATCTTCTGAGGTCTTCTTCAATTTCTTTCTTCAGAGTCTTGAAGTTCTTATTGTACAGATCATTTACTTGCTTGGTTAAAGTCACACCGAGGTACTTTATATTATTTGGATCTATTATGAAGGGTGTCGTTTCCCTAATTTCTTTCTCGGCTTGTTTCTCTTTTGTGTAGAGGAAGGCTACTGATTTATTTGAGTTAATTTTATACCCAGCCACTTTGCTGAAGTTGTTTATCAGCTTTAGTAGCTCTCTGGTGGAACTTTTGGGATCACTTAAATATATTATCATATCATGTGCAAATAGTGATATTTTGACTTCTTCTTTTCCGATCTTTATCCCCTTGACCTCCTTTTGTTGTCTGATTGCTCTGGCTAGAACTTCAAGAACTATATTGAATAAGGAGGGAGAGAGTGGGCAGCCTTGTTTAGCCCCTGATTTTAGTGGGATTGCTTCAAGTTTCTCTCCATTTAGTTTAATGTTAGCAACTGGTTTGCTGTATATGTCTTTTACTATGTTTAGGTATGGGTCTTGAATTCCTATTCTTTCCACAACTTTTATCATGAAGGGGTGTTGAATTTTGTCAAATGCTTTCTCAGCATCTAATGAAATGATCATGTGGTTCTGTTCTTTCTGTTTGTTTATATAATGGATCATGTTGATGGTTTTCCGTATATTAAACCATCCCTGCATGCTGGGATGAAGCCTCCTTGATCATGGTGGATGATTGTTTTGATGGGCTCTTAGATTCGGTTTGCCAGAATTTTATTGAGTATTTTTGCGTCGATATTCATAAGGGAAATTGGTCTGAAGTTCTCTTTCTTTGTTGGGTCTTTGTGTGGTTTAGCTATAAGAGTAATTGTGGCTTCATAGAAGGAATTCGGTAGTGCTCCATCTGTTTCAATTTTGTGGAATAGTTTAGATAATATTGGTATGAGGTCTTCTATGAATGTCTGATAGAATTCTGGACTAAACCCGTCTGGACCTGGCCTCTTTTTGGTTGGGAGACCTTTAATGACTGCTTCTATTTCCTTAGGAGTTATGGGGTTGTTCAACTAGTTTATCTGTTCCTGATTTAACTTCGGTACCTGGTATCTTTCTAGGAAATTGTCCATTTCCTGCAGATTTTCAAGTTTTGTTGAATATAGGCTTTTATAGTAAGATCTGATGATTTTTTGGATTTCCTCTGAATCTGTAGTTATGTCTCCCTTTTTATTTCTGATTGTGTTAATTTGGACACACTCTCTGTGTCTTCTCGTTAGTCTGACTAAGGGTTTATCTATCTTGTTGATTTTCTCAAAGAACCAACTTTTGGTCCTGTTGATTCTTTCTATGATCCTTTTTGTTTCTACTTGGTTGATTTCAGCTCTGAGTTTGATTATTTCCTGCCTTCTACTCATTGTCTGTGTATTTGCTTCTTTTTGTTCTAGAGCTTTTAGGTGTGTTGTCAAGCTGGTGACATATGCTCTTTCCTGTTTCTTTCTGCAGGCACTCAGCACTATGAGTTTTCCTCTTAGCACAGCTTTCATTGTGTCCCATATGTTTGGGTATGTTGTACCTTCATTTTCATTAAATTCTAAAAAGTCTTTAATTTCTTTCTTTATTTCTTCCTTGACCAGGTTATCATTGAATAGAGCATTTTTCAATTTCCACATATATGTGGGCATTCTTCCCTTGTTATTGAAGACCAGTTTTAGGCCGTGGTTGTCTGATAGCACGCATGGGATTATTTCTATCTTTCTGTACCTGTTGAGGCCCGTTTTTTGACCAATTATATGGTCAATTTTGGAGAAAGTACCCTTAAGTGCTGAGAAGAAGGTATATCCTTTTGCTTTAGGATAGAATGTTTTATAAATACCTGTTAAGTCCATTTGGCTCATGACTTCTCTTAGTCTGTCTACATCTCTGTTTAATTACTGTTTCCATGATCTGTCCATTGATGAGAGTGGGGTGTTGAAATCTCCTACTATTATTTTGTGAGGTGCAATATGTGTTTTGAGCTTTAGTAAGGTTTCTTTTACGTATGTAGGTACCCTTGTATTTGGGGCAAAGATATTTAGGATTGAGAGTTCATCTTGGTGGATTTTTCGTTTGATGAATATAAAGTGTACTTCCTTATCTTTTTTGATGACTTTTAGCTGAAAATTGATTTTATTTGATATTAGAATGGCTACTCCAGCTTGCTTCTTCCAACCATTTGCTTGGAAAGTTGTTTTCCAGCCTTTCACTCTGAGGTAGTGTCTGTCTTTGTCTCTGAGGTGTGTTTCCTGTAGGCAGCAGAATGCAGGGTCCTCGTTGCGTATCCAGTTTGTTAATCTATGTCTTTTTATTGGGGAGTTGAGGCCATTGATGTTGAGAGATATTAAGGAATAGTGATTATTGCTTCCTGTTATATTCATATTTGGATATGAGTTTATGTTTGTGTGCTTTTCTTCTCTTTGTTTTGTTGCCAAGATTATTAGTTTCTTGCTTCTTCTAGGGTATAGCTTGCCTCCTTATGTTGGGCTTTACCATTTATTATCCTTTGTAGTGCTGGATTTGTAGAAAGATATTGTGTAAATTTGGTTTTGTCATGGAATATCTTGGTTTCTCCATCTATGTTAATTGAGAGTTTTGCAGGATACAGTAACCTGGGCTGGCATTTGTGTTCTCCTAGAGTCTGTAATACATCTGTCCAGGATCTTCTGGCTCTCATAGTCTCTGGCGAAAAGTCTGGTGTGATTCTGATAGGTCTGCCTTTATATGTTACTTGACCTTTTTCTCTTAATGCTTTTAATATTCTTTCTTTATTTTGTGCGATTGGTGTTTTGACTATTATGTGACGGGAGGAGTTTCTTTTCTGGTCCAATATTTGGAGTTCTGTAGGCTTCTTGTATGCTTATGGGTATCTCTTTCTTTAGGTTAGGGAAGTTTTCTTCTATGATTTTGTTGAAGATATTTGCTGGTCCTTTGAGCTGGGAGTCTTCACTCTCTTCTATGCCTATTATCCTTAAGTTTGATCTTCTCATTGAGTCCTGGATTTCCTGTATGTTTTGGACCAGTAGCTTTTTCCACTTTACATTATCTTTGACAATTGAGTCGATGATTTCTATGGAATCTTCTGCTCCTGAGATTCTGTCTTCCATCTCTTATATTCTGTTGGTGAAGCTCGTGTCCATAGCTCCTTGTCTCTTCTTTTGGTTTTCTATATTCAGGGTTGTTTCCATGTGTTCTTTCTTGATTGCTTCTATTTCCATTTTTAATTCCTTCAACTGTTTGATTGTGTTTTCTTGGAATTCTTTCAGGGATTTTTGTGATTCCTCTCTATGTGCTTCTACTTGTTTATTTATGTTTTCCTGGAATTCTTTTAGGGATTTTTGCGATTCCTCTCTGTAGGCTTCTATTTGTTCTCTAAGGGAGTTCTTCACGTCTTTCTTGAAGTCCTCCAGCATCATGATCAAATATGATTTTGAAACTAGATCTTGCTTTTCTGGCGTGTTTGGATATTCCGAGGTTTGCTTTGGTGGGAGAATTGGGCTCCGATGATGCCATGTAGTCTTGGTTTCTGTTGCTTGGGTTCCTGCATTTGCCTCTCGCCATCAGATTATCTCTAGTGTTACTTTGTTCTGCTATTTCTGACAGTGGTTAGTCTGTCCTATAAGCCTATGTTTCAGGAGTGCTGTAGACCTGTTTTCCTGTTTTCTTTCAGCCAGTTATGGGGACAGAGTGTTCTGCTTTCGGGCATGTAGTTTTTCATATCTACAGGTCTTCAGCTGTTCATGTGGGCCTGTGTCTTGAGTTCACCAGGCAGGTCGATTGGAGCAGAAAAGTTGGTCTTACCTGTGGTCCTGAGGCTCAAGTTTGCTCGTGGGGTGTTGCTTATGAGCTCTCCGCGGCCACAGCAACCGGGAAGATCTGCGCCGCACTGGAGCTTCAGTGCACCCGGGTTCCAGATGGCGTTTGGTGTTTTCCTCTGGAATCAGTAATGTGTGCAGAGTGCAGTCTCTTCTTGTTTCCCAGGCGTGTCTACCTCTCTGAAGGTTTAGCTCTCCCTCCCACGGGATTTGGGTACAAAGAACTGTTTGTCCGGTCGGTCTCTTCAGGTTCTGGCAGTGTCTCAGATGCAGCGGACCTGACCTGCTGCTCCTGGGCCCTCCTCTACGGCAGCCCAGAGGCCGTATACAGTTTCCTCTTGGGCCAGGGATGTGTGCAAGGGTGGGCAATATTGGTGGTCTCTTCTGCTCTGCAGCCTCAGGAGTGCCCACCTGACCAGGCAGTGAGGGCTCTCTCCCACGGGGTTTGGGAGCAGAGAGCTGCTGCGGGCAGGGATCCGCAGGTTTGGGACTCCCCGAAAGAAAATATTCTTATGCAATTTGGAAAGTCCAGGTGTGATATGGTATTGAGAATTGTGGGATAAATGCACAGAGAATACCATACCCTCCAGAGGAAGCAGAATCCTGGTCATTTGGCAGACCACCACCAAAGATGAAGACTTGACTCACAGTAAGCGTTACTCGGGACACTACACAAATAATTTCTCTATTCCGAGCTTCTTGCACATAGGACAGTCCAACCCATCTTCTTGGCTTCTGAATAATTCCATCTACTAATCAGTACAAACAGATTTGAATCAGTAATGAACACGTTTTATATCTGAATAATTTTTTTCTGATTAACTGTAGGATGTGTGTGTGTGTGTGTGTGTGTGTGTGTGTGTGTGCATCTGTGTGATTGATAGACTGTGCTCCCAACAGAAGTTCTGTTGTTTCAGGTGTAAGATTCATCAAAAAAATACATGAAAACCTGAAAGCAAGATAATTAATTGAAATTAATCTGATCAGTAAATGATTAGTTTTAGTATAAATATTTTTGCAGATAACAAATGTAATAGTTTATGGATATCAATACAATTGTTCATTCTCTCTAATAATGTTTTATTTCTAAGTCAGAGATTTTTAAAGAGTTTCCATCTAAACTTTTAAAACAAGGAAGGGTAGACTGTCAATAGTTAAGTAACATATTAGCTTGAAAACAAATTTGAGGACACAGTTTTCTAAACTTTAGGTCACAGATAATATACTACATATCAATCCTCAAAAATAGAATAATTTGGTCTCAACGAGAGTGGGGTTTATATCAGTAAGACTATTCTGATATAAGAAAGATAGGAAAGAATGTAACACACATTTTTTTTTGATAATAACAATGGGGACAAAGCATTTGTTAGAGAAAATTTGCACACTACTCAAACTTTCTTATATTCGGTAACTAATATTGAAGAAAGTAAGTGGCCTTAAAAACACACAGTAAATGTGTTAAAGTCCCCAGTTTAAAAGTAATTCAGAGATGCTCATTCCATTATTCTGAGAGTTTGAAATATTAGTTATTCTTCATGGATCAGTAGAGATAGAATGGTACAGTGACGATTCTGTCCTAGGGTTCATTTAATATTGTGATGCATAGTTTTATGTCAACTTGTCCCAAGCTAAAATAATTTAAGAAACAAAAACCTCATTTAAGAAAATGCTTCCATAAGACAAGTCTGTAGGTGTCCCTGTGGGGCATTTTCTTGACTAGTGATTGGAATGGGGTAGGTCCAGCTCAGTGTAACTGTGATATTCCATGTGCTGGTGGTTCTGAGTTCCATAGGAAAGAAGACTGAACAAGCCACAGAAATAAGCCAGTCAGTTGCATCCCTCTATGGCCTCCAGATCATTGCCCTGTTGGAGTTCCTTCCTGACTTTCTTCAATAATAAACAGTGAAATAAATCATTGCAAATTGCCTTAGTCATAGTATTTATCATAGTAATGGTAACCTTAAAGCAAATATCAAGGTGGCCAGAAGTTCTCATTTATTTAAACATAAATACAAAAAGAAATACAGATGATGAATCAGGAAACTTTTACAGTAAGATCCTTGCCTGAGAGAGAGCGATAGCATAGCAGGAAAATCCTGGGTTGATTTTATGATTTTAATAATCAGAAAATTTAAGATGCAGATTGGAATAAAAAATGGCCACTGCTGTTTAGAAAATTTTTGAAATTAAAAAAGATCATTTTACTTCATATATATATATATATATATATATATATATATACACACACACACACACACACACACACACACACACACACACACACACACACACATTCTTCCTTTAAGGCAATACATTTTCTTTGAGAAAAGGTTTCTGGTTGTCCTAGAGTTTATCAATTAGAATAGTCTGAGGTCAGGTCAAGAGGGTCTCCTCTTGTTTCTGCCTTGTCAAAACTGAGATTTCAAATGTCAGCCATTTTACCTGGCATTTAGGTGGGTTCTGGATCTCAAGCTCCAGACTTGGTGTCTGCCAAGCTAGGGCTTGACTCCCTGAGCCATCTTCTAAAGTCTGACATTTTTGGGACAGACTGTCATTATGAATTCATGACTGACAGGTGCTTGCTGCTAAATTTCAGAAAATCCTCTGAATTTGCGTCAAAAATAATGGGATTACATGGATGTGATTCTGGCTTGTTACATTCATCATTTACCTCAGCAACATATAATACATTAGCTCACCCAGATGCTTCTGTGTAATTACTTTACAATGTACCATTTCCTCTGCAATTCAGACAGATCCTCAGTGCACACAGGAAGAACAATAGACTATTTGTATAGTGAAGAAAAACATTTTCTATTAAGGTGTAAAATACAGGTTAGCAAATGCCAAAAGTACAATACTTCAGGAATGTTCCATGCTTAGTGCCTATTAAGATAACAGTGCAATGAGTCTATTTTTTTCTGTGATGAAATTGCATATATTAGAGGAAATGATTTATTTAAATGTTTGAAAAAGATCATTTTGTCCCATGCATGAAAGGTAAAAAAGACAAAAAATAAAACACAGAGCATCTTTATTGTCATCTCATGGAAAATTCACACTTTGTATAAAATTTCAAAACTTTGGTTAATGAAAAGCTTGTATCAAATTTCAAAATCTTTATTAATGCACATCTTGTATCAACTTTCAGAAGACCTTATGCATTATCCTGTTTTCTGATATGCATAGCTTCATAGTTTTCAGTAGCAACCTTGTTATACAGCAAATCCTGCAACTTCCTCTTCCTATCAATGCTTGACCTTAATCTCTCCAAGCTTTAAAAGAAATCATTTAAAGATTTTATAAATTAAGTGGGGGTGTCTGTGAGTAATTTCATATAGGAAACTATGAATGATTGGTTTTTAAGTCAAATTTAAACGTGTTTTTAAACATGAATCATGAATAAATTAATTATATGAAAGAAAAGTTTGTTACTGTTTTGAGTAAGTATAGCATGAAGAAATTAATTTTAAAGTTTGAAAAGAGTTTATTGAATTAAAACCTAATGCAATCAGGATAAAAAAAGTCCTGAAAATTTTAAATGTCATTTGTATATGATTTTGTATTTGGGCATAAGAAACGCTAGGCACTGATTTATGTAATAAATTTAAGGCTTCCAGAAATTACCTAATTAATGTTAATTAAAAGTTAATGATTGAAAAAAGAAATATAAATTTTATAATTTAATAACATTTGATATATAGTATTAAAGGAACATTTTTACAAACTGTTATGGGTAGAAACAAAACCTAATTCTTCACAAATGTTCCAGAATTAATAATAATATATGATTGTTACTAGTCATTGCTTATAAAATTTTAAAATAATTAATGGATCAGCTTAGCTGTGTATCTGATGCTTTCAACTGCACATATACTTATTATGTATTTATTTACTTATTTCTTTTATGTACCACAAGGCAAGTAAGCCTACCTCTGAACATTCTTTGTATGTGAGGTAATAACCAGATTTGTTTAATAGGGCAATGAAAATGCATAAATTGTTTGTGTCGTTTACTCACAGCCCACCTCTAGGACTTCCTAAAGTCTACATTATCTGCTCCTTAAAGCATTAATCATGCTTTCTCAAAAAGCAAATCCAATGAAGGATTATTTAGGGGTGGCAGATTCTTCCTGTATTTAGTCATGTAAAATGTTCCACAGTAAAGCAGAAATCTCCAAATTCTTTATTCTCTTTATTATTGGATATTTTATTTATTTACATTTCAAATGTTATCCTCTTTACCAATTTTTCCTCTGGAAACCTCCTATCCCATCTTCCCGTCCCATGCTTCTATGAGGGTGTTCCTCATCACTCACCTACCCACTCACCCAAACACACACCCTTCCACCTCCCTGCCCCATCTTTTTCCTACTGAGACTGAAGGAAAGGCCATCCAGAGACTGTGCCACATGGGGATCCATACCTTATATAGACACCAAACTCAGACACTATTGTGGAAACCAAAAAGTGCTTGCTGACAGGAGCCTGATATAGCTGTTACCTCAGAGGCTCTGACATTGTCTAACAAGTACAGAGGTGGATGCTTGCAGCAAACCATGGGACTGAGGACAGGGTCCCCAATAGAGGAATTATAGAAAGGACTGAAAGAGCTGAAGGAGTTTGCAACCCCAGAGGAAGAAAAATATTAACCAACCATACAACCACTGCCCCCAGAGTTTCCAAATTCTTTACTATAGTTCAGCTTGAAATTTTGAGTGAAATTGGTTACCATTTCATTTTTCCAGGGTTGTCATTTGAGAAAAGATTATAAGAAACTTCCTTGTCAAGAAAAATTTGAAGATATGTGGTTTTCTGAAACAATCATTCTTTTTTCCCTCCGTCTTTATTAAATTGGGTATTTCTTATATACATTTTAATTTTTATTCCCTTTAGTGGATTCCAGGCCAACATCCCTCTAACTCGTCGTCCTCCCCTTCTATATGGGTATTCCCCTCCCCTTCCTCCCCCCATTACCGCCCTCCCTCCAAAAATCACTTTCACTGGGGGTTCAGTCTTTGCAGGACCAAGGGATTCCCCTTCCACTGGTGCCCTTAGTAGGCTATTCATTGCTACCTATGCAGTTGGAGCCCAGGGTCAGTCCATGTACAGTCTTTGGGAAATGGCTTAGTCCCTAGAAGCGCTGGTTGGTTGGCATTGTTGTTCATATGGGGTATCAAACCCCTTCAAGCTCTTTAGTCCTTTCTCTGATTCCTTCAACGGGGATCCTGGGGATCCAGTTCTCAGTTCAGTGGTTTGCTGCTGGAATTCGCCTTTGTATTTACCATATTCTGGCAGTGTCTCTCAGGAGAGATCTGCATCCGGTTCCTTTCAGCCTGCACTTCTTTGCTTCATCCATCTTATCTAGTTTGGTGGCTGTATATGTATGGGCCACATGTGGGGCAGACTCTGAATGGGTGTTCCTTCAGCCTCTGTTCTAAACTTTGCCTCCCTATTCCCTGCCAAGAGTATTTTCTTGTTCCCCTTTTAAAGAAGGAGTGAAGCATTCGCGTTTTGATCATCTTTCTTGAGTTTCATGTGTTCTGTGCATCTAGGGTAATTCAGGCATTTGGGTTAATAGCCACTAATCAATGAGTGCATACCATGTGTGTTTTTCTGTGATTGGGTTACCTCACTCAGGATGATATTTTCCATTTGCCTATGAATTTCATAAAGTCATTGTTTTTGATAGTGGAGTAGTATTCCATTGTGTACATGTACCACATTTTCTGTATCCATTCCTCTGTTGAAGGGCCTATGGGTTCTTTCCAGCTTCTGACTATTATAAATAAGGCTGCTCTGAACATAGTAGAGCACATGTCTTTGTTATATGCTGGAGCATCTTTTGGGTGTATGCCCAAGAGAGGTATAGCTGTGTCCTCAGGTAGGGCAATATCCAATTTTCTGAGGAACCTCAAGACTGATTTCCAGAATGGTAGTACCAGTCTGCAATCCCACCAACAATGGAGGAGTGTTCCTCTTTCTCCACATCCTAGCCAGCATCTGCTATTGCCGGGGTTTTTTATTTTAGCCATTCTGACTGGCGTGAGATGGAATCTCAGGGTTGTTTTAATTTGCATTTCCCTTATGGCTAAAGATGTTGAACATTTCTTTAGGTGTTTCTCATCCATTTGGCATTCCTCAGCTGTGAATTCTTTGTTTAGCTCAGAACCCCATTTTTAATAGGGTTATTTGTCTCCCTGCCATCTACCTTCATTAGTTCTTTCTATATTTTGGATATGAGCCCTCTATCAGTTGTAGGATTGGTAAAGATCTTTTCCCAATCTGTTGGTTGCTGTTTTGTCCTAACAACAGTGTCCTTTGCCTCATAGAAGATTTGTAGAGAAACAATCATTCTTAGTATTAGTTTTTGATGAGATTATCTTGACTGCTCCTGTGGACTTAATGAGGAGATAAAATACTCTAGCCCTATGTAGGGCTTCCATAAGCTCTCAACAGTATCCTATTCAGTAGCAATGCACATTCATGCCCTGAGACTGTCACTTTTCACATATAATAATATTTTGAAAATCACCTGTGTTCTGCTACTTATTCTACTTTACCTAAGTAAAGTGTGAGCTTTGTTTTGCTGGAAGCTAAACTGAGGTGAGAGTAAGTGAAGAAAAGCATGAGTATCTGCAGAATGAACCATGCACTGCAGAACTGCAGGAGAGATGATGCTGTGACACTGAAAGACAATACCTCATCTAGGGCAGGTGGTGCTGATGTCATGACTTTGACCAAATGCATCCTTTCCTGATGATGTGTGATAGATTATGGAAAATTATTACAGAGGCAGGAAGAGGGAAACTGTTTTATAAACATAACCCAAATAGATGTCTCAAATATTGTGATCAGTTTAATTACATTCAAAACAATAGGGACAGCACTAAAACATACTAAATTTTGATAGACAAAATAGTATCTCAAAGAGCATGGAGATAGCAATTAAAAGGAGTAAGAAAAATACATTAATAATTTTTTCTTTATATACAAGCACAATTTTTATAATGGATGCTCATCAATATTAATACTCATACACCATACACCATGTTTTCTTTTATAAAATTATCAAACAAATATAAAACATTTATTACTTAAAATGTTCTTTAACATTTTGTTTTGCTATGAAGAAATAATCAAAAATAAGTTTCTTCTGATAGCTCCACTTTTAATACATGTTGGATTCAGATTTCATATTTAGGCACTCTTGCCTACTGTCCATACAATTAAAGTCTTCACTGTAGAAGTTAACCATCAAAGATTCTAGTAATGCATGAAATCAAGCAAAAACTAATATAGACATAATTAAACTTAAAGCATCATTGAATTTAAGGAGAAATAAATGAGTCTGCAAATGTATGGTAGAAGACAGGTATGTAAAGGCATAGTTCAGATCTGTGTATCCCTAAGGCAGAGAAGGTGGTACCTGTGGATGTGGACTGGGTTGTCATAGAGACACTGGGCGCTGTGTCTGGTATGTTTTTATATGCAGTATACAAGAATTTGAATTTACAATTTAACCAATTGTACAATTTTGTTAATCCATGCATGACCTAGATTGCCCTGAAGAGAGTTTCTTTTGAAGAGAAAAGACTGGAAATTGGCATGCAATTAAAACAAAAGTTTGAAAGAAAAACCAAATACCTATCTTTTAACCTTAACCCCTAATACACATCATCAGTGGTGTAGCTATGAAAAGATAAAGAGAATGACAGTATGTTCACTATAATGACTGTAAGTACCCAAGACTATCCTCAAACTAATTCCTCTGCCACAGTTCTATACTTCTGTAATCAAGATACACTTATGGAATTGATCGAAATAAACAGTGATGCTCTCAAATATGTCCCTGAATTATCTTTAATGGTAAACATACCAAAAAAGGAGCAAGGAAATTGTCTTGTTCAAGAACTATATGGTATTTACAGATAAACCTTTGATGTAAAAAGATATGGCGAGGTCTGCTGCCTTCTCTTTTTCTAATATTGTATCCTTAAAAAGGAAAAAAGAAACAGTACTTTTTATCTGCTTCAGGGAACATTCACAGTTTTATTATCTGTATTTTTATCTGTGCTCCCTGACTGCTCACACTGCTGGAGTACCTGGCATTGGGGACAAAAAAGCAATGTACCGTGGTCAAGAGTAACTATCATCGTAGTCTCAATGTGAGCAGGCTCTTTGCCCAAAGTCCTAATTCAAGTGATAGGGAAGGCCTCTCCAGAGGTTGTAAGGGAAGGCAATTGCAAATGTACCGCCCACGGAATCATTTTCACTTGGCTTGAAGAATACTTAGGGAAGGTTTTTCATTCCACTGTTCTTTTTGTTAGGTACCTTGGTTCTACAAAGAAAGTGAAGCAAAATACTGCTATATTTGCCCAAGAGGCCAATCGACAGAATAATAGATAGATAATTGTGTTATATTCTTAACAATGTTCTCCAAGGACAAGTAACCACCCAAGGTTCTTTTTTTTTTTCTTTTTTCTCAGTTGTGAGAGATAAATTTAAATTCACCCCATGGTAGAAATGAATATAACTTTGCTTGAGGTTATGTGTAGAAATTGTTTGGCATGGGACAAGTCATGTTAGATGATTTTTTTCCTGCTTTGTACTGTACTTAATTAAATCACTAACAGAATATCAGAATATGAATTATATATACATTCATCTCCATTTGTTTTTATGGCCATTTGTTTCACTAATTTTTATTGCATGTAAATATGTATATGTTTATATATATTTATATTCCTAATTTAAACTTTTATTTGATAATTTTTATTTGTATTGTATCAATGTTTGTATATGGTAGAGGAGGGCATGGGCATGGCTACAATCAACACAGCACACATATTGAGATCAGAGGACAATGTGTGGACTGCAATTTTCTAATTCTACCATGTGGTTCCCGGGGAGTGAAATCATATTTCACAGCAAGCAGTTAACCTATTGGGCCTTCTAACAGACTCATGCTTTTCCATTTTAATGTCTAATAAAATTTGAATGTATTAAAATAATGAGTTTTAAGGCAAATGTTTCATTTTTTTTTCATGATAGCCCATAGCCTGTCTTTTTTCCTTAATTACGGACTATACTCATTGTATTCATGTGTGTAGTGTGGACAGACTTTCAAATTTTTCTAGGTGATTTTCCCATTCTTTTATCACTATACTCTGTGAACATTCACTTATGTCTACTGTTATCATAAAAGATTGGACTATAAGATGCACATTATAAAATTTTTAGATTTACTTTCTATTTTATTTTATTGGTTATTTTATTTATTTAAATTTCAAACCTTCCTGGTTTCCCCTCTATAAACCCCCTATTTCATTTCCCCTCTGCTCCTATAAGAGAGCTCCCCCACTCACCTACCCACTCCTGCCTCTCCACTTTAGCATTCCCCTACTCTAGAGCATTGAGTCTCCACAGGACCAAGGGCCTCCCCTCCCACTGATGCCACCAGATAAGGGAACTCTCTGCTACATAAACAGCTGGAGCCAAGTGTCTGTCCATGGGTCTGTCCAAGTCTGGTTGATGGTTTAGTCCCTGGGAGCTCTGGGGAGCATGGCTGATTGATATTGTGGGTCTTCCTATAAGGTTGCAAACATCTTCAGTTACTTTAGTCCTTCCCCTAACTACTCCATTGGGGGCCAATGCTCAGTCTGATGGTCGGCTATGAGCATCTGCAAATGTATTTGTCAGGCTCTGGCACAGCCTCTTAGGAGACAGCTGTACCAGGCTCCTGTCAGCAAGCCCTTCTTGGCATCTGCAATGTTGTCTGGGCTTGGTGTCTACATGTGGGTTGGATAACTAGCTGGTTCAGTCTCTGGGCCTTTCTTTCAGTCTCTGTTCCACTTTGTCCCTGCATTTCCTTTAGACAGGTGCAATTCTGGGTTATTGTTTTTTAGATTTCCTGAAGGAGACAGGGGCAAGAGGATCATGAGTTCAAAGCCAGCCTGGGCTACAGATTTTTGTTTTATAGTGTGCAGTTTTAAGTTTTTGATAAAAAATAATGGCAAAGTGCTTTATAGTTAATTTTATATTACCTCAATATTTTCTTCTGTTGCTATAAAATATTTCTCGTAGACACTGAGTTGGGTGAATACAAAGCCATGAGTTCATGACACAGGCATGTTTTACTATGTTCTAGGTTCCATATATATTCTGGTTTTCCCTCACTATTGTCTAGTTCATTAACTATTTTCTCTTTTGATTTGTAATAAATTTGTGACCTTATAATTTTAAATACATTCTTAATTCAGAGAATATTAAGCGACTGTCAGTACATTTGACTTGATGTCTGAAGTACGTTAAGATGCATTATCCTTTTCTGACCACTTAGGTACAATTGAACCCTTCAGTTCATCCTACTTTTCCTGTCTCCAAGGGATTTAATTCTAACATCATAGCTCTGCTTGACTTTATAGCTGTGTACCATTTACACTCCTTACTACTGTTTTATCCTAGAGTTTTTACTTACAATTTAACAACGTATTTTGTTGTACTTCTGTCTTCTTGTTGATGGAATGTAATAGAAGTTACTGTACTATGCTGGGAGAAGCTATAAAATCCCTGCGATTTTTTTTCTGAAAGCATGCCTGTTTTTTATTCCCCTTGAGTGATAATGTTAATAAAAAATTTCATGTTCACTACTATTCTTTGGGATTTCATTGATAGCCTCAAATGGTCAATGTGTGGAACAGAACCTGAGATTTTATGCTTTCTCCCCTCCTTCCTTGGTGTGGTTTTCTCCTCCACTGATTCTAGCTTAGCCTATGTCTCTCTGTTAGGACACTTTCTCATAGTCTTGCCTGCCCTTATCTGCCCCATACACAATTTATAAGTTCCAGGCATCAACTTAACTGCCTGCCTTTTCAGTTGAATTCCAAAGTCCTATCATAAAAATTCAATCTAATTTGGTGTTCTATGACAGAAGCCTACAACACAGCCCACCACGCTATATGAAATTCAAATTATGATTGTTGGAAAAAGTCAATAAAATATATGCAATTGAGGATTGATATTGTGCTACATACTGACCTCTTCAGAAACCATATTTACTGTCTGAGGAGTGCCATCCTTGTACCCAATTCTCAGCATTTATTTTGAGTTGCAGTTTGGAATACTTGAACTTTTGGAAGATAACCTGGGTTAGCAATGTGGGTAGAGTATTTGGTAAAAATAAACTATACACAGCCTCAGGTTTGATTCATAGCACCACACAAACCAAATTTTATGCTCCATATCTGTAACCCCAATAGTTAAGCAGCCAATATTGCAGAAGAGTAAATTCAGGGTCATCTTTGGCTATATGGTAAGTTCTTCAACTTGAGATATTTCAGATACTTTCAGTTTGAAGCTCGAGTAAAGGAATCTGATTTTGCTTGCTTTCAGAACACAGTGGTATAATCAATTATATTTATATTTATGGCATATGAAGAATGTTCCTCTATGGCTTGTCCAGGTTGCACCAGTGCATACAGACTGGTTTCAAACAAGACAGGTAACATTTTAAAACATCATGACACTTAGTGCATCTCACTGTTCTTTCTTTCATAGTTTCCTACATTCTTCAACTGTATCATTCTCTTCTCTTCTCACCAAAAATAGCCACTCGGGAACCATATTATATTTCTGTTTGCTTTGTAACTCTCCTGGCTTTCCTGTAATTGCAGTATACTTTTAAATTTGCTAATATTATAGGTTTTAATTTGATTAAAAGAAACAATATGAAATTAATACTTTATTGATATACTTAAACATCTCAGATTAGAAATATTTTTGTACTTCTTTGGTAGCACCTTACTGCAATCTGCTTACTCTACTCCAAACCTTCACATAGTATATGAGATCAAACCTTGGAAGAGGCTTTCATTGTTTAAGCTCTACAAATCCTACCCAGTCTCAATTAATGCATCTGGCAACTATACCCAGCCAGACCCACTAACTAACCTAGTTCCCCTTGTCTTTGCACCTTACAGACTACTAAGGCCTCTGGGATATCGGACTTATTGAAATTCTGGTTTAGTGAACTACAATAACATGAAAAACAGAAAAGCAATACATTTTCTCCACATGTGTAGGTCCTGCCAGAAAAACAGACAACAACCCAAGATAATATATGTCCCCAAATGAATATCAATCTTATTGTCATTATCCCCAATAAGAACAGCATAGATAATTTTGAGACGAACAATTTAAAATAGCTGTTGAAAATTTATTCAAAGAAGAAGTAATAAACACCAGGAATAAACGTTTAACTACAATGACAAATGTTTGACTGAAGAAATAAACTGCGAAAAAAATGGCTGAAAGAAATGATGAGGAAACATTAGAAATTAAAATTAAATTCAGCAAAAAGGCAGAAATACTGAGGAAAATCCAAACTAAAATAGAGCAGAAATTTAAAATCCAATGTATCTAATATAAAGTGTAATGGAAATTTCACAAACAGAATGGATAATAGAAAATGTAGACTAGCAATGCTTGAAGTAAAATAAAATGTGTACATTAAATCATTGAAAACAATAAAATTAGAAATAAAACTCACAAGTGCGATATGTTGGAACTATTGTAACCCCAAGAAATGAACAACTATATAATTTTTTTGCATTGAGGAAATTTTTTTAATTTTATTTTTCTTGGATATTTTATTTTTTTACATTCCAATGTTATCTCCTTTTGCCCATCTCCCATACCCACTTCCACCTCCACCTGCTTCTGTGAGGATGCTCCCACTTCCACTCACTCACTCCAACCTCTACATCTTGGCATTAACCTACATTAGGGAAACAAGCCTTCACAGAACCAAGGTCTTTTCCTCCTATTGATGCTGGACAATTCCATCCTCTGATACATATGTGGATGGAGTCATGAGTCTCTCTATTGGTTGGTGGTTTAGTCCCTGGGAGCTCTGGTGGGGTCTGGTTGGTTAATATTGTTTTTCTTCCTATGGTGTTGCAAACCCCTTCAACTCCTTCAGTCTCTTCTCTGAATGCTCCATTGGGGTCTCCTTGTTCAGTCCAATCATTCACTGCAATCTTATCTGCATCATTAGGGCTCTGACAGAGTCCATCAAAAGACACCCTTATCTGGCTCCAGTCAGCAAGCACTTCATGGCATCAGCAGTAGTGACTGGATTTGGTGGCTGCATATGGGATGGATTCCCAGGTGGGGCACTCTCAGGATGACCATTTCTTGAGTTCCTGTGCCATTCTTTTTCTTTTTCTTTTCTCCCATGAGTATTTTGTTCTCCCTTCTAAGAAGGAATCCAGCATCCACATTTTGGTCTTCCTTCTTCTAAGGTTTCACATGCTCTGTGATTTTTTTCCTTATGTATTCCAAACTTTTGGGCTAATATCCATTTATCAGTGAGTGCATACCATATCTGTTCTTTTGTGGCTGGGTTACCTCCCTCGGGATGATATTTTCTATATCTAGCTCTTTACCTAAGAATTTCATGTAGTCATTGTTTTTCCTAGATGAGAAATACTCCATTGTATAAATGTATGACATTTAAAAAATAAATAAATAAATGGAGTACAAAGCTAAACAAAGAATTCTCAACTGGGGAATATCGAATGGTCAAGAAGCACCTAAAAATGTTCAACATCCTTAGTCACCAGGAAAATGCAAATCAAAACCTTGAGATCCCACCTCACACCAGTCAGAATGGCTAAGATCAAAAACTCATGTGAGAGCAGATGCTGGCCAGGATGTGGAAGAATAGGAAAACTCCTTTGTTGGTGGGATTTCAAGCTAGTACAGCTACTCTGAAAATCAGTCTGGCAGTTCCTCAGAAAATTGGACATAGTACTATCTGAGGACTCAGCTCTACCACTCCTGGGCATATATCCAAAAGAAGCTCCGACATATAACAAGGACACATGGTCCATTATGTTCACAGCAGACTTATTTATAATAGCCTGGAAAGAACCCAGATGTTCTTCAACAGAGGAATGGACACAGAAAATGTGGTACATTTTCACAATGGAATACTACTCAGCTATTAAAAACAATAATTTCCTGAAATTCTTAGGCATTGGATGGAACTAGAAAATATCATCCTGAGTGAGGTAACCGAATCACAAAAGAACATACATGATATGCACTCACTGATAAGTGGATATTAGCACAAAGACTTGGAATACCCAAGATACAATTTACAGACTGCATGAAGCTCAAGAAAAAGTAAGAGCAAAATGTGGATGCTTCAGTGCTTCTTAGAAGAGGGAACAAAATATTCACGAGAAATTCAGAGACAAAGTGTGGAGCAGAGACTGAAGGAAAGACCATCCAGAGACTGCCCCACCTGGGGATCCAGACCATATACAGTCTACAAACCCAGACACTGTAATTGATGCCAAGGTGTGCATGTTGACAGGAGCCTGATATAGTTGTCTCCTGAGAGGCTTTGCCAGAGCCTGACAAATACAGAGGCAGATGCTTACAACCAACCATTGAACTGAGAATGAGATCTCCAATGGAAGAGTTAAAGGACTGAAGGAGTTGAAGTGTTTGCCATCCCATAGGAAGAACAAACAATATCAACCAAGCAAACACCCTGGAGCTCCCAGGGCCTAAACCACCAGCCAAAGAGTACACATGGAATGACTCTTGGCTCCAGCCACATATGTAGCAGAGGATGGCTTTGTTGGACCTCAGTGGGAGGAAAGACCCTTGTTCCTGTGAAGGCTTGATACCCCAGAGTAGGGGAATGCCAGGGAGGGGAGGAGGGAGGGAGTTTGTGGGTGGGTGGATGGGTAGGAGCATCCTTATGGAAGCAGGGACAATGGGAGAGGATAGAGGGTGGCCAGAGGGTAAACCAGGAAGGGGGGGGGTAACATTCAAAATATAAAGAAAATATTTTAAAAAAAGAAAAATAAATAAATAAGACTTAAAAATGTATGACATTTTCTGTATCTATTCCTCTGTTGAAAGATATTTGAGGACTTACCAGCTTCTGGCAATTATAAATAAGGCTGCTATGAACATAGTGGAGCATTTGTTCTTGTTATATGTTGAAGGATCCTTTGGGTGTATGCCAAGGAGTGGTATAGCTGGGTTCTCAGGTATTATTATGTCCAATTTTCTAAGGAACCTCCAGACTGACTTCCAGAATGGTTGTACCAGCTTGCAATCTCACCAACAATGAAGGAATGTATTTCTCTGCATCCTTGCCAGCATCTACTGTCACCTGAGTTTTTGATCTTAATCATTCTGATTGGTATGAGGCAGTATTTCAAGGCTTGGTTTACTTTTTTTGTTTCTTTTTTTTTTTTTTTAGCATTTACCTGATGGCTATGGATGTTGAAAATTTTTTAGGTGCTTTTCAGCCATTCATTTTTCCTCAGTTGAGAATTTTTGTTTAACTCTGTATCCCATTTTTAATAGAATTATTTGATTCTCTGGAGTCTAACTTCTTGAGTTCTTGCTATATATTAGATATTTGCCCTCCATTGGATGTAGGATTGGTAAACACATTTTCCCAGTCTTTTGGTTGCTATTTTATCCTATTGACACTGTTCTTTGCCCTACATATACTTTGAAATTTATAATTGTTAAGAAAAAATCCCGATCAATGGTTTAGGAAATATTTTTCATAAGATTATAAAAGAATTTTTTTCAAAAGTCTAAGAAAAGAGATTTACAAGAAGAAGCACATAAAACACCAAGTAGACAAGAATGGAAAAGAACTACCCCAAGATATATTATGGTTTAAACAATTAACTATTCGGAACAAAGAAAGGTACTTCAAAGATACCTATGGGTAATTAGAGGGAGAGAGAGCTCAAGTTACATATAAGGGAGACTTATCACAATAATAATTGATTTCTTTAAAAGCAAAAATGGTTACATCAAGTTATGAAAGAAGAAAAATAACTTCCAAGTCTACTTTTTCTGGAATAACTAGCCATTATAATTTAAGGAAGAACCATATTCCATGAAAATATTAGAGCTAAATAATGAATGAGCACTAATTCAGCCTTTAGGAAACGACTGGGAAGAATGATTTATTATGAAAAAAATCAGAATCACACACTGTAATTCAAGATCATGACATCGATAAAATGAGAGCAATTAATACATATTATTCAAAAATAACTCTAAATATTATATTCCCTTTTCCAATCAAAAGACACACACTAGTCAGCAGTATTGAAAAACAGGAGCCATTATTGTTGTGTACAGTAAACATACTGCAACTTCAAAGACACACACTCTCCTTATAGTTGAAGATTGGCAAGAACACAAATAGGACACAGGAGACTGATAGGTATTGCTATTCTTTTATGCTTAAACAGACTTAAACATGATTACATATTCAACCCATGAAAGAAATAGTAAGTAATTTTAATTCTACACTTCCACTAATGGATACATCCTCTATACAAACACATAAAGAGGTAAACATTGTGAATAAATAACACAATTCACCAAATAGTTGTAACAAATATCCATAGTACAGTGCATCCAAACACTAGAGAACAGACATTTTCTCAGAAACTTATCGATGTTTGTTCTAAGATAGATATTATATTGGAATATAAATCAATATCAACTAACTTTGGAAAATTAAACTATCTTGATGTAATCTATCTGACCACAATGGAACGATGATTGAAATTAATTTACAAAATGAAACTAAATTCTTTCCTTTCACCTTGCTCAAAAATCAGCCTCATGTGGATCAAAGACCATGACCTAAAATGTTGAAATGTTTAGAAATTTTCTAAATTCCAAATCCTATATAAATGAGGCTGACATTTGACAAGTGTGACTTATTGATAAAACAATCTTCTTTGGATCTTGGCCAAATAGTTTAGAAGCAATGAAGAAAGGTCTGTACAGTAAATTAGTCAATACACCAAAAGATAGCCTAGAGGCTAGAAGAAACACCCCTGACAGAGAATTAATATTTGGAATACATTTTTAAAAACTGAAAAAAACTGAAATCATAAAGAAAAACAATCCATTAAAAAGTGGAATACTGCTGGAAAGAGACTTCCCAAAGGACAAAATATAAATAACAAGTAAACAATTTTAAAATTCCCTAAAATCATTAGCCTTCAAGCAAACACAAGTTAAAGTTACTTTGAGGTTCTGTCTCATCCAAATCTGAATGCTTGCTATCAAGAAATTAAGTGAAATCAAATGTTAATGATGGGCAAAGAGATACCCTAATCCATTCTTGGTGTAGTTCAAATTCATATTGCAGCTATGAAAAGTAGTGTGGAAAATTCCCTCAAACCTTAGACACAGGAATAATTTATTGCATAGATATTCCAGTTGTAAATATATACTCAAAGGTACAGACATATTTGCTCTGCCATGTTCTCCACTTCTTTATTCTGAGCCAGAAAACAATAGCTATGAAGGACAGAAAACTAGAAAGTATCCATGTACTCTTGCTGTAATTGAGTGGAGATAGCAGAATATTGTCTATGAAATCAAAGTAGATAAGGGTATGGAAATGTTTAAGCATGATCACCTGTGGTGTCGTGCGCTCAACATCTCGCCAGCAAGAATGACGCGCCGACACCAGGATCCTTCTGCAGCAAAGCGTTTATTGCATCTTGAAGAGGAGAGAGTGAGCCCCAGAATGGCGCTGCTTATATACACCCTAATGTGGTGTGTCCACGCCTGATTGGTCGATTACCCATGATCTCATTGGCACACCCAGGGGTGGGCAAAGACTTGGCGCGAACACACTCTTGCACATGCGCACACAGCTAGTTTCCTGAAAGGAAGTCGGGCTGGCGCAGCGGAAGCTGGCGCCATCTTGTAATGGTGAATGCTATCACAGCTTTCCACACTGTGGAAATAAGGTGAGAGGTGGGAAAACAAATCAAAATTAAGGATGTATTAAATCAAAAATATAGGGGCATAATACTTTCAAAAAACAAAAATATATACAATATTTAGAAATGTTAAAAGAATATGTGAACATGTGAATATTGATGTTTTTAAAATCCTAGCATTACCAAAAGAAAAAAAGGAAAGGAAAGGAAAGGAAAGAAATCAGCTTTGGAGCACCATCTTATGAATGGTTGTCCAGGGAAGACCTAAACGTTCCTATGAAAAGGGTTTTCTCTTGTCACTTCTCTTGTTGTTTACCAGAACTGATTGATAAGTTACTCTTTCAGAAATCACCGCACAATTTTATTGCCAGACATAGGTAACTCAAACCAGAACTTAAACTAGAGTTGAAAGCTCCTCTCCTGGCTTTTATTGTCATGAGAGGTGCCATACAACCTGAAAGAATACATATGGCAGGAATGATATTAATCAGATCTGGATGCCAAAATTTCAATGCCAAATGTCAGGTAAGATGTGTCCACTTGTGTAATTATGGCAGGCTGTTGTGGGAGTATCCAACCTTTCTGTCATTGTATGGCCCAATACATGGGATGCAATTCATGCCTAGTTACTGTAATCCTGGTTTTCTGTTTTTATTTTTTTTTAATCAAGTCTGATGAGATCTTAACCCACAAGTGGAAACTTACTATTTTGGAATTTTATGGCCTCAAATTTTCTCTTAAATACTATGTTCTTATCTATAGATATATCTTGGCAATAAGTACAGATGATGCTTTAAGTAGTGGTCAGTCATGAATTCAGAATGCTCAGCCCTAAGCATTATTTTCATCAATATTTCTAAGGCTTAAGGAATCTTGCAGAAGTGAGTTCACAAAGCAATATAAGGTAAGGTGAAGAGCTAAGAAATTCTATCTTGGTATGCACTTATTGATAAGAGGCTATTAGTCCAAACGCTTGAATTACCCTAGATGCACAGAACACATGAAACTCAAGAAGGATGACCAAAATGCGAATGCTTCACTCCTTCTTTAAAAGGGGAACATGAATACCCTTTACAGGGAATAGGGAGGCAAAGTGTAGAACAGAGGCAGAAGGAACACCCATTCAGGGCCTACCCCACATGTAGGTCATACATATACAGTCACCCAACTAGATAAGATGGATGAAGCAAAGAAGTGCAGGCCGACAGGAATCGGATGCAGATCTCTCCTGAGAGACACTGCCAGAATATGGTAAATACAAAGGCGAATTCCAGCAGCAAACCACTGAACTGAGAACAGGACCTCAGTTGGAGGAATCAGAGAAATGACTGGAAGAGCTTGAAGGGGCTGGAGACCCCATATGTACAACAATGCCAACCAACCAGAGCTTCCAGGGACTAAGCCACTACCCAAAGACTATACGTGGACTGACCCTGGCCTCCAACCTCATAGGTAGCAATGAATAGCCTAGTAAGAGCACCAGTGGAAGGGGAAGCCTTTGGTCCTGCCAAGTGAATGTGATTGTTGGGGGGAGAATGGTAATGGGGGGAGGATGGGAGGATAAGCCCATATAGAAGGGGAGGGGGAGGGGTTAGGGGGATGTTGGCCCGGAAACTGGGAAGGGGAATAACAATTGAAATGTAAATAAGAAATACTCAAGTTAATAAAGATAAAAAAAAGAAATGCTATCTTTGGGGCATTTCTAAGTATTACAATCATAATCCTAGAGCTAGGATTATCTCTACTTGTCCCTCAGAAGACTGGACTTGACATCTGTCTGTCATGGAGCAATGATGGGATTCAGAGACTCTACCTCTCCCTTGTGAAATATTGACAAAATGATTCTATGAGAGAAACATCCATTGTCCTCAATTGTGTATCCATGAACCAGAGGCAGGAAGAGGTCCTTGTTAAACCTAGTGAGTCACAAATCAGAACCAACATATATGAATGTGCATGATAGAAAACATTTTTCTACCATTTTAATATTATATTTATGATGGTTATTTTATTTTTGAGATCACAATATAATTGAAATAAATTTCCCCATTTTATTTATTCCTCTCAACCTGTCCCAGGAGGCCCCACTTGCTTCCAACTTCGTGGTTTCTCTCATCCCATTCTTTTTCCAGGTTTCATACAGAAAACACACGAGAATAGAGCATTATTGCTTACTGAATAAATGGCCACTTTTGCAAGCTGAACCAATGTGCTTTGCTGGCCGGAATACACTGCTAAGCTGCATCAGCCTTGCCTCTGATGATCTGTGATGAGTGATGTACAGAGGAGATAAAAGCAAAGTAACTGCTATGTGGCATTTGCTTTTATTACTGTAAATGGTTTCATGTGTTTGCATTTACTTGAGAATTGATCAAATGTAATAGGAGACAGTGTTGACAGATGTCGAGGACGTGTTAACCTCTCCTTTTATCTTTCTTGCTTATGTGTCTCTTGTATCATACAGACTTCTTAGATAGTTTTATTAGCTGATAGGCGAAATGTTGTACAAAATACTCACATAAAGAATTTCATTGTTATAAAGAATTGCCTGTAGTTGCATAAATGATATACTCAAACTGTTGGCCCATATATGGTAACACCACACACATTAGTTCAATCCAAAGGTTTTGTACTGAAGCGCATTGTTAAAAGAAAATTAATTTGCCGCAATGCACATTGAATTACTATTTGCTAATTGATTGCAGCTACATATAGAAGTAGTTTATACTGTGTGCAAAATCCTTGAAAATTTCTGAAGTTTGCTTGAAAAAATTTTGATTTTAATGTGTTTTATAAAACTTTAAAACTACTTTAACACACTATACTACACTTTGTTGCTTACATATTTATAAAACAAATGGGTTTCATATAGAACAAGTACTTCTAGGCATGCTTTTAAAAAGATCAAAGAATTGTTTTTATTCTACAAAGCTTGTGAAGGAAGTCTTTTTATTGCATAAAGAATCACCTATCCCATGTATGTTTTCCTGAGTAAAATGAGAAAACTTTGAAATTATTAAACTAGTATCCTTCTATCACCATTGTCTTACAATTATATTTCTGATCTGTATTACAACTCTATATAGTTGCAAACTTCTATTGAGGAATCTTCTATGGCATCATGATACACATAGAATCAATAAAATTCTTATTTCATGATAAAGCCTTATATTATTTCCAGAAACCTCTAACTGAAGCTTACTTTTCCAGAAAAACAAAATGAAGTTGTTTCAGGTGAGTTAGTGATTTGGGAGAGCTAGCATTAGGTAATCATCTGAAGAGCACTTGTCACTAATCCAGGTAGTGTGTCTTTAGAACATGTGTGTCACACGTGGCCTCCTTAATCAACCTGAGAGTTTCATGGACTTGCAAACATTCTCAATGTTTCAGTGGAAAATACAGGGTGCTACAGGTCATGTAGGATATACTAGACACATTGTTCAATGTTCCTATCAATAGGAGAAGTTATATTTTATAGAATATGGTGTTATTATTTATTATGTTATATATTATTTTACTATGTAATAGACTTCTTGGAGCTAATAGAAGTTTAGAACAAAATGTAAATATTTCACTTAAAATTAAGAATTGCTATGTCTCACTCTATTACTGTCCTTCAGGCTACGGTTACTAGTGGTTGCCCATCCCCTAGTGGATAGCCAAACAATTATGTGTATAGGGCTATACTAATTAAATTTAAAAGGTAACTAGTAACTAAAATAAAAAGTAAAAAGGGGACATAAATCTAGCATGGAAATGAGGTAGGTTGCATATGGAGGTAACGGAACTAGTTAGTGGTTGTTTGTTTGGATATATGTCACTTAAAAATGAAACTATTATTCTTAATGATATATTAAAACTTGCTAGACTAATAATAGACTAATTCATACTTAAGAAAGTTTTCGTTCTAAAAGTAGAATACATAAATCATCATTGGAACTTCAGTATCTACAAGGTAATTTTGTAAAACAAACAGGATAGATAGCATACAGGAGGAAATAAAAGTGCAGCAACTCCATTTACAGCCTCTTACAAAGTTATGATTTCTGATTTTTCAGATCCTGGGTGCCTAGCTTAAGCACTAAAGTCCCTAAACAATCAGAGCTTGAGAATGAATTAGAGTTTTGGAGCAATTGTGACCATATCATATTGTCTACAAGGCACATGATTTACAAAACTGACAGGGGAACAAGACAGACAGACAGATTTTATACATTAACCCTTGGGGAAGTAACAATTCAGCAGACCACAGAAAAGCATGGCAGTGATGTTCTTCATGTCACCAACACAGTTTTAATGCTTTTCTGTTTCCTTTGGTTGAGTGTATTAATATATCTGTGGTTTCTTTAGCAGCAATCAGATGCATAATAAATGGTATGCAACTGTCAACTAAGATTTTATTATACATGGTATTGACCTTCCAATTTACAGGATTTTTATCCATGATATATATAGCAAGATAAAACTCCCGAGCTGCTGTATAGTCTGTTGATATCATTTTAAGGTGATATATAAAATACCACTGGAAGATGAATGTGATTTTATTTCTTAAATGTTGTCCAGCTAGAGCTTTCTTCTATATATTCACCTCAGCTGTTTTATATGGAACCACATTATATAGAGAAACTGAATATTTCAGCTCATTTATGAAAAGGCAATGTCACATCAAATATTTATATTTCTACCAACATGCAGCGAAGGAAAACAATCTATAATGATTATTTACAAAAGATCATGTCTTTCCTAATTTTTGAGAAATTTTTCATTTGAATATAGTTTTTTTCATACAAAACGTATTCTTTTCCCTCCCCAACTCCTACCATATCCTCCGTACATACTCACCTACACAAATTCACATTTTTCTTGTTCTATCGAATTAGAAAACAAGTAGACACGTAAAAAAGAAAGAAAATGGTAAAAATAAGATTAAATAAAAACAAAAAAAATCATAGGACAGTACAATCAAATGAAGAAAAACACAAAGAACCCAAGAAACAGCATGAGAAAAACATAGACACAACTGGACACACATATTAGTAATCATAGAAAGCTCATAAATACAAAGTCAGAACCATAGAAAATAACTGAAATACCTTTAGATGTAAGGGGGAAAAGAAAGAAAAGACAATGCCCAGACAAAGCATTCGGTATCAAATAAACAACATGCCAACAAACATACAAAAATTCCTTCCAAATGCCGTTGACTTTGTTTTGTTTTGTTAATCTACAACTGGGCAGGCAGACTGCCCTAAAGAGTGGTTTGTGTACTCAGTGAGACTCCCTTGGTGAGTGGTTATCAATTAAAAATAGCTTCTGGACTAAGGATGGGAGCTAGTGCCTACATTCACTTTCAGTACTGGGACCCCATTAGGCACAGGCAGGTGAAGGTCTTACACATTGCTAGTTTCTTTGAGTTCCCCTGGGCATTAGTCCTGCTGTGCTTAAAGGCTTTGTTCCCAAGCTGTTCTGCATTCCTTCTGGCTCTTTATATTTCTGCTTCCACCTCTGCAGAGCTCTCTGCAGGAATGGAATTAGTGCAGACAACCTCTTTAGAACAGAGACTTCTAGTCTCTCTAGATCCCTGCATATGGCACAGATGTGGGTCTCTGCAGGAGGGGGGTCTTCTCTGATGATGGCTGAGAAAGTCTCTGAGCTACAAGTATGTACAAGAGGGAGCCATGGTGATGCCCCTCTCCTCTAACAGGACAATACTATTTTGTTTCTCCTAGGCTTCTTATATAATTAATTTTAGTTCCTGAGCCATCCAAGCAGTGTTTGATAGGTGCTACATCTCAGAGTGTGTCTTAAATCAAATCTGATGTTGGTTAGTTGTTTCTATGAGCTATGTGTTGCTAGTGCACTAGTGATCCCTGCGTGCAGGTCATCATTGTAAAGCCAAGAGTTTATAGCAGGGTTTGTGTTTACCTCTCTTCTCTGGTAGTATGCAGAGTACCCACTAGTTCCCTAAATTAAGGGTGAAGGCTGTAGCCAGGCATCAGGTCACCTTCTCCGTGTTCAATGAGCTATGTAGATGTTGTCTTCAGCTATATGACCTTATCATCACTTTGTGGAAAGTAATCAATAGCTTTGGCAACAGCCTGCATGTTTTTGGGGGTAGGGGGAGGTTCCCGTAGGACATCTTTGACCAACAGCTCTACTAGATGTAATTATTTCAGTAACAACATTTCTAGGTTGAGAGTCTAACACTTTTGAATTCTTTTTCACTATTGTTTTAATTTATTAAACTTAATGTACAATTGAATACTTATATTTACTGACTGAAATGTATGATCAAACTCATAAACTACTATGCTCATTGGGAAGTAGATTATTACTCTCTATAGTCATTACTAGTAGACATAATTGGTATTTTTTGGTTCTTTCAGAATTTTAGCTAACCTTAGACCATTAGTGGAGAAAAGCTTCTTCTCTGTTTGCTGAGAGACAAATGCTTCCCTACAGTCAGAGAAGAAACATTTCCCTATCTATCTAGAAAACTACCCTCTGTATGCAGAATCATTTTCCTGTCTAGAGAAGAGCCTTCCTATATCAATTTAGAGATGAACCTTTGTTTTCCACCCAGAGAAGAGACATCTACTGCTCTCCAGAGGTCTTCTTTTCATGCAGAAAACAACTTTCCTTTATTAAGCAATAAGTAAAATAAGGAAAGACTTTATCACATAATTTTCAAATTACATATTTTTTTTTTGGAGCTGAGGACCGAAACCAGGGCCTCGTGCTTGCTAGGCAAGCACTCTATCACTGAGCTAAATCCCCAACCCCCAAACTACATAATTTTTAAATGTGTGAAAATCAAGTGGTCGGTCCTAAAATCATATAAATGCAAGTAATATAATATAGAATAATCATACACTATATATACATTCATAATATACTCAAATAATGTGATTATAAATATACATAATAATTAAAGAAAATGAAGCCAGAGGCATTTAATTTGAGAGCTCTTTGAACATTTGTACAGAGGGTTGGAGAGAGGAAAGAGAAAGTGGGAAAATATCTATCATTTTCAACAAATATAGAATAAACAAAAGTAAAAGATAATCATTGAAAATAAACTTGGACGTATTGTATAAATCAAATTTGTGGAGAGACAATGATGACTTAAACTATATAATGACAGAAAACAATTATTTTCTTTTTCCCTTAAACCATTGCTCTTTGTTTGAGTTCTCTTAAGTGGCTCCTTCCCGCAAGCTTCCATTAATGACATCATCACACAAGATTCACAATCTCCTCTTAACATTTCCGTCTTTGGCTCTTAAAATCTGACACTTACTCACTTCCTGCCATCCAAAACCATACTTTTCATTTTAAGAAAAATCTGTGGCTTTTTGTATTATTCTATCACTTGTTCTTCCTGGTTTTCACAAGAACATTCTGCTTTACTGTATCACTTTGTGTATAAGATGCCAATGAATGGGGGCTGGGGATTTAGCTCAGTGGTAGAGCGCTTACCTAGGAAGCGCAAGGCCCTGGGTTCGGTCCCCAGCTCCGAAAAAAAAAAAAGAACCAAAAAAAAGATGCCAATGAATGTGTGCCCTTTCTGCAGTATGTAATAATTCATGACTAGGACAAGAATCCTGCAGAAAGTTTTTCCCCAGGAATTAACTGGCTTCATATTTTAAATATTTCCACTAATAGTCAATTTCCAGTAATGGAAAGAAGAAATGACTCCACATACAGTTCTTTAAGACTCAGAACAAACATCTCTCAACCGAAACTTTCACAATAGGTAGGCATGCCTGAGTTTTCTATTTTGGTTTTTAAAGATCCTTATAGAAGTGGCACATGAAGTCCTTCTCTTATCACTTTACCAAGATTAAAACACTTCCATGCACATAACTTTAAATGGAACCATAAGGGATATATTAATCTACCCTTAACCTTGGAATCAATTCAAACATCTATGATAGAGAGCTTTAGATCTACTTCGACCTTATTATATTTTGTGAGAGGTAATATTTCATTTTCTGGAGTATAATTATTAAAACTCCCTTTCCATGGTGTTGCTATAACCAATATATGTGTTACCCAAATATCTAAGTGCTATAAAATAAATTGTAAACATATTTTATCATTTTGGATCAAAAAGTTAAATTTTAGTCAGTTAAAATGGAAGCTATGTTGAGTGGGCTCAATTTAATCATACATCTTGAGATAGGCACTCACTGACCCTTTCCTGACAGAAAACAAGTAAGGTGCCATGATGCTTTAGAAGAACATGGAAGAGAAACTGGGTTCTTAGGAACCAACAGAGGCTTCTAGCTCCCAGACTGTTTACAATGTAACTGAGCTATGCCAGAGCTATGCCAGACTTAGAATTTGGAGACACTAATTTGTGAGAGTGTAAATACAAACTTCTTAAGCTAATAAAACACTGGCAGTTTAGTGTGATATAATAGAATTATGTACATTTCTATGCAAAAATACACATTTTTATTACATAGCAATTTTGTACACATACACAATTTAATAAGCTATACAATATTCAGTATAATTCTAATAGATAATTTATAACATAGTCTTCTACTTTAATAAGTCAGTGTATTTATATATCAAGCATAGTAAGTTCAATATATTCTGATGACAGAAATCTATGGCATACTTGGAGAACTGATTATGGGTGGGAACTAATTTATATCTAGGTGCATCTCTGAGTCTGAGGTTCTTATTCCTAGCCCTAAAGAGCAAAGGTGAGTAGCTGAAAGGACAATTTTAAGTCATATTTTATGACTTAGTTATTCCACTTTACATTTGAGAAAGGTATTCCAGAGGAATGTCAACGTGGTCTACTCTAGGTATAGTGTTTTGTACACTGTATAAAGTTTACCCTTAGGTTATTTAAATGCTGCTTTCTCTGCCCTCATATCATGTTTCAATCCAGACCAAGCATTGCAATGCTTTTGCCAAGAATCCCCTGTCCCAATTTTGTGTAAACAGGTCTTACCCTTCTCTGCCCTGACAATAAATTCTGATTTCCCAAATTGGTGGCCAGAGTAAAGAAGAGGGTGGAATGTCTGGTAGCAAGAGGAGATAGATAGGAAATGGAAAAGCACAGGGAGACTGGAGGAATTGGAATAATACAGAAGGGGTCCGAAGAACCAGACTCATAATAATATGTAAGTATCAAGGGATGAGGCTGGGAAGTAGCAAGGTTAGCATAAAATTTAAGGTATAAAATTTAATTGCTAGGCAATTAAAAAAGTCTTAAATAAATTTTGGTTTCTTGTAAAGTTGTTGGTGATTAGCATAAGGTAAATAAATACAGGTAACAGATTAATTCACAGTTTACAGTTATATAAAGGCACAGATGGTATCTAATCACTTGTAAGTGGATAATGGCCATAAAGTACAGGATAACCAATGCTATAATCAACAGACTCATAGAAGCCAAATAACAAGGAAAGCCAAAGTGAGGGTGGTTGATTCTTTCTTAGGAGGAGAAACGCAATAGATATTGAAAGTTGATGAAAGGAGGGAACTGAGTGAAAGAAGGAATGGAGGGTAGAACCAGGTGGGGGTGGTGTAGATTATATGTAGGGAGAATGGGGAGAAAGAAGGGAGATCTTGTCAGAGCGGTCAACCTCTAGGATGTGCCAGAGACCTGGGATGGGGGAAGAACCAGAGGGACTATGGGACAATTCTAGCTGAAACTTCTAGCAATGTGCGACATGGAAAGATATGGAACCTGAACGGTCATTTCTTGTAGCCATGCAGAACTCCCAGTGGAGGGAAAAGGACAGCTACCCACCCAGCAGCCTTTTGACCCAAATGTGTCCTATCTTCAAGATTTGTAGGGACAAAGATAGAGCAGAGACTGAGAAAATGGCCAAACAATAATGAATGCTCCATATTGAGACCCATCCCTTGGGCAAGAACCATCCCTGACACTATGAATGGTTCTCTGTTTTGCTTGTAGACAGGAACCTATCTTAGTTGTCCTCTGAGAGGCTCTGCCCATAAGCTAATGGAAAGAGATGCAGAGACTCATACCCAAAATTAGATGGAGTTCTGGAAATGCTAAGGAAGAGACAGGAGACGGATTAAGGGACCAAAACAGGAGAGCTAATCCACAGGAAGACCAAGAGTCAACTAACCTGGACCCTTGGTGGCTCCCAGAGACTGCGACCCCGAGTCAGAGTGAGCATAGGCTGGACCCAGGCTCTCTGCACATATATAGCAGATGAGCAGTTTGGTCTTCATGTGGGTTCCCCAACAACTGGGGCAGGGGCTGTCCCTAAGTCTGTTGCCTGTTGTTCTGGGTTCCTGTGCAGGTGTACTATTTTCTGGCCTCAGTGGGAGAGGGCACACCTAATCCAGCAGTGACTTTATATGTATGTATGTAGGGGGGAGGGTATAGTATTAGTGGGAGTGTTGACACCGAGAGAGGGGAAAGTGGATAGGGGAAGGACTTGTGTGAGTAGGTACTAGGAGGAGAGGAAAGGCTGATATTGGGTTGTAAATCAAATAAAGTCCCAGTGAATTTTACTATCGTGCCCCAAATCTTGACTATAACATACAAAAAAATATGCTGAATTTTAGGAGGTAAGACCAATCTTAATTTTCTGGAAATTGTGTTTTTATCATGTTTTGTAGTTTGCTATCAGACTTACTATTTAAGTAATTTGATGAAAGATAAGAACAAAATGATTTTCTTTCAATATTTAGAAAATCAAAAATTGGGTTGTCTACAGCTTTTACTTTTTAAAAATGTATTCTTTTTTATTTTATGGTATTTGTGCATTCTTGTGTCCTAACTCTGGGTGGATACAGTTGTATATAGAATCTAGAGGAGGGCTCTAGAAGAGGAATCTCAAAGAGAGGTAGTTACAGGCAGCTTGGGGTTGCCACATGTAGCTCTAGGAACTGCAAGCACAGTTAGTACTCTTACCTCTGTCCTGCCACTGGAGCCCTCAGTCTTGGCCTCTGAGGTTGAGTTACAAGGCTCTGAGACAGGTTTATGCACTGTTGAACTATAGTCACATGATTAACCAAGACCCCTCACACGTCAGTCGGAGAACAAGGAAACAGCATCATCCATTTACTTCCATGGTGCGCATCTTCACTCTGTGAACATAGGACTCCTGGAAATAGTGTTCCCAGGCTATAGCCATTTATTAGAAAGGTGTAACTATAGAAAGAAAACAGTAAGTCTATTCCATAACACTCATTTTACCTTTTGAACTAAATGAAGTTTGAGTAGCATTTTTAATTTTACAACATGAAAAATTAATCTATGTGACTTGGTTTTAACAACAAAAATTTTAATTTTTTACAAATAAGAGAAAAAGGCAACTGACTTATGTGAAATGTCTAATTTCTTTCTTGGAGTCCTTCTTAGAAAAAAAAAAAGCAATATGGGTCAGTGTGAATAATTATTTTTCTATGTTGAACTAGTAATCTCATTGAAAAATAATTTTAATATTGTAGAACTTTTGATTAAATTTTCTCATCCATTATTCAAACTTTTAAAAAATTGGAAGACAGTTTTTCATTTAGGATCATTACACTGCTTTTGAGCTAAGTAAAATTGACTAAATTGAGGACACTGTGTATAAATTAAAATTGTGCTTATACTGTAAAAGTCAGATGAAGCTAAATCATTTCACTTAGTTTTAATGTAGTTAAAACTTCAGTACATTCTATATTATTTCTAGTAAAGAGTATTGTGAAGTAAAAGTCATTTGTGGTTATAACAGAAGGATTCCTCTTTTCTCCCCAGTTTTAAAAGACAGTCTAATTTCTAGATCATATTTTGAAAAATGAAGTATCCTAGTAAAGTTTTAGGATCCCCCCCAAAAATTATAAATGGCCATTAGATAAAGGACATTTAGTTTTCTGTGGCTACAATGATCATGCTGTCAAAAGAATAGGTGAGAATTTTGTAACTGGTACTACCCCATTAGGTACTGAACCTAAAGTTTTGAAAATATAGCCAACTCACAAATATATATAAACATATATATATGTATACATATATTCTAATTTAGGAATTATTTTGAATATTTTCTGTGGAATTGTCACTTTCTATTACTGTATCCAAATAGCATGAAGACTATGTCAAGTTAAGTAGATTAATTTTGTTCATTGAGTGGCTATGACGACAATAGTAGGTAGGGCATTGATGTTAAAATAGAAAAAAATGTAAAATATGATGGAAAAGAGGTGGTGATTTAGTAATATTAATTAACATAAGTTTTAAAAGTTACATTGTTGTCCTTAGGGATAATTTTGACCAGGAGTCATCGTACGTAGATGCAACAGTACCATATACAAGTTCCATTACAGATTATGCTTGCTGTCATTTTGTACAATTTTTATTCATAATTTTTTCTGTGATAGTACCCACACCAACAGTTATAGTTGCTAGTCTGTAGCTAAAAAACTGCATCTTAACACATTTTGATATATTTGTGAATATTCATTCACTTATACATTCATTTTTAATTTCTTAAATTGATACATAATAAATGGAGGAATTTATTGGGTACTGAGGCATATCTTTATATACAGACACATGCATAAACTCAGGCTCATTAGCATGTCCATTGCCTCAAATATCTATGTGTTGAGAATGTTGAAGATTCTGTCTTCTAATCATTTTTTTTTATTAACTTGAGTATTTCTTATATACATTTCGAGTGTTATTCCCTTTCCCGGTTTCCGGGCAAACATCCCCCTCCCCCCTTCCCTTCCTTATGTGTGTTCCCCTCCCAACCCTCCCCCCATTGCCGCCCTCCCCCCATAGACTAGTTCACTGGGGGCTCAGTCTTAGCAGGTCCCAGGGCTTCCCCTTCCACTGGCGCTCTTACTAGGATATTCATTGCTACCTATGGGGTCAGAGTCCAGGGTCAGTCCATGTATAGTCTTTAGGTAGTGGCTTAGTCCCTGGAAGCTCTGGTTGCTTGGCATTGTTGTACTTTTGGGGTCTCGAGCCCCTTCAAGCTCTTCCAGTTCTTTCTCTGATTCCTTCAATAGAGGACCTATTCTCAGTTCAATGGTTTGCTGCTGGCATTCGCCTCTGTATTTGCTGTATTCTGGCTGTGTCTCTCAGGAGCGATCTACATCCGGCTCCTGTCGGTCTGCACTTCTTTGCTTCATCCATCTTGTCTAATTGGGTGGCTGTATATGTATGGGCCACATGTGGGGCAGGCTCTGAATGGGTGTTCCTTAAGTCTCTGTTTTAATCTTTGCCTCTCCCTTCCCTGCCAAGGGTATTCTTTTTCCTCATTTAAAGAAGGAGTGAAGCATTCACATTTTGATCATCCGTCTTGAGTTTCGTTTGTTCTAGGGATCTAGGGTAATTCAAGCATTTGGGCTAATAGCCACTTATCAATGAGTACATACCATGTATGTCTTTCTGTGATTGGGTTACCTCACTCAGGATGATATTTTCCAGTTCCAACCATTTGGCTACGAATTTCATAAACTCGTTGTTTTTGATAGCTGAGTAATATTCCATTGTGTAGATGTACCACATTTTCTGTATCCATTCCTCTGTTGAAGGGCATCTGGGTTCTTTCCATTTTCTGGCTATTATAAATAAGGCTGCGATGAACATAGTGGAGCACGTGTCTCTTTTATATGTTGAGGCATCTTTTGGGTATATGCCCAAGAGAGGTATAGCTGGATCCTCAGGCAGTTCAATGTCCAATTTTCTGAGGAACCTCCAGACTGATTTCCAGAATGGTTTTACCAGTCTGCAATCCCACCAACAATGGAGGAGTGTTCCTCTTTCTCCACATCCTCGCCAGCATCTGCTGTCACCTGAGTTTTTGATCTTAGCCAATCGCACTGGTGTGAGGTGAAATCTCAGGGTTGTTTTGATTTGCATTTCCCTTATGACTAAAGATGTTGAACATTTCTTTAGGTGTTTCTCAGCCATTCGGCATTCCTCAGCTGTGAATTCTTTGTTTAGCTCTGAACCCCATTTTTTAATAGGGTTATTTGTTTCCCTGCGGTCTAACTTCTTGAGTATTTTGTATATTTTGGATATAAGGCCTCTATCTGTTGTAGGATTGGTAAAGATCTTTTCCCAATCTGTTGGTTGCCGTTTTGTCCTAACCACAGTGTCCTTTGCCTTACAGAAGCTTTGCAGTTTTATGAGATCCCATTTGTCGATTCATGATCTTAGAGCAGAAGCCATTGGTGTTTTGTTCAGGAAATTTTTTCCTGTGCCCATGTGTTCCAGATGTTTCCCTAGTTTTTCTTCTATTAGTTTGAGTGTGTCTGGTTTGATGTGGAGGTCCTTGATCCACTTCGACTTAAGCTTTGTACAGGGTGATAAGCATGGATCGATCTGCATTCTTCTACATGTTGCCCTCCAGTTGAACCAGCACCATTTGCTGAAAATGCTATCTTTTTTCCATTGGATGGTTTTGGCTCCTTTGTCAAAAATCAAGTGACCATACGTGTGTGGGTTCATTTCTGGGTCTTCAATTCTATTCCATTGGTCTATCTGTCTGTCTCTGTACCAATACCATGCAGTTTTTATCACTATTGCTCTGTAATACTGCTTGAGTTCAGGGATAGTGATTCCCCCTGAAGTCCTTTTATTGTTGAGGATAGCTTTAGCTATCCTGGGTTTTTTGTTATTCCAGATGAATTTGCAAATTGTTCTGTCTAACTCTTTGAAGAATTGGATTGGTATTTTGATGGGGATTGCATTGAATCTGTAGATTGCTTCTGGTAAAATGGCCATTTTTACTAAATTAATCCTGCCAATCCATGAGCATGGGAGATCTTTCCATCTTCTGAGGTCTTCTTCAATTTCTTTCCTCAGTGTCTTGAAGTTCTTATTGTACAGATCTTTTACTTGCTTGGTTAAAGTCACACCGAGGTACTTTATATTATTTGGGTCTATTATGAAGGATGTCGTTTCCCTAATTTCTTTCTCGGCTTCTTTCTCTTTTGTATAGAGGAAGGCAACTGATTTATTTGAGTTAATTTTATACCCAGCCACTTTGCTGAAGTTGTTTATCAGCTTTAGTAGTTCTCTGGTGGAACTTTTGGGATCACTTAAATATACTATCATGTCATTTGCAAATAGTGATATTTTGACCTCTTCTTTTCCGATCTGTATCCCTTTGATCTCCTTTTGTTGTCTGATTGCTCTGGCTAGAACTTCAAGAACTATATTGAATAAGTAGGGAGAGAGTGGGCAGCCTTGTCTAGTCCCTGATTTTAGTGGGATTGCTTCAAGTTTCTCTCCATTTAGTTTAATGTTAGCAACTGGTTTGCTGTATATGGCTTTTACTATGTTTAGGTATGGGCCTTGAATTCCTATTCTTTCCAGGACTTTTATCATGAAGGGGTGTTGAATTTTGTCAAATGCTTTCTCAGCATCTAATGAAATGATCATGTGGTTCTGTTCTTTCAATTTGTTTATATAATGGATCACGTTGATGGTTTTCCGTATATTAAACCATCCCTGCATGCCTGGGATGAAGCCTACTTGATCATGGTGGATGATTGTTTTGATGTGCTCTTGCATTCGGTTTGCCAGAATTTTATTGAGTATTTTTGCGTCGATATTCATAAGGGAAATTGGTCTGAAGTTCTCCTTCTTTGTTGTGTCTTTGTGTGGTTTAGGTATAAGAGTAATTGTGGCTTCGTAGAAGGAATTCGGTAGGGCTCCATCTGTTTCAATTTTGTGGAATAGTTTGGATAATATTGGTATGAGGTCTTCTATGAAGGTTTGATAGAATTCTGCACTAAACCCGTCTGGACCTGGGCTCTTTTTGGTTGGGAGACCTTTAATGACTGCTTCTATTTCCTTAGGAGTTATGGGGTTGTTTAACTGGTTTATCTGTTCCTGATTTAACTTCGATACCTGGTATCTGTCTAGGAAATTGTCCATTTCCTGAAGATTTTCAAATTTTGTTGAATATAGGTTTTAGGTTTTAAAAAGACATAGATTAACAAACTGGATACGCAACGAGGACCCTGCATTCGGCTGCCTACAGGAAACACACCTCAGAGACAAAGACAGACACTACCTCAGAGTGAAAGGCTGGAAAACAACTTTCCAAGCAAATGGTCAGAAGAAGCAAGCTGGAGTAGCCATTCTAATATCAAATAAAATCAATTTCCAACTAAAAGTCATCAAAAAAGATAAGGAAGGACACTTCATATTCATCAAAGGAAAAATCCACCAAGATGAACTCTCAATCCTAATTATCTATGCCCCAAATACAAGGGCACCTACATACATAAAAGAAACCTTACTAAAGCTCAAAACACACATTGCACCTCACACAATAATAGTGGGAGATTTCAACACGCCACTCTCATCAATGGACAGATCATGGAAACAGAAATTAAACAGTGATGTCGACAGACTAAGAGAAGTCATGAGCCAAATGGACTTAACGGATATTTATAGAACATTCTATCCTAAAGCAAAAGGATATACCTTCTTCTCAGCTCCTCATGGTACTTTCTCCAAAATTGACCATATAATTGGTCAAAAAACGGTCCTCAACAGGAACAGAAAGATAGAAATAATCCCATGCATGCTATCGGACCACCACGGCCTAAAACTGGTCTTCAATAACAATAAGGGAAGAATGCCCACATATACGTGGAAATTGAACAATGCTCTACTCAATGATAACCTGGTCAAGGAAGAAATAAAGAAAGAAATTAAAAACTTTTTAGAATTTAATGAAAATGAAGATACAACATACTCAAACTTATGTGACACAATGAAAGCTGTGCTAAGAGGAAAACTCATAGCGCTGAGTGCCTACAGAAAGAAACAGGAAAGAGCATATGTCAGCAGCTTGACAGCACACCTAAAAGCTCTAGAACAAAAAGAAGCAAATACACCCAGGAGGAGTAGAAGGCAGGAAATAATCAAACTCAGAGCTGAAATCAACCAAGTAGAAACAAAAAGGACCATAGAAAGAATCAACAGAACCAAAAGTTGGTTCTTTGAGAAAATCAACAAGATAGATAAACCCTTTGCCAGACTAACGAGAGGACACAGAGAGTGTGTCCAAATTAACAAAATCAGAAATGAAAAGGGAGACATAACTACAGATTCAGAGGAAATTCAAAAAATCTTCTAATCATTTTGAAACAGCTCTTGATATTCTAGAGGTCTTGACTACCTAGCTACGTGCGGAGCACAGTTCCATGTTCTAAAGAATCTTGACAGTGTAGCTAGGTGGTCAAAACCTCTAGAATATCAGGGCTGTCCAAGAACAGTACAAAGAACCTGAGCTGATGAATTTTATCTCAGATCTGTGATGCCAAAATATGCTTCAGTGTTGTGAAGAAGAGGACAAGTTAAAATTTCAAATTAGAATAATATGCATGGTAAAACACCTCCAAGTTACAAGCCTGCCCCTGACATTTCACTTCCTAACAACCACCTATCCGGAGGAAAACAGAAGTTAAATTTATGGTTTGTGCTACCAACACCAGGCAATTATACTAAAGGCCATAATGGCTCACAGTCAGATGTGTGCCAGCCTAGACACCCACTTCTTGCTCTATAAATGCGTGCCTGAAACTAGGCTCAGGACTGCCCCCTCCTTTTGGGGTTCACAAATGCTTCCTGGAACCATAAGGCCTTAGCAAGTAAAGCTGCCTCCACCAACCCTGATAACCTGAATTAGATCCTGGGGATCCAGCAGTAGGAGAGAACCAGTTCTTTAAATTGTCCTCTGACATCCACACACATGCTGTAGCTCTCTGACTACCTTCCCCCACCACACACACAAAATAAATGAACAAAATGCAATAAAAGATGTTAGCCTTGGCCAAGCATGGTGGAATGGGTCTGTAATCCCAGCTACTCCAGAGTCTGAGACAGTAGAATTGCAAGTTCAAAGTCTCCTGTGCTATAGACTGTGGCCAAGACAGAAAGAGGGCATAGGATGTAGCTCAGCATTATCTGAACAATATGTTCAAAGCCTCTCCTTCCTTTAGACCCCAAGAGGACCCTCAGCACAGTGGCCTACTGTCACTCTCAATAGCATATTTATTTCTTCCTGATCTTTTCTGTCACTTTGACTTTGAATACAGTTTTAAGATAGTTAAAAAGAAAGAAAGAAAGAAAGAAAGAAAGAATATGCATAAGACACAGCACACTTTGGAAGCTATGGAGAGTCTCAGTAGCCCACATATCACTTCAATGAACAAATATGAAGCTTATGCCAATAACCAGTGAAATGCTTCCTTTCCCCCTTTGCCATTTGGATCCTTTCATTTGCTTTTCAACTTATGGTGTTTGCAGACCCAGTTACTCTAGTATGGTGTTCAATAAGGGTCAATAATGGAGGGTCAATGACCTCTTTGGCATATTGTTACACCAAAAGTAGCATCAAAATCATTTTTATGGAACACTATATTTGAAAGATTCAAAGAAACTCAGAGACTCTTTGAACATGTCTTCTCTTCCAAATCAATGTAAATTGACAGCTCCTAGGTGGAGATTCACACCTATGAATGAATTTACCAAGGATTTTATATTCAAGTTGAATATGTCCTAAAGTAAAAGACATTTTCTGTGAGTATAATAACAATGCTAACTCATATTTTCCAAATTGTTGAATACTAACAAATCACCATAATGTTGTGATAATGTGCTAAGCTGGTGGGCAATGATATATAAAGAAACATTTCATATATTTAAAATATCATAATAACTGATTTTAATATATTACAAGCTTTATGCATCATACAGGAAATGATAAGATAATATATTTTGCTAGAGTTAAGCAGTGGAAGGGAAACACAGTTAATGCCATAATCAATAACATTATTTTCATTTGGTCCTTTATTGTTTATAATAATTGCACAGGTCCTTAAACTTTTCCTCCACTCTTCCTCATAATTCTATTGAGTCTTACATCTGCCATAGACAGTAGTGCTCTTTGAAATCTCTACAGTTAAATCTATTCATTCAATGAAGAAGCATGTGTTTCTTGTGTGTGCATCCGTGTATATGTCTTATCTTATTTAATTTAGGTAGTAGTATAATTAATTTACTCCAACATTTAAATGATATAATAACTAATAGGACTATTATTTTTCAAGGGACACATTTTAGGCTCCATATCTACAACAGTTCAAAAAATCATGTAATTAAAATTCTAATCAACCTCATCAATACAAAGGAACAATTTGATACACTTATAACAACCTCTATTAATTTAAGACAGTATGAGCTGGTAGGGAATCCTATAGTTTCAATTGTAAAGATTCCACTGACTGGACACAGGGGAATGAAATGAAGTTTTAAATATAGGGGGAGTGTAGTGCATATGGCATTGGTAATTCATGTTATTCATGGAACAGGCAGGGCACCACAGAGGAAGGCTCAGTAATAATCATTAGACATCTTTAAGAAGGTTATCTTATTTTCAAGATGCTTATTTCAAAGGAGAAAATATAACAACCAAGTATTTGAGAAACATGGTATCCTAAGAATAAAAGAATTAAATTACCTCATTTCCTGGTACTTTTCTGGAGAAAGTTTAATCTTCCCATATTTGGTAGATAAACACCAATTACTATTTTAAACTCATTTGAAGCAAATAATAACCACAAGAATATGCACTGAGAAGTTCAGAACTTGGGATGTAGTTCAATGACAAGGCATTTTTCTAGTGATTTTAAAGTCCTGGGTCCATTCCTCAGTAATGTCAAAGAAAAGAAGAGAGACCAGAAAAACTCTAATTTGAATGTTAACTACAATCATAATCAAATAAATGATCAAATTTTACTCTAAAAACTGATTTATTATTTATTAGAAGTCAGATGGGAAATACAATATTCCTTTTGTGACTGTCCTTAATTCATTTCAGCAAAAATTTTCTTGTGGTTCCAGTAACCTAACTGAAATATTCTTCCTAGTTTCACTTTGATGGATAAATGATTTTCCCATTATAACACGACTATAGTTTGGGTGTCAAGACTGTAAAAAGACTAGGGTATTTTGTGAAATCTTAGAATATATTTATAAACTTGATTCTGAAGATTGTTTATTCTTATTATTTTAAGACTACTAGCTTGAATGTGTCACTAACAGAAAAGTAGTAAAAAAAATTCTAGGCAAAATCTAATTATTTTTCTCAGTACACTATACTTTATATAACTAGAGATCATTTCCTTATCGTAACCTTTTGGTAATTACCATAGCTTCTTTTATTTCTCCGAAATTATTCCTATCATGTGGTGTTCTAGTATAATAAGAATTTAGTTTTTAAACTTGCTTAATTTTAATTAAAATCTAGTTAAATTATTTACCCTTCCAATAGTTCCCTACATACCTTTTCTCAAAAGGATCTCATAACACAAAACACTCATTCTAAATCGAAGGTCCCTGTTTTTTATATTAATTTTGTCATACATGAAACATTCAGCATTCAGTTAGTGTTGCTTGTGTGAAGATCATTTCATGGATGACCACTTGGTATTGCATAGCCAGTAGGGGACTAATCACTAGATAAAACTAATTCTCTCAGAAGTCATTTGCTGCATGTGTCTTTTTTCTAGTATTGGGATAACTTGAGATTTTCTCTTCCTATGTTACTCGTCTATTGGTGCTATCTTTGTTCAAGTCTTGTATAGGTAGCCATGTTGTTATATTATAGCTAGTATAGCTTTTCTGTCATTTCAAGTAGAAATAATCTTACAACAGTCTTTATAGTCCCCTAGCTCTTTCAATAATTCTGCTTCCTCTTATTGGATACTTTTTATTTACATTTCATATGGAGTTCCCTTTCCCAGTTTCCCAGACATAAGCCTACTATCCTATCCCCCTTCCCTTCTTCTATAATGGTTTTCCCCTCCCCATCCATCCCCCCTTCCCATCCCCTGACATTACCGTATACTGGAGTGTCCAGCCTTGACATGACCAAGGTCTTCTTCCAATGGTGCTGAACAAGGTCATCCTCTGCTACATATGCAGCTAGAGCCATGGGTCAGTTCATAAGTAGTCTTTGGCTAGTGGTTTAGTCCCTAGGGACTCTTTCAGCTCTTTCAATACTAATTCTAATTTGGAATGAGGAATTTCTAATTCCTCCAATGGGATCCTGTTCTGAGTTACATAGTTTGCTGCTAGCTTTCACCTCTGTATTTGACATGCAATGGTTATGCCTCTCAGGAGTCATCTATATCCAGCTGCTGTCAGCATGCACTACCTAGCTTCCTCAATCTTATCTAGTTTTGATAGCTGCATATACATATATGGGCTGTATACTCGTGTGGGGCAGGCTCTGAGTGGATGTTTCTTCAGTCTCTGCTCCAAACTTTGGCTCCATATCCCCTCTTATGAATATTTTGTTCCCACTTCTAAGAAGGAGTGAAGCATCTACACTTTGGTGGTCTTTCTTCTTGAGCTACATGTGGTTTGTGGATTGTTTATTGGGTAATTCGAGCTCTTGGGCTAATTTCAACTTATCAATGGGTACATACCATGTTTTTTTTTTCTATGATTGGATTACCTCACTCAGAATAATATTTTCTAGTTCAATCCATTTGCCTACAAATTTCATGAAGTCATTGTTTTTGATAGCTGAGTAGTCCTCCATTGTGTAAATGTAACACATTTTCTGTATCCATTACTCTGTTGAAGGGCATCTGGGTTCTTTCCAGCTCTGGCTATTATAAATAAGGCTTCTATGAACATAGTGGAACATGCGTCTTTATTGTGTGTTAGAGCATCTTTTTGGTATATTCCCAAGATAGGTATACTGGGTCCTCAGAAAGTACAATGTCCAATATTCTAAGGAAACTCCAGACTGATTTCCAGAGTGGTCCACCAACAATGGAGGACTGTTCCTCTTCTCCATATCTTTGCCAGCACCTGTTGTCACCTGAGTTTTTGATCTTAGCCATTCTGACTGGTATGAGGTGGAATCTCAGAGTTGGTTTGATTTGAATTTCCCTGATGACTAAGGATGTTGAACATTTCTTTAGGTTCCTCTCAGTCATTCCATACTCCTCAGCTGACAATTCTTTAGCTCTGAACTCCATTTTTAATAGGGTTATTTGGCTATCTTGAGTATAACTTCTGGAGTTCTTTTTATATTTTGGATAGTAGCCCTCTATCAGAGGTAGGATTGATAAAGATTCCAATCCTAAACAATCTGTTGGTTGTCACTTTGTCCTAATTACAGCATCCGTTGTCTTACAGAAGCTTTGCCGTTCTTTGATGTTCCATTTGTTGCTTCTTGGTCTTAGAGCATAAACCATTGGTGTTTTGCTCAGGAAATTCTTCCCAATTCCCATGTGAAGGAGACTCTTCCCCACTTTTTCTTCTATTGGTTTAAGTGTACCTGGTTTGAGGTGGAGATTCTTGATCCACATGGACTTAAGCTTTGTACAGGGTGATAAGAATGGATAGATTTATATTCTTCTACATGCTGACCTCCAGTTGAACTAGCGCCATTTGTTGAAAATGCTGTCTTTTTTTTCATGGGATGGTTTTAGCTCCTTTGTCAAAGTTCAAGAGATCATAAGTGTGTGGTTTTATTTCTGGGTCTTCAATTCTGTTACACTGATCAATCTGGCTGTCTTTGTACCAATACCATAAAAGCGGTTATCACTATTTCATTGCTCTGTAATACTGCTTCAGGTGAGGGATAGTGATTCCCCCCAAAGTTCTTTTATTGTTGAGGATAATTTTCACTATTCTAGGTTTTTTGTTATTCCAAATGCATTTGCAAATTGCTCTTTCTAACTCTATGAAGAATTGAGGTGAAATTTTGATGGGGATTGCATTAAATCTGTAGATTGCTTTTGGCAAAATGGCAATTTTTACTATATTAATCCTGCCAATCCATGAGCATGGGAGGTCTTTCCATCTTCTGAGATCTTCAATTTCTTTCTTCAGAGACATGAAGTTCTTGTCATAAAGATCTTTCACTTGCTTGGTTAAAGTCACACCGAGGTATTTTATATTACTTGGGACTGTTATAAAGGGTGTCCTTTCCCAAATTTCCTTTAAATGGAGGAAAGTCTATGATTTGTCTGTATTAATTTTATAACTGGCCACTTTGTTGAAGTTGCTTATCAGACTTAGTAGTTCTCTGGTGGAACTTTGGTATCACTCCAGTACACTATCATATCATGTGAGAATAGTTAAAATTTGACTTCTTTCTTTTCATTTTTTACCCCTTTGACCTCCTTTTGTTGCCTGATTGCCCTGACTAGGACTTTGAGTACTATATTGAATAGGGAGAGAGAGAGTGGGCAGCCTTGTCTAGTCCCTGATTTTAGTGGGATTTCTTCAAGTTCCTCTCCATTTAGTTTAATGATAGCTACTATTTCGCTGTACATGACTTTTAATATGTTTAGGTATGGGCCTTGAATTCCTGTACTTTTTAGGACTTTTATCATGAAGGGGTGTTGAATTTTGTCAAATGCTTTCTCAGCATCTAATGAAATGATCATGTAGTGTTTTCTTTGAGTTTGTTTATATGTAGATTATGTTGATGGTTTTCCACATATTCCACCTTCATTACGTACCTGGGATGAAGCCTACTTGATCATGATGGATGATCCTTTTGCTGTGCTCTTGGATTAGGTTTGCAAAATTTTATTGGGTATTTTTTACGTAGATATTCATAAGGGAAATGGGTCTGCAGTTCTCTTTCTTTGTTGGTTCTTTGTGTGGTTTAGGTATAAGCATAATTTTGGCTTCATAGAAGGAATTTGGTAGTGCTCTGTCTGCTTCTATTTTGTGGAATAGTTTGTACAGTGTTTGTATGAGGTCTTCTATAAAGGTCTGGTAGTATTCTGCACTAAACCCATCCAGTCCTGAGTTCTTCTTGGTTGGGAGACTTTTAATAAGTGCTTCTATTTCTTTAGGAGTTCTGGAGACGTTTAAATAGTTTATCTGATCGTTATTTAACTTTGGTACCTGGTATTTGTCTAGAAAATTATCCATTTCCTCCAGATTTTCCAGTTATGTGGAATATAGGCTTTTGGGGTAGGATCTGATGATTTTTTGAATTTTCTCAGATTCTGCCTCCTCTTATGCAATGCTGCTTTAACCATAGGTGCAGAAATTGTATTGTAAATATTTTTGTTGAGGTTAGGTACTGCATGATCAGTCACTCTGTACAGTTTGGCCAGTTTTTGTTTTCTGTGATTGTCTCTGTTTGCTGTGAAGAAAACCTTCTTTGTTGATGAATGAAGCTATACTCTTGTGGATGTTAGTATACATTTTTAATACAGTTAAGAATTGCAACCATATAGGAAGAACATCAGTTGACCAGACCACCCAGTGCTCCCAGGGACTAGAACACCAACCAAAGAATGGGCAGGGAGGAATCCATGGATCTGTTACATAGGTAGCAGAGGATGGCTTTGTCTTACATCAGTGGGAGGGGAGGCCATTGGTCCTGTGGAGGTTTGATGCCCTAGAGTAGGAGTATGCTGGAGGGGTGGGATGGGAGAGGGTGTGGGGGGGGGAGCACCCTCACAGAAGCAAAGGGAAGGGATGGGAGGGAGTTTGTAGTCTGAGAGCTTATGGAAAGTTAACCACAAAATTGGATATCATTTGGGATGTAAGTGAATGGAATTATTAATAGAAAAAGAATTTTACTGATTGAATAAAATAACAGTAGAGTGTTATCCTCTGAACACCATAACTCTAATACTTCCAGGTAGCTTCTGACTGACTCAACTTCTATTAGCAGTTATAATTTCTTTCCTTTGGATCAATTCTTAAGTTCGATTGTACACTTGTTTGTTACCAGCAAGATATCAGTGTCACTATTGGTTATTATCTGATTATTAGTTATTATTGGTCATTATTATAGTAAGTTTTACAGTTTCTAAGAAATATTGATTGATTCCCAGAGGAAGATAAAAAAATTATCAATCAACTTTTTGATAGAAAGAAAGAGAAAAATGTGAAGGTGGCTATAATGGAGACAAATGGACACAGTTGTGTATTCTGGTGATATGCAATCTAGACATCTGAAAGGACACTTTCAAATCAAACCTAGCTCACACTTTCCAGGTCTTGTGCTGAAATGGTAAGATTTCCTTGGCAATAGTAACTTACCCCAATTTCTTGGTAGCAGCCAAGGTCAACAGCAATAGCCTATATTATTTTAGAAGTCACCTGGAGTTATGAAGGTGAAATAGAAAATATAGGAAAGTTTGGGGGGATAGAGTAAATTAAGCAGTGATAAAAAGCTCAATAAAGAAGATGAATATAAGAAAAACAAAAAGCATAAAATATATTTAATATATCTTTGAAGATTCCTATTATTTCATATACCTAAAATTACATGAAATACTTTGACAATTTTGCTCAAAGAAATATAGAATACTATTATACTTGGTTTTCTTTCAAGCATAGGTGCTAAGCTCCAAATGTTGAAGATACCATGTAATTTCAAGACAAGATTCAGATGAATCAAGCTAGGTCTTATCTGAAGACTCTTCCTGAGGATTAAGTCTCATAATATTCGAAGGTTCTATGGATGCTGTCAAAGGAGAAAAATAATCACTAACCCTACTCACCTATGACACCCATGAATCATAAGGACCAGCTCAGCAAAATACTCCTAAAGGTGCAATTTTACTACTCATAAATTGGCAGGAAGAAACTACTGCTTAACTGGACTTGAAGATGAATCAAAATGGAAGAAGTTATGCCTAATAGTAGAAAACTAAATACCCAGTTATATTGAAGTAATGGATTTAGAGGAAAACCTACTACTCACACTTTAGTAAATCAATGCAATTCCTACTTGAATTTCAATTATTTATCCTTATACCAGCCATTGAGTACAGCTCTCATTACTCATCAAACTTCTCTTTATAACAGTGAGATCTCAATGGAGGAAACCATAACTACATAGATACATTTACAATACAGCTGATTTTAAGGACATGATAACATTGCAGAAGACATACAGAGTAATTAAAAGGGTCAGAAACTTAGAAAGCTTGTGCAATTATATCTCTTCAAAATGATACAGACTCTAAACCATGATGCCTAAGTATTATAGCCACCTAAACAAGAACAAGACGATGACAACACCAGTAAATATGGTAATGTGGTTAAACAAATTCTCACAGGACCCCATAGATAGACAAAGATATTTGGCTAACTAATGACTTATGAAAGAAGTATCATAGTCTTTCCCAGTCATAATCTCACTGAATTATTTATCCAGCACCAAGTAATCAGCTCTAAATTTAAATACACAAAAGCATTACTAAATGAACTCAGCAGGTTTTATTTATATATTTATGAATATGCATAACAATAATAATAAAAAAGGCAACAAATTTTGTGACAGAACAAATGAAGGAAATGGGAGATTTTGGAAGAAAGAGTAGGAATTATGTAATTAGGTTTTGGTAACCTTACTTTTACTTAAAAGGGAAATACTTGAGAAAAATTAATTTTATTGTTATTATATCAGCCACTATAAAGCACACTGACATTAAGTATTGAATTTGCAATGCCAATGGATATATTCATACTCAATCATTGTCTACTCACTAGTTACATTGAAGATGTATCCCTTGTACCAGCACTCTAATTAATTGCTTCTCAGGAGGAATTTCCTCATGAAGACTTCCATCTTTAGCTCTGTTGTCATTAAGATTAAATAGTGGTGTTTTTGTTTCTGCTTAAACCTTCTTAGCCAATGAAGTGTGTCATGCTTGCACTCCATTTTGTCTACATTTGAAAGAAAAATTCATTTAAGGGAAAAATGAATGTAGAGTACTACTTTGGACCTAGATAGTATATAATTTTAGGACTTGATGTTTCAAATGCTTTGAAATAAATGTGAGAAATGTTATCATGAGTAAATAACAAATTTTAAGCTTTTCAAATTTTAAATGAAATAATTTTTCCAGTTTCTCTTTTTATCTGAGCACAATAATTAATTTGAATGTAATCGTCTACTCAAAATATATGAATAAAAATAAAAAATTTATACAATTCTCAAAGGCAGTAATTAAACAAATGGTAACCATATCAATTGGTTTTGCTTCAGTATGTTAATCAGTAATTACATTATTTCATCTCTACTTATTGAGTACTTATTGAATATTAGGCAAAGGATGAAGCAGCAAGTGTGCAGTGATGAGCAGACTTGGCATTTGTCCTCAGACAGCTGTGCTATACCCGAGAATGATTTGTTCCACAGACTATTTGGTGAGTCATTGAAAGGGGGGATCTCTCAATATCACATAACTGTGATTGATGGTTAATATGCAATTCTGGAATCATTTTGGTTTGAAATGATTTGTATTGTTATACACATAGTTAAAGTGGCTATATTGGGCCAGCTGATGTGGTATATGCCCTCTAAACTGAATATTCTTCTGAATGGCTTATGTTATTTATTTATTTTTAAACATAAGAGCAATAAAGATTGTAAATATTCTGAGATGAGTAATTAATCTTTATTGATTTTTTAATCTGCTTTCATGATAAAAGCTTCCACTCAGTCTTTCTAATGCCAAATCTTCTCTCTTTTCTTCATAACCACAGTAGACAATTTGTATGTGTATTATGTGCTGAGGTAGAACACATGCATAAATATGCATGGTATACTATTATTATAGCCAAATTATATTACCAATAACCCTGACTATTATTTTTTGTCAACCTGATAAAAAATAGAGTCATAGATCAAGCTCCAATTGGAAAAAATGTTATCATATTGAGATGTAGGCAAGCCCACAAATCACTTTTTACTGATGATTGATATAAAAGAGCCCACCATACTGTGAGGTGTTCATCCTTGGGCATGTGGGCTTGGGGCATATAAGAAAGCAAACTGTGCAAGTAAGGAGGAGCAAAGCAGTTGACAGCTCTCATCCATGATTATTGCTGTAGTTCCTGTGTCTGCGTTTCCACTTTCAACTTCGTACTTTGACTTTCCTGTGTGATGAAGTGTAAACTGTATGATGTCATAATGCCTTTCTTTTGCAAATTATTTCTCATCATTGTGTTTAGAAAAAGAATAGAAAGTAAGCTATAACATATGTTCCTTTCTAGTAAAAGCATATCAATAAAAATGTGAAGAATATATTTATAACAACATGATTCTAGACAACTTGTGGTAACAGATATTGAACACAAAATTTGAAATATTATTTCATTTAATGTACTATGTATATATGAGTCTTTTATAGATGAAATACTCTATTATTCTCATCATATGTATATTGTTTTATTTACAAAGAAAGAAAATTATTCTACCTTAGAAAATGGAAGTTCAAGTAGATGCAAATAACAATTAAGAAGACAATATGAATTATAATTCTCAAGTCTACTGATTATACGTGGTTTTGTTAATTACAGACTTGCCTCCTATGTTCAGTGAAGTTGATTAAAATCACTTGTAGACATGAGAATGCTCACACAATCAAATGCAAGTAAGTGTGATATTTTAATTATCCACACCTGCAAACATTCAAAGAAAAATACCCTACTGACTTTTTCAAGTGTCAGAAAGTACACAAATTGTGTTCATTCTAAACTTTAAAATAGGTCTACAAAACTTTATTCTCTTATGAGATAAGGAAAAAAATATTTACTAGGATATCTGAGTAGGTCATTTCTCTAATAAAGCTATCCTCCACAGAGGTTACCTTAATAGTATAGGAAGATTCCATAACCACTTTCTTAAGCTCTACTACCTGGTTGAGCTGAATAATGGCTCTATCATTCAATTACTGCATAACAAGCTTTTTGTTTGTTTGTTTGTTTGTTTTATAGTTACCATCTCTAAATATTGTAGAACATTCTCTGTAGAGTTTGCTGGCCTTATCATGAACTCAGATATCTTTCTGCTTCTGTCTCTGTAGAGCTGAGATTTAAGGCATGTGCTACTACATGCCTTAATTCCTTTTTACTACTTAGAAGCTTAGCTGGGTGGGATACTGCCCTGAGGCCAATACTTTTTTAATTCCTTTTAGCATCATGCATTTCTCCATTTTCTTTCTTTTAAAAAAAAATATTTTATTTATTTTCATTCCAGTCATTGTCCTCCCCTCAGTCCCCCTCCTATAGTTCCTCATCCCATTCCTCTCCCCATTACCACTGAGAGGGTGCTCCCCCACATTAAGCCTCCCCTTTCCTGGGGCCTGAAGTCTCTCATGGATTAAAGACATCTTCTCCTACTGAGATCAGACCAGGTAGACCTCTGCTACATATATACCAGGGACCTCGGACCAGCCTAGTACTTGTCCTGATTGATGGTTCAGTCTCTGGGAGCTCCATAGGGTCGGGTTGAGTTGAGACTGCTGGTATTTCTATGTCACTGCTATCCCTTTCTGCTTCTTTAATTCTTCCTCTAATTCAACCATATGGGTCCATGACTTCAGGCCAATGGTTGGCTGTAAGTGTCTCTGCTTGTCTCAGTCAATCGCAGGCTCCCATCTATAAGAACATCATAGCATAGTAGTGGCAGGCCTTCATGTCCCCCATGAGATGGATCCCAAGTTGAGCCTGTCATTGGACTGTCTTTCCTTCAGACTCTTCTCAATTTTTGTCGCTATAGCTCTTTTCAACAGGAACAATTCTGGGTCAGGAATTTTGACTGTGGGTGAGTAAACCTGTCCCTCCACTTGAGGCACTGTTTATCTATTAAAGGTATAATCTTCAAGTTTGCTTTCTGCAGTGTTGGGCATTTTAGCTAAGGTCACCCCCAAGGAGTCCTGAGAGTCTGTTACCTCCCAAATCTCTGGTGTTTTCAAGGAAGTTTCCTCAAATACCAACTTCTCAGGCTGCTTACTTCAATTCACTCTCTTAACCCCCTTGGCCCTCTCTCCTGTCCCATACCCTACCTATCTGATCATGTTTCTCCTATCTCCTCCCTCATCTCCCATCCATAAACCTTCTTCCCTTGGTCTCCTATGATTATTTTCTTCTCCCTTCTCAGTAGGATTGATAACTCCTGATTTGGGCATTTCTGCTTGTTACACTTCTTAGGGTCTATATGTTAGGTATTATGTACTTTTAGGTTAATATCCACTTATTGGTATGTATGTACTATGCATGTCATTTTGGGTCTTAGTTATGTCACTCAGGATGTAATTTTCCAGTTCCATCTGTTTGCCAGCAACATTCATGATGTCCTCATTTTGAATAGCTGAATAGTATCTCTTCAATAGTACCTTCTTTCTTCCATGAGCATTTTGTTCCCCCTTCTAAGAAGGACTGAAGAATTCATACCTTGCTCTTTTTTCTTCTTGATCTTCATATGAGTTGTATCATGGGTATTCCAATTTTTTTGCCTAATATTCTCTTACCATTGAGTGTATACCATGTGTGTGCTTTTGTGTCTGGGTTACATTACTCAAGATGATATGTTCTAGTTCCATCCATCTGCCTAAGAAGTTCATGAAGTCATTGTTTTTAATAGTTGTGTTGAACTCCATTGTGTCAATATACCACATTTTCTGTATCCATTCTTCTGTTGAGGACATCTGGGTTGTTTCCAACTTCTGGCTTTTATAAATAAGGCTGCAATGAACAGAGTGGAGCATGTGTCCCTGTTATAGGTTGGAGCATTTTTGAGTATATTCCCAGGAGTTTTATAGCTGGGTCCTCAGGTAATACAATGTCTAATTTTCTGAGGAACTTCCAGACTGATTTTAGAGTGGTTGTGCCAGTTTGCAATTCAAACATCAAAGGAGGAATGTTCCTATTTTTCCCCATCCATGCCAGCATCTGCAGTCAGCTGAGTTTTTGACCTTGGCCATTCTGACTGGTGTGAGGGAGAATCTCAGGGTGGAACTTTTGGGGTCACTTAAGTGTACTATCATATCATCTGTAAATAACGATATGTTGACTTCTTCCTTTCCAATTTTTATCCATTTGACCTCCTTTTCTTGTCTAATTTCTCTAGCTAGAACTTCAAGTATTATATTGAATAGATAGGGAGAGAGTAGGCATTCTTGTCTACTCCCTAATTTTAGTGGGATTGCTTCAAGTTTCTCTCCATTTAGTTTGATGTTGGTTATAGGTTTGTGGTATATTGCTTTTACTATGTTTAGGTATGGGCCTTGAATTCCTGAGCTTTCCAAGACTTATACCATAAATGGATGTTAGATTTCATCAAATGCTTTCTCACCATCTAATAAGATGACCATGTGGTTTTCTTCTTTGTGTTCTAGTTGATTAGTTTGATGAATTTCCATATATTGAACCATCCCTGCATCCCTAGGATAAAGCCTATGTGATCATGATGAATGATCACTTTGATGTGTTCTTGGATTCATTTTTCAAGGAATTTTATTGAGTGTTTTCGCATCACTCTTCATAAGGGATATTGGTCTGAAGTCCTCTTCCTTTGCTGGGTCTTTGTGTAGTTTATAAATGTAATTGTGGCTTCATGGTATGAATTGGGTAGTGTTCCTTCTGTTTATATTTTGTGTAATACTTTCATGAATATTGGTATTAGGTCTTTGAAGGTCTGATAGAATTCTGCACTAAATCCATGTGGTCCTCAGCTTTGGTTGAGAGACTTTTAATGATGGCTTCTATTTCTTTAATGGTTATGTGACTGTTTAGATGATTTATCTGATGCTGATTTAACTTTGGTATCTGATATCTATCCAGACAATTGTCCATTTCATCCAGATTTTTCAGTTTTGTTGAGTATAGACTTTTGTAGCAGGATCTGATGATTTTTTTTGAATTTCCTAAAATTCTGTTGTTGTTCTCCCTTTTAATTTCTGGTTTTGTTAGTTTATATACTCTCTTTGTGCCCTGTGGTTACTCTGGCTAAGGGTTTATCTTGCTAATTTTCTCAATGAACCAACTCCAGGTACTGTTGATTCTTTTCATAGTTCTTGTTGTTTCTACTTGATTGATTTCAATACTGAGTTTTAGTATTTCCCGCCATCTATTCCTCTTGGGTGTATTTACTTCTTTTTGTTCTAGAGATTTCAAGTGTGCTGTCAAGATGTTAGTGTATGTTTTGTCCAGTTTCTTTGGAGGCAATCAGAGCTATGTGTTTTCCTCTTAACACTGCTTTCATTTTGTCCCATAAGTTTGGGTATGTTGTGACTTCATTTTCATTAAACTACAAAAAGTCTTTAATTTCATTCTTTATTTCTTCTTTGACCAAGTTAACACTGAATAGAGTGTTGTTCAGCTTCCATGTATATGTGGGCTTTCTGGTGATTTTTGTTTGTTTGTTTTGTTTTCTTTTGTTTTGTTTTTGGTTACTAAAGACCAGCCTTAGTCCATGGTTATCTGATGGGATGTATATAATTATTTCAATCTTCTTGTATATGTTGAGACCTTTTCTGTGAGTAATTATATGTTCAACGTTTGAGAAAGTACCATGAGGTAGAAAAAGGAAGGTATATGCTTTTGTTTTAGAATGAAATGTTCTATAGCTATCTGTTAACTCCATTTGGTTTGTAACTTCTGTTAGTTTTACTGTGTTTCTGTTTAGTTTCTGTTTCCATGATCTGTCCATTGGTGAGAGTGGGGTGTTGAAGTTTTTCACTATTATTGTGTGAGTTGCCATGTGTGTTTTGTTCTTTAGTAAATTTTCTTTTTATGAATGTGTGTGTCCTTTTATTTGAAGTGTAGATGTTCAGAATTGAATGTTTATCTTGGTAGATTTTTCCATTGATGAATACGAAGTGTGTTTCTTTATCTTTTTTGATAATTTTGGCTAAAAGTTGATCTTATTCAATATTAGAGTGGCTACTCCAGCTTATTTCTTGGGACCATTTAATTGAATTTTTCCAGCCCTTTAATCTGCAATAGTGTCTGTCTTTGTCACTGGGGTGCATTTTCTGTAAGCAGCAAAATGCTGGGTCCCGTTTATGTATCCAGTCTTTTTAGTCTGTGTCTTTTTATTGGGGAACTGAGTCCATTGACTCAGTTACTTTCTGTTGTTTTTTGTTGGTGGTGTTGTTATTGTTCTTAGAGATGGAATTATGTTTGTGTGACGTCCTCCTTGGTTTTATTGTAAAAAGATTACTTTAATGCTTTTTCTAACATGTAGTTTCCCTTCTTGTGTTGGAGTTTTCAATCTATTATCCTTTGTAGGGCTGGATTTGTGGAAATATGTCATGTAAATTTGGTTTTGTCATGGAATATTTCTCCATCTATGTTAATTGAGAGATTTGCTGGGTATAGTAGTCTGAGCTGACATTTGTGTTCTCTTAGGGTCTGTATGACATCTGCCCAAAATCTTCTGGTTTTCATAGTTTCTGATGAGGTCTGGTGTAATTCTTATACATCTGCTTTGACATTTTTCCCTAACTGCTTTTAGTATTCTTCCTTTGTTTTATATATTTGGTTATTATGTTGCAGAAGGAGTTTCTTATCTGGTCCAATCTACTTTGAGTTCTGTAGGCTTCTTGTATGTTCATGGACATCTCTTTCTTTAGGTTAGGGAAGTTTTCTTCTATAATTTTGTTGAAGATATTTAGTGACCCTTTAGGTTGGTATACTTTGCTGTCTTGTATACCCATTATCCTTAGGCTTGGTTTTCTCATTGTGTCTTGGCTTACCTGACTGTTTTGGGTTTAGAAATTTTTGCATTTTACATTTTCTTTGACAGTGTGTTATTGTTTTCTATATCATCTTCTGCTCCTTGAGATTCTCTCTTCAATCTCTTGTATTCTGTTGGTGATGACTCCTGATTTCTTTCCTAGTTTTTCTATCTCCACGGTTGTCTCCCTTTGTGATTTATTTATTATTTGTTTTCCCATTTTTCAATTCTGGATGGTTTTGTTCAATTCCTTCACCTGATTGCTTGTGATTTCCTGTAATTTTTTAAGGGATTTTGGTGTTTCCTCTTTAAGGGCTTCTAGCTGTTTACCTGTGTTCTCCTGTATTTTTTAATGGGAGCTATTTATGTCCTTCCTTAAGTCATCTATCATCATCACAGGATGTGACTTTAAATCTGAATCTTCCTTTTCTGTTGTGAACAGTTATTCAGGACTTGCTATAGTGGGAAAACTCAGTTTGTATGATGCCAAGTAGCCTTGGTTTCTGTTACTTGTGATCATTTGCTTGCCTCTTGCCATCTGGTTATCTCTAGTGCAACACGCCCTTGCTTTCTCTGACTGGAGCCTGTCCCTCCTGTGATCCTGGTTGGGTCAGAACTTCTCAGAGTCCAACTATCTCAGTGATCCTGTGATTCTGAGATCCTGTGTTTATCAGAGCTCCTGAGAGTCAAGCTGACTCTGGGACCCTGAAATCCTGGTGTTACCAAGCTCCTGATATCCTGTTGTGTCAGAACTCCTGGAAGTCAATCTTTCTCAGGGTGTGGCAGGAATGGGTGTGTAGCCTGAGCCCTGGGTTTGCTCCAGGCACAGGTACAAGCTGGAAGGAACCTGTGCCTCTGGCTGTGCGGCAGTTTGTGTTTCCCTGGTTCTTAGGGGGTCCCAGCTATGCTGGTTGTTTGGAAAGTTGTTGTAGCTTCAACTGTGATCTTGAGTGTGGGAGAGCTCCAGTGCTCCTAGTTATGTCCTATTACTTGGGAGTCAAACATCCTCTATATTCCTGTGGTTCTGTGATCCTGGGTGTTTCAGAGAACCTGGGACAGCTCCCTCTAGTTGTAAAAGTGGATGTAGAGCCAGCACCCTAGGTCTGCTGAGGGCCCAGGTTCAGACCTAAAGGAACCCATGCCACTGAATCATATGGTTCCCTGTTACTCTGGGTGTGGGGACAGTTGTTACAGACTCCTCACCTATGATCCAGGGCATGGTAGAGCACCTGGGATTCAGACTACCTCTGGGTATGGTAGGAATGCATGCGTAGGCAGCAACCAAGGTCTGCCCAGGGCACAGTTTCATACTGGAAGGGTTCATTATATTTTCATGTGCTTCTTTTCTTCTCAAATTATAAGTTTTGATTTTCCCTTACCCAACTTCCTCTTTCTTACTGTAGATTTCTATAAGAGTGAACACTAACAACCACAGAACAGAGTCTATACTAGGCTGTTTTGAGACATCATATTTCAGTGGAAATATTCGAAAACTCTTCAGTTTAGCCTCAGTCAGACTTTTTGGACAAGGGCCAATTCGTGTACATTCTCCACCAACAGATCACCAGAATGATCTCTAGGCAACATAATAAATTTCTTTTCCTCGAAAACATCTTAAGCCACTCACCCACTATTCAAATCAGCCTCAGCACCTCTGCCTTCCATGTTCACACTATTGCAGCCCATTAAGAAGCACTTAAAACATCCCACTGCTTTTCTAATCCAAAGTTCTAAAGTCCACTTCTCTCCAAATGAAAACATTCTCAACCACACAACATGCAAAAATAACCAAGTTGCTAATACTAAGTTCCCCCTGTGGCAGCAATAAGACATTATGACAACAGCAGCTCTTATCAAAGGGGAAAATATTGAGTTGTGCCTGGCTTACAGTATCAGAGATTTTTTTCATTATTTTAATTGTGGGAAATAGAGTGGTATGTAGGCTGACATATTGCTTGTGAAGAATCTGAGAATTCCAATCTCTATAGAATATATAGTTATTCTTTAATAAACAGCTATGCTTAATTATAAAACTCATTGATTATTATTTATACTTATTGTGCTACAAATGTAATTCTCTTCCAGATGGAAAAAAGCAGAGGAGTTGACATGCTTGCAGGTGTTATGGTAAGCTGTTCCCAGAGTCTTTGCTTATTTTATATTGATATACACAAAATATTGTGTCACAAAATTGGTCTCAAAATATAGGGATGGGATATCTGGACAAATTTGGGGCAGAGTTTTAAAAGTGATAGGCCTTTCAGGATCTTGAATTAACTTAAATAAAAATCATTTTTAAAATGGCATAATTTCGGCAATCTTAAAAGTCAGATGAACATCTGTGTCTTACAAATGGCTAGACTGATCCAGAAGCTGGGAGTTTCATTTCTAACTCTTATTTTCTACTCTTCTTTTTCTTAATGAAGTTCTGAAACTCTTTTAATACTAAATACTATCTTCTCAGGTATGGGGCTATACGTTTCTCCATATACTTCAAACTTTCCAACCAAAATACCACCCTTGAAACTGTAGTATTGAGCAGATTGGGGAAAAAGATCATTCCTTAGCTGAAAGAAAAGATTGCTAGCTTAGAATACTATTTCCAAGACACATACTGGTATTATGTATGACCTGCTGTCTAAAGAAAGCTGTAATTATGATAAACAATAATGTAGTAATGCAGACATTTTAGTCATCTCAAAACAGAGTTGTTGGCTCATTTAAATGTAAAATGTCCCTCCTAGTCACAGGTGTGAGCATTTCCAGATATATCAGGAGGTTGTGGGGCCTGTAGTGATTAGGGCACACAGGAGCATGTTTCATAGCCTATAGTGATTCCTGACTTGAGAAAACATAGATCTCTGTGGATTCTCAAAACATCCATCTTGCCTTTAGGATTTCTAACTATAGTAGATCTAACAAAATCCCCTCAAAACTGGGGAAAAATCAGACCCCTTCCCCCTTTATTTGCTCTTTATACAATGTCTGTTCCTAGAAAAAAGAAAATTGACTAATACATTGGTTTACATTGAGGAGAAGGTATTTTTCTGTGGCTGCCAGAGTGACTTTGTTTCTTTTGTCTTTACAGCTATAGTGGAATTGTTCCCAATAGTGACTTGCTCTTTTCATTTCATTTCATAGCAGTCAATTTGGTGAATTTCTCAGGAGGGTAGTAGAGTTTTTCCAGTTCAGGTAGATCTCAGAGTAAGATTCTCAGGATAACAAGCCCCAATCTTTAAGATCCTCATCTCTTATGTGTTACCTGCCTAAACTTAAGTACAATGTGTCTTAATTACTTTTTTGATTTTCTTCCACAATACTTCTGTCTTCCAAAGTAAATTGTGGAAGACAAGACTTATTTTGTTTATGGTTCCAGAGAAAGGGCAGCAGGAAGTAGTCATGGCAGCAGGATTAGAATGTTGAAGGATAAGGGATTAAAAAAAAAACAAAGTAAAGAAAGTATCAAACTGGAAGTAGAGAAAGGTTTTAAGCTCCCAGAACCATCATTGCTTACATCATCCTTTCTCTAGCAAGGTTGTGCCTTTTTGCCACCTGGGAGCTAAGTATTCCAATAATGAGACTATGAGAAGGATTTCTCATTTATATTATAGTATTCAACACCTCAGCCCTCATAGGTATCACCACCATATACTAATGCAAATACTTTTAGTTCAACTTTAAAAGTCCTAAAGTATTTCACAATGCCAACACTATTTAAAATATTCAAAATGTTTTCTGAAAACTACAAAGCAATCTCTTAATTGAAACACTCTGTGTACTCAAAAGGCAAATTACAGGTTTCCAACATATAGTGGAACAGAATATACATTACTGTTCCAAAGGGAAGCATGAACACATAATGATGAAACACTGAATCAAAGCAAGGCTGTAGTCAGTGGGGCAAAGGACAAACATTTCAGCTTGGTGTCCAATAACAAAAGATATTACATGGCTCTGCTATTCTAGACTTGCCACCTGTAATATAAATCTTTCTCTTGAACGGATTCCATTCCCTGTACAGAGCCCTCCCTAGTAGATACCTCATGAATTCTGGCATTTCCAGCATTATGACATCTCCCATTGCAACCCAGTCTTAATTTTCTCAGTTTTATCAGCGAGTTCTTAGAGTCTACACAGATGGACCCCTCTGCCACATACTGTCTGGGCTATGGAAATAGTTTAATGATAACATTCCACAGACTCGGTGTTACACTGTGTTGGCATTCCTTCAAGAAGTAAGTTAACCTATTTCTTTTATATTTAACCTGAGTCCAGTTTGTAGGACACACAGAGAAGGAAGCTAGATTCTTTGACTAAATACAATAGGAACAGCTTCTAGCTTAGTTGGTAATAGTTATCACATTAAATGCTATGTCATCTTCATTGCTCTCAGTAATCTGTCTTCCAGGTTCCTACTTAAAAACCCCTTAACAGTTTTCTTATAAAACTTCAGTGATTTTGTAAACTAAAGTTCCAAGATCTTCAATGTTTAAACAACAAACAAAAATATGAAACAATAACAATAAGAAACATGATCCAATGGTTCAGTTCTTCAGTTCTTTATAACTATATAACTCAGATTATGATACCAATATTAATTATATAATGTACTCTCTTTCTGTGCTCATACACTGTGAAAAGCAATTTGCTGGGAAAGAGTTTGAACTGTTTATAACTCTTAAGGTCTATGAGTCCATTGTGGCAGGAAAGCAAGGTACCAGAAATGGGATCATGTCAAGAACAAAGCAAAGAGTACAAACTAGAAGTAGAATCAGGCCTTAAGGTTGCAAAGACTGTGCCAACAATATGCTTTTTCTACCATAGCTGTACTATCCCCTCAATCTCCCCATACAATGCCACATAATGGGTACCAAGTAGGAAAATACTAAAGCCAAACAGAGAACTAAACTAAAAAGCAGAGAAAATCACCACCAACAAAACAATAGCATCTTTAACCCTACAACTCATCAAGCTTTAACTCTCACTTTTGTTGAACTTAATGCTGGTCTTAGGAATCAGATCCATGGCCTCACATAGGCTCAAAAGAGACTATTTCTGTGGAGTTTTTTCCATTGATAGATAATATTGTCATATTGAAGTTGTCTCTTAGAATCATCATTTGTAAACAAATATCCACACACATATGTGAGGTAGATAGTAGAGAAGGTAGAAGCTAGGAAGACTTACCCTAAGAATGGTGAAATTTATTCTTTGGGATTCATAAAATTAATTAAAGTCTAGAAATAAATAGTGAGGTGAACCTTTCCTCTAGGCTTGAATGTGTAACCATGTTCCATAGCCAGTTGTTCTTGATGCCATGGCAGAGCTACCCATAGATTGTACCCTTGATATATAAATAATAATAAAAATTTCATAAGTTCCTAATCACCATTCTTTATTTCTGTTTATATATCACTGGAAAACCTCAGTAACCAATATTTTGTTGTAATACTTTCATTTTTACTTTTTGAAAATTTTAGAGTCCTGTAAATCACCAGAGGTAGCCACCTCTCTGCTCCAGCATTTAAGTAGCATATGACTTTCAGCCATTCTAGAAGTCTTAAATATCTGTCTTCATAAATTTAGGAGTAAGTGTTCTTTTTGGTTGCCTTACTTCTCAGAATGTGATTTCTAACTCACAGTGTATTTTGTTCTAAATCTTCAATTGCTAATTTATAATTCAAAACAATTCTAGTTCTCTAAGAATTCTTCTTTTAAACATTCCATAATGTCCTCATTTTAACAGTTATTAATAGAAAGTTCAAGAGATAGCACAACTTACATATCAAAAACGAATTGCCATATGTCATTGTTTATTGTGTTTATTCTGTTTCTTGTTTAGCAGTTGACATTTGATTTGTATCCAATCCTCTTGCACTATCATGAGACGTCTAAAATATGATCAAATTAAGATTAAATAAAATGGTTGGTGAGAAATTTCAGCAGGTAATTGCATTGCTTGCATAAGTCTGAAAAATGTGAATCTGTTCCCTATAAAACACACGAAGACAGAAAGCAAAATTCATAGCTCAGGTCTCAAATCACCTCATATAAAGCAAGTGACAAGTGTGTCGTGACACAGTTGCCTACTCCTACACACCGAGACACAAGAGAATAATAATAAATTTAAAATTAATTTTAAATTAAATAGGCAGATTTAATTGGTTGCTTAACTCATCAAGGAAAGAAATGACATTAATAAAAAATAGACAGCAGATACAAGCAGCTACAGAATTTATTGCAAGTTCTGATACTACTTCCCTTTTTAAAAATTTATTTTTAAATCATCTGCATATATATGTGTCCTGTGTAGAACTGTGCACAAGTAAGGCAGACACCCATAGAGCCAAATAGGGCATTGTTTTACCTGGAAATTGAGTAGTCTCCAATATGGATGCTAGTTATTGAACATCGTCCCTCTACAAGGGCAGTAGGCACTATTAAAGTAGGAGCCATCTCTTTAACCTTAGTTGACTAGATTTGATTTTCAAAGATAAATCTTACCAATTTTTCAAACAGAATAAATTACATCAATACAGATAAACATTTGGTTAATGTTTTCGGAGGATTTGATATTGCGGGAGAAAACTGCCCAAGGAGTGGAACATGACTTTGGCAGGTGTTAAAAATTATTCTGTTATTTAATTGTGATAATTTGACAAAGCTCATTAAACTGTACGTGTCAAAAGATACAAATCTTTCCCTCTGAAATTTTTAACAAAATAAATCTTATTTAAAAGAACTAGAAACGTCTGACACCAAGCAGTCACTGAATAGATAACAGCTTTCATCATCACTGTCACTTCGAACACTCACACATGGATAACATTCTGCTAGAGTATGCCAAGGCACAAGAGTACAGGAAGGGATCCTACATGAAATGCATTCTATAGTCTGGCAAATCCATGAGTAGGAGACCTAATGAGAGCTATACTGGGTTAACAGTGGCTTAAAGAAAGTGGGTGTGAAAACTTGAGGAAAACAGAAAGTTAGACTGCGAAACACTTTCCTTAGCTACATGAGTGATGGAAATGTTTATGTTGCCCATTATTGGGGAACTAGTCTCATTTATCCAAATAATGGTTTCTTCTAACTACTACAGTTAGGGCAGTGCTAATTGGAAATCAGACATAAAGAGCTTCCTTCTGAGGCCTCAGCAAAAGGAGTATCACACCAGAGCTGCATACTGAAAATTCACCTGAATTCTGTAACATCATCCTAATTACATGTAATGCTGTGGGCTTGATATACCAGACTGATCTGTTTATTGCGGGGTTTGTCCAGTTCAATAGAAGAAGTAAAAGCCTTATATTAGAATTCTAACAAGCTGTATAGCTTGAGGTTTTTTACGTGCTAAGCACACAGCCTAAGGGTGGATTATGAATATAAAAACAAGCAAGTTTATAACCTTGTCAATAAAAGCTCAAAGTTGGCAAACTTAGTGGAAATTTGGTCATTCATCAATCAAGAACTGGAAATCTTTGAAAACCACTTGAATATAACGAATATATCTAATTTGTGTAGAATGGCTAGAAACTGAGTTTGAATTTATACCTGCTCACTCCTAGTTCTGTTCTGTCCCTCAAATTATTTAACCTCAACTTGTGATTTCTTTTTCTGCCACATTCTGATATTTTGTGGGTAGTATCCAAGTATTATGATGTAAGTAAAAAGTCACATATAAGTGCTTTTGTTGGTAGTATTTTTATTTACTTTAATATAGGTAAGAAAAACAGGTCTAGGCCTAAAATTTGAAAAGCAAAGCTTACATGTTTTAATAAGACAGCGATTCTGATAATCGTATTTGTCTCATTTCTCCTTTTAGGTGTGATGCCTAAATTTTTCATTTCCTTTTTGTTTTACAGGGTGTTGTTTCGTTAAAGCACTGGAGTTTGGGCAGAATACATTCCAAATGAAAACTATTTGCGCAGGACCTTTGTTCCACACCATGCTGTCAGCATTTTCCCTTTGTTTAGTAAGACAACTAGTTTATGAGGTACTATTCCCAACCTCCTTTGAAGAAGAAGACACTAGCTTTGCAAAAGTAGGTCGGGTGTTCAACCCAAATAGGTGAAAGAGGTTCAAAAATTCTTTATATGGAGAAATGGTTTTTAGAAATATAAAACGAAAACATACTGACAGTGTATAGTCACTAGTTTTATGACTATTGACATCTTATTTTTCCTTGTTCTGACATTCTTTTTGGTCATTAGCATTATTTGGTATTTAGTTTATTTATGTAGTGTTACAGTTGCTTTCTGTATCTCACACAGAGTATGAACCTGTTTTGCTACATTGACTGTTCCACATACTAAGGAATATGATGTCAGACATTTCCTGAATACAGAGGAAGAAACGGAACTGCAGAGCGCTGGAACTGTTGTGCTTATTAAGTGCCAGTGTCAACATTTATACGATAGCTGTGTGCATGCATAGCGTGACAGGATTGCTGGTATGTCAGTGGAAGGTAGACAGAAATGCATACTGACTGCTGCTCCTACATAGCACGAATTGGACGAACAACTCTGCAATCAGATTTATACATTCACCCATAGGAAATAGTGCAGCTTCTATGGTGGGTATAAAATTGGGAGTGCTTACAATACCTTTAATAAAGCTTATATTTTGAGTGTTTTTAATGTTTGAGTGTTTATAGGTTTACTAAAACCTTGCTGTGCAAAAATGAGGATCTGAATTTGAGTCTCCAGTACCTAAGTAAGAAGCCAGGGATGTCTCCTGTGCCTTTAATGGATTTAGAAGTAAAGGGGGGGAAAATTGAGACAAAGATCTTACCATTAAGTGTAGAGATAACAAGATGCAGACAACTATTAAGCCAGTCTAGCTGATAAAACATGATAAGGATTCAATGATAGACCCTGTCTTAAGAGAATAAGTTGAACAGTAACAGAGTAAGACACTCTCCATCCTCCTCTGGCTTCTGGAGGCAATGCCTGCATTGATACACCCAGAGACATTTCGTGCAGAGTCAGGGTAGTCTAGCAAACCACACGCATACAGATGCTTCACACACACACACACACACACGCACACACACACACACACACACACACACACACACGCACAATCTTATGCCTAACAACTTCATTAGTAAATATTATTCTCACAGTTTTGACAGGAGAAATAGATTTGTGTGTCTCATTCTCTCACTCTCCACAGTGATACTTGTATCCTTCAGTAACTTCACCTTCCTTCCCTATTACATTGGATTCAAATATAGCTAAAGGGATATTGACTCTTGAATGCTTATTATTTTTTCCTACTGCAATGCCCTCCAGGATGCTGCAGAACAATTTCTGCTACCTCGTCATTAATATAGAGGTCACATGTAACTGAAAAGCAAACCATGCTCTTCAGCACACACGTGTGCATGCACACATAAACACACACACATACACACATATGCATATATGTGTTCATTAACAATTCATACTTTTAAGCTGGACAATATTATGTAAAGAATATTGACTTTTGAAACTTTCATGGACAGTGAGAAAAGAGATGTGTGGTATATTGAATGTTATCAGTCATTTCTACCTTGACCTGAATTGTAAGACTCTTTACAAATTCATTACGCCTTCTCTGTTGACATATTCTCTGAGAGAAAATTCTCACAAGTGTGTCAGAAATGTCGAGTTGTGTATTCCAAATGTTAGTGTACTGTTTTCACTTTTGTGTTTCAGAAAACAAAAAAATCATTTTTACTTAATATCAATACTTAATGTGTACAATTTAGGGAGTTATCAGTTTTAGAATTGATTTTGGTTTTAGCATAATATATCACAATATATTAAATTTGATTTTCCAATTTATATAATTTGCCTAACATGAGAAATTTTGTGGCATAATATTGAACATTAAACAAAGTAATTTTCCTATTCTTTCATTTAATCTATATTTTAAAATTAATGATATTTGAATTTTTTTATGTTAGGCAACGCTTTAGAATAAATTAAATCATATTTAATGGAATAATATGATCTGAAACTTTAGACTGATTTGAAATATTTATTAAAATATTTACAGAACCTCTGGAGAATATATACAAACCCAGACAGACATAGACTTTCATAAAGAGCCACCACATTAACAATCTAGCCGTTTCAGGTTTACCTTCCCCCTTTTGTTTGCTAGTGGCTCTATTTGTGCAACTACAGTGTTGTTCAGTAAGTGTAATTTCTCTTGGGCTATGAGTTCATGTCTGACGAACTCCTACATCTGTTGCACCTGCCCAATTGTATATGGGTCAAGTACAAGCTCTTATTTTATCATTCACAAAGAAAGTCATTGCTGTCGTCTAGGACTTTTACATAACATACCCAAAGAAAGTTAAAAATTCTATTTTGTATGTTTGCTTATCTTTCTTGTTAGCTGTGAAGACTCACAGTTTCAGCAAAAACTGCAAGGGCTAGATAATTGGAGTATTTTGTTAAGATGTCAGGGAAAATCCTGCCTCCGTGTGAGAAAAGCAGGATATTCTTAAGTAGAGACACAATAATTAGTATTATGTTGTTGGCACAAACTGCCCATGAAATGTTAATTTGGACAAATTGCCCAATGACAATGCCTCTGTCCTGCGATTGACAATTTAAAACATTAAACATATCAAGTAGATGGTAAGGTATATTGCACCATCATTGCAGTAAGAATGAAAACAGTGGGATCTTAGATTTTGCCTCCATTTGAGACTGCTGTAAAGTGAATGCCAAATTAAACTGATCTCTTTTATTTTTATCATTACAAGAATGATATGGTACAAAGCTAAATATAAGGATGGTGCTTAACACAAATTACAATTATCTCATGGTACATGAATAATAGTTTAATATTTTTATATATCACAGAGGACACAGATTATTCAAAGTATTGAAACTGTGGAATAAAGAAACAACGCACTTTACACAAATGAATTTTTCAAATAATCACCTGTATTTGTTTAATGGTCTGTATTTGCATTGGCCATGCATATCAAGTTATTGATTTCAATCCTTATTACTTTATCATTTACCTTTCAGCAGTACTGCAGGTACGTGGGGAATTCAGTTGGAGATAAACAACTGAGTACTAGCAGTATTTGCATCATTGCATTGTTGGGGACCTAAGGCTGTGCATAAGCCCCCATTGCTAGAGTTTTTATTGGAGTAAATGTGGGATGAACTTCAACCCACACAACAGTTTTAGAGCTTACTGCACTAAGAAAAAAAAATGCTTTAAGTTTCACGTCATGTACTTCTTGGACCATCTTTTAACCAGGAAGCTAGCTACCTATGCTTCTTTTTTTTTAAGTTTTTCTTTCATGTTTAATATATATTTCAGTGGGGTTCTATCTGAAATTTATTACATGTTAATAGATATGGTTTGCTTTCTTATAATCAGTGTGAATTAAGAAAGGTTCCTTTTTCATCACTTATTTGCACAATTAATATAGGCCCTTAGTTTGTAGGAACCAATGACTATTGCCCACATTAATAAAGGTATAAGGGAATAACACTTGAAATGTATATAAGAAATACTCAAGTTAATAAAAAAATAAAGGTATAAGACATGATGCAATGCATAGCATAGATGGAAACAAAAGCAGCATATTTATTTATCTATACTTTACCTTAATCACTAGGGCACATATAATATAATACCCTGTAGCAGGATTTTGAATTCAGAAGAGCTAAGATGTTTTATTAATTCTCTATAGGAATTAAAAAACATATTTATTTGGAAGCAGTAATGTAAAATTCTAATTGTGTATTAACAATAAGGATGTAATGTAACATTTGTTTTTCAAACACAAGAGTGTCCAGGAAATAATTTAATGCTAGGTCGTACCAAGAACTGAACATTAATGCTATAAAATACTATATTTTTTAGAGTAAGAAAAGTAGGTCATAGAGTAGACATGAAAAACATGAGCAAGAAAAAGACAATACTTAAATATTTGACATATTGGGGACAAGGTATTTTTGATGGATCATTGTCTTAGCTTGTTTTATGACCCAAATGGTATCTAATATCAATCAGAGATGAAGTTTTCTGAGTAAGCCATCATTTATAAGTTTTTCTTCCCAGTAGCATGTCAATGGCAAGGAAAACATTGATTTCTTGATTGCTCATTACTGACCAGTTCATAATGTTTTACAAGTTCATGTAATTTAAATACAAATTTAAAACTGCAAGTAGGTATTTGAATAGAGTGTCTTTGTTATGAGTCTGTGTGTGTTTAAACATACACTACTCTAAAACTGAATATTTTTAATAATCCAGTATATAATGTTATGACGATAGATCATTAAACAACTTTGATGAATGTACTTACAAAAACAGAGGTGGTACTTTTCAAAATTACAGCTACATAATTGATATTAATTATGTAAATCTTGAATCAATGAAAATTTCTAACATAAGAAATTTTAAGAAGAATTAAATAGTAGAAATTCAGAATAACTCTCGTTAATTACTACAAATTATATTTACTCTCTATTGTCTAAAGATTCTCTAAATAATATGCACTTTACCTTTAAATACTTCTCTTCCTGCAGACAAGTTTCTAATGTATCAGTGTAACCACAAAGAAAATCCTGAAGGATGAGTCTTCGGTTTCTTGTTTCATAGTTTCCCCTAGTTTCATCCTGAAAGGCCAGAGTTGTATTTATTATACATGACCTGACAAGAGCAGATAACATCTGTAATGGTTCTGTTCATGATTCCATTTCCTGCCTTGCATTAGATGCAATATAAATCTTTTACATAAAACATCAAAAGTGCTTTCTTCTGACAATTAAAATAAAAGAAACAAAGCACTTCCAGAATGAAAACTGATCTGATTTCCAACTAGCAGTCTCAGTTTATTTTACCTACCTGAAATATTTGCATCTCCAGAGCAAGTAGTTTTGCTAATCGGTTTACATCTTCAAGCTGGCTTCAGTTCCTTAAATATTTATACAGTCTTAATGTACATCATGCTGGTTTTATTAATTTTAACCCCAAAGCCTCCCCTACCAATTACTACTTAATGACTATATTGCTTTTTCTCTTGATCGCCTTTGTTCTTTCCTACAATATTAAAAGGGGGAGGTGGGAAGGAAGCATAAGGCTTAAAATCAAACAGCTAAATAAATTGGTACTCTCAAAAATCTACTATGGAGCATCCAGTCTCTGGTTCTGCTGTGTTTCCCTAGCAAAGTTTCTGCAATTGATTTGGATTTGTTTTTCCTTAATATAAATTAATATATTTTTTGTTTAAGAAATAAAATAAAAATATATTTTCAATAAATGGAGTTGGTATGTCACTTGATAAAAAGTACATCAGAAATATTGAATCATCTTATATCTTTTGAATGGTCAGTAAAAAAAAAAAAAACACATGTCTTTTGGCAAGCTTAGTAAGATTATTCAGCCAAAAATATTAAAGTGTTACACTCATGAGACACTCAGTATTTCCCATTATAAAAGGTGTGGGTGAAAGAGATTAATTTCAAAGTCTATGGTATTTCTTCTCATTTTTATTACTTGCATAAGGTAATAATTATTGTAAGATGTGAAATACAACAAATCCACACATAATACACATGTATGTATTTATGAATGCATTTGAGAATAAAGATTTTCTCCATCTCATGACTTCTAAAATAGTGTCTTTAGCTCTGGTGAATTCCTATAAATTTTACAATACCCACAAAAATATATTTCAGTGCAAATATGAATAAATTTGTGTTCTCAGAAGAAACTTATGTACGCTTTTTTTTCATTTTGGCAACTAAGAATGTTACAACCTACAAAGAATGTATTAAATATATTTTATTCATTTTATTCTGTGTGTAGCTCCCTGATATGTATCTGTTTTATATATATTAAAATATTTCATTCTATCATTTCAATATATCATTCTATCATTTATCAGCCATCAATACATTATGCAAATTTCTCTACATAGCCGGCATTTACAGGGCATCAAAAACACTACATACACCAGCAGGGCATTCTTAGATGGCAAGAGCAATGAATGTATCTGTTCATATTTAAAAAGTGTATTACATGTTCATTTTAGATGCACTAATAGGTGCTGGTGCTATTAGTGATACAAATATTTAAGAAAATTTAGCTGTATTGAAACCTAATTATACTCAATGAGCTTTTGATTATCTCAATTTCTGACATTCATTTCAGCTTTGCTGATTGGAAGCTCTAGTAAAAGCGAAACAATACAATTCATGTTAAAAAATAAATCTAGTATTTAGGCGGCTTACACAACCTGAAAACTTAAAACTCTTATTTAAATATTTGCTCCCCAATTTATGAGGTATTTTCAAAACTCAAAAATCTTTGCACGTTGCACCTAGTACTTATTTCTTAACACATGAATTCTTTCAGAATTGCTTTTATTTGCAAATTTTATGTAAATATTCATATGCCCAGAATAGACTTTAACATACATTAGTTAATTAGTTAAAATTTTATACAATTTTCTGCTAATCTTGATGAATTAACTACTGGCTTGAAATTTTCACAGATTTTAAGTAAGTAAACACTTTTCAGACATTCTTTCTTTTTAGTCTTTCAAAGATGCACACTTTTATTTCTAGTTCTGAGTTTCCAGAAACACTAGATTTGTCCATTCTCAAGTTCAATTTTTTTTTAGGACAAGGTTTACCTGTGCTACCCAACAACTTTTCATTTTTTCCAAGGTTTGACTGAATGCTCTTTAAAGTAATAACCTAGTAATTCTTTAAACACTGTTAATTTTCTCTGAATTTAGCATGTTCATTTCTTGAGCCATTCCATTTAACCCCTTTACATAATTATCTTTACTTTGAAAACCTCAGAATAAAACCTTTCAATCTCTGAACCAATTCTGGACTATTAAAGTTTCCTACCCTGTCCCAGTGTATTTCGGCTCTAGGTCTACTCCTTTCTTTGTTTGTTTTGTCTCTCTACATGGGGCTTTTTTTTTTTTTTTGCAAAAATCGAACATGCATTCATACAAAGCTGTTTACTATGTTTAATAAGACAAGATGTGCTCCGCTGTAGTTAGGCCACAGTCATTGCCTCTGTACACACATGGATCACGGAGAGCATGTCTACTGAATAGAAACTGCAGAAACCCTACAGAAATTATATCCTGCCTGTTCAATTGAAAATGGAGTGTTTCCCCATTCTAAAAATTCCCCTCAGCTCTATTTATCTGCCAGTGTTGCTTCATTTTTAACTTTTGATGTCTTAAAATTTCAGAGTGCTGAAAGATACTGAGTCCTAATTAAGCCAATATGTTACAATGCGTATCTAAACAATTGTGTCTTGCTGTGTTAGCATGGGATTAGACACACATACCGAAGTAAAGCCCACTTACATTGATTAAAACGCAGAGTGCAATCTTATTCTTCTGTTCATATTTTAGTTTTGTTTTTGTAGGGCAAATATCACCAGTATAACAACTGTTTTCTGGTCGTTGTTTTGGTCGAAAGTAAAAAGAAGAGACCATATTACAAAATGATAAGTGTATCTTATATTGAATACCGATAATCTAAAATTTATTTTGCAAGGATTCCATAAGATCAGTCAACTATTTTATATTCTGGAGTTCACCTCTACACACAGCACTTCATCGCTTGAACTTTTTTCTCTTCATACGTAGAGATTTTTATAAAATATTCATAAGAAATTGTTGACTGTAGAACTGTGGCAATTCTCTTGAGTGATCCTGGGAGTTTTTCAGTCAGTGAGCTCCATGTGGCTCTGGCAGCCTGGGCTACGCTCCATAAATCAGGCTAAAACCATTTTGTGCTACTTTCTAAAATTACTGCTATCAACAAAACCCATGAGCCTGAATTACTTAATCTATGCAGATGTTGTTAACTGCATTAATTATTTAATTCTGGCAATAAAAAAGCAGTTGTGTTTGCCTTAATACAGACAGACCATTCACGGGGCTCCTTATTGAAAGATTATGTACTAATGTGACCACTAGATGGGAGTAGACAACCTTCCAAGCAACGCACAGTTTGCCACTGGAAGTCTCTAGACTTTGATGTAAGGTAATTCTAGGTTACTGTATCACATTTCTAACCAAAGCTCAAAGAGGATCCTTTGTTAACTATTGGAAGTTACATTGAGATTGAGTTGTTTATGTCAAGAACTGAACTGATCTGAAAACCCTTTCCTCTGTATGATTTCCTGGTGAGCAAAGGACACAAAAATATACTTTTTTTTTTTAAATGTGTTTACTGACACCGAACCCACTTTAGATCATAGTTAAGAAACCAGTAGTTTGATAAATTAAGTTGTTCGTTTTGAAGTACAGCCATGTTTAAAAAATAATTACATAAACTAGACCTGAAGGAGAGGAATCCAATAAGCTCCTGCTGTCTTAAGGAAGATGGTTAATTGAATAGTTCATGCACATGTGCTGAATAATAAGCACCTCCAATCAAAGATAAGTATAAAACAAAATGAATGTTTTTAACTGGGTGAGCTGGGCCAGTGAGCCTCGACCGGTCAATGAAGTTATAATTGGTTCTAATTACCACATTTCAAGCCGTTAATGATTTTGGTGTTGTCATTGTTAACCTGTATCTAAATCAAGAACAAAGGTAAAAAAAAAAGTTAGAGGAAATAAACGTAAAATGACGAAACGGCATGATTCTTTCTTCTCAGTGCAAGATCCAAAGCTCAGATAAGTCTCTAGTGAGGCAAAATCGGATACACAAAACGTTCATCTTAAACAGCAGTGTTTTTCTGTTCTCGAGAAAGTAAATGTCATCGTAATTTTAAATTTAAAATGAGTCATGCTTATTTCATTATCGTTCTTCTTACTCTTAGCCACACAGGCAGTGAGGCCATCAAGACAAGGCAAATGCTACTTTTTCTGCTGAAAACCTTTGTGACTCTGCTTCTATTCCTGAAACCTGTCTGATTTTTCCTGTTCAGCACTCAGATTTGAGTCAGATTTCAGTTTTACCATAGTCTGCTTTACTCATTTCTAGTTGTTACTTATAGTTTAAATATAGATTTATTCTTTAAAGTTTATCTTAATAATCTGCCTGAAAAAGTTTTCAAAAATTATTCTCAGCCTACATTTTCTATACTGGACCCTGTGACCACATTTTTCTAATTTCAAACGCAGAAGACCACTACCATTCAATTATATCTTCATAAATGTGAATTTTACTCCAGTTTTAATTTGTTTCCAAGTTAAATATTATCATTTTTTAAATGCCAAAAATGTAATAATATGTTTTAGGGCAATTCTGCAAATTTAAATAACTAAGTAAGTGTTAAGTATGTCTCTTATGCTATTAGCTTGTAATAGTATGTCTGTCAAATTATGAGCAAGAAAAGTTGTCTTTGTAATTGTAGATAATAAATGCAATTTTAAAAGAAGGTTCTAAGTAGATTTAAATATTATTATCACGTAATTAAGGAAAAAAGAATTATGAAGTGATATTTTATAGTAAAATTAACACTAATTTTTTCTTTAATATGTTTTGAAATAAACTTTCTAATTCATACAAATGTGAAAATCATATGCTTAGTCTTTCAAATGAAAGTGCTCTGCTGTTACTAAGAATTTTAAGGGGATGGCAAATTGATTTCTGAAAAACAAGGCTAACATTATGAAACAAGTTACAAAATTCAATTCAAAATCAAGTGTTATTTAATTATCTTATGTGAATAAATCTTAACAGAGTTGATATAAAATTTTTATACCATAATTTAATTATTTTAATAAGGAAAGTAAAAATGTTAGTAAATGGTGATTGTTATATCTTAACTTTAGTTTTAAATAATACAAGTATTTTCATATATAGTTACATTCATTTATAATTTCCAAATAAGGGTATAAATTGATCAATTATTGGAAAAGAAGTAATATTAAATATATTTACATTTTTCTAATCATACTAAAAATAAAATAAATCAAGGACCTCAGTAATTGTAAATGATTAAATATAATACATATTGATTCTATTATAATGTATGTGGTCTTAAGTGCTGTTAATATTTTTTCTGATATTAGGAACATGGTTTCACAAATAGCCATATATTATATTTTCCATTTATTTGTTTGTAATGATTTCCTTGTGATAATTTATATATATATACATATATATGAGTATTTTTAAAATCTATGTATCAATTTATCAAAGTAAACTGTTGGCACACATAATCTTAATTGAAACTGCTTAAATCTCATCATGTATTCTAATTTACATCTTGCTAGTCAATCTTGAAAATCACAGAAAATCTAAAATCATTCTGTTGTGGATGAATGTTAGTCTAAACACGGTTTTCTTTTCTTTTTCCTTTTTTTCCTGTTTCTGGTGTCCATTTTGAAAGAAAAAAATGTGTATGCTAAATGTGGAAAGAGCAAGCAGTCTTTGCTTCAAATAAAAAATAAACATATATGTTTTTTAAAGCACATTTGTTTGAACATGCCCAAAATAAATTGAGTGAAACTGAAGGATTGCAAGCTTGCTCATTTTTGTTTTGATTTTACTTACATTATGTTCCCTTGTTTTACTTTATTACTGTGTGAGAGCAGATCAAACACTGGAGCCTCAGGTAAGTGCTGGAGCCCCGCCCTGCACCTGCTGAGACAGACATTCTTCACAAGCCTGCCTGACTTAGGAATATTTCCTCTCAGTTGTCAGCTGCCCCTCCTCTACACATTTCTTGTCCTCCCCCCCCTCCTCCTCCTCCTCCTCCTCCTCCTCCTCCCCTCCTCCTCCTCCTCCTCCTCCTCCTCCTCCTCCTCCTCCTGCTCCTCCTCCTCCTTTTCCCAAATCACAGAAATGTTTTAGGAATTAATAGAATTATTTTTGCAATAGTATATTCTTCACCAAGGGATAAAATGTTCTGAGGAAGGACAGTGGAGTGACAGAAGAGAAAACATTTCTGAAGGAGAAAGAGCAAATATGAAAGAGATGGTAATCCAGGACAGTGAGCATGCAGGGACGAGCAAGTTGGCACATCAGGCATTATGCACCCAGCACCACAGCTCTGAAAGACCCGTCATGACTGAGATGTGACAGTGCTACCTGGGGCTTTATAGAAGCTCAATAACGAAAATGGTTTCATTAGGACTTGTGTTGTTTGCGCCTATAATCAGCCTGTGTATTCTCACTTATATTATGACAAATATAACAGAGACAGAGCAGGCTTTGTTCCTGTATTCGATGCTGGCCGCGGTGGCAGAAAAAAATAATATATATGATTCATGTACACATATATTTTTTTTACCTATCCATTTCTGTTTACTCAGCCAAGATAAGGACTCAAACTACTGTTGTTAAAAGGCAAGAAGTGAGTGATTTTTTTTCCTCTGGCCTTCGAAACGGAACAAACAACTAATCTTTCATAAATCCTGAATTTAAACAATGAAACATACAGTACACATTGCATTATATTTTGCGGTCTATTGTAGCATATCTCACGGGTGATTCTTATTCTAATGAGACAGAGCTCATGAATGGGAATGTGGGGTGTATTAGAGAAGCCTGAGAACAAGGCGGGAGCAAAATTGTGGCTTCAGCACTTCCCGAGAAAGCCGCACAAGCTGTTGTAAACAATCTGATCTGATTTGGGAATTTTTCAAGCTTTCTTAACATAAACTTCATTTTAATTGCAGAAAATTCTTCCAGAGGGACTGGTTTTACAGTCAACACATAAGGTTTGAAAATCTTGGACTTCCTGTAACAATGGGTTCAAATCCCAGCAGTGCTCCATCCGTTGGTGGTGGCTGAGTTAAGTACCATGCGCATGTATATACATGTGTGAGCGGATATTTTACAGATGAAGCATCCAAAATGAGAGCATTCGTTTCACCGTGTGAAGTTCCCAGTGCAGTTTTCCTAAGAACAGAGTGTGTGGCTCATGAATGACTGCAGCTTCTGGGAACCTTGCCAAAACCTAGGGAAACCAGGAGTGTGGCTTTTCTCTAAAGGAGATTAAACTCCCCATTTAAAAGCTCCCTATACTCCACCATTGTGAGGCTTACACTCATTACTTTTTCCATGTTAGATGGTGAGTTAATACACATGTCTAACTGCAATATCTTAATTTCCTTCTCCCTCTGTGTCTTAGAGTCAGTGGATTCGCTACCACGTGCACTGTTCAGGGTTGGGATTTACAATCGCGCATACAAGATGCTATTGTAAGGGAAATAGTATGCGCACTGAACAAAAAGTCCTAGAAAGTAACTGACCAACAATAGTTATCTTGAAAGGAATGTTGAAATAAATATATTCTAAGGTCTGAGGGGATAACATACATTTCTCTTTGAATTGTCTAGTTTTCGGTGTCTACATACATACAGAGGTTTTTCATTATCAAGTATTTGTAAAGTGGATTACGGGAAACCATGTGAATGGCCAACACTGACTAATGTCTGCTGCTTGTGCATCAGTGTTTTACATATGTGGTTATGCATTTATAGGATATAAACACAAAATACTTGTTAAATCAATCAGAATACCTATTAATAATATCTTCTGTTTTCTATAACCTGTGGTAGCTTATGATTCATATGGGAAACATATCCACTTTACTTTACAATTAACAAATAAATATAACAATTTAACTTACTTTAAAGAGTTTACAAGGGTATATCGTGATATTATATTAATGGAAAATATGAGTTGAAGTATAACAGAAACAACAACTTCTGTTTCTGTGGCTGTTTCCCTAATCATGTCTTTGGTATTCTATTAAAAGAACTATCATAATTTAATTAGAAAAACATTATACGTGTCTTCATAAATAAATACCATAGGAACTTCAGAAATCTTATTCCTATTTTTAAAATAAATCACTGTTTTCTTCACCTCAAGATAACATATAAACTCAGAATTAATGTGATACAATGTAAAGGTCATCTGAAAAACCAGAATATATCCTAAAATTTAAAGTTCTTTTCTAGTTGTGATATTTATGTTATACTTAGCAGTACGGAAGTGCTGGAATATAAAAATGAGGCAAAAATAGCTATTCTACAAGTATTCCAATAATTGAAAAAAAAAACAGGTTGCAGTTAAACAATGTTTGGCATCAAAGGTAATACTCAAATCTATTGATATGATGAGGTGCTGCAGAAAGCTAATTTTGTGAGTTTAAACATACTGTCTTGAACACAGTCTCTGTATTTTTTAAGCCCTTGCTTTAAAGAGAACATTGGTTTGGTATTTAGCCAAGTCCAGTCCTAAAAATGAGACTTTAGCTCTCTTATTGCCCTTTTATTCTACTACAAAAGAAAACAAAACAAAAAACCCAAAACTTTGAAGTTATGTCTACTTACAGAATGATGGCATAACAATACACAGAGAGAAAACAAAAGCATACAAAAAGCTGAATTCTAGTACAAATAAAGAATATTAGAAATAATACAGGGTAAAAAATCGAAAAATAATTACCACAGTTGTCCTCTTACCTCCACATATGTATTGCAGTGTGCACTCGTGCATACACACACACACACACACACACACAGACACACACACACACACACACAATTAAATATAATAAAAAATTTGAGACAAATTAATCTTAGTATAAAATAACAGAGATTATAAGGACAATTTTTGTAATACTATTTAAAACCAATTTAAAATATCAAGGAAAAATAAAGATAGATTAGAAAAATATGCATGTCAAGCATACATTTGATAAAATAAATAAAGGTAAAAATAATAGGACTCATAAAGGAAATTGTCCAAAACTTCTACATGAGCATAAAAAATGATCTATTCACATGACAGCATTACAAAATACCATAAATAAGTAAAATTTAAGACTGATACTATATAATTTCTCAACTTAAATGAAAGTGTTCTAAATATAAAGGTGAAATTAAGTAAAACTTTGAATGCGCTGTCATTATGGGCTTACCTTGATAAAATAAACTTCCAAAAATGTGACATAACACTGGAGAAAACAAAATAGTCATGGTGAAGCCATGAAACCACATTCTTTAACATAGGCAAGTCCGGTGTTCAGAATGAGGCAGATTTGATTTTCCTACTGACTTCATTTCTACAAAAAAGCAAAAAGAAACCATCCTGTGAAGGTGTGGATATTTACATCATGATTTCATAATTACATGCATGGAGGGAAAAAAAGCATGCAATTGAGCTAAATTCTAATAAGAAAAATTAGGGCATCTAAATGGAAAAAAATAATTACCACAAGTTTTCCTCTGACTTCCACATGTGTATTGTAAAACACACCACACATACACCCACCCACACACACACACAAACCACAAACACACACACACACTCAGACACACACAAATAAATAAATACAATAAAGATTTTAAAAACAAAGAAAATGCCCTAGAAAAATGCAGATGTGGAGACATGGACCAGGATAACACTGGCAGGACTATCACACCCCAAGTGAAAACTAAAATAGGTTCTCTATCCACAGAGGTTTATGAGTGAATTATGATGTATGGGAAAGATTATGTGAGTATCTGTTGTGGTTTTCCCTGGAGTTATCTGTATTTTTATGCTAATTCCACTGCCCCAAGGACCGCTGCCTAGTCAAGTACTCAGAACTCAGGTGACTTCACCAGAACCACCTCCCCATTGATTTTGTAAAGTAATGGTGAGGGGCAGGTACAGAATAGAAGGAGGCCTGTCCTTGGAGGAGAAGGAAGGATGGGCAGGAGAGAAGTTTGAAGGAAGAGGAGGAGACTAAGGGAGAGAGGAAGAGACAGGAGAGAGAGAGGGGGGCTGAGAAGCCTTGGCAGGACAAGATGGCAGGTGATGTTAAGATTCTGCTCTATGTATTTACAGGTTGTTATTAATGTTCTCAAGGGATGGATGGTACCGGGCTTTGTATGTTTAAGTGGGTCATTATATATTATCAATTGGATCTAAGATTATTGTGTTGTGTGTTCTTTTATGTGAGGGTTTGAGTGTAGGAAAGTGTGTGGCCGGGATGTGTTTCCATCAAGATATCTAGCAGATATCTTGGGGCACCGCGGTGCGGACCTAGCGGGGAAAAAGACAATACTACTCTTTTTTATTTTTATATTTTTACAACAACAAGTATCAGTATAGATGAACAAGTGGGTGACACAAATGCTGTTATAACAGAAAGTCAGTGATAGGATCTAAGATAATGGAACAAATTGTAGAAAAGGTATGTAGTTGTATATATTTATTTAAAATCAAAAATACAAATGTGTGCAGGGTACAGACAAATGGGTTACAGTCAATGATCAAAGCAAAGAAGTAGGGGTGAAGCTCAGGAAACATTCCATGTCTTCACTGAAAGCAAAGGGCTGAGAGGGTGACTAGGAGGGAAACTGCACACCAGGTTTCCTTCGTTTCAATACCTAGTGAAGAAGACAACACTCAGAGAAGTAAATAAAGAAGAACCCACATACATAGAATTTTGAAGTAGTGAAAATATTTACATGGGATGATTGAAAATAGTAGTGTTTAAAGATGTATTTGAGTATTTATGAGTTTACTTTTGCCCATATTTTAACATTTAGCGAATATGCTTCATGAGACAGGAAGAGAAAACAGCTTCATCAGATGCAGTGGCTTCCAGTGAGAGCATTTTCAGTAAACATCTGCTGTAGTACAGCACTTTGGGTACCTTCTAAGCTTTTGGGTTTTCTTGTATGATGGAAACTGAAACCGTGCCACTTAGGGACAACAGGAAACCATCCTGAGATACTGATGCACTTATCCAGGACATTACTGAGGCAGCTAGACTCCAACATTCTTTATAACATCATTGTGATTCTAGAATAAACTGCCACAGACTTTAATTGAAATGAGAAATAAGATTTGGTTGGCAGCCTGGTGATCTCACTGGACGATAGGGCCTCCCATGGAAACTGTACTTTTACATAATTGACTCTTCTTTTTCTTTTTCTTTTTCTTTCTGCATCTTTTTCTCCTTTTTTAAAAGTTATTATATTTATTTACATTCCAGTCTTTGCCCCCCCAGTCCTACTTACAGAGTGTCTTACCCAATTCCTCAACCTCCTTGACTCTGAGAGGGTGCTTCTCTCCACCAGGCCTCTTGCTTTTGGGGGAACCTAAAATCTTTCAAGGATTAGGTGCATCTTTTCCCATTGAGTACAGAACAGGCAGACCCCCTGCTATATATGTGCCTAGAACTAGCCCTTTTGTGCTCCTCACTTGTGGCTTAATCTCTGGGGCTCCCTGGGGTCTGAGTTAGTTGAGTCTGCTGGTCTTCTATGGGGTCACTGTCCCTTTCAGCTTCTTCAGTCTTTCCCCTAATTCGAACTTAGGGGTCCCTGACTTTAGTCCAATAGTTTTTGTATCTTCCTCTATCTCAGTCAGCCGCAGGTAGGGACCCTAGTAGAACAGCCATGCCAGGTTTCTGCCTGTAAGCACATCATAGCATCAGTAATTGTGTAAGGCCTTAATGTACCTCCACCCTGCAATGAGATGGATCCCAAATTAGGCAGGTCATTGGACTGCCTTTCTTCAGTCTCCTCTCCATTTTTTTTTCCCAGCAGTTCTTTTAGAAAAGAACAATTCAGGTCAGAAATTTTTACTGTGGGTTAGCAACCCTTTCAATTGAGACCTTGTCTATCTACTGGACATGGACTCTTCGAGTTCCTTCTCCATAATGTTGGGCATTTTGGCTCCTGTCACCCCAATGAGTCCTGAGAGTCTCTCACCTCCGAGATCTCTGGTTCTTTCTAGAGGGTCCCTGCACTCCCCATCTCCCAACCTGTCACCCCGAGGCTACTTATTTCCATTTATTCTCTTGAACCTTTGGACTCCTCTCCCACCCAGATCCCTCCCTCTCTCTGCCTCCTGTGATAATTTCCTTCTCCCTTCTAAGTTGGATTGAAGCCTCACTTAGGCATTTCTGCTTGTTACACTTCTTAAGGTCTGTTGGTATTATCCTATTATTCTGTATTTTTTGGCTAATATCTATTTATCAGTGACTATATACCATGAATGTCCTTCTTGGTCTGAGTTACCTCACTCAGGATGATATTTTCTAGTTTCATCCATTTGCAAGCTATTTTTAATAGCTGAATAAGATTCCATTGTGTAAATGTATCACATTTTCTGTATCCATTTTTCAGTTAAGGAACATCTGTGTTTTTTTTTTCCAGTTTTGGGCTATTACAAATAAGGCTTTAGGGAATGAGATTGTCTTTGTAATGTCTCACCTTTATTCAACAATGGAAGGTTACGTGTAGAGTTTTCTATAATTACTCTACACTTCACATTAATTTCTAGTAGTTACTTCATTCATTGAACTTCACATATTTTGTATGTGTTACTCAGAAAAATATTTATTGCATTGAATACTATCCAGTTTCATGACAGAATGATAGTAGAAAAATGTTCCTGAGAGTAGAACAGTGCTTACTAATATCAGGGAGAAACAAGGGGTAGACATGAAGAAAAATAATCAATATCCAGGAAGTTAGAGTTATACTGTGTTACGCACTTCTGGTGTATTATCCAGTATCAGGGAGCCCAAAGATAACAAAAATATTCACAAGTTTTTATATAATATTTACATTATTTCATAGTGAAGAAATAGGCTTCACTGTGATTTTCCATAATCTATGCAATATACTTTGATTATATTCAAACCTCTATCAGGCTATTTAGCTTCTTTAATTCCTTCTGTTCTGTTCCTCACAGTAATGTTCCTCCATTTACTTCATTATCATCCTTTTATCCAAATTACATATATCATCCATATTTCTTTTTTTTTTCCGGAGCTGGGGACCGAACCCAGGGCTTGCTTGTGCTTGTGCTTGCTAGGCAAGCGCTCTACCACTGAGCTAAATCCCCAACTCATCTTCCACATTTCTTAGTATGTCTTGTTTTACTTAGCATCATGAGCTCCAGTGCCATCCATTTTTCTGATAATGTCATCATTCATCTTCAGAGCTAAATATTATGTATAATTTCTATGTTCTCTGTTTCAATTAAAATACCTTTAAATATGCAAAACAGAAACAACAAAAACTGAAACTTGCTAAACAATACTTACACTACTATTATTAAACTTTTATTACAAATATTAAATTGTGAACATTGAGTATATCTCCTTACATAGATGGTGACTTCTACAAAAATAATTCCAGTGCTAATGTGGAGAAAACATGTTATAGAGAATTTTTAAATTATTTATATTAATTATATATTATAAATTTCTTTAAAGACATGCAATATATAGTTGGTTGCTTTCCTAGAAGGTGTAAAAGGAACATGTAGGAATAAAGTCAATATTAAAAGTAAGCACATAGTCATGTCACAGCGAAAAATAAGAGAGAAAAAATAAAATCAGAATCATTAAATGAAACTTTATTATATATAATATATATTTCTTTTTATGTGAAAAATATCAACAGAATTTAGAATGATCCAAAGTGAATCAAAATTAAAACTGATGGTTCAAATCATATATTTTAAATTCATGTAGGTTTCCACAGACACATCTGAAATTTACCCCAATATTGTTTGCTCCACACATATATTTTTACATGTTTGTGCAGGGAGGAAGTATTTTTCCATGCTTGATATCCTGTAAAATAAAAACAAAGAATATAATGAGAGGAGATTACTGGGTAGAGGGTAGCGAGTCTATCTAATACAGCTTTGGCGCTGGGTTTAAATTATAAAAGTACCCATAATCAAAGACAACATTTTAAACTAAAGTTATACAGTTCCTTCCTTAGTATTTTTACAGAAGATAAAGGATCATAAACAAAAGACGGTCACCAAAATCAAGGGTCCCATTCCTGCAAAAGTAACAACCAAAATCTTCTCGGGCACAACATGGTGGTGCATGTATTTAATCCACAAACAAGGGAGCAGAGGAAGGCAGATATCTGAGTTCAAGGGTGACCTCTTATACATAAGAAATTCCAGGCAAGCAGGATGTACACAGTGAGAAAATATCTCAAGAAAAATAAACAAAACAACAAAAATAAATATAATTTGACCCCAGCTCTCCGTTTGACTCCTCCTGGATTAGTTCTACAGCAAAGAATCCATCACTATTGTATAGAATATTAGTTCTGGACATTTAACTTATCATAACATGCTGTGCTATTTCCATGTGCCAGGGTCATAGCCTCAGCATATAGCTTAATCAGTGGTAAGACTTGGCCTTGATATTGGTTTCCACTGTTTTCCTTGCATTGAAAAAGCCTTGCACAGATTTATTGCCAGTTTGGCTCTGTTCCAATCTATCCTCTTTTTCCCCTTTTGCCTTCATATATCGTCTGTAAATGTTAACATTCTTTAAACTTACTGTTCTCAATATTTTTGTTTCAAGTATCTACATGTGTGATAATGCTTTGTAGTAATTGTATAGTTTAGTTATCTCTTCAGATTTAGTGCTCATCATAACTAATTCTACCCATTGTTTAAAATGTTCCAGGTGCTTCTGATATTTGTGTTCTGTATACATTAGAAAATAAGTCAGTTTTAATTAACCCATGTAAAAAATGTAGTTGATTCAATAATTATTCCAATCTATATGCAGACCACTCTTGAGCAGGGATCAAAAGCCTTTCTTCAGCCCTTTGCTCCCAAAGTACTATTTACCAACATCAAGGTTGAAGGCCACAAACTTCCTTCCAACAGTAGAAAACAGTGCTATTGTGTAGCTTTTAGTGAGTAGATGCAAAAAAAAATCTGTTTACCTCAGTTTGAGCACCTGAAAGACCCCTGGAGCAGGGAGACCCTCACTCAAGTCTCGGGATGATGCGACCCCCCAAGAACTCACGTGAGACCCTCCTTGCTGTAATAAACATGAGATTTATTGATAGGAACCAGTGCACTGGGGTCGAGACTCATATCCCACACAGGGGCAGTGGAGTTCGACCCCGAAAAGCTGGGAGAAAGGGTATTTAAAGGGAGAAACCACAACCTGAGGGGGCAGGGATGGTGTCATTGGAAAGTGTCGAGAATACTAATGAAAAATCACAAGGAGGAGCTTCCTGTTTCTCAAGATTGTTAAACTTTATGGTCCATCAGTTCCTGGGAGGAGCTTCCTGTTTCTTAAGATTATTCTCTAAGATTTTAATCTAACTTTATGGTCAGCTAGTACAGGTAGAGGGCAGGGTCTGGAATTTGAGGTATTTGGGGCTTTTTTAAACTTCTGACTTCTTAGCTGCATTTTTTATTCTTTCACACCAATGACTATATTTCACCAAAATCTATCACAGTGAATCAGTGTGGGGGTCTTTGGGTGGAGAAGGAGGAGGTTTTAAGGTTTGTCACAGTATATTTGTTGAGTAGTTTCAATCAAAATGGTTTTAACATCAATGTTTGAGAATCCACTCAGAACCAGGCTGTATTTACTCAAGTCCCAGATCTTCTGCTCTCTCACTCCCTCTTCCTTTCCCTCCCCCTCTCTCTATCTGTCTCCCTGTCTCTGTCTCTGTCTCTGTCTCTGTATCTCTCTCTCTCTCTCTCTCTCTCTCTCTCTCTCTCTCTCTCTCTCTCCCTCTCTGTGTGAGTGTGTGTGTGTGTGTCTGTGTCTTACTCTGTCACACACACACACACACACACACGAATCATGATAAGTATATTTAGTGTTCTTTTAATGTATATGTGTTTAGTGATGACTATTTAGGTTTGAATAACCTATCAAAAGGTTTGTCCATTGAGATAACTGAATCTCTTTTCAGCAGACATTAGCTAAGGCGTGTTTACTTGTATGGGATTTTACAAGTTTGATGTTGGCAACCGTATTGTTGAGAGCTGAAGATGTCATGTATAGATGATATTATTTTCACAGTAACCATCCTGTTCCTTTGGATCTAACAAGTCCGTTTTATCCCTTCAGCCTCTGTTATAAGTTTTGTGTTGTATATGTATATTTCCCAGCTGGGACTGGAAACTCCATGGCCACTTATATTCTCTCAAAAGTGATCAGTTGCAGCCTTTCTCTGATACAAAGAAGTCTTCTTTGATGGAGGGTGAGACCTACAATTATCTCCTGGAATAAAGCTGTATTTCAAATACAAATTGAAGCATTATTAATTTAGAAAATTGGCAATGTTCTCTTGTAGAGTTTATGACCTCTCCAACCATGAGGCTTGGCTGTGTTTACTAAGCATGAGTTCCTTCCTTATTTTGAGCAGACGTTAATTCTAGTTTAATAGCCTTTTGTTATCCTAATTTATAAATGTCACTATTGAATGGAGGATATTTTCATGGACTGCTCATTTTTTTTTTTGTTGATGGGCTTAACAGTCAGATAGAACTGTTACTAATTACTCTTGGCAGCTTGCATAACAATAGAAGGTGTCCTATAGAAGCTTGAATAACTCAAAGGGACTTTGTCACCAACAGAGCCACTCCAGCCTGGGTAAATTCTCTGGAATACTGCATTCCTACAGCTGCTTGCACATCACACAGGAAACTCAAAAGTCATGCCAGAGAGTCTCCTCTTTCCAAAAGTCCTTTCTGCTTAGGGAATTTTCAGAAGAGGTGCTGTGGACTAAATGTTTCATCCTTCTGAGACTAGTGAGGTTTGTCTACTTCCGGAGTCTGATGAATTTCCCTCCTTCCTTTTGCAGATAATATTTTAATCACTAGGAATTTAAAACCTCCAGGTGTTTCCATGGTTGTGACACATTAAGGAAATGACTCCTTTGAAGCAAGATTTTCCTCTGTAAAACGTAAAAATCTATTTTGTAGTATTATGGTCAGCGTAAACCAAAAACGTATTAAACAAAATGAGACAAGCCTTAAGATAAGATATAAACACATGCTATATATACCTGGAAATCTCTGCCTTTTAAAATAGTCATCTATAAACTTTTATTTCTGGGATTATTGGAATAGACAATTGTTAAGATACTTAAATCAGAGGCAAATTTCAAATGTCATGAGTGGAAATCTTCAATGTACTTATAACTCAGACGAGTTGGCCTCCCATTATACCATTTAATCTAACCCATTAAGTGGAAAAGGTACCCAGACTAGTTATAATTAATTATAAGGTAAATAATGGAACAACAACACAGGCTTCAAACTAGTCACAACTTTAAAGTGTTATACTGGGTAGCTGGCACCAGAGAGTTTGTGGTTAGCAAAGAGCCCCGAGAGATATTAGTCTGAGATAAATTAGCGCTACTTCCAATGGCCCATTGGAGTCTGAACTAGCAACCAACAGGGTATGTGGAAATTGGTTCTGCCATTTTTTTAAAAACTGCAACGGTGTTATCCAAAGACAATTAAGTTCAATTCACTATTTCTTACAAGATCAAAGCTACTAAGAGACGTAAACTGGTATTGAGAAACACTGGGCACTGTTAGCTATTATTCCTTTCTGACTAAGACATATTTTATGTAGTGATCAACTCTTAACAAATCTAAAGCAACCCATTCTAAGGTTGACTAGCCCCACCTTGGTTAGTCCCAGATGGTAAAGTGGTTACCTCATGCTCTAGGATATTTTCCATTAAATCTACAAGTTTCAATGACCCTAGGCACCTTTTGTTTTTTTCTTGTCACGCTGTAACCACCTTGTGTTTCTAAGTTTATAATTGCTTTTCTTTTCTGTTTTTTTCTCACTATTTAAAGTGTAACTTTCCTCCCTCCTTCCAACTTCTTTCTTCATCTTTCTAACTGGTGCTCTGGCTACTTTCCCTGTCTCTAAATCCAACATATTTTTCTTAATTAATTATTTCATTTATTTACATCCCAAATGTTGCGCCCATTACCAGTCCTCACTCCCAGAGTTCTTCACCACATGTCCCTTCCCCTTTGTCCCTGAGAGTTTCTCCCCTATGCTCTGGCTCTGTCAATCCTCTTCCTTGGGACATCAAGTCTCTACAGAATTAGGCACATCCTCTCCCACTGAGGGCAGCCAAGGCAGTCCTCTGCTACATATGTGCCAGAGGCCACAGATCAGTGTATGTATGCTCCTAGGTTAGTGACTTAGTCTCTGGGAGTTACCAGGGTCCTGGGTTAGTTGATAATATTGTTCTTCTTATGGGAATGCCATCCTCTTCAGCTTCTTCATTCCTTTACCTAACTCTTCCATAAAGATCTCTGACCTTAGTCCAACAGTTGACTGTAAGTTTCTGCATCTGTCTCAGTTGGGTGCTGGTAGAGAGCCTCTTGGAGGACAGCATGCTAAACTTCTTCCACAAGCACAGAGTAGGATCAGTAATAGAGTCAGGGTTTGGTGACTACTCATGGAATGAGTCCCAAGGTGGCCAGTCATTGGACAACATTTCCTCAGTCTCCTCTCCATTCTTGTCCCTGCATTTCTTTAAGACAGGGACATTTCTGGGTGAAAAATTTGCAGGTCAGTTGGTGACTCTAGCATTTAGGCTAAGGTCATTCTCATTGAGTCGTTGGAGCTTCTCATAAGTTCCTTTCTTCTCTTTCTGCTTTCAAATTTTATTTTCAGGAATATGAAGAATATGAAGAGTGTGAAGAGGGTACTTTTGTCCAGTGAAAATTCTAGTATAATCTTTTTTTTAGTTTAGACATATGTCATATCCCTACCACAATTTTCATTCTCTTATTGGAGATATTGTGTTAAATTTGCTGCAGACTAATAGGTAGTTTTTAATGTGAATTGTGAGTTAGTCAATTACTCATAATCTCCACTATTTTGAAATACATTATTATTTTAAGAAAATATTTTAAGAAAATTAAGAAAGCATGTTCCTTACAGTAGAAAATTTGTTTTAGGTGGAATTTAGTTTCCAACTACACCCACCTGTTTGTGAGTATTCGAGAATACTAGTATTCAACAATATTTTCCAGATATCAAAATGTAGCTCCCCTGGTCCCATAGGGATTTTAATATGAGCCTTTCTGCTTCTATGAAGCATATAGTAAGTGTTTTGATTAGGATTGTGTAAGACCTGTGAATTGCCTTTGTTGTTAGTCATTTTTATAATAATAACTCTACCAGTTCATATGCATGAGAGAGCTTTTTATATCCTAGGTAAAGGGCTCTAACAGACTCAAGATTGACAAACAGGCTACCAACAGGTCTTGCTCACCCTCCTTCATTCCTCCTTTCTAAATGGTTAGATTCATTTTTTGGGCATGTCCATGTCGCTAAAACCCAGGAACCAAGGTCTATTCTCATTTTGGCCACTTGCTTATGCCTGATGGACTCCTGAGGCTGATTATTTTGGCACACCTATCAAATTACCAAGGTCCAGCAATCAAATATCCCAATTTAGTTATCCTAACCAACATGTCCTCATCAAATTTGCAAACTTATTCTGGCTCACTCTAACACTATCACAGTTTGTACATGCTTGGCCAAGGGAGTGGCACTATGAGAAGGTGTGGCACTGTTACAGTAAGTGTGTCACTGTGGGTGTGGGCTTTAGGACACTCATACTAGCTGCCTAGAATCCAGTCTTCTACTAGTAGCCTGTAGATGAAGATGTTGAACTCTCAGCTCTGCCAGCACCACGCCTGCCTAGATGTTGCCATGTTCCCACCTTGATGATAACAGACTGAACCTCTCAATCAGCAAACCAGCTCCAATTAAATGTCGTCCTTATAAGAGTTGCCTTGGTCATGGTGTCTGTTCACATCAGTAAACCCTAAGACAAACACATAACTCCCCAGGAGCAATCCACTGAACTGAGAACAGGACCCCCATTGAGGGAATCAGAGAAAGGACTGGAAGAGCTTGAAGGTGGTTGAGAGCCCATATGAACAACAATGCCAAGCAACCAGAGCTTCTAGCCACTACCCAAAGACTGTACATGGACTGACCCTGGGCTCCAACCTCATAGGTAGCAATTAATAGCCTAGTAAGAGCAGCAGTGGAAGGGGAAGCCCTTGGTCCTGCCAAGACTGAACCCCCAGTGAATGTGATTGTTGGGTGGTAATGGGGGGAGGATGGGGAGGGGAAGCCCATATAGAAGGGGATGGGGAGGGGTTAGGGGGATGTTGGCCCAGAAACCGGGAAGGGGAATAACAATTGAAATGTAAATAAGAAATACTCAAGTTAATAAAGATAAAAAACCAAAAACAAAAAAAAAAAACAAAAAAAAATACCTCCCTTTATTTTCCTCTTAAAAACATTCCAGAAAGACATTTGTATCTCTTTCTGCCTGATTCAAATTCAGTCACCTTGTTTCCTTTCCTTTTCAAGTTGGTACAATCACTCTAGAAATCAGTCTGGCAGTTCCTCAGAAATCTAGACATAATACTACCTGAGGACCCAGCTAAACACTCCTGGGCACATACCCAAAAGATGCTCCAACATATAATAATAAGGACACATGTTCCACTAAGTTCATAGCAGTCTTATTTATAATAGCCAGAAGCTAGAAAGAACCTAGATGTCCTTCCAAGAGAGGAATGGATACAGAAATGTGGTACATTTACACAATGGAGTACTACTCAGCTATTAAAATCAATGACTACGTGAAATTCATAGGCAAATGGATGGAACTCGAAAATACCATCCTGAGTGACGAAACACAGTCACAAAAGGACACACAAGGTATGCACTCACTGATAAGCAGATATTAGCCCCAAAGCTTGGACTACACAAGATAGAATCCATAGACCACATGAAGCTCAAGAAGAAGGAAGACCAAAGTGTGGATGCTTCACTCCTTCTTAGAAGAGGGAACAAAATACTCACAGGAGAAAATATGGAAAGTATGGAGCAGAGACTGAAGGAAAGGCCATCCAGAGACTGCCCTTTCAGGGGATCCATCCCATATAGAGACACCAAACCAAGACACTATTGCTGATGCCAAGATACATGCTTGCTGACAGGAGTCTGATACAACTGCCTCCTGAGAGGCTCTGCCAGCGCTTGAAAAATACAGAAGTGGTTGCTCACAGCCAATCACTGGACTGAGTACAAGGTCCCCAATGGAGGAATTAGATAAAGAACTGAAGGAGCTGAAAGGATTTCCAACCCCATTGGAAGACCAACAATATTAACAAATCAGACCCACCTCAGAGATCCCAGGACTAAACTACAACCAAACCAAAGAGTACACATGAAGCAACCTATGACTCTGAAAGAATAAAAACTGCAGCCAAAAAGTCAAAAGTTTAAAAATGCTATCTTACCACTAAAAAGCCCTAAGTACCTCAAATTCCAGACCCTGCTCTCGGCCAGTGAGTAGGTAAAACGTCACATTTCTTGAGCCTGCTCTCCCAAGAACTAGATAAAAGTTCCCTTAGGTATGTGAACCCGACGTAGTAAAGATAACGGAAAGCTTCTCACAGGAACTAGGTGGACATAAAGTTAAATTACAATCTTAAAAGCAATCTTGAGAAACAGGAAGCTTCTCCTTGTGATTTTTCACTGGTATTCTTGACATTTTCCAATGACGCCATCCTGTACTCCTTTAAATACCCCCTATCTCAGCTACTGGGGATCGAACTCCTCTACCCCTGTGAGGGATATGAGTCTCGATCCCAGTGCACTGGTTCCTATCTATAAACTTCATGTGATTACAGCAAGGACGGTCTTACGTGAGTTCTTGGGGGGTTGTGTCATACCGAGACTTGAGTGAGGGTCTCCATTCTCTGGGGGTCTTTCAGCTCCAGCAGCATATGTTTCAGAGAATGGCCTTGGTGGACTTCAATAGAAGGAATGGTCCTTGGTCCTATGAAGGGAATGCCAGGGCAGTGAGGCAAAAGTGGGTGGGTGGTTGGAGGAGCACCCTCATAGAAGCAGGGGGCGGGGGGATGGGATAGGGTGTTTCTGGAGAGGAAAACAGGAACGGGAATAACATTTAAAATGTAAATAAATAAAATATCCAATAAAAAAAAGAAAAAATAATAAAAAGAAAAGAAAGAAAGAAGGAAGGAAGGAGGGAAAGAAAGAAAGAAAGAAAGAAAGAAAGAAAGAAAGAAAGAAAGAAAAAAAGAAAGAAAGAAAGAAAGAAAGAGAAGGATAGGGGGCTGGGGATTTAGCTCAGTGGTAGAGCGCTTACCTAGGAAGTGCAAGGCCCTGGGTTCGGTCCCCAGCTCCGAAAAAAAGAACAAAAAAAAAAAAAAAAAAAAGAAGTCTTTGGAGAAGGACAGAATAGCATCATTCTTATTGGAATATAAAGAAGATGAAATGAAATAATAAAGATAAAACAATCAAAAATAAAAGAACTCCTTGTTTTAGAAGTTGGTGTTTGGGTGTTTCTGTCTCTACCTGATCTGGGGTCCATAAAGGATTTTCTTGTGGGACATGGTACCCTTCACTAGTGTCTTCTTCAATCTCCCTTTTTAAAAAAATTTGCACAATTTTATTGTAAGTGTCTTTCACTTCCTGTGTTGCATTTATTCCAAGATATTATATTGTCATGAGATATTATAGAAAAAGAGTATTCCCGTGATCTATTTTCTTTCAGTGTATTTTCGTTTTGTTTTTTTGTTTATAAGTTGATTTTGTATCCTGCTTTGCTTATATTGTTCATATCTAGAAATTTTTGGTGAAATATTTTAGATCTCTTATGCATATCATATCATTTGCAAATGGTGATAATTTGACCAAACCTGTCTGATGCCTAGTTTTACTCAAATCTTTGCTAGTCTTTTACTACTTAGAATAACTTTGGCCATGTATGTAACCTATACAGCTTTTATTATGTTAAATTACATTTGCTCTAGTCCTACTAACTCAAGGTGTACTAGTTTTTATCAAATGTCTTTGCTGCATGTGTTAAGATGATCTTGTAATTTTTGTCTTTAAGCCAATTTCAAACTTATTTTACATTATTTTGTACCATTCCTGAGTTTCCAAAAAAGAGACAAGTTAATGATAGAGGACAATTTTCTTGCTTTGTGCTTACATCTCATTTCCTAGTATTTTATTGAGGAATTTTGCTTCTGTTTTTATCAAGGACATTGGACTACCAGTTTTCTCTTTGTAATGGTATTATACTAATAATGATTTGTAATGATTTAGGAAGTGTCTTTTTTTTTCAATTATTTAAGAAGGCTGATTTTACTAAGGGTTTCTATCTTTTGTGAAGAGATACTATGATTATGGAAACAATTATAAAGAAAAAGGTTTAATTAGAGACTGACTTAAACTTAGAAGTTTAGTCTATCACCATCATGGCAGGACGCATGATTTAGTACAGGCAGACGTAGTGCTAGAGATGAGCTGAGAATTCTATGGATGTTTAGGCATGAGGAAAAGTGAGTCACCGTGGCAAGATTGAGCTGCTGAAAGCTCAAAGCCCACCCCCAGTGACATACTTCCTCCAAAAAGTCCATAACTACTCTAAAATTGTCACACTTCTTAATAGTGACACTTCCTATTAGCTATGGAGGCCATTTATATTTAAACGCCTATATTCTACTTTTTTTTTTTTGGTCTGACAACTCAAAAGTACATTTGGTCTAACTTCAAAAATCCCAACAGTCTATCACAGTCTCATAAATGCTTAAAAGTACAAAATTCAAAAACTCTTCTAAGATTCATGTAATCTCTTCACTATAATTGTTATATAATAAAAAAGAAAAGCAGATCACAGGCTTCCAATATATTATGACATAGGATATTAAATGACTTCGCCATCCACATAATAAATCCCATATTTACAATACAAGGGCAGGTTTATGGGACAGCTCTCATGTGGATTCTCCACCCTCTTTGTAAGTAGTTAAGTGTCAAGACTGGCCTGGAGAAGGAGTTTCTTAAAAGTGAGGGTGGGTGTGGACTTGTGATGGGATGGTGAAATATTAGGGTTAGAGCCTTATTGTGTGAGTTAGCCACTATAGGTGGACCTTAGGTCCAAAGATCACTTTGGAATCTGCAATTAGAGGTTGGTTTTGCCCAGTGTTTTGCAAAGTATTTATCAGGGAAGGAAATTGTACTTTTGAGAATTTTGGAACCGCATTTCAAGGGGGAGATCATGGACTTTGCTGCAGACAAACAAGCATTTGAATTATATATATATATATATATATATATATATATATATATATATATATATATATGGCTTCTCTAAGCCCCCACATTATATTTCTAAAACATGATAGGAAATGAAAAAACATAAAAACATAGTACTATGTAGAAACTTACAGACATATTTTCTTATTCCATTTCATTGACTCTTAGATTGCATGTTTTTCCTATGCAGAGTATACATCAATGGGCAAAGTTTATAAAAAGTAAACAAGGTGACAGACAAAAGTGCTGGGGAATAAGAACCAAAGGCTGGTTCTTTGAGAAAATCAACAATATAGATAAACCCTTAGCCAGACTAAAGAGGACACAGAGAGTGTGTTCAAATTAACAAAATCAGAAATGAAAAAGGAGACATAACTACAGAATCAGAGGAAATTCAAATATTATAAAATCCTACTACAAAAGCCTATATTCAACAAAACTTGAAAATCTGGAGGAAATGGACAATTTCCTAGACAGATACCAGGTACCAAAGTTAAATCAGGAACAGATAAACCATTTAAACTACCCCATAATTCCTAAAGAAATAGAAGCAGTCATTAAAAGTCTCCAAGTCAAAAAGAGCCCATGTCCAGATGGGTTCAGTGCAGAATTCTATCAGACTTTCATAGAAGACCTCATACCAATACTATCCAAACTATTCCACAAAATTGAAACAGACAGAGCACTACCGAATTTCTTCTATGAAGCCACAATTGCTCCTATACTTAAACCACAGAAAGAACGAACAAAGAAAGAGAACTTCAGACCAAATTCCCTTATGAATATTGATGCAAAGATACTCAATAAAATTCTTGCAAACCGAATCCAAGAGCACATCAAACCAATCATCCATTATGATCAAATAGGCTTCATCCCAGGGATGCAGGGATGGTTTAATATATGGAAAACCATCAACGTAATCCACTATATAGACAAACTGAAAGATAAAAATCACATGATCATTTCATTAGATGCTGAGAAAGCATTTGACAAAAATTCAACACACCTTCATGATAAAAGTCCTGGAAAGAATATGAATTCAAGGCCCATACCTAAACATAGTAAAAGCCATATAAAGCAAACCAGTAGATAATATTAACCTAAAGGGAGAGAAACTTGAAGCAATCCCACTAAAATCAGGGACTAGCCAAGACTGCCCACTCTCTCCCTATTTATTCAATATAGTTCTTGAAGTTCTAGCCAGAGCAATCAGACAACAAAAGTAGATCAAAGAATACAGATTGGAAAGTAATAAGTCAAAATATCACTATCTGCACATGATATGACAGTACATTCAAGTGATCCCAAAATTTCCAGCAGAGAACTACTAAACCTAATAAACACCTTCAGCAAAGTGGCTGAATATAAAATTAACTCAAATAAATCAGTAGCCTTCCTTTAAACAAAAGAGAAACAGGCAGAGAAAGAAATTAGGGAAATGACACCCTTCATAATATTCCCAAAGAATATAAAATACCTTGGTGTGACTTTAACCAAGCAAGTGAAAGATCTGTAAGATAAGAATTTCAAGCCTCTGAAGAAAGAAATTGAAGAAGATCTCAGAAGATGGAAAGATCTGCCATGCTCATGGATTGGAAGGGTTAATATAGTAAAAATGGCCATTTTACCAATAGCGATCTACAGATTCAATGCAATCCCCATCAAAATACCAATTCAATTCTTCAGAGAGTTAGACAGCACAATTTGCAAATTCATCTGGAATAACAAAAACCCAGGATAGGTAAAACTCTATCTCAACAATAAAAGGACTTCTGGGGGAATCACTGTCCCTGAACTCAAGCAGTATTACAGAGCAATAGTGATAAAAACTGCATGGTATTGGTACAGGGACAGACAGATAGACCAATGGAATAGAATTGAAGACCCAGAAATGAACCCACACACCTATGGACATTTGATTTTTGACAAAGAAGCCAAAACCATCCAATGGAAAAAAGATAACATTTTGAGCAAATGGTGCTGGTTCAACTGGAGGTCAGCATGTAGAAGAATGCAGATCAATCCATTCTTATCACCATGTACAAACCTTAAGTCCAAGTGGATCAAGGACCTCCACCTCAGATTCACTGAAAGTAATAGAAGAAAAAGGGGGGGAAAGTCTCGAACACATGGGCACTGGAGAAAATTTCCTGAACAAAACACTAAGGGCTTATGTTCTAAGATCAAGAATCGACAAATGGGATCTCATGAAACTGCAAAGCTTCTGTAAGGCAAAAGACACTGTGGTTAGAACAAAACGGCAACCAACAGGTTGGGAAAAGATCTTTACCAATCCTAAAACTGATAGAGGCTTCAAATCCAAAATATACAAAGAACTCATGAAGTTAAATGGCTGGGAGACAAATAACCCTATTAAAGGATGGTGTTCAGAGAGTTAAATAAAGAATTCACAGCTCAGGAATGCCAAATGGCCGAGAAGCACCTAAAGAAATGTTCAACATCTTTAGTCATAAGGGAAATGCAAATCAAAACAACCCTGAGATTCTACCTCACACCAGTCAGAAAGGCTAAAATCAGAAACTCCGGCAACAGCAGATGCTGGTGAGGATGTGGAGAAAGAGGAACACTCCTCCATTGTTGGTGGGATTGCAGACTGGTAGGTACAATCATTCTGGAAATCCGTCTGGAGGTCCCTCAGAAAACTGGACATTGCACTACCTGAGGACACAGCTATACCCCTCTTGGGCATATACTCAAAAGATGCTACAACATATAAAAAAGACACATGCTCCACTATGTTCATAGCAGCCTTATTTTTAATAGCCAGAAGCTGGAAAGAACCCAGATTCCTTTCAACATATGAATGGATACAGAAAGTGTGGTACATCTATACAATAGAATACTACTCAGCTACCAAAATCAATGAGTTTATGAAACTCATAGGCAAAAGGATGGAACTGGACAATATCATCCTGAATGAGGTAACCCAATCACAGAAAAACACACATGATATGCACTCATTGATAAGTGGATATTAGCCCAAATGCTCGAATTACCCTAGATGCACAGAACATGTGAAACTCAAGGATTACCAAAATGCAAATGTTTCCCTCCTTCTTTGAAAGAGGAACAAGAATACATTTGGGAAAGAATAGGGAGGCAAAGTTTAGAACAGAGGCTGAAGGAACACCCCTTCAGAGTCTTCCCCACATGTGGCCCATACATATACAGCAACCCAAATCAATAAGATGGATGAAGCAAAAAAGTGCAGGCCAACAGGAACTGGATGTAGATCTCTCCTGAGAGACACAGCCAGAATATGTCAAATACATAGGCAAATGCCAGCAGCAAACCAGTGAAGTGAGAATGAGACCCCTGTTGAAGAAATCAGAGAAAGGACTCAAAGAGCTTGAAGGGGCTTGAGACCCCACATGAAGAACAATGTCAACCAACCAGAGCTTCCAGACACTAAGCCACTACCCAAAGATTATACATAGACTGACCCTGGGCTCCAATGCCTAGGTAGCAATGAATAGCCTAGTAAGGGCACCAATGGACAGGGAAGCCCTTGGTCCTGCCAAGACAGAACCCCCAGTGAATGGAATTGTTGGGGGGAAGGCGGTAATGGGAGGAGGATGGGGAGGGGAACAACCATATCGAAGGGGAGGGGGAGGGCCTAGGGGAATGTATGCCTGGAGACCGTGAAAGGTAATAACAATTGAAATGTAAATAAGAGTTACCCAATTTAATAAAGATGAAGAAAAAAAGTGCTGAGTAAGAGTGCCCAGTGCTGTAGGATTTTCATTGATCCACTTCACTTCCCTCCTTCCCCATCAATTCTCTAGGGGTACTAGGACTCTGTTCTTAGCTGAGTTCCAGTCTGTCTTTGGATGCTTAGAATATGGAAATGAATCTAAGAGTCAACATTTCTGCTCTCTAAAGTATTCTATGATGGCAGGGGCATTGTCTTAAAATGAGGCTTTTGTGTAGAAACTTGATGTAAATTCTACCCCTGGCTGCCCAGATCCCTGGAGGTTCTCTAGCTGCTTGAGTGTCTAGGCAACTATTGTTAATGTATTGAAAGAACGGAAAATGCAGCCAAGAAGTCAGAAGTTTAGAAATGCTATCTCACCCCTTAAGAAGCCCTAAATACCTCCAATTCCAGACCCTGCTCTCAGCCAGTAAGTAGGTAAATGGTCATATTTCTTGAGCCTGCTCTCCCAGCAACTAGATAAAAGGGTGTAAGATAGGCCCTTAAGTAAGTGATCCCAACCTAGTAAGATAACAGGAAGGTTCTCCCAGGAACATGCTGACCATAAAGTTAGATTACAACCTTGAAAACAATCTTGAGAAACAGGAAGCTTCTCCTTGCGATTTTTCACTGGTATTCTTGACATTTTCCAATGATGCCATCCCTACACCCTTGGGTTGTGACTTCTTCCTTTAAATACCCCTTCTCCCAGCTACTTGGAGTCAAATTCCTCTACCACTGTTTGGGATTCGAATCTTGACCCCAGTGCACTGGTTCCTATCAATAAACTTGCTGTTATTACAGCAAGGATGGTCTCTCATGAGTTCTTGGGGCTTGCACCATCACTTGACTTGAGTGAGGGTCTCACTGATTTGGGGGTCTTTCACTATCTGTACAATTCAAACTTTCAATGGTATTTCCTGGGCATATGACTTATGGCAGATTATTGTTGTTTTTGTTGTTGTTGTTGTTCTAGAATCCGTCCTGTCAAACTTTCTCCAAAATGTATCTTTAAGCACTAAATTTCATGTTTGACTTTATATTTTATTTTCATTTCTATAGTGTTTTCTGTTTTCTCCCCCATACCCCCTTGCTCCCCCCCTGGAGCTGAGGACCGAACCCAGGGCCTTGCACTTGCTAGGGAACAGCTCTACCCCTGAAGTAAACCCCCAACCCCTTATGTTTTCTTCATGGACACTTGAGCAAAGTTTGTCATCACATGATTGGTTTAGCTATCTAGGTCAGGGGATAGGAGTGCAGCAAAGGAAATGAGTCACTGGGACTGCAACTGAACGGCCTGAGTAGAGTTAAATCCATTTTATCGCAATATTCTGAATAAAACAAAGTGAGGTTCTAAGCACAGCAGCAACAAGGGACAGTTTGAATTGTACATGTCCTAGACACATGTGCTGAAGAACTGTGGTGGGAATGGGGTTAAGTGAAGGATGCTTGTACTGGCAGAAGCTTGGTAGTGATTTCCATTGTCACAAAAACCAGTTTGCAAACAGTCTATCTGCTGAACCTTGCCTCTGCTTGGCAGAAAAGGGACTGACAGAGAAAAGCAATACAGAACAGTCAAACTTTGTTTTTTCACCAACTGAGTGACCACACCCTCTTGCAAAGATAAAAGTCTTTTGATGGAAGATGGCCTCTTGCCCAAGGCAATCTCACCTTTGTCTCAAATCTTCCTCTTTAACAGACATATATTACCATTACAAAAGGGAAGAAAGGGAGCACAGCGTGAAAATAATTGACAAAACAATACCAAAAGTCAGTTATATCTCCATCTGATGTCAAAACACTTTAGAACCATTGTTGGAGTTCAGACACTGCCACACAAACCTTACAAACACTAATGTCCCCTAAGTAAGAATAGCTTATTGAACACATACTCTAATATTGGATATTCAGGACTTCAAAAGAGACTTGATAGCCTAATTGTTCTACTGGTGTGCTCTCAGGGTAGAGTTTTTATAGGAAAAAAAATCAAAAATTTAAAGGCAAGTAGGGAAACAGTTGGCTTACCCTGCAAAGTATTATCAGATAAAGTTTAAGCCAATTGTTCCTGTGTAAGGTAAGTGTGGTGGTGTATGGGTATTGAACAGGGGAATTTCAGAAGATTGAGATACCAGAGCAGGAATATTGTAATCATAAATCTTTGGCTTATTAGGAGCATTCTTCAGTCACACACACACACACACACACACACACACACACACACACACACCACCACCACCAACAACAACAAAAAAAGACACAAGTGAGCTCATACGTATGTGCCCGCGCCTGGATAAAGCACACAAAGCCAACATGGTTCCACGTGGAGAGGTCTAATGAGAGAAGAAGAGTAGAGGAAACAAGGCCAGCCATGGGCACGTGGCAGGAAGGGGGGAGGAGGAGAAAACAGAGAATAGGAAAGAGTAAGAGAGAAGTAAGAGGGAGAAGAGGGGGGATGCAGCCCCTTATATAGTCAGACACAGCTGGCTGTTGCTAGGCAATTGTGGGGTGGGGCATACTTTGCTTGTGCCAGGTAGCTGTGGGGGTGAAGTGTAGACAGAATACCAACTTCCTCTGTTTTTGTTTAATTAAAAAGAAAAATTAGACAGGACGTTGGTGGAGTAGGAATAGCATTGCCTTGTGATCTCTGACTACTTCCTGCTTGCGTGGGGGCGACGTATATCTAGGGAACCTAGGAAAGTGGGTATGAGATGTTTGTCCAGTTTTAGAGTTGGCTATTTCCTTGTTGTCCAGTGTCTGTGGAACCATCTGAGAATAGGCCAGAAGGAACAGGTCCAATATTAGCATCTGTGTCTGTGAGATTAAATTGGACATCTGGAGGTCACTTCTCTGGAGCTGTCTTGGGTGTACTAAGCGTCTGGACTTGACAAGATGCTAGAACACACACATATATAATATAGGCAGAGAATAATATTAAGCACATTTGGGAGAAAGAAAAAAAATCTTAAATGTACATTTGAAACCCAGAGGAATCCCACCCTTTGGAATAGGCAGAAAGTGGGAACTTTAGGCAGATGTACTTATCTTGGTGGAGTAGATTTGGTTCATGAGAAGTAGGTCTGAGTGGGTTTCCTGTAGCTTATAAGTGAACATCCTTTAAGATCTGCAGAGTGAGGGAGAGGTGCCAGCCTGTGCGTGGGTACGTGCAGCTGGAACACTGGTGCGTGCAGAGAGCTCATTTGTATGAGGGTAATCTTAGGAGTCGCAAACGTGTAGGAAACAAGTTTTACGGACAGAGTTCTGGCTGAGAGAGGCCAGACCTGCTTTTCATGAGTATGAACCAGGAGCTACAGCAATGAGGAAAAGGAGGAAAGGGAGGCCTGGGGATGGCTCCAGACAAAGATATTGTTTACTGCTTAGTGTAAATTAGATGAAAACTTCCCAGGAAATGGAGACAGGCAGCAAAGACCAATAGATCCGTGGGTGAGAATAGGGATTAATTGCCCCACCAGTGGTGCTGGGGCTAGATTTAGTGCCGATGCTCCTGAGCCAGAGAGCAGTTTATCCAGGCCTGGCCTGGCATTAAACTGTCTCAAAAAGAGAGGGAGGAAAAGTCTCACCAAAGGGAAAGGGGTCCTAGAATGAGAGTCAGTGAAAGGATCTATCCCCAGAGGCAGCATAGGTAGCGCCAAATTCAAGAATGTTCCCCTGAGACCATATGTACACCATGGAAAGTCAAAGCACTAAGGTAGAGAAAACTCACAGAGGTTGAGTAAGTACTGCTCACCAGCAGGTGCTCGAAGAGGGAACTCCTCTTGGCCAGCAGCTGTACGCAGAACATCACAGCAATTGGGAGGAAGTGGAAGTCCAGAGTCCCACAGTAACCAGCAGGTGGTGGTGATGGTGGTAGTTGGATGGGATAGATGGTGTGGCAGAGCCAGCAGTTGTGATTGAATTGTGCTCACTGAAGCAGTGGTGGATATAATGGCGAGTGGTGCACGCAGAAGTAGCATGCATCTCCAGTCCTCCTTTCCACAGCCAGCCTGAGCGTACGGTTGGACTGCACCACGAACCCAGGGTGGACTGTGGGCGATGCGGCGGGAGCACCAGGGTGGGCTGGGGGCCACGGCAGGCAGCAGAGCCACGCGGTGGGAAAGGCCTCTCCTCCTCACTGTGGATGGCAGCAGGTTGTTGGGGGCGCCCTGTGGGCACGGGGAGATACAAAATCCTCACACAGGGCACCAATGTTAGGGTTCAAACCTCGGCTGGTGCCAGACAGAACACACCAAGCAAACATGGTTCCACATGGGGAGATTTAATGAGAGAAGAAGAGTAGAGGAGACAAAGGAAGGCTGGCCATGGGTGGGAAGGGGAAGGGAGCAGGAACAGAGAAGGACAAAGAGTAAGAGGGTAGTAAGAGGGTGAGGAGGGGGGCAAGCAGCCCCTTATATAGTCAGGCACAGCTGGCTGTTGCTAGGAAACTGGGGCAGAGCATACCTGGCTGCTGCCAGGTTGTTGTGGGGGTGGAGCTTAGACAGAAAACCACCAGGTGAGGAAGAGCTGCCCAGTGATCAGCTCTGACTCAAGATATGTTAGACATAACCATTCATATTGACCTTTGATTTGATGATTCCTACTGAAAGCTTTGTGGAATTTCTTTAAGATTAATAACCTTCATAGAGAATACCCATAAGATGGTCAAGATGTCCTTTCTCTAAATCAAGGCATTTCTCTGTGTCAATGACTGGCAGATGCATTATAACAATGAGACAAAGCTGGCAGGCATGGAACAAAATGACTATAGCAATTCTGGGAGGCTAGATGTGTATGTGTGTGTCAGACCATAACATCTACAACCCTTTTCAGGTTTGTAGATTGCTACACTTTCCTTTCTCTTAGGCTTTATCTACTACCTGTTAGTAGTTCGCCTAGGCATGTTTCCCTGACTCTGACATCTCAAATATCTTGGTTTCTTCAATGCAATCCAGGCTGTATCTTTATAGCTTGATGAAATGACCTTTCTAGGTCTCCATAAAGGGACAACCCTGACACATGCCTGATCTGAGCAGCTTTCCTTAGATAATGGAGGGAGATTATATAACCCCTTACTTGTATGCTTGACACTAAACTCAGAACCACTTGGCTGAATCTGCCTAGTTCTGCTGCTTGTTGAGGCTAGAATGAGGCCTCACCATTCAAATACATTTTTACTAGCTTTCTGTGGTTGATGGTTTTTTACCTTGCCTAAGCTTGGCAACCCTGTACCTTGCTCTGTAGATCAAGTTTGCCTTGAACTCTGACATCCACCTGCCTCTGCCTCCCCAATGTTAGGATTAATGGTATATACCTGGTCCTAAACTTTTCTCTATTTTTTTTTCCAAATTGGAAGCTTAGATGGATGTGGACTGGCTCTGAAGTCAGCATTTCCTTTATTCCCCTCAGCATCAAGATTTTCTTTAATCTGTTCATACATTCTGGTATTCTTTTTCTTCTTCAACCGTACATTTTGTATCTTCTGTTGCTGAGGTTATTCCTAATCAATTAATTAAGTAATTACTTACTTACTTAATTAATTAATTTAAGATAGGTTATTAATAGCCAAAAAAATACAATCCCTAGGTTGTTTGGAAATGACATTTTTTTAAATGCTGTTTAATCCATATCTTCAGCTTAACCTCAGGTAGATCTTTCAGATAAGAGTTGAAGCCAGTCATATTCTTTACAAAAATATTCCAAGAATGATCTAGAGGTCAAATTAATGTCATTTTTGTTTTATACCTCTTGAGCTGGCCCCCCAGAGTTCAAGTCACCCTCAATACCACTGTCTTTCATGTTTCTACGAGTATGGTTCCCTAAGCACCATTTAAATCATTCAATTGATTTTTCTAATTCAAAATCCTAAAATTTACATTCCTCCAAATAGAAGTATGATGTAACCTTTAAAAGTATTTATTTCGCTGAAGCAATTGGCTCACATGTTTCCTGCTGTATAAACTCATCCCTTTTTGTTCTTTCTAAACCTTGGCTAGCTGGCTCAACTTATATGCTCTTGTTCAAAATTCCTTTGAAAACTGACTGTTTCAGACTGACTTCTCTCAGATTCTCCTAAATTACTCTGCTTGACTTCAAACTAACTCTGGCAATCTGTTCCAATCTTCTGGATTAGAACTCCTCATTCTTTGCTCATTCTGTCATAGTCTAGATGACTATGTCTAGCTTGTTTAGTCTGAAACCACTGTCTGTAAAACTGTCCCAGTGAAGCTGACTCTGAACTCCACAAATTGACTCTGAACTCCACAAACTGAATTGCCATGGACTCAACTTCACTACACTGCTTCTCAGCTCACTGATTCAATGAACTGGCTAACTAGAACTCAAAGATCTATGTGCATGTTTTTGTCTCCCAAGTGCTGGGATTAAAGTTGAGTATGACCATACCTGGAGATAAGCTTTTCTTAACAGGCTAGCCTTTTATTCAGAGATATTGTTGCCTCTCTCTCCTGGAATTAAAGGCTTGTCTATATTCCAGCCAGATTATACAAACCTAGAGCATTTGGATTTGATCTCTTGCTGGAGCGGCTATGTTGCTAGATTAAAATTTCTCTACACTAGTCTATAACAGCAATATCCTGCAATGGGAATGACTTCTTAAATTTGATATAAAGGAAAAGGATGAATGAGTTAAATAAAATTAAGATTTGTTCTTAAAGGACCCTAAAGACAGTGAAAAGACAAATGAAATTGAACAAAGTAAATTTTTTCCATCTGCAACAGAAACAAAACTAAAATAATGAATTGTAAAATGAAAGAAAACTTCAGCTGACAATTATGAGCTCTGGGGACACGTGAGTGGTATTCTAACTTAACAGCCAATCTCTCAAATAAGTGAATGCAAACACTGAACCATTCTAACAGGTAACTCTTTAATATTTTTAAGCCTAAAATTAAGAGCAGGTTCATGGAAATCTGTTCTACATGAAAAGTTTGAGGAATAGTCAGAGCGTGGTTCTTAGTGAAAGATACCAATCTGGAAATAAAAATCATATAAGAATGAAATACATACTTTATTTTTAAAATTATGTAATATTACTCTACAAGGGCGATGTACTATAGTCTTGAAAATGTTTTACTTATGTAAAGACTGTTGCATTTATCTCCAAGTGTTCTAACCCCTACAATCTCTTCAAATTAGGGAAACTCGACTACATAATATAGTACAATAGAGAGGAATTTGGACTTTACCATGGGGAAAAATTACTTTTATTTATTGTGTATGTTTGCAGGCAGTGGTATGCATATGCACACTATCCATTTGAAGAAAGTATTAGCACATTTTTATTTACAAGTAACTGATTGATCAATCAATCATACAGAAGTACTGCAGACAATTTGTATAAAATCTATGAACTAGCCCTCTGGCTGCTTGGTGGGAAGTGTTTGATGTCTTAGTTTTCAAAGTAACAGACTTTAATTCAGTGGATAAAAAGGGATTCTGGTACTTTGCGTGAAATAAATTTGAAGTGTTTTCACCATTTCACTGGAATTAAGGGCGTGCTAAAGAAACAGAAGATAAGGTGATTAGTTCTATGATAGGAAACACATACATTAGAAGGAATATAAACTATATACAATGTTAAATGACTACATTACTAATAGTTAACAACTGAAAGTATTCAGAATGGTTTCCTTTTTATATATTTTATGGCAGTCAGCATTGTAGCAATAGGATCGTGTATTTAAAATATAAAAATGTGTGATGGAAGTAAGAGTAAAGTTTATTCTAAAACTCGAGAATTGTCTTTATCATATACTGAAGCCTGAGTTCAATGAACACAAGACTTCTTGCAAATTCTAGGTAGTAACTTGTGTTGTTATATTCTTATACATATACAATCAGAGTAGTAAGAATTTTTACAGAGCCATTTGTAAATACGTTATCTTCTTTTAATGTAATGATGTGTGTGTGTATGTGTATATATATATATATACATATATATATATGTATAAATTTTGGGGACAGAGATGAACTTTGCTTCTTGTTTTTCTAACATTTCATGCACTCACTATAGTAGCATCACAGGCTTATAAATCTCCCAAAATTTGCTGCGGAAATCTAGTGTCTATCAAATGACACTGGTACACACTGACAGAATCTAATTTAAATATCAGAGCAGCATCTTGTAAGATTCTTATTTCGGAATAATGAAAAGGAAACTGTAGCCGCTTATAAAGCACTGTGCTTATATGTAACTGAGAAACAAAATCTTAAGTATGTTTCTAAGACTAGTGGATGTAGGGCAACATATTTTATTACTTTATTTTTAATCTCATAAACACTTTTTTTGAAAAGTGATTCTGAGTATGCTTGTTTAGCTGGCCAATTCCATTAAATGATTGAATACTTTTTGGGTTTGAAAGAATTTGAAGTGAATTAGTTTGATGTCTGGATTTCTCAACAAATTATCAAAGACTTTTATTTGCTATATTTCTGGTCAAGGAAAATAAAAGTGTGAAATATTGTTTTTACCAGCAATCAGGATGACTATATACAATTTTTATTTTTATGTGCTTATACTCTGCTTTATTATTAAGCTGACAAGAGGGTTGTGATTTTGTGGGTGCATGTGTGTGTGTGTGTGTGTGTATATATATATGTATACATATATATATATAAATTTATTTGTGTGTATGCCCATATGTATCATGTATGTATGCCTATGTATGTATGTATGTATGTATGTATGTATGTATATATGACTGTGTATGTATGTGTGTGTTTGTGGGGGGGTATTTGCGGTGTATGGAGTACTCACATAGAGGATGTTATGGAGTCTGCCTGTTACTCTCTGCCTCATTATTTTGAGACAACATCTCTCAGTGAAGAGAAGCTTGCAATTTTGTCTAGGATCCCTGACCAGAGATCTCTCATGGTTCATCTTTTCATGTCATTCTAATGTTGGGGTTACTGGAGTATCTACCCATGCTTTTTATGTGTGTTTTCAAGATTTGAACTTAGGTCCTTGTGCTATAGACCACTAAACTTTATCACTATGCCCAGAAAATAAATTAAAAATAGAGAAAAGCAAAAAAAAATCTGTGTTTGGCACTTGTGACCAGGAAATCATGCTTTAATAGTTAGTGACTACCAAATATGAACCAACAATTTGCCCTATCAGCATGCCTTTCCTTAGTGATAGACCATCAACCGAAAGAGTATCTTTCTTTTAGTTTGTTTTCTCAGGTATTTTTTAATAGCAATGAGTAATGTTACAAACACAATACTTATTTTATTTCTAATATGGATGGTTCCACATAACACAGTTTGAGTAGGATGAACAGTATTCACACTGCTTCTACCTTAGGAAAGTAACTTTGCCTTACCTCACATGAAAGAATCTAAATCACAAAATAAATTCTACAATTTTTGATTGCATTTTTTGGGTAGCCCATAGTTATTCATTCAGATAAGTCATTGATTGTGTGTACCAGTTTTCAAAGAATATAATATGCTTAGAATTGATAAATGTACTTTCTCATAGCACTTATCAGTCTATAAAAATTTGTATTAACTGTATAATCTGGCTTAATTCTCCTATAGCAAATTGAGTAAAACCCAATGTTACTGGTCTAGTAAAACAGTTGTTATTTTAAAAGTTACTTTTCAATCGTATGTTGGCATTTCACTAGGCAATGATCTAGTTGGTTTCTTTGCCTTTTATGAAAAAGTCAGTTTTCCAATTTTATTTAGAAACAGCTTCTCTGTTGAAGTAATCAGATTTTTGATTTTCTCATAGCAGTGTGCCAATAACATATTCTATATTACTAACAGGGTTGCTTTTTAATTTTTAGCTTAATCCTAATAAGGGGAGGAATGGTAGTTGAAGTACATGATGTTTGCAATGTACTCACACAGCTTAGTAAAATGCATAATGGGAATAAATATTTATATTAAACTAATGATTCCAAATATGTTGATTTTTAGAACGAGTTCCTTTTGCTATGTTTTAAATTGTATTCTGTGCTTTAAGCAACATGTATGAATATACAATGATAATAGAAATCAAAGAATTCTGCAAGAAGTGTTTTTTCTCCGACCTAAAGCTGATATCCAAAAATAGCATTTTCAACTAGTTTGGTGGTTCTCTCTCTCTCTCTCTCTCTCTCTCTCTCTCTCTCTCTCTCTCTCTCTCTCTTCTCTGTCGCTCATTTCTCTAAGCAAGATGCATGTGCTTCCACAAGCCTACTGTTCAGCAGAAATCATTATCTATTCATTTATTCACAATGAATGATTTCAAACACAGCCCAAGTACCTGCATTCTCACAGCCCTACACATTTATATCCCAATTTGTTTTTAATTATATTTATACTGTCAATATGCATGGACTATCTTAAGCAAACTATGCAGCTTGTCATTATTTTTTTTGCTAGCTTGCATACTGCTATTTTTGTTCCAAAATTAATAATTTTCTTGCCATTATTTTCGCTTAGTTTTCTATGCACTCACAATTTCTCTTTACAGCGACTGACTGGCTATAATTGTAAAAGTCCCTTTAATTTATTCAAACCTTATATCAATTTCATGTCCTTGATAAAAAATCTCTACTCAACCTGTTTCAATCTGTTCCTTTTTCACCTGGTATACAATTGTCTTTCTGGGCCCTACTTTCCTCATTCTGAAGAGCCATTAATATTTGAGGGGTAGCTATGAATAGAAATAAAGGAGTGTGGTCTGCATCAGCCCACTTTCCCTGCAGAGCATGCCTCATGAGAGCAGCATAGATGAAGCCTAGAAGTCATTCATGCTTGTAATGAGTGAGACATTCATTTGGACAGACATTCTTCAAGCATCCTGCCTGGAGAATTTTGGCTATAGTGCCATCCCTCTCAGAGGATGCTACATGCTTCATAGTTACTCTTTCAGAACTCAGCTTGTTGAAATCTGTTTGCCACTGTGTCATGTGCCCAACATTAGGCATTTATGATTTCCTCTCCAGGCTTTTACCGGGATGAGAAAAAAGAGCAGTCCCCTATTTTTTCTAAATAGGAGAAAGAAATCTATGTGTGCTTGCACTGTATAAATGTTTACCTAATTCTGCTTTAGATTTATCTAAATGTCTGCTCTTAGAGTACCAAGATTGGGTACCAAACACCAAGCACTACAAAGAATGTAAGAGGTGCTTTAATTTTAATGATCCTTTTTCCTAATTCATGTTTTGAAACACAATGCTGATGTGATGCTTTTTAGAAACTGAGTCTTCAGTATGCAGAAATGGTCTTCAGGCCAGAGCCATTATGGGCAGAACCTGTGCTGTTAATCTTTGACTATTGATTATTACCCTGAGAAGTACTTAGACAATTAATAATGCACACATCTGTAGCTTGACTGATGAAGGAGAGTCACTTGGTGGTGTGGGTGGTGTCATCTAGTTGATGCAAGCCATAAATGAAAGGAAGATGAAATAAGGAGGATGACTGGTACATATTCTTCTTCCTGAAGATGTCACATTGTGTTGACTGCTTTCATGGACATCTGACTCTCCCTTCTCCACCTGGTCTTCATGAACATACATTATTGAATCTTCCAAGAGCTTCCAGCCTTCAGAAGAAAACTGGGCATTACTATTGTTCCCAACCTTGTTAGGAGTCTTCTAGCCTCTTAGATAATAGGTGTTGGTGTATCAGATTCTCTAACATGCTGATAAGGATTGAACTAATCAGGCTTTGGTTGGGGATGTGGTGTAGCAAACAAACTTTTGAATTATCAGATACACTCAATGCAGTCTGTTCCTCAAAAGAAATGTGAATAAGGATCAAGTCTTTTATTAAAGAAACACAGAATAACAAAAATATCCAAATAAATAAAACAAACAAAAATTTAAAACAGCCAGCATTTTTAATCCTATAAGGACAAAGACAGGGTACATTGTCTGTCTGTAGAGTTGTAAGTCAGTTCTCACCAAATACTTAAGCTGCTGGGTTTTGAAATCAGAAGTACCTCATCTTCTGCATCTAGCAGAAAATGTCTTCCTAATGAGGGTAACTAATTAAATAAGAGTCTTCTATTTTGGAATATTTCATCTACTTTAACTACTAATATATTTTCATATAAAGACCCTAATATGAAGTTAGACTAATTTCTATGTCTAAAAATAAACTACTTGAAAAAGAATTTTTTTGTTCATAGTAACATTGTATAATTGTTTTAAATGATAATATAGTAGGTTTAGTTTAGAAATTTGTCATTGATTATATTTCATATTTCTCAATATTTAGAGGAAGAGAAGAAAAGTGGGAAGAATAGATATCGGGGGGGGGGGAGACAGGAGAGAGACCCAGAGGAAAAAGAGAATAAAGAGAAATATGCAACAACTGAGGGGCGGGGTTGGGGAAACATCCAGAAAGTCCCAGAGACCTGAGAGGGAAAAACTCCCAGGATCCCATGGGGATGACCTTAGTCATGATGCCCACCAGCGGAAGATGGAACATGAAGAGACCACCTCCAGTAGTCGGACAGGGCTCTCAGTGGAGGGTGGGGACACAGACCCGTCTACAAAATTTTCAATCCAATATTCCTTCTGTCTAAAAGTAATGTACAGACAAAACTGGAGTAGAGACTGAAAGAATCACCGAAAGGTGACTTGCCCAACTTGGAGCTCATTCCATTGGCAGGAACCAGCCTTTGACACTATTGCTGATGCTATGCTGTGCTTGCATCAGGAGCCTAGCATGGCTGTCCTCTGGGAGGCTCTGAAACAGATGTAAATATTCACAGCCAAGCATTGGATGGACATCGGGACCATTATGAAAGAGTTAGGGGAAGGACTAAAGAAACTGAAGGAGATGACAATCCCATAGGAAGAACAACAATGTCAACTAACCGGGACACTTGGAACCTCCCAGAGACTAACCTACCAACCAAAGAGCTTATACAGGCTAGTTCAAGGATCCCAGCACATACGTAGCAAAGGGTTCCCTTCTCTGTCTGGGTTCAGTGGGAAAGGATGCACCCCACTGAAGGAGACTGGATCAGGGTGAGGGAAGGATATTTTCCTAGAGTTGAAAGGCAGAGAATGCTGGAAATAAGTCGTGGGGGGGGGGAGCAAAAGTTGGGATGCACATTAATTAATTTTGAAAACCAAAATTTATTTTAATATAATTACTAATAGTTTAATATAAAGACACTAATATGAATTTGACTGATTTCTATGTCTAAAAACTACTTAAAATAATATATTCTTCTTCATAGTAACATTGTATAATTTCATTAAATGACAATGTTTTAGGTTTAGTTTAGAAGTTTGATTTTGTTTACATTTCACTAGTCAATATTTAGAAAATTATCTTAATGGATCAGAGACAAGGCTCAGTTAACAAGGCTGCCTTCTGTCAAAGCAAAGACCTGACTTCTACACCTGATAGCCTATGTGGTGAAAGAAGAAAATTGACTCATGAAAGTAGTCTTTGCCACAGGTTCAGTGAAACACATGTATTATGATTCATTCATATAAGCTTGTGTAGGACACACACACACACACACACACACACACACACACACACACACACACACAGAGGGGGGACAGAGACAGGGACAGAATGGTAGAGAGAGGGAAATGGAAGGAGAGCAGGGAGAGGGGAAAAGGGAGCACAAAAGATAGGGAGAATATAAATATGATAAAATGATTTCAAAAATTAAATGTTTCATGAAAATCAAACTTTATTTAGTAGTGATTTGTGTATCATCTTTTAAATGAAACTCTGTAAGAATTTATTTTGATGTGAATTTAGTATACTTAATGCTCTATATATCAGTTGCTAGAAATATGTGTACCTTATAACAGATAGAATGGTAAAGTTTGCAGGGTTAAGGTCATGCAAGACTAATATATGAAAACGACCAGTATGTACAATTTATGGTAACATTCATACTTGAAGATTCCTTTTCCAGGAACAGTGATAATCAAAACTCAGAAATGCTTTACTGACTAATCCATCGTCTCAATCCCACACTTGTAATTTTTGTTTGTTTCCAATGCATCTTGATCACAGTTTCCCCTACCTCTAATTCTCCAACCCTCACCCCCATATTTCCCTCTCCCCAGATCCACTTATCTCTTGCCTATCACAAAAGAGCAGAACTACACGAATATCCACCAAACATGGCCTAACAGGATACAATAAGACAAACCCTCATATCAAGGGTGGGTCAGGGAACCCTGTAGGAGACAAAGGGTCCAAAGAGGATACAAAGATATTAGAGACACCCCTACTCCCACTTTTAGGACTCCTACAAAAACAACAAGCTAACAATTATGTCATATGCAGAGGACTAGCACTGGACCATGCAGACTTCAAGATTGCTACTTCAGTTTCTATGAGCCCATATGAGCCCTACTTAGTTGACGTCTGTGGGCCTTCTTTTTCTGGAATCCTCTATCTATCTGGCTCTGGCATTTCTACTTCCTGCTCTTCCATGATGTTCCTAGGACTCCGAAGGAAGAGACCCAATAGAGATATTAAATTTGGCCACTTTTCTGTCTCATGTTTGGCTGTGTGTTGCTATTCCCATCAGCTGCCCCTGATATCCTCTTTGCTGAAGACTGGAATAAGCAATGTTGTTCATGAATGTAAAGATATCATTAGGAATTGTTTTATTGATTTTTTTTCTATCATAGGTCTCTCAGCTATCCAGCTTCTGTTTCCTGGTCATTAAGGCAGTGTTTGATATTTCTTTCTTGGTTTGGATCTCAAATTAGACCCATATTTTGTTAGCCAACTCCACATGTTCTGTATCTACATTGCCCCAAGACGTTGTGCAGGCAGGAATGATTATGAGTGGAAGGTTTTGTGCTTGGACTGTTGCTCCTATGCCATCCCTGGAAACCTTGCTTGTTTACAGTGTGTAACTAGTTCAGGCTCACAGTCTTCCAGTACTTAGAATCATAGAATCCTGAGAGTTTCTACTGAAACTCCACCCCCCCCACACAGCACACACACACCTTCCAATTCTAGTTATTTTTCCCATTTCTTCCAGACCAGAACTCTCTCCCTTTATCCCCTCCACATCTGACCCTTTCTTTTCTTATCCTCATCAATCCCCAGATCATCCAAAAAAAATATATTCTATTTCCCCCTTCCAGGGAGATCCATGCCTCTCCCTTAGAGCCTTCCTTGCTCGTTTCTTAGCTTTTCTGGTTCTGTGGATTGCAGCATGATTATCATTGCCTTCACAGCTAAGTCCAATATAAATGAATTCATATCATGTTTGTTTCTCTGTGCTTCATTTAGGATGCTTCCATTCATTCATTCATTCATTCATACATTCACTTGTGTCAACGAGGGTGGAAGAGAATGGGGGACAAGAGACGTGAAGAAGGACGCCAAGACAAGAGTCTGATCAAGGTGACAATTTTATTTTTCCCAAAGGCTGAATTTATACCATAACATGGGTAACAGAGGGAGGGGGGAAGTAAGAAACATTTACGCAGGCCAAGGACACAATATTTGTGTGGTCAGTGAATAGGTTGATGTTGACAGGGTGTCAGAATGATCACAGGTTTGTCATATCATTAGTCAGTGGGATGTTGGTTTTTCAGAAAGGTTACAGGTCATCACATTGGGCATCTTGATGTCAGATGTATTTCTATTTTGACCAACAGATTTGTATTAGTCTTTTGCAGCTGGCTGGAGATTTTCCATGAACCTAGTCATACTTAATTCTAACCATAATAATAACATCAACAATGAAGGGCTTCAAGGGCATCGCTCCCAACATCTCCCCCTTCCTTATAGTCAAATGAAAAGGTGATCAAATGGCCATGCTGTCCTGGAATGAGCCCCTCGGGAACTCTGTCTGTCTTAGGTTGGAGTGATATATGTCACATGGCCAAGAGAATCTTGTGGCCAGGATTTGTCATGGGATAAAGCAGCAGCTAATGATGGCCCTCCTGTCTTAGGCTCTTTATTGTGAATATATCACTCTCTTACACATCATTGACTGTCCAGCTCAGCACGCAGGGGTGACAATTCATTGATTTTTCAGCAAAGACATTAGGACTGCAGGCAGAAAAGAATGTTGGCCTCATTTTGCTGAAGGACAAAAATGTCCTTGCCTGGGCTGGGAGGAGATGTGTAGGTGAGCTTGGCCATCATCAAAGCATCCTCCATAGCTAGCCTTTGATAATATACCTGAATAGGTTTTGTTGCTATATTATCTACCTGTTGTTTAACAAAGCTGGTTAAACGATTAAATGTCCAAGGGCCAAAAGATATAAGCAAAAGAAGCCCTACTAGGGGGCCCAACAGAGAGGTAAGCAGGGTGGACAACCAAGGAGAGGTGGAGAACCAATTTTGATATCACCTTTCAGCTTTTTCTCTTTCTCATTTTTTTTCTAAGCCTTCTCTGACATTTTTAATGCTCTTTTTACCCATATTCTAAGACACAGGACGTATCCAAGCACTACCTTTCTCTCACAAGCCAGAATTCACTTTGATTGCTCAAAGTTGGGAAATTAAAGGTAAAAAATCAATCAGAAATAAGTACACTTTTAGCATGTATCGTTTATGTAAAAGAGGTGCCAGACAATTATTGTCCTGATTAATTTCTGACCCCCAAAGACAGTGTGAGTCAAAATTAAAATAGCCAGATATACTTAAAACACTGCTCCAAATGTTTCTGTGAATTGGAAAGGTTTACAATTTTTAACTCATATTAAACATCTTAAATAATGTGGAGAAACCTTAGCATTGAATTATAACCATCAGGAACAAAAAGACAAACATAGATATCCCGTGCATGTTATGTAAGAAATAAGCAAACTCCAACTCAGTACAGTACAGTATCAATAAGTGAATATTAAATATGTTGATACATAGAAGGAAAAATAACATGCTGATTGACATTGTTGAAATTCCCAAAATAATTCCAATAGACAATTCAATTTGGTTTCCTGTAACAATCATAATTGCATTATCCAAAAAGCCAAACCCTACGAAAGGTAAAAGAATATATATCTTAGAATACATGTCCTGGAGTGGTTGGTAGAGCTTCTAATTTCTCTTGTGCAATGGCAATGGTCTCAAAGCAGTGCATGTCTTGGAGCAAGCAGCTCCTCTCAGTGGAGTGCAGGCTGTAGATGAAGTCGTGTGTGTGCTCTGCGCCTTGTTCTGTGCCTCCCTGAGCTCCTTCTTTGGGTGAGTGCCCAAAAGCAGGGGAGTAGGAATGTCCAGGTTCTTTTAACAATTTTATGGAAAATATAATCCCTTCATCTGATTGAAACATTCTATGATCCCAAGTATATCCATGTGTCCTATCCTGGTTTCAACTTGCAGAGGTAAATTTAATATTTAGGGGGATGCACCATCCCCTTGTTTTAGAATTAGAACCTTCACAACAGGAATCTAGGACAAGCATATTAGCAGAATGGAAGGTATTATAAGTCAAACAACGCAGAGTATTAGGTGATAAAATTCTTAGGAACAGGAGAAAGGGACCAGGCAAGAAAGCTAGAGGGTGGCCTGGAGAGAGCTGGTGGAACAACCAGATCAGGTGACAAATAGCATTCAGTAACACAGCTAAACGAGGAATCTTTCTTGGGATGAAAAGGCCATTGCAAAAATGACCGCCAGCTTTGTGCCTGTGAAACAGAAAGGCGAGCAGAGGGGCAGCTGGTCTGTTACCGGCTGTCTCTCTGGACATAGATTTAACTTAAGGAGTACCTCCCTTCAGTGTCAGCTTGGTGGCTCTGCCTCTCAAGAGAACCAACCTCCAAATGTCACTAAGTTTCCAGTAAGAACTAATAACAAAAGGATGGAGAGATGGTTAGGACTTGGGTGCTAGATGCCAAGTGGCTGATAAAAGAATTGTATGGTTTGTCTGCTTTAGGGGAGAAGTTTCTTCCAGGCTGTCAGACATGCCTGGTGACCTTGAGCCAGAGGACCAGGAGAAAATAGCATCTGAGTATTGAAGCAGGACTCGCCCGGGGGTGGGGGTGTAACCCGATTGAAACCTTGGGTATCAGAAAGTAAGCTATAGTAAGAGATAACTGTTTATAAGAACTCTTCTGCTCCCATTCCTGAGGCAGGGGTCACAATTGAGTTGGGCTTCCTGCCTCTTAAATCTAATAAAGATATTGCTAACACTGACCTTTAATAGAACTACAGCCCTCCCAGGACTGCAGTAGTAGCCCTTCACCAAGCTGTCTCACTGGGTTAGAGGGCCATGGAAAAGAAAACATTGATCCTGACCTTGGCCACAGCTTCCAGTTGGAGTAAGCTGAAAAGCTGGTGCCAAGACTTTCTTCTCTTATCATCCTAGAGTAAGTAAAGCCTGTTATGTCTGGCAAAACAAAGCTCCTCACAGTCTGCTACAGACTCTTTCTGAAACTACTTTAGGGACTCCCTGCCCCCCAACCTGGGGCTTTTTGACCAACCTGGGGCAGGAGCTGACTGCTGCAGGGGTAGGATCAGAGGTACTGTCTATGTCAATGATGACTAATGGGGAAGGGGATTTAATGTTAGAGATCAACTCCTCTCCTGGAATAGGGCCAGCAGATAAGGCAGGCTCCCTTAAAGAACTTCTCTTAATGAAATCTCCTCTTCTGTGAACAAGTGTTGAAGGTCTGGCCACTGAAGGCAGCATCTGGAAGTTTCACTAATTCTCCACTATCTTTTTGTTGTTAAAGCATCAGCCCTGGCCGGCCTCATCAACTTGAAACTCCTCTTATGCCAATTTGGCCTGAGCTGCTCCACGACAGGCAGCCTGCAGCTTGCTTGCTAGCAGGCCTGCTTGCCTGGCACCCTTAGCCCCACATTTTCTCACTCTGTGCTGTGAATGTCTAAGCAAGAGGGAGATCTTTTCTTCAGGATCCAAGGCAAAGCTTTTCAGGTTATTATTAATGCCTGCTTCAGACATGATCACTTGATAACCTGGAGTCCTTCATATTCATGTGTGATAAACTATTAACAGCTGCTAGTCTGGGCAAGAGAACAAAAGCAGGGGCATCTCTCCTTGGGGAGGAGGCTCAAGAGAGAAAGACAAAACTCCCAGGGAGAAAACAATTTCTCTCAAGCAAATTATTTCCAAGTTAAGCACCAAGAGGACCAAGTAAAATTCCTTGACAAACAAAACAAACATTTCCATGATTTCAAACACAGTCATCAGTCCAAGTCCAAAACAAAACAAAAGTCAAAAAGATATGACAATACCACAGAAAACAAACTAGACAAACAAGACCAAGACAAGATATCCTATAACCAATTTCCACAGATGCCTGGTACCTTCAGTACCTGGCCCAAACTGCAGCTTAACCTTAGCTGCTTCTGGGATGAGGGAGACTGTCTGATCTCACCTCCCAATGGGAATCTAGATTCCTTTCTCCACCTAGAGTATCATAACCGTAAGCCCCTCATGGGACCCATAGTGACCATGGAGCAGACTCTTAACTCCTCTCCAGGGGAGACTCAAACCCTCCTCCGAAGGGACTCGAATCCTTCATACAGCCAACATGGACAACAAAAGACAACATGAAACAAAGACAAGACAAGATGACACAGAGACAAAGCAAAAAGTAACACAGAACACAAAAGACAGATGTGCTCAAGCTTACCTCAGATCTCCCTGCCAATAGTGGTCTGGGGGGAGCACAGCTCACACATGATGCACCAAAATGTTGTAAGAACCCCCTAGTTGCCTTACACCAGGAGCACCACCCACAGAGCACAGATTGACAAAGTAACCGCTGAAATAGCATGAGGATATAAGGTTTTTAATCCACGTACCTGGGGTTGCCCTCCTCGCAGGGAGAGGCAACATCAAACCCAAAAAGCACACAACTTTTATTCTTTACAGAGGGCAGACCTAAGCAACAGGATTAGGTGGCCCATAAAGCAATCACTAACTCTGCACTACCTTTTGTGTCAACCGTTCCTTCCTGGGGGGGGGGAATTATGGACAAATATTTCCTACAAAATCTAAGAATTTATTTAAATTTTTTAACCCTATTCTTTGTGTGCTGAGTGCCTCCCGGAGTTCTGTCACAAAAGGTGACTGTAGAATGCTTGTCCCATCACTCACCACTGAGATCTGTGTCATCCAGGGAGAAACACACACCAAGCCTCTGAACCAAGTTCGGGCAGTCCATGGTTGCCAGAAGCGGGGGAGCAAAGGCTCCGAGAGGTAGCAAAGGCTCCAACAAACGAGGAATTCAGGCCTGCCTATTCACAGGGGATGGCGTTCTCCTCCAAGAGACCTCCAAACAGCCCCACTTTGGGCGCCATTTGTCAATGAGGGTGTTGAGTACCTGGAAGAGAATGGGGTACAAGAGACGCGAAGGACACCAAGACAAAAGTCTGATCAAGGCGACAATTTTATTTTTCCCAAAGGCTGAATTTATACCATAACATGGGTAACAGAGGGAGGAGGGAAATAAGAAACATTTACGCAGGCCAAGGACACAATATTTGTGTGGTCAGTGAATAGGCTGATGTTGACAGGATGTCAGAAATGTCACGGGTTTGTCATATCATTAGTTAGTAGGATGTTGGTTTTTCTGAAAGGTTACAGGCCATCACATTGGGCATCTTGGCGTCAGATGTATTTCTATTTTGACCAATAGATTTGTATTAGTCTTCTGCAGCTGGCTGGGGATTTTCCTTGAACTCAGTCATACTTAATTCTAACCATAATAATAAAATCAACAATGGAGGGCTTCAAGGGCATCGCTCCCAACACATTTGTCTGCAAATTTCATGGTGATATTTATTTTATTTTATTTTATTTTATTTTATTTTGTTAACAGTTGAGTAATGCTCAATTGGATAAATATATCACTCCATAATTTAATATTTTATAATATTATATTATTCGTCTGTATGTTGAAATGTGTTGTTCCCCTGACTTCTTTCTCAATTTGTTTACCATTTATATATGAGAGGGTTATTGTTGTTTGTTTGAGAGATTTTATTACTCTTTTTGTTTTCGTTCTTGTTTGGTTTGTTGGATTGGTTTGTTTTGTTATGTTTTTGGTTTCAGTTCCTCTTGTTCCCAGCTACTTTGGGAAAGGTGTATGTCATCTATAGAAGTTCTCTGCTAGAATTTTTGGGGTCTGATCTTTTATGTATATTATCATATCATTGACAAATAGTGATACTTTGACTTTTTCATTTCCAATTTGATTCTTCTTCATCTCCTTTACGTGTCTTATTGCTCTAGCTAGAACTTCAAGTATATTTAATTTTGATAAAGAAAGTGGTCAACCTTATCTTGTTTCTGATTTTAGTTGGCTTGCTTTTATTCTCTCTCCATTTGTTTGATGTTGGTTATAAGGTTATTGGAAATTGCCTTTATTATGCTGAGGCCTGCCTTTATATGTTACTTTCTCTCTTTTTTTCCTTACAGCTTTAAGTATTCTTTTCCTGTTCTGATTGTTTTGTGTTTTGATTATTATATGGTGAAGATACTTTCTTTTCTGTTTCAATCTATTTGGTATTCAATAAACTTCTTGTATTTCAATGGGCATCTCCTTCTTCAGAAAATTTTTTTTCTATGATCGTGTTAAAATATTTCCTGGACATTGAGCTGGGGTGTCTCTGCTTCTATTCATGTTATTCTTTTCAGAGTTTCCCAGATTTTCTGGATTTTTTAAATAATATTTTTAGGTATTTTACTTTGACCTATGTACCTCTATTCTATTGTATCTCCAATGCCTGACATTATTTCTTCTTTATCTTATATTATTATGATGGTTGCATATGTAATTACTACTTACTTATGGAGATTGTTTATTTCCATAACTCCCTCTCTTTATGTTTTCATTATTGCTTGCATTCCCAATTCCAAGTATTTTTCTTGACCTTCTTTAAGGAACTTTTAATTTCTTCTAATTTCGTGTTTGTCTTTTCCTTGATTTCCTTAAGGGATTTATTCAGTTCTGCTTCAAAAACCTCAATCATATTGGGAAAGTTGGCTTTAGGCCTTTGTCTTGAGTTTCTTCCAAGTTAGATTATTCATATCTTGCTGTACTACTATTGTTGGGTTCTGGTGTTGATGTGCTATACTTTCCGCTGTTGATTATGTTTTTATGCTGGCCTCTAGACATACATCTAGGATTAGGGTAATTATATGTCTATGTGCCTATTTCTGAGTTTGTCTTTGTTGGATTGTTGTTCTATTTTTATATTTTCAGTTTACTCTTTGGTCCTCTCACCAGTGTGGCCTCTATTGAGCAGGGTTTTCCAACCATATTTGTGTGTAGTTTTCTTATGGTCCTCAGAGCCTCTTGAGCATGAGGTCCCTCCCCAAGGTAGGGACTGGGATAGTTGGGGACAAGACTAGGACATGGGTTAGATTGAATGGGTACAATGAAAATAAGTGGGGAGTTCAGTGGCTAGACAGTCTACCTAGGTTTCTCATATTTTGTGTGGTCTCTGGTAGAGCTGGGCATCTGCATACTTTTATTCCTGACTTAATTCATTCAATTTGCTTCTATAGCCTCAGTGCCTCTCTCTTTTCTTCACTTCATCTCATCTTTATAAGATCCTCATTGAATTTGTGGGAAATTAGAGAATCCAGTATTATCTTTTCATATCAGAACAGATACTTTCATTATACTTACAAAAGTCACTTTTTTTCTACAATACTGCTTAATCCTTATGCTGTAGTACTAAAACATTTTAAAGACATCCTGTGTTTTTTTCTACATCATAAAATAGTTTTTACATTTACTACACTTTTATTTTGAAAAATATTTAATACAAAGCCAGAGTCACACAAATAAATGTAGGTGACACAAATAATTTTAATCTAGCCAGGCAACCAGCAGCCAGTCAGGCAGGCAGGCAGGCAGGCAGGCAGGCAGACAGACAGTCAGGCAAACAGACAGACAGAAAAATAGATATACATATACATGCATAGATATAGATAGGCTAAGGTGAGCAAAAGAATCAAATTTCTTGAGAGGAAGGCTATCAGTCACTTAGACACAACATGACATGCACACATAATTGAAAATAATGACTATAGCTCTGTTTTTTTAAAATCAGAATCTTGTGAACAATAAAGCATTTTAAAGTTATATTTCGAAGTTCACTAACCAATTAGGCAAAGGTATATGAAAGGTGCTGTTTCTTGTTATATATTGTACAATGATTAATTTCTTATGTCAAAGAAGACTGTTTTTTTTCTAGTTTCTTACCAGATATTGACCTAGTTATTTGGGTAAAAGTGTTGTAAATGTGGCTAATGTGTGCAATTGATTGTGATTATAGAATGCAACCCTTCACAACGTGAGTAGATTCCCCTTCAACCAGCTGATTTATAATGAAAATAATTTTTCTAGATAAAGAAAATTCTGAATCCCTCTGCAATGTTAACACCTGCTAGATTTCCTCATGTTATTTTTCCTAGAGACTCCAGGCTCATCGGTCATTAAAATCAAATGTTACAAAAAAATGGACTTATCTGTGAAATATAGCTGTGTAGAGATGCCCGAGTATTTGTTCTCTATCTGTGGAGACTGTTAACTGGTACAGATAGCTGTAACAAATTTTAAAGTCCTGGTAAACTTGCACAGATTGTACAGTAAGATAGTTATTATAAAGCATTTATGATAAAAATGAGGTTTCCAAAGAAAATAATGAACAAGTTCATGCTGAAACGGTGGCAGAATTACCTCTAAAATTGGACAGTCTGTGTCCAAACTCTGACTCTTAGACAAGTTACTTGCTCCTCAATATCCAACTTTCCATCTTCATTATGGCATTATCAATCATTCTTGCTGCATAGACTGTAGCAAAAAATTAATGATATACTGGATATATAACAGAAAATGTCTTAAATATAATGAAAGCTCAAAAAATTTAGTGGTCAATTATAATTACTTAGTTTTAGAAAGAGAACTACTTGAATTTTAGTAACAAAGAAAAATACAGTAGTAATTTTGTTTTAAATATTCTGTTGACACCCAGTGGAGAAAAATGTCAGACACTCGAATAAAACTACCTTTAAGTAATAAAAGGTACCCACAGAAAAGAAAGAAAAGTTTTATTATGTTATGAAAAAATATTTAAACAGAAAGAGCTTCAAAGCCTGAATTGGAAATGTTGGTGTATATTATTTTTTGGAGAAACAGAAAGGCTTTTATGAAGTATTCCACTAATAGAAGTGGGAGGGGAGGGGGTTGGGTATTTAGCTCAGTGGTAGAGCGCTTGCCTAGCAAGCTCAAGGCCCTGGGTTTGGTCCCCAGCTCCGAAAAAAAAAGGGGGGGAGGGGAAACAGATGATTCTGATGAAAGGACAATTCTCATTTCAGACCTCTTTGGATTATAAATACATATTTTATGCAAATAGAAACTTGAAAACAAAACAAAACAAACAAACAAAAATGAACTCTCTCATCCTTCCCATGAAGTACTTGGTCAAGTACTCGAAGGTTCCAAGGTCTATGCAAGAGTAGGAGCGTTAGTTTTTCTTTCTGTAGTATTAAAAAAAAATATTTTCTTGAAATACAGAAGAACGGGGCTATGGATTAGTACAGTCCCCATGAGTAGGGCAGCTCATGAATGATATAAATCTTGGGAAGGGCCCAAAGCATTAGCTGACCCCACAACCTTCCTACAAAGTAGGACTTGAGCATTGCTATGCGCAATGGAGTTGAGAAACAATGGCAAGGATTTAAAACTGAACGTGATAATTCTATACTTTTCAAGAATTATTCATCTTAGTAATTAAGATTTATATTGCTGTTTTCAAATATATTTTTATGAAGTGATTTCAATGCAATATAAATGACATGTAAATATATTACATTTTTTGAAAACAATTTTTATGCAATGCATGGTAATCACTGTTTTCAATCCCATTTCTACTTCCAAATGCCCTCTACCTTCTTACCTATTCAACTCTATGCATTTCTTTATCGTCTCACTCTTTAGAAAACTTGCAAGAATATGGGAAAATAAACAAAAGTAAAAAAGAATTCAGAACAGCAGGTAAAAATCATGACACCCATTCCAAAACACATCCATAAAAATAACACATCAGCACAAGCTGTAACATACAAGCAAAAGACCAAAAAGTAAAATAGAAATAAAATCAAACCAAAAAAAAAAAAACAATATCATTCTTGAAAAATGCAAGAGGAGAAAAAATAGTCTATGGAAATATCATTAAATTCATTTTGTGTTGGCAATCTGCTGGTTCTCAGGTAGTGGAATGTCTAATGTTCTGAGGAACCACCAAACTGATTTCAAGAGTGGTTGTACCAATTGCATTCCCACAGAAAATGGAGGAATTCTCCTCTTTCTCCACATCCTTGCCAGCATCTGCTGTCACATGAGTTTTTGATTTTAGCCATTCTGACTGGAGTGAGGTGGAATCTCAGGATTGTTTTGATTTACATTTCCCTTTTAACTAAGAAGTTTAAACATTTCTTTAGGTGCTTTGTGGCCATACATTATTCCTCAGTTGAGAATTCTTTGTTTAGCTCTGTACTCCATATTTCATAGGGTTATTTGATTCTGTGGAGTTTAACTTCCTGAGTTCTTTGTACATATTGCATATTATCTGTCTATCAGATATAGGATTGGAAGAACATTTCCCCAATCTGTTAGTTGCCATTTTGTCATAGTGACAATGTCCTTTGCCTTACAGAAGCTTTGCAATTTTATGAAGTCCCATTTGTCTATTCTTGATTTTAGAGTATATGCCATTGGTATTTTGTTTAAGAAAATATTTCATATGCCTAACTGTTCAAGGCTCTTCCCCAATTTCTCTTCTAATAGTTTTGGTGTCTCTGGTTTTATGTAGAGGTCCTTGATTCGCTTTGACTTGAGCTTTGTAGAAGGAGATAAGAATGGGTCAATTTGGGCACTCAATGCTGCAGTCCAGACACTGCCTGGATCTGAAGGGAGCCTGTCAAACAGCTACTGCACCTAAATCCTGTGGGACGGAGAGCTAGACCTTCAGAGGTGCAGACATGCCAGAGAAGCCAGTGGAGACTACTCTCTGTCCACATTTCTGACTGTAGAGGAAAACGCCTAGTCCCATCTGGGCCCTCTGTGCACAGGGTCCCAAGTGAAGGTGGGGCAGGCCCTTCTGGTTGCTGCCCTCACAGAAAGCTGAAACCCAGCTCTGAGAAGTGACTTCGGGCACGAAACCAGAGGTAAGACCAACTTTTCTGCTCCAAGTGACCTGGCTGGTGGACTCAGGACACACAAAGGCAAAATTCCTGTAGGACCGAGCACTTCCAGTTTCTAGCTGGGGCCCAAACCTCACTGATCCTGGCCTACAGCTCCATGCTCCTGAACCCCATGGGAGAGAGAGCTCATTGCCCAAACAGGTGGGCACTCCTGAGATTGCAGGACAGGAGTGACCTCCAGTACTGCCCACCCTTGCCCACAACCCTGGCCCAAGAGGAAGCTGTATAGGGCCTCTGAGAACAGAAAGGTAGGGGCACTCAACACTGTGGTCCAGACACCTCCCTGATCTGAAGGCACCCTCCCCGTGGGAGGGAGAGCTAGACCTTCAGAGGAGCAGAAATGCCTGGGAGGCCAGAAAAGACTACTCTCTGCCCACATTTCTGACTCTAGAGAAAAATACCTTGGGCAATCTGGGCCCCCTGTGCCCAGGGTCCCGAGCAAAGATGGGGTCCTTTGGTTGCTACCCTAACGGAGAACTGAAACCCGGTTCTGAGGAATGCCTCCAGGCCCGAGACCAGAGGTAAAACCAACTTTTCTGCTCCAAGTGACCTGCCTGTTGGACTAAGGACACACACCCACAGGAAAACCTGAAGACCAGTAGACAGGAACAACTACATGCCTGAAAGCAGAACACTCTGTTCCCATAACTGTCTGAAAAGAACAGGAAAACAGACCTACAGCACTCTTGACACACAGGCCTATAGGACTATCTAACCACTGTCAGAACTAGCAGAACAAGGTAACACCAGAGACAACTTGATGGCAAGAGGCAAACACAGGAACCCATGTGAAAGAAATCAAGACTACATGGCATCATCGGAGCCCAATTCTCCCAAGAAAGCAAATACTGAATATCCAAACACAGCAGAAAATCAAGATCTAGATTTAAAATCACATTTGATCATGATGATGGAGGACTTCAAGAAAGACATACTCCCTTAGAGAAATGCAAGAAAACACAAATAAAAAAGCAGAAGCCTATAGAGAGGAAGTGCAAAAATCCCTGAAAGAATTACAAGAAAACACAGTCAAACAGGTGAAGGAATTAAAAATGGAAATAGAAGCAATAAAGAAAGCACAAAGAGAGACAACCCTGGATATAGAAAACCAAAGGAAAAGATAGGGAAGTCATAGATACATGCATCACAAACAGAATGCAAGAGATAAAAGAGAGAATCTCAGGAGCAGAAGATTCCATAGAAATCATAGACACAACTGTCAAAGATAATGTAAAACAGAAAAAGCTACCAGCCCAAAAAAACAGGAAATCCAGGACACAAAGAGAAGATCAAACTTAAGGATAATACATATAGAAGAGAGTGAAGACTCCCAACTCAAAAGACCAGTAAATGTCTTCAACAAAATCATAGAAGAAAACTTTCCTAACCTAAAGAAAGAGATGTCTATAAATATACAAGAAGCCTACAGAACTCCAAATAGATTGGACCAGAAGAGAAACTCCTCTTGTCACATAATAGTCAAAACACCAAATGCAAAAAACAAAGAAAGAATATTAAAAGCAGTAAGAGAAAAAGGTCAAGTAACATGTGAAGTCAGACCTATTGGAATCACACCAGACTTCTCACCAGACACTATGAAAGCCAGAAGATCCTGGACAGATGTCATCCAGACCCTAACAGAACACAAATGCCAGCCCAGGTTACTGTATCCTGCAAAACTCTCAATTAAGATACATGGAGAAACCAAGATATTCCATGAAAAAAACAATATCTTTCTACAAATCGAGCCCTGCAGAGGATAATAAATAGTAAAGCCCAACACAAGGAGTTAAGCTACACCCTAGAAAAATCAAGAAACTAATCGTTTTGCAACAAAACAAAGAGAAGACAAACATACAGCAAAATTTCACATCCAAACACGAATATAACATGAGGCAATAATCACTATTCCTTAATATCTCTCAACATCAATGGACTTAATTCCCCAATAAAGAGATTAACAAGCTGAATGTGCAATGAGGACCCAACATTTTGCTGCCTACAGGAAACATACTTCAGAGACACAGACAGACACTACCTCAGAGTAAAAGGCTGGAAAACAACTTTCCAAGCAAATGGTCTGAAGATGCAAGGTAGAGTAGCCATTCTAATATTGAATAAAATTGATTTTCAACCAAAAGTCATCAAAAACGATAAGGAAGGACACTTCATATTCACCAAAGGAAAAATCCACCAAGATGAACTCTCAATCCTAAATATCTATGCTCCAAATACAAGGGCACATACATACATAAAAGAAACCTTACTAAAGCTCTAAGCACACACTGCACCTCACACAATAATCATAGGAGTTTTCAACATCCCACTCTCATCAATGGACAGATCATGGAAACAGAAATTAAACAGAGACACAGACAGACGTAGAGAAGTCATGAACCAAATGGATTTAACAGATTTTATAGAACATTGTATTCTAAAACAAAAGGATATACATTCTTCTCACATACTCATGGTACTTGCTCCAAAATTGACCATATAAGTGGTCATAAAACAGGCCTCAAGAGATACAGAAAGATAGAAATAATCCCATGCATACTATCTGACCATCAAAGGCTAAAGCTGGTCTTCAATAAAATAAGGAAAGAATGCCCACATATACATGGAAGTTGAACAACGCTCTACTCAATGATAACCTGGTCAAGGAAGAAATAAAAAAAGAAATTAAAGATTTCTTAGAGTTAATGAAAATGAAGGTATAACATACCAAAACTTATGGGACACAATGAAAGCTATGCTAAATGGAAACCTCACAGCTCGGAGTGCCTGCAGAAAGGAAACAGAGGGCTGCATATATCAGCAGCTTGACAGCACACCTAAAAGCTCTAGAACAAAAAGAAGTAAACACACCCAGAAGGAGTAGAACACAGGAAATTATCAAAGTAAGAGCTGAAATCAAGCAAGTAGAAACTAAAAGGACTATACAAAGGATCAACTGAAACAAAAGCTGGTTCTTTCAGAAAATCAAAAAGATAGATAAACCATTAGCCAGACTAACCAGAGGACACAGAGAGTGTATCCAAATTAACAAATTCAGAAATGAAAAAGGAGACATAGCAATAGAGTCAGAGGAAATTCAAGAAAATCACCAGATCCTAGTACAGAAGCCAATATTCCACAAAACTTGAAAATCTGGAGGAAATAGACAATTTCCTAGACAGATACCAGGTATCCAAGTTAAATCAGGAACAAATAAACGATTTAAACAACCCCATAACTCCTAAAGAAGTAGATGAAGTCATTAAAAGTCTCCCAACCAAAAAGAGCCCAGGTCCAGATGGGTTCAGATAAGACCTCATACCAATACTATGAAGCTATTCCACAAAATTGAAACGGGTGGAGCGCTACCGAATTCCTTTTAAGACGCCACAATTACTCTTATAACTAAACCACACAAAGACCCAACAAAGAAAGAGAAATTCAGCCCGATTTCCCTTATGAATATAGACGCAAAGATACACAATAAAATTCTTGCAAACCAAGTCCAGAGCAAGTCTAAGCAGTCATCCATCAAGATTGGCTTCATTCCAGGCATGCAGGGATGATTCAAGATAAGGAAAACCATCAATGTAATCCACTACGTAAACAAATTGAAAGATTAAAACCACATAATCATTTCATTTGATGCAGAGAAAGCATTTGACAAAATTCAACACTCCTTCATGATAAAAGTCCTGGAAAGAAGAATTCAAGGCCCATACCTAAATATATCAAAAGTCACATACAGCAAACCAATAGCTAATATTAAACTAAATGGAAAGAAACTTGAAGCAATCCCACTAAAATCAGGGACTAGACAAGGCTGCCCACTCTCTCCCTTCTTATTCAATATAGTTCTCGATGTCCTAGCCAGAAGAATCAGGAAAAAAAAGAGATCAAAGGGATAAAGATTGGAAAGGAAGAATTTGAAATATCACTATTTGCAGATGATATGATAGTATATTTACGTGATCCCAAAAGTTCCACCAGAGAAATACTAAACCTGATAAACACCTTCAGCAAATTGGCTGGGTATAAAATTAACTCAAATAAATCAGTAGCCTTCCTCTACACAAAAGAGAAACATACCGAGAAGGAAATTAGGGAAATGACATCCTTCATAATAGTCCCAAATAATATAAAATACCTTGGTGTGACTTTAACGAAGCAAGCGAAAGATCTATATGATAAGAACTTCAAGCCTCTGAAGAAAGAAATAGAAGAAGATCTCAGAAGATTGGCAGGAGTAATATATTAAAAATCGCCATTTTACTAGAACTGATCTACAGATTCCCCATAATAATGCCTATCCAATTCTTCAGAGAGTTAGAACAATTTGCAAATCATCTGGAATAACAAAAAACCCAGGATAGCTAAAACTATCTTCAACAATAAACGGATTTCTGTGGGAATCACTATCCCTGAACTCAAGCAGAATTATAGAGCAATAGTGATAAAAACTGCATGGTATTGGTACAGAGACAGACAGATAGACCAGTGGAATAGAATTGAAGAGTCAGAAATGAACCCACACACCTATGGGCACTTGATTTTTGACAAAGGAGCCAAAACTATCCAGTGTAAAAAAGATACCTTTTTGAGCAAATGGTGCTAGTTCAACTGGCCATCAACATGTAGAAGAATGCAGATCGATCCATTCTTATCACCCTGTACAAAGCTTAAGTCCAAGTGGATCAAGGACCTCCACATCAAACCAGATACACTCAAACTAATAGAAGAAAAAGTGGGGAAGCATCTTGAACGCATGGGCACTGCAGTAAATTTCTTGAACAAAACACCAATGGTTTATGCTCTAAGATCAAGAATCGACAAACGGGATTTCATAAAACTGCAAAGCTTCTGTAAGGCAAAGGACATTGTTGTTAGGACAAAAGGGCAACCAAGAGATTGGGAAAAGATTTTTACCAATCCTACAACTGATAGAGGGCTTATATCCAAAATATACAAAGAACTCACAAAGTTAGACTGCACTGAGACAAATAACCCTATTAAAAATTGGGGTTCAGAGCTAAACGTAGAATTCATAGCTGAGGAATGCTGAATGGCTGAGAAACACCTAAAGAATTGTTCAACATCTTTAGTCATAAGGGAAATGTAAATCAAAACAACCCTGAGATTTCACTTCACTCCAGTAAGAGTGGCTAAGATCAAAAACTCAGGTGACAGCAGATGCTGTCGAGGATGTGGAAAAAGAGGAACACTCCTCCATTGTTGGTGGGATTGCAAGGTGGTACAACCAACCTGGAAATCAAGCTGGTGGTTCCTCATAAAATTGGACATTGAACTACCTGAGGACCCAGCTATACCTCTCTTTGACATATACTCAAAAGATGCTCCAAAATATAACAAGGACTCAGGCTCCACTTTGTTCATAGCAGCCTTATTTACAATAGCCAGAAGCTGGAAAGAACCCAGATGTCCTTCAGCAGAGGAATGGATACTGAATATGTGGTACATGTACACAATGGAATACTACTCAGCTCTCAAAAACAATGACTTTATGAAATTCATAGGCAAAAGATGGAATTGGAAAATATTCTGAGTGAGGTAACCCAATCACAGAAAAACACACATGGAATGTACTCATTTATAAGTGCCTGCTCAAATTACGCTGAATGCACAGAACACCTGAAATTCAAGAAAGATGACCAAAATAAGAATGATTCATTCATTCTTTAAAAGGGAACAAGAATACCCTTGGAAGGGAATAGGAGGCAAAGTTTAGAACAGAGGCTGAAGGAACACCCATTCAGAGTCTGCCCCATATGTGGCCCATACATACACAGCCACGAAACTAGATTGATGAAGCCAAGAAGTGCAGGCCGACAGGAACCGGATGTAGATCTCTCCTGAGAGACACATCCAGTTTATGGCAAATACATAGGCAAATGCCAGCAGCAAACCACTGAACTGAGAACGGGACCCCTGTTGAAGGATTCAGAGAAAGGACTGAAAGAGCTTGAAGGCGCTTGAGACCCCAACCATAGTTTCCACGGACTAAGATACTACCAAAAGTCTATACATGGAATGACCCTGGGCTCCAACTGCATAGGTAGCAATGAATAGCCTAGTAAGAGCACCAGTGGAAGGGGAAGCCCTGGGTCCTGCCAAGACTGAACCCCCAGTAAATGTGATTGTTGCAGGGAGGGTGTAATGGGGGGAGGATGGGGAAGGGAACACCCTTACAGAAGGGGTGGGTTAGGGGTTAGGAATATGTTGGCCTGGAAACCGGGAAATGGAATAACAATTGAAATGTAAATAAGAACTACCCAAGTTAATAAAGATGGAGGAAATAAAAGATCGTGTCAATTTGCATTCATGTACACATTGACTTAAAGTAGAACTAGCACCATTTGTTGAAAATGTTGTCTTTTTTCCATGGTTTTAGTTCCTCCTTCAAAGAATAAGTGACCAGAGTTGTGTTGGTTCCTTTCTGGGTCTCTAATTTTATTCCATTGTTTTACCTGCCTGTCACTGTACAAATACCATGCAGTTTTTATAATGATTGTTCTTTAATACACCTTGAGGACAGGGAAGGTGATATCCTTGGTTTCTTGCATTTCCAAATGAATATGGAAATTGGTTTTTTCTAATTCTATGAATAACTGAGTAGGAATTTTGATGGGGATTGCATTTAATCTGTAGTTGTTTCCGGCAAGATGGCCATTTTTACTCTATTAACTCTGCCAGTCCATTTGCATGGAAGATCCTTCTATCTTCTGAGATCTTCAACTTCTTTCTTGAGAGACCTGAAGTCTTTTTCCTACAGATCTTTCACTTGCTCAGTTAGTGCCACACCAAGTTATTTTATATTATTTGTGGTTATTGTGAAGGGTGTCATTTCCCTAATTTCATTCTCAGTCTGTTAATCCTTTGAGGAGAAGAAGGCTACTGATTTGGTGGATTTAATTTTATATCCAGTCACTTTGCTGAGGGTGTTTATTAGCTGTAGGAACTTTCTCGTGGAATTTTTATGGCCACTTAAATATACAATCATGTAATATGCAAGTTGCAATATTTTGATTTCTTCCTTTCCAATTTGTATCCATTTGACCTCTTTTGGTTTTCTAATTGTTCTGGCTAGGATTACAAGTACTATATTGAATAGGTAGGGAGAGAGTATGCAGTCTAGTCCCTGACTTTAGTGGGATTGCTTCAAGTTTCTCTCCATTTAGTTTGATGTTGGCTACTGATTTGCCATATATTGTTTTTACTATGTTTATGTATCAGTCTTGAATTCCTGATCTTTCCAAGACTTTTAACATGAAGGGGTATTAAATTGTGTCAAATCCTTTCTCAGAATCTAATGAGATGATCATATGTTTTATTTCTTTAAGTTCTAGTGGATAACTTGAATAGATTTCCATATATTGAACCATCTCTGCATCCCTGGGATGAAGCTTACTTGATGAACATAGATGGTCGTTTTGATATAGTTTATCCATCTTGTTGATTTTCTCAAAGAATAAGATCCTGGTTTTGTTGATTCTTTGTATAGTTCTTTTTTGTTTCTTCTTGGTTGATTTCAGCTCTTAATTTGAGTATTTTTTATCCTCTACTCGTCTTGGGTGAATATGCTTCCTTTTGTTCTAGAACTTTCAGATTTGCTGTAAAGCTGTTAATGTTTGCTCTCTCCAATTTCTTTTTGGTGGTCATTGGAGCTATGCATTTTTCTCTTAGCACTGCTTTCATTGTATCCCATAAGTTTGGGTATGTTTGGCATTCATTTTCATTAATTTCTAAAAAGTCTTTAATTTTTTTAATTCGTTCGTGACCAAGGTGCCAATGAGTAGAACATTGTTCAGCTTCCATATGTACATGTGCTTTCTATTTTTTTTTGTTTGTTTTTGAAGATCAGCCTTAGTCCATGGTGATCTGATAGAATGCATTGAATATTTTAATTTCCTTGTACTTATTGAGTCCTATTTTGTGACCAATTATATGTTGGATTTTTTTTGAGAAGGTACTATGAGGTGCTGAGAAAAGTTATATTCTTTTGTTTTAGGATGCTATGTTCTATAGATGTCTGTTAAGTCCATTTGGTTCATAACTCCTGTTAGTTTCACTGTGTCTCTGTTTAGTTTCTGTTTCCATGATCTGTCCATTAATGACAATGCTCTGTTGAAGTCTTCTACTATTATTGTGTGTGGTGCAATGTGTGCTTTGAGTTTTAGTAAAGTTTCTTTTATGAATGTGGGTACCTTTGCATTTGGAGCATAAATGTTCAGAATTGAAAGTTCATCTTGGTAGATTTTTTCTTTTTTTGTGTTTCTTGGGACCATTTGCTTGGAAAAAAATTTCCCAGCCTTTTATTCTTAGGCACTATTTGTCTTTTCACTGAGGTGTATTTCCTATATGCAGCAAAATGCTAGATCCTGTTTCTGTATCCAGTCTGTTACTCTATGCCTTTTTATTGGGCAATTGAGTTCATTGCTGTTAAGAGATATTAAGGAATAGTCATTTTTCCTGTTATTTTTGTTATTAGATGTAAGATTATGTTTGTGTGGGTATTTTCTTTTAGGATTGTTACAAGAAGATTACTTTCTTGCATTTTCCAGGGTGCAGTTTCCCTCCTAGTGTTGGGAGTTTTCCATCTACTATCCTTTTTAGGGCAGGATGTGGAAAGACATTGTGTAAATTTGGTTTTGTGATGGAACATCTTGGTTCCTCCATCTATGGTAATTGAGAGTATTGCACAGATCATATGAAGCCTAAGAAGGAGGAATACCAAAATGTGGATGGTTCATTCCTTCTTCGAATGGAGAAGAAAATACCTCAGGAGAAAATACAGGTACAAAGAGTAGAGCAGAGAATGAAGAAAAGGTCTCCAGAGACAGCCTCAGCTGAGGACCCATTTCATATCCAGCCACCAAACCCAGTCACTTTTGCTGATGCCAAGAAATGATTGCTGTCAAGAACAAAATATGGGTGCCTCCTGAGAGGCTCTGACATAGCCCTATTGATACATATGAAGATGCTTGCAGCTAACCATTGGACTGAACAAGGGGACTCCAATAGAGGCGATAGAGAAAAAAATGAAGACACTGAAGGGATTCACAACCCCATAGGAAGAACAACAATATCATCTAACCAGATCCAACCAGAGCTCCCAGGGACTTAACTACCAACCAATTAGTAAACGTGGAGAGACCCTTGACTCCAGCCACATATGTAGCAAAGGATGGCATTTTACAGCAGGGCTAGGAAGAAAAGCCCTTGGTGCCGTCAAAGCTCATTTCCCCAATGTAGTACAATGTTAGGGCATTGTGGTTGTAGTGGGTGGGTAGGAGTGGGAGCATCCTCACAGAAGCAAATGGAGGAGGTGTGGGAGAGGGTGGAAAGGGGATAACATTTAAAATGTAAATACATAAGCTGTCAAAGAAAAATAAAATTAAAAAATAGACAAATAAGTCAATTTAAATGTCAATATTTTAACTTGAACAGGCTCCAGTATACTTGCTGCACTTCTGAGACTTCCTGTTTTCATTGCTTCTCCTTACTTCACTAGATTTATGTAGCACAAGGAAAACCACAGTAGATTCCAATGTGGTATCTCAAAAATATTTATTGAGCTGCATCTAAAGGATATTGATATGTTGTAAGGACATCTTTTAGTAACTGTCATCTAATTTTCAGTTCAGTCTTGGCCTTTAAATGTTGAAAGACACAGAAATTTACAGAAAAATAATAATTAAACAGGTATATTTCAAAGGAATTTTTCCTAAAGGGTATACTGAAAGAAAAGGCATTGTTTCAAATTATTTTAGACAATCACATATTTTGCATACAACTCTACACTTTATTTGAGGATAGTCACAATTCAGGCCTGACATTTGTTCTATTCTTCTCACTCTTTTCATTTCCTCGTTTTAAATTTTTGTTGATATAACAACGTATTATAAACCATTTAGCACTCTACTTCACAATGAGCCATGTAATATCTATCAAATAATAGTGCCATAAAAATTATGGGCACAAATACTGTTTTAAAGTTTGTCTGTGTCAGTCACCTATATAATGTTTAAATTACTCAACACTTTAATTATATAAATAGACTTTTAAATAAATTATTCAACAGAACAAAACTTTTACATTGTTGTAATTAATTTCTTTTTAACATGGCAGTGTTTCCTTTAATGAGAAGTTCTAATTTCTCTTCAAGAAAATGGAGTTTTTCTTTGAGCACTCAGGTAAGAATGTCTTTTTTACATTAGGTTTGTATGGAACTCAAAAATCAATCATTGCACACTATTTGCAAATACTTTTAGGTATTATGAAGGAGATGATAAATGCTATTATTGATACCACATACTTCAAGTTACAGAACAGAGAAATGAGACCCATAAAAACTGAGAAGCTTCATCCATACAGGCTAGTTTTCATAGTGATGAAATATACTATGCATGATATCAGAGAAAATGAAGAATCACCAGTCTAATTCAGATCTGGTTCCTGTGAAAAATGGTAAATAGCCAACAATAATTATCCTGACTACTGGTTGAGAGTGGTACAAGTGTCCTAGTAATAATCTATAATTTTGTGTTTGTGTTTAAGTCTTGCTCTACAAGTTAAAATCACACATCCATATTTGTAGGTTTCATTGCAACTTTATTTGCCAGAGAAAGTAATGAGATGAGTATTGAGAGAATGTCTATCTGTTCTAACTATCCCCAGGCCTAGGCCAGTAAGCTTCTAGACTGCATACAATATCTTTCAGACTCTGCTAACCTAGACCTACAACATTTTAGCTTCTGTGACTTACATTTGAATAAGGTCATTCTTTCTAGATCTTTCTGAATGCTGGTTGCTTGGTTCAACTTAGCTGTTCTGGCTCTAAATCATCTCAAAGCTGATTGATTCTCAGCTTCTCACTGAATTCTTGGGCTTGGCCTAAAACAAACTTTGGAAATTTGTACTAATCCTTTGAATCCTTCTTATTCTATGGCTTCAACTGTTATTCTTGACCTATATACTAAACTGCACATGAATGTCCTGAACTCCATAGCACTATGTGCACTGCACTGTCTCACAACTGACTGATTTTTCCCCCTGTGTTGTTCTTAAATATTAGCTTCTCTTTCCTGTGCTGTTCTCTTGAGAGTTTGGCATATTTTATTTCTGACTCATTCTGTCAAATCTTTCTCTGATTTGTCACTCAACTAGATGTCACTGTTTGGGATTAAAATATGTATGAGTGGTGTGTCTATATTCCAGTCAGGACTAAAGATACACCATATGTCTGCATTTCAGCCAAATCAAACAGACCTAGAAGATCTTTGGATGTGAGCAGAGCAACTATGATGGTGAATTAAAATTCCTCTATATACAGGAGTCAAGAACTTGTGTCAAGACAAATCACAGATCCTAAGAGCCTGCTATTATTTTTCTAAATGCATTGAATATTAAAATCATGCCTCATCTCAACCTCATTTCCTTAGATTTGTGTATATCTCAGTCCTCATCAATGAAGCTTCTTTTTACTCTAGATGGCAATTAGCATGAAGGCCCACAACTAGTGAAGGTATAGAGAGTAAAAGGTTTAAAATGCTCATCCCGAAATGGGATATCCTCACAAGTCTCAGAGATTTTTGTGAAAGACAGTACAAAACACCGCAAAAACCAAAGGTAGCACATGAATACAAGGAAACAGAATTTTCTGGGTATAACAGGCTGGTTGCCCATATGGCATCACAGTAGTTTTGACAGTATGCACAAGACCTGCATAAACTGAAGCCAGACAAAATCCCAGCATGCCAAGAGGAAATAGGCATAAAACACTAGTTCTAGCCAAATAACAGCATGCAACTGATAGCTGCTGGGAGAGTGAGAGTCCATTTTCTTTAAAGGTATGGCAGATTTATTGGCTCCAGTGGGAGCCTACAGCACTAAGAATATATACAAATTGTACGTGGTAAGCTTAAATTTTAAAAGGATGTCATAAAGTGGGATGAATTGGGAATGAGTTGCTTCTGTGAAGTGTTGGGTAGATATGACCACAATACAGTGTATGAAACTCTTAAAGAACTAATAAAATTGAAGAAAAAGTTCACAAAATAAGTGAAGAAAATGGCAAATGTCAACATAGTAGGACAAATGAGGATGAAAACTACAAGTAAAATATTGGTGAGAAACATTTTAAAATAAGAAAAAGAGATTACATAGCACACATTGCATGATAAGAAAAATTCTTGTGCTTCAGGAGTTTCATTAATATTTTGTGCAAAGTCAAAATATTTTCTTTGAGAGGATAGAAATTAATCAGTTGTTTTACTGTATCACAATTAATCATAATTATGATAAAAAGTTCTTTACTAGTTACATAACTTCAACCAACAATTTATTGTGAAAAGAAAAATATAATCTTATAGAATAAATTATAGTTTAGATTCTCTGTGATATTCTCTAAAATGTTGACTATCATTTCAAACCAAGAAAAATACCAAATCTCTTAATTTTCTGGTTTGCAAATCCCATAAAACTGTAGCTCAACAAAGTATTTGCTTTCCTACAACTAAATAAATAAAAAAAAACAGTCCTGGTTATTAAATACTAAAGTTATTTAATACTAAGGTTATTAAATACTTCAGGTGGTACACTAATCATAATTTATTATGCTTAGACCTATATTAATTGTCTAAACACCCAGTGCATACCTATGCTTGAAATATTGAGATAGTTTCTTACCTTAGGCAAATAAATGTAATTTTTTGAAGATGTAGATGGAATTGAGCTGGTATAGATACAAAACAGCAGAGAAAATAAAATTAAAAAGGAGTTTAGGGATGAGCTCTGAGGTCAATGGAAGTGAACAGTAAGTGGTGTTCCACACTTGTTACTGTCTTTAGGTTCCTGTCTTGAATTCCTGCCATGACTCCTTTTGATGATAGATTATAACCTGTAACCTGAAATAAGATGAAACAGAATTTTTATTCTTTCCTCAAAATTATTTTGTAAATGTCAGTTGCTAACATAGATAAATGTGCAGGCATAATAACACATGCAAATACTTTCAAGAAAAATAAAATGAAGATGACACAGGTAACAAGAGACATGGATAAGAATATATGCTCATTGAACAGCAAGCCTTAGAGAATTTTAGTCACAAACGAGAGGATAGTGCCCTTTTGGAATCTAGAGAGTGTGAAAACATGATCCTGCTGTGCTCAAGAACTACAAAAATTGCACCGCAACACTGTGAAAAAATAAGGCAAAGAAATTCCTCTAACATATTTCAACTAATATTTAATTTTTCTCACTTTGGAGATTGTAATTTAATTTTATCAGTTCACTTTCCTATTTGTACCTCCAAAGACTTCTGTATATTTCTCCCAACTCTCCTTCAAATATATGACCCCTTTTTTAACTGTTATTGTTTTTATATATGTATATATAACATATATACATATATTTGTATATATATATCTGCATATATATATATATGTATCTATCTATCCATATATATAACCTATTCATTCCAAATAATGCTACCTGTATATATAGTTTCAAGACTGACCCTTTAGCAATTAGGCAGGCCACTTCTCCTTTTCCCAGTTTTTCTCAGGTGAGTGTAACTCTCTGTATAAGGTGGAGACAGCTTGAGCTTATTTCCAACTAGCTTGGCATGCTCTCTGACATCATCCTTGTTAAGCTCATGTTTGGGCAGTGACAAGAAATATTGCAGAAACTGGGGCAAAAATATAGTAAGAGCCAGGAGAGCAGGGAGTTTTCTGAGATTGTATCTCAACTGACTAAAATCTGCTTCTCTCTAAAGTTCTTCATATTAGGTTGACCTTTGGTGGAGAATAATTCAGATTTAACATTCCATCTTATAACAAAACTCTGTAAGTCAGTGTTAATACATTTAAATGTATGCATAAACCCATGTTTTTAAAGATACCTGCAATGTATAATCTCACTAGTGTTAATTGTCTACTTGAGAATCACCTGAGAGATGAACCTCTGAGCATTACCTTTATTACATTATTTGGGGGTAGGAAAGCCCTCACCACAGGAGTGGGACGATTCCATGGTCAGATCTCATGGACTATATAAAATGGGTAATGTGTGCTGAACACTAACATCCCCTGTGACAGGTATTCCTTAGCTCCTGCTTCCTTGACCTCACTGCCATGATGGACTACAACTTGAAATTTGAGAGAAAATGAGGCCTTTCTTCTGTAAGTGGATCACCCCACTCCCTGCAATATGTTGTCACAGTAACGGAAAATTGACTTAGGCACCAAGGTAAGATAAAGGAAGAAGCAACAAGTGAGACTACTTCAGCTGAGTACTGAGAAGCACTGCAGTGGCTCTGATTGATATGCTAGAAGAAAATGTGAAATGGGTAAGGTAACTAAATAAAATGATGATTCACACACACACACACACACACACACAAACACACACACGTAAGCACATTTTGAGAAATAAAATAATTTTTAAATAAAGTATCTGGATTTTTTTATGTGCTGACAGTATATGATTACTAGAAGAAAACACTTGACAAAATGCATGCAGTGAACTGAAAAAGGGGAGAGAGAGAAAGAAAAAGAGAGGGTGGAGAGGAGAGAGAGAGAGAGAGAGAGAGAGAGAGAGAGAGAGAGAGAGAGAGAGAGAGAGAATGTTAAAATTAAGCAGCTTATTTATGGAGATAGCCCATAAGACATAGTTAACAAAGGGTCACTCTCCAAGATACTGTGAGACACCTGAGAGAAAGTACATGTGTATCTGTTCACCCCACACACCAAGCTTTCACATCAACAGCACTTTCTCCAGCGATTGATTTTCAACTCCAAAATATCAGAAAGTAAAACAATTTACTTAGACAAAAAAATTTTCTAATTCTGTTTATATAAACAACAGTTCAACCAGGCCCCAGCTCTCACAGGGGAAAGTGGACACTGGCTTCCACCAGTAAGCAAGAAGCTATGTCCAATTGGCATCTGCTTGTAGAGGAAACATTAGTTTATTCCAATGGTGTCTCACCCCATGACCAGCAGTATATGATCAACACAAAATGAACTCAATGATATTTTTGTAGGTATGTTTTCTCATATTGCTTTGTTTGGACATTTTTTGTCTTTCTTGTCTTTTGTATAATATTGTTTTTGGTTTTGTGTTTCTTTCTGTATGGGTTTTGTGTATTGTATATTTGTGTGTGTGTGTGTGTGTTTAAACTCTAGTTTGGTTTTATTTTCATTTTCTTGCTTGCATGTTTTCTAAAAACAGAGAAAAAAGACTTAGTTATGTTCATGGATAAGCTGCTTTATTTTGTTTCTCTCTCTCAGGTGACTTTGCCTGCATTTTGTCAGGTGTTTTGCTCTAGCAATACTATATTGTCACCATGTAAAAAGCCCAGATATTTTCTTTAATAGTTGTTTTGCTTCTTAAAATGTGTTGACATATGTATATGCATTATTCTAGCATCTCTCATCATTTCATTTAGTAATTTCAAGCAGTTTACATTTTAGTGTGACAACCTGGAATGTAGGCTTGGGTAAATGAGGAGGAGGGAGGAGAGGAGAGGAGTTGTAAGACAGAAAACTCTGAAATTTTTCAATGACAAGACATTTCGAAAGAGGAAGGTAGATGGCAGAGAGGAAGAAGCAGATGGGAAGAAATGTAGAAAATCCTACTGTAGCTCTCAACTCCGGTTATATTTTATATGTCCTCTAGGTCTACCTCATAATCACACATTCATGAAGGTGTGCTTACAATTGAAGCAGGGACTATCCTTAAAACTGTTAACTACCTGTAGGTCCTGTTTTCCTACCTAAATTGTTTCCTGGCTAAATTGTTTGGCCTCAGTGGGGGAGGATGCACCTGGTCCTGAAGTGACTTGATATGAGTGGAGGGTTCTTCCCCCTTCTCAGAGGAGAAGGGGTGGTGGTAGAGGAGGAACTGTATGAGGTAGGAAATGGGAAGAAAGGGGGTTCTGATATTAGAAGTTTGTTTTTAAAAACATAATATAGTACATATAGAAAATAATATAACCAAACTAGAAAAAATACCTGCTTTACACACATAAAAGCAATGGTATTTGTAACAAACTCACAATGCTTATACATTATCAGTAAATACCTAAGAATATTACTTGTATCATTACTGTGAAATAATATTAAATACAGGAATTATTACTTTTCCTCTGTACCATCTTGTTAGATAAACTAGTAAGAGCTTGGTAATACCAAAAATCCATGAAAGCAGAGAAGTGGAGCATTTGCTGCTGTAGGGTAATAAATGATAAAGTCATATCATGAAGACATTTTCATATTTTAGAACATACAGAAATAAAATTCTGTAGAATTCCTTTGATAGGTCAACTGAAAAATACACACTTTACATGGTATATATGATGAACACTATTTTGAATCAGAAGATGTCATATTGATTTCAATATTCATTCCTGGGAAGAGTACCATACAATTCACACTTTGATATCCTATGAAGCAGGTAAAAGCAATACAGAATTACATATATTGCTTTACAAAATCTCAAATACAATTCATGAATCAATGACAGGACATAAAAGTGCAGAATTTTAATCACAAGCTCACAAAAATACCGAAGACCTATGAAACTGTTAGAGTCATGCTAATTGTGAATGTTAAAAAAAACAAAAAATGAGATAATCTGTAAAATTATAAAAGTACAAAACTTTATTAAATAAAATAAATTTCAAATTGAGACAGGTAACTGCAAAGACAAACAGTTTACTCTGTCAACTCATGGAGGAAATGCGTGGACATGAAGAAAAGACTTTATGCTAAATTAGATTTGATTTTTTTTGAGACAGAGCTTCTATATGTAGTACTGGATGTCATGGTATGAGCTCTGTACATAGGTGGTCTTCAAACTTAGAGATTTATCTGCCTCTGCCTCCCAAGTGTTGATGTTGCCATCACCAGTTATAAAAGAATTCTTAAATGGTGGTTACTAGTGCTACCCTGGAAGAACAAAAATGAGGGTGTAGCAATATGTGCCTTGAGAAAAAGTAAATTAACTGAGATTTTCAAAATTTTAGTTCACAACATAAAATTTGGTTCTACCATGTGTTGGGTTATGATAATAGAAAACACAAGTGAACTTAGTGTCAATTAATGTGACATTTGCAACAATTTTGGAAAACTTCACTGATGTATTTTCTATCAGGATTATTTCCACATGCAAGTATAGAAGACAAATGAAAATTAATTTACCACTTATAGATTCACAATGCCAACTTGAGGGCTACTTCCTTACTTTTTGGGACTATAGACTTAATAAGAAATGTTGGATATCTTAGAAAATATATATTACAAAGGAAATATTGTGCTTTTATTCCTACTGTTTATAAGAGTTACTCTGAAGATGCTGGGAGACTACATGATAAAAGGTGGGAAATGTATTTTCTCCAAATGAGTGGAGAAAAGCAAGCTACCTGGTTCTAGGGAGCAATAACACAGTCCACACAGACAAATGTAATACTCTAAAGCAGGCAGGTTGATCAGTATTCTGGGGAAGATAAAGTAAAGATGTTGGCTACTGTGAAGAAGAAGAGAAAGAAATGTAAGATGTCTCTCTCTGAACTCTTAGCTTACAGAACCTTGCCAGGAGTGACATGTAATGAAGATATATATTCAGTATTGTACAGCTACATCCCCAAAATCTATCAGACCTACAGGGTCAACATGAATATCTAAAAAGAGAACTGTGACAGGGGATATTGTCCTTAGTGAAGAGAGCACTTAAAAATATCACTGAGTAGCATCTTATTGGCCAAAGGCATGAATTTGGTTGTATGTAGAGCTAACTCACAGAAAGGAAACATCAGCTCAACATGCTACTGGTTTGGCCATCACTGTAATGGCAGACAGAATAAAGTAATTCACTTAATTATGGTTTCAAACATTTTTGAGTTTATGGATACTGTTCAATTACATATTACAAAAACAATCAAGAAAAGAAGTAATTTGACAGAAGCACAAACATTTGATATTTTCACTAAGGATAGCTGTCTTTAAGTTGTTAGAATACACAGGAGAATTTAGGAAACTTGCAACTGCTTTTACAAAGCAGCAAAATTTAAATGAAAACAGTGAGTGTCATATCACTCAAAGAAAACTTGACTCTTGAGGTTGAAATACAAAGAGCTATATTGACATGTGAGGAAAATGATACATAACAAAGCTAAACTTTTTAGCAAACTCAACAGATCAGAAATGAGTACAATACAAATATATTAAAGGCAGCCAAATATAAGAAATTAATGACTATAAACCTCAATATATCAAAACCTAGACCTATGGTGCAGAACTAATCATTTTATAGATGTGCCAGTAATGTATCAGCAGTAAAAATGACAGAACAGATGGCAAACAATGTATTGAAGAGGGGATAGGATAGAAATAAACCCATACACACACATACATGAGCCATGTACGCATACACGTACTCACATAATCAGATGTGTACGAAAGTATACAGAAGTATAGACATTAGTATGTATACACACATTTATGCATATGCATACATATACCCTCTCTTGTACACACACACACACACAAACACACACACACAAACACACACACACAACACACAATACACACACTGGGATTTTTTTATAAATTGGTTAATAACAGTAATAGAGAAAAGAATATTGAAGATGGAAAAAGAAGAGAAAACTTCAAATAAAAAATCAGAGTTAGAACTATCTTTAGATAAAAATTATTAAATGTCAGAGAACAACATGGTTGATAGCAGAGCTATTTCAGACTACCCAGAGATATAAATTATGACACAAAGGTTTTCTTATATTTTAAATCTTAGGCCTTATGCTGGCCAGTCTCCCCGCTACACCAAACTTAAAACAACTAATCCTTGCACTAGCTTGCACCACATGGCTAGCTCTATCTCTCTGCTCCTCTTTTCAGAGTCTCTCCATCTCCAAGTCCCTGAAGAGTTTCCTATCTCTAATTCTTCTCTAAGTGTCACTATGCCAAGAAGTTGCACCTTTTAGCCTAGCTATTGGTCTTCAGATATTTATTATAGCCAATCAGATACAATTCTAGATTCCCTTAGGAAGGTGATTTACAAAATATGACACCAGTGATTGGTCATAGAAATAAAAATACCAAGACCCTGTCAGTACTTAGGTCTCTTCCAGTACAGAATTAATAATTGAGTATACAGAGACATATCTTCATATAATTTTCCCCCACAGTGTTGATATAAACTATTAAGAAACTAGCACATAGAATTTTAAAATTCTGAAATTTTAAAGGAAAATATTTCTGGAAGCTGAAGCTTACTAAGTGATAGTCTGGGTAGAATCATCTAGAAAATGTATATTCAGGAAAATGTTACATGGGAACTGTAATAATGATACTACATGTAAATATTTATAAGTGTGATAATTAATTACATCATAATGAACAAACAACAAAATGTAAACAGAAGACTAATACAACTAGTATTACTTATTTTTATTGACTAAAATTTAAAGTTGTTTAAAATAAAAAAATGTATTTTAAGAATTGTAACAGATAAAATAGCATGTCAAGCATTTCACAAATTATGGGAAATAGCATTGCTTTTATACTTGATATAAATTGGTAGACTACATTACATGTATACAATTATATAAATTAGCAACTTTAGTGGTAAATTTGTAAAAGTAAATTTGTGAAATAGATCTAACTTTCTCAACTAGCAATGAAGAATACAAACATCATAGAGTTTCTACCAACTTAAAAATAGGGGGTCAAGTGGGTGACTCAATAGTTAAGAGCTCTAGCATGGAATCACAGTTCTCTTTCCAGCAGCCATAGCCAAGTCGGGAGGCTCTCAATGGCCCCCAAGTGCAGGTTCAGGGTATCTGGAATTGTATTTTGATCTCTGGAGGACACTATAATCCTCCCCATAAAGAAATACATACATACTATAATTAAAAGTAAGAAAAATTCATGTAATAAATGAGGACTGTCTGACATGGATTTAACAGACCAGACTTCAGTCTTCTATATGAACAGTATACACAATTTTTAAAGGTCTTAAATTTTTGTATACTTTTACTCTCTTTTACTTTTAAATTATAATTTTATTAATTTTTAAATTTTATTTTATATTTTTATTATTTTTTATTTATTTACATTCGCATATGCTGTCCTTCTTCCTGGTACTATCTTACATGAACCCCTACCCCATTTTCTCTCCCTTTTATCTCTATGAGGGTACTCCCCCAATTACCCCTACAGTCCCACCTCACCCCTCTAGTATCCCCCTTCTCTGGGGCATTACCAAGACCCCCACTCCCACTGATGGCAGATAAGGCAATATTCAGCAATATATGTAGCAGGAGCTATATATGTAGCATGGACTAGCCCATAGGTACTTTTTAGTTGGTAGTTTAGTCCATAAGAGCTCTGGGGAGTCCAGTTAGTTGATACTGTGGTTCTTCCTATGGCGTTGCAATCCCCTTCAGCTCCTGCACTACTTTCCCTAACTCTTCCATTAGGGTCCCCATCCACAATCTAATCGTTGGTTATGAGTATCTGTATCTGTCTTAGTCAGGTACTGGAAGAGTCTCTCAGGGAACAGCTATACCAGGCTCCTGTCAGCAAGCACTTCTTAATGTCAGCAATAGTGTCAGGATTTGGTGCCTCTGGATGGCATAGATCCCAAGGTGGGGATGGGATGGTCCCTGATTTTAACCCAGAGTTGTTCCTGAGTAAAGGAAAGGCAAGGACAAAAAATGGAACAGAGATTTTATTATGTATTTTTATTAGAATACTGAGAATTCTATAGAATATATTTGATCATATATAACGCTTTCTCCTTCTCTGAGATCAACCCATCTTCCCACTTACTTACACATACATTTTTTCATTTTCTTACACTTAAAGCCCAGCAAGTATAGTCTATGTTTTTTATGTGCACTTAGATGTGTAGCTTTCTGGTGAGGCTTATTAATTCTATGCAGGGTCATAAGTTAAAAGACTGGCTCTTACATTCCCAGAACCTATCATTTGTCATTAGCCTCTTCAATAGTGGTATGACTATATTTTAACATGCTACTTTTGTATGCCTTTGGTCTTCATAGGTCTTGAGAATGTTGTCAAACTGGATACAAACTGTATGAGCTCATCTGTGCAACTACCTTGTTATATCCTGAAAACACTGTCTCACTGTAATGTCATATACTTTTTGTTTTAATGATTTTTTTCTTCATTATTTTTTTTCTGCAGTAAGATTTCTGAGCTTTTGGAGAAAGAGATTTGATTTATATATTTTGTTTAAGAATAAATGCAATACAGTCTTTCACTCTATGGACCACAATTAGTCATAGAAATCTGTGTTAATTGCAATTACCTATAAAAAAGTTTATGTGATGAAGACTTAGAGATGAATTAATCTATGTGTAAAACAATAAATCCTTTGGAATTAGGTTTGTATTGTCCCCATTCATCTTATTAATAGTAGTAGTTTCTTACTTGGTCTCATGGACACTCTAGAGACAAATTATTGATATCCAATATAAAAATGTATATTAGATTATACTTGGGGATCTGGTCATAACATAATCAGAAATGACTGTTTGTTTCCATGAAATGTGTTGCATTCTTACAACACTGGTTATTTACAATCCAAGCTGATTGATGTAATAGCTACCAGGATTTACAAATGGGTAAGATCAATAATTATATACTCTTCTGGTAGCATGGATAGCTCTTTTCAACACTATAAATACTAGAAAATCATGATGGTAGGGGTGTTTTACTTGGGATGAGCTTTGAGGCTTCAAAAGCTCATGGTAGGGGTTGGGGATTTAGCTCAGTGGTAGAGCGCTTGCCTAGCAAGTGCAAGGCCCTGGGTTCGGTCCCCAGCTCCGAAAAATAGAAAAGAAAAAGCTCATGGTATTTCCATATTGGTCTTTAAGCCCAGTGCTTTTGGATGAAGATGTAAGCTCTCAGCTACTGCTCAAGTGGATACCTGTTGCCTGCTGCCATAATTCCCACCACAATAGTTATGGTTTTCTCTCTGAAATTATAAGCCCTAAATAAACTCTCTCTTCTACATATCACCTTTGTCATTTTTTTCACAGAAATGAAAGAGTAAAGAAGACAAAGTTTGGTACCAGGAATGGAGTAAAACCATGAATGATATTTCCATGTGGCTTTTTGGAAGAATGTGAAAGAGTTGAAATTTTTGACTAGGAAAGCAAAGCAGTTGAATCTACTAGCAGAGATTAATGAGTCATCCTACTATAGTCAATAGTAATGACAGTGATGTAGACTATGGAAGATCTGTAGAAGAGGCTTCAAAGCACTGCAATATTGACAACTGGAATTGAGATCAGTCATAATATTTTAGCAAGGAATGTGGCTGCTTCTTTGCAGTGCCCTAAGAATCTTCCTGACTTTCAACTGAAACTTTTTGAACTAATTTGTTGGCAGAAGAAATTCCAAGATAGTCTAACATTGACTCTGTCATGTACTTATTAGTATTAGACTCATAGGCAGTCAATGGAAAAATGCAACTTGTGGGGGAAAATATTCCTCGAAATTTAACATTGGAAACAAGGGCTTTTATTAAAAGAGTTAAAAAGTGGCCTGAGGGAAACTTATTAAAAGGGGCTGGTCCTCGGTACAGAATGCCACCCTAGGAAGCCTCTAAATTGTGATAAGAAAAATGAAAAATGGTTTACTCTTAAAACAAGGAAAAATACTCAGATATCTTCTATAATTACAGACAGTCTACAAAATCTTTTGCAAAAGTAGAAAAATGAAAGGAATAAGTTCATGAACAAAGATGCAACAATGTATTAGAAAATTGAACTCAGGTGTCAGTGCTTTCTCTTTTACAAGCAGATATTGTGCATGTCAATTTTGTCAGGTTTTCTTTTTCTCGAAGCTATTTTATTCCTCATCAATAGAACTTTAATTTTACTTATATCAATATGTGCCTACATTTGTGTATGTGAAACACATGCTTAATCTGGTGACAGAGAAGAACAGAAGAGGTTAACAGTTACATGCACTGAAGTTTACAACTCTGAGCTTTCATGTGGGTTCCAGAAGCATCAACCAATCCTCTGCAAGAACAGCAAGTAGTGTTAGCGACAAACCATTTTTTTTCCAGCCACTTTTTAGATTTTCCCAACATTAAATATAAAACTACTCAGTTTTTAACATTAATAACATGAATGAGAGAAGTAGATGATATGACAAATCGAAGCAAGAGAATTTACATGATTACATATCTATTGATAACACAGAAAACCAAGTTAAGGCTAGTGTTATATGGGATGAAGCAGACTGATGTTTCTTAGATAGAAGAAAATATAAATATGTTTTATGAACTTCTTTTTAGTAGCTTAATATAAGTTTGTGAGAGTATGTTAACACTAATGAAGGCTATTTTAATAAGATTTTTCAAATGAGTGTGGAAAGAAGAAAAGTAACTGTTACTATTGATATAGTACTTTCTACAGAAACATTTTCTAATGTTTCTAATGTTAAAAACAACCCTAACTTCCCAATGTTATAGGAGCCCTCAAGGTAAAACTGGAACTGATAAAACTCATAGTAGAAAACAGGAAGACTACAACATATAGATATAAGACTATAGAAGGAGGAGCTGATGCTAAAATCTGGTTCCCTCATTTTTCTTTATTATGTTAATAAACACAGCAGATGCCAACTGTGGGTGAAGGAAAAAAAGGTGGGATTTCCAGGACCCAGGAGGAAGAAGAGGTAAAGAGATAGAGAGAGGGGCTTTTTGGACAGACTTGGGGAAAGGCATACTTACAACATATAAGGACTGAGGGCAGCTAGAAGCAGTGGCAGCCTCTGCCACCACCAGAATTCTCATGTAGGCTAGCTGATGAATTTAGGGCAATAGATTCTCTGCCCAGCCGTTGTGTTATCTAGGTTGTTTTAAAATGTTAAGTCTGTCTGGTGTTTTCGATCCACAGAGACTCAGGAAAGCAGGACAGAAAGGCACAGCCAGGGGCAGACATTGGCAGAGAGGAAGCACAGCTCCCAGCACTTGTTTGCAAAGCATGAGAACTGACAGTTTGGAGCTACTGAACTGAGCAAGACCAGGGAGGCTTGGTGGAGCTAGCAGCAAGAGATTGAAGGAAGCCAGGCAGAGCTCCTGAGAAAGAACTAGCACATGTTTAACCTTACACGCAACATATGACTACAAGACTACAATGTATAGAAACAGGAATTGACTTTCTGAATAGAAGGAGTCCATTTACATAGAAATTAAGAACAAACATTGGAAAAGGAGCCCTCAAAATTAAAAGACTTTTTTTTACAGAAAAAAAGGAAACAATAAGGGGTTCAGAAAATGAAAGCTTATGTCTATTACTTATTTATCTCATAATATCTAGAATGAAGAAAGAGCCCAAACCCAAGAAAGGAGTATGCAATGACAGACTAAACTTGGAGCTAACAATTATCAATGACTCATAAGATAGAGCTAGGAGCTAATATTCACCTCCTTTCTCAATGCTGAGATTGGACTGCAGTGAGCTTATGCACATATTATCCATATTGTTACAGTCATGGTGTGTGCAACTTCCTTGATGTGCCCTGAGAACACTGCTTTGCTGTAGTCCTCTACTTCCTTTGGCTCTTATGAAAATTTTGATTTTATATCACCACTGTTCATTTTCCCTTAAGAATTTTAATTATCATTTATCATCAAACAAATTATTTGTCAATGTTTTCCTTCTAAAACCTTTTGTGACTTACTCATTTTTTTTTGATGTGTATTCATTTTGGCTTGGTTCTCATACATTCTTGTCTACTCTGGAAAAGATCCAGTCAGTTTTCTTTACAAGAAATTCTTACTTTAACTTGTAAAAAGCAATCTTTCAACCTCAGCATTTCCTTTTCTAAACAAATTGCAGTGGGAATTTTCATATTTCTTTATAATGCTCAGACTGAGCATTATCTAATATTCATACTCTACAATGTGGTCCATCAGTAACACACCAAGATCTCGGAGAGAAAGTTGGGAAAGAAATTGAAACATGAAGACTACAAACTTACAAATGGCGAGATTTTCCAGTTTACTGTTTTCTTTTCTGTTTCCCAAATTGAGAAGCAAGGAACCAAATGAACTCACTGAGACAAGTAGGGAGAGGAAGAGGGAGGAAGAAAGGGAAGGGGAGGGGAGGGGAAGGGAGGCAGAGGGAGAGGGGGAAGAGGAGAGAGAAAGGGGGAGGGGGGAGGGAGAGGGAAGGGGTAAGAATGGGAGGGGAGAAAGGTTGAGGAGGAAGAGAGGGAGAGGAAGGAGGGGAGAGGAGGGAAGGAGGAGGAGGAGGGGAGGGGGAGGGGGAGAGTCTTTACCATTTGACACAAAACTTAATGAAAATACAATGAACAACAAATTTAATCCAGGTAGAAATAAAGGCATTATATCCAATTTGTTTTTTAATGGCTTTTAATATGCCAAGGACAACACATAACACAGTGGAAGTTTATTTCCCAGTTCATGCTGTATTTTTCTGTCAACTACTAAAAATCTTTAAAAATTTATATTTATATAATTTTTATGTTTATCATGCATTTTTCTTTTATTGAAAATAGCTATTTTTCTCCTAAAGAACACATCCTTACTATGGTTTATCTTCCTCTTAGTTCTGCTAGTTTCTTTCTATCTTGGATCCCACCTGGATCCACATCCTTTGTATTACAATAGAAAAAAAAGGTGATTTTTTTAAGGATTAACAATAAAATAAAATAAAATAAAATAAAATAAAACCCTAATATATACATTGCAATTGGAGAAAACAAAACAAAGAGAAGAGCCCAAGAGAAGGCTAGGAATTTCATAAAACACTAAGCTAGAAGCCATACTATATAAAGTACCTGAAGAGTATGAAGAAAGAGAAAAAGTAATAGTTAAACTAAACTAATAAAAGGATAAAATTAAAAAAAGAAAGTCACTGATAAAACATTATGAGGCAATGAAATTCTGAAGAGGCAGCTGAGTTCATTTTGAGTTGGCAGTCTACTGCTGGACATGCAGCCTAACCTTAAGAGTTGTTTCTTTCCCCTATTAGACTTTCATTGTGAGATTAAAATTTCATGTACAATTAGTTATTAATTTGAGAGAGCTGTTGGTGTAGGTGTGAGGCATGTTGATGAATAATCAATCAAGAATCCATCATCCCTTTTGGCTCTTACATATTTTTCACCTCCACTTTTGCAGGGTTCCTTGATGACTGAGGTGATGGAATTTGATGCAGATATCATTTTTCAGTTTGACTGTGACAAGGACCCTCACTCTCTGCATAATTTCTTGCGGTTCCCTGTATTTCTTTCCCTATGCTGGAAAGAGAAAGCTTTAGTGGTGGCTGAGCAAGGCAGTGATCTATGAATATAATAAAGTATGATTAGAATTCATCATCTTGCTAAAGGTTTTGTTTGTTTTGTATTCTTTATTCTTGTTTTCTTGCTTGTTTGTTAAAACAGTAGCATTTGGTTTTACTCTAAGTCCTGGGGTTATACAATTGCAGGTTCTTGATCATGCAAGCAGGGTCATTTAAAGGGTATGTGATGGTTTGTAAATGCTTGGCCCAGGGAGTGGCAATATTAGAAAGTATGGCCCTGTTGTAGTAGGTGCTGAACTTGTTTATCATTTGTAGGATTTAACCCTCGTGGAATGCTTAAGATCACTTATGTATGCTATTGCATTATTTACAAATAGAAATGCATTGAGTTCTACCACTCAGATCCCCTTGATCTGCTTCAGTTTTCTTATTCATGTAGTTAATATTTCAGTCAATTTATTGAATTTATGGAAGGAGTGGATAGCCTAGATGTGCCGATTTTATTGCAATTGCTTTGAGTTTCTCATCATATACATTAGTGTTGGTTATGGGCATAATGGAACTTGCATTATGTTGAGATGTGTCTGTTGTTTCTCTAATTTCTCCCAGACTTTTATCATGAAGGGTTATTGGCATTTATAAAAGCCTCTATGGTATCTAATGAATGAACCATCTGTTTTTTGTTTATTAGATTGTTTATCGGTTTGACTTAACACATGTTAGATCGTCCCTGAATCTCTTGGATGAAGTCTACTTGATCATATACTTCATATTCTTCATTTCTCCTTGGATTAGATGGGGAAGTATTTTACTGAAAATTTTGCATTTATGTTCATGAAAAATTGTAATCTTCTCTGTGTCTAAGTATATGCTCTGTTTTTGAGAAAGTTCCGTAAGATGCTGAGATGGAGGTATATTCTTTATTGTTTGGGTAAAAATGTTCTCTGCAGATTTGTTAGTTCTGTTTGCTTTATGATGTCAGTTAGCTCCTACATTCCTCTACTTAGCTCTCTTCTGGATGACCTGTGTATAGCAAGCATGGTGTATTGAAGTCTCTCATTATCAGTGTGTGAGAATCAACACACAATTTAAACTGTAGTATTGTTTCTTTTATGAATTTGGATGTCATTGCCTTTAGTCATTTTGGTGGATTTTTTTTTCTTCCTTTTCCTGTCCATTTGGTGTTCTCTATATTTCTTGTATATTGGGAGGCACCTCCTCCTTTAGGCTAAGCAAATTTTCTCCTATGATTTTTTTTAATGTAAATAGTTTTGTGTCTTTGACATGTGTTTGTTCTCTTCCCTCTGTTCCTGTTATTCTTAGATTTAGTGTTCCACATTTGCCCAATATATTGTGTCAGGGTTTTTGGTTTTCATTCTTTATTTTTTTACTTTTAGCATTTTGTTTGGCTCAGGGCTCTATTTCTTCTATCATATCTTCAATGTCTGACATTAGTTTTTCCATCTTGTATTCAGCTACTTCTACTTGCTTCTGGGACCCTTTTCAAGTTCCTAATTTCATCTCCAGAGTTCCCTCAGTTTGGGTTTTCATTATTGATCCTATTTTTACTTTCAGGTCTTGAACTTTATTTTTTTTTTGTTCCACTGTTTGTGTTTCCACAAGTTTCTTTCTTTCTATTTTACCCCAAAGAAATATATTTATTTGGATTCATGGAGGGCTAGGTAGACCCATATGGTTGTGTGCTTTTTAAAAAATAATTCTTTGATTTCTTTATATACCAAAAGTGGTCACCTCTCAGTCTCTCCTCCTGAGTTCTTCACCCACTCTTCCCTTCCCTTTGACTCGGAGAGGGTGCTCTTACCTCCCATTCCTCTTTCTTTCCCGGAGCATTAAGAATCTATAGGGATAGGCAAGTCCTCTCCACAGAGTCCAAAAGACAGCACTCTGCTACCTATGAGATTGCGGGGTTGGGGTTAGGGTGTAGGGGGCTGCCCCAACTATCCCATGTATGCTGTTTAGTGGCTTAGTATCTGTTAGCTCCCAGGGGCCCAGATTAGTTGACACTGTTGGTCTTCCTATGAGGTTGCCATCTTCTTCAGTTCCTTCAATTGTTCTATTAACTTTTCTGTTTATTTTTCCGAGCAAAACATTTCTATTAAATATTTTATGCATTTGCAATTTAAATATTATCCCCTTATCCCCTCTCTCATGCCTCCTCCCGCAGCCCCCTGCTTCTATGAAGATACTCCACTCACATCCAGCCACTCACACGTCATCGCCCTCGCATTCCCCTAAACTGGAGAAACGAGCCATCACAGGATCAAGGGCTTCTCCTCCTATTGATGCTAGGCAATGCCAGCCTATGCTACATATGTGGCTAGAGTCCTGGGTACCTCCATGTGTATTTGTGATTAGTGTTTTAGTTCCCGGGAGCTGTGGGGGGATTGGATGATTGATATTGATGTTCTTGTTATGAGGTTGCAAACTACTTCAGATCCTTCAGGCCTTTCTCTGTCTTCTCGATTGGGGTCACTTTGCTTAGTCTGGTGGTTACCTGCAATCATCCTCATCTGTATTAGAGCCTGGTAGAGCCTCTCAGGAGACATTCATATCAGGCTGCAAGCACTTCTTGTCATCAGAAATAGTGACTGTGTTTGGTGGTTACTAGTGGGATGAATCCCATGGTGGGACTGTATCAGAATGACCTGTTCTTTAGTTGCTGCTCCATTCTTTGTCCCTGTATTTCCTCCCATGAGTATCCTGTTCTGCCTTCTAAGAAGGACTGAAGCATTCACATTTTTGGTCTTTCTCCTTCTTGTGCTTTTCAAATCTGTGAATTGTTTCTTGGGTATTCTGAACTTTTTGTCTAGTATCCACTTATCAGTGAGTGCATACCATGTGCATTCTTTCGTAACTGGGTTACCTTACTCAGGATGATATTTTCTAGGATGTTGATTTTCTAGTTCTACCCATTTGCCTAAGAATTTCTTATACTCATTGTTTTTAGTAGCTGAGTAGTACTCCATTTTGTACTACATTTTCTGTATCCATTCCTCTGTTTAAAGACATCTGGGTTCTTTCCAGCTTCTGGCTATTATAATAAAGCTGCTATGAACATAGTGGGGCATGTGTCTTTGTTATATGTTGGAAATCTTTTGGGTATATGCCCAAGAGTGGTACAGCTGTGTCCTCAGGCAGTACAATGTACACTTTTCTGAGGAACAGACAGGCTGATTTCCAGAGTTTCTACCAGCTTAGAATACCCCAACAAAGAAAGAGTGTTTCTATTTCTGTGCATCCCCGACAGCATCTCCTGTCAATTGAGCTTTTGATCTAAGCCATTCTGAATGGTGTGAGGTAAAATCTCAGGGTTGTTTTGAATTACATTTCCCTGATAACTGAGGATGTTAACATTTATCTAGGTGTTTCTCAGCCATTCAATATTCTTCAATTGAGACTTTTTTTTAGATATGTACCCCATTTTTACTCTGCTATCAATGACTTCAGGAAATTCATAGGCAAATGGAAGGAACTAGAAAATATCTTGAGTGAGGTAATCCAATACAGAAAAACACACATGGTATGCACTCACTGATAAATGGATATTAGCCCAAAAGCTCGAATCACCCAAGATACAATACACAGAGCACATGAAGCTCAAGAAGGATGATCAAAGTGCAGATGCTTCACTCCTTCTTAAAAGGGGGAACAAAAATCTTCATAGGAGGGCATATGGAGGCAGAGTTTGGAAACGGCCATTCAGAGCCTTCCCCACATGTGGCATATATATATATATATATATATATATATATATATATATATGTATATATATATATATATATATATATATATACATACACACACACACACACACACACACACACACACACACACAGCCACCAAAACTAGGTAAGATTGATGAAGCTAAGAAGTGCATGCTGGCAGGAGCCTGATATAGCTGTCTCCTGAGACACATAGCCAGAGCATGTTAAATACAGAGGCAAATGCTAGCAGCAAAACACTGAACTGAGAATGGGACCCCTGTTGAGGAATTAGAGAAAAGACTGAAAGAACTGAAGGGACTTGCATCCCCATAAATAAGAACAATAATGTCAACCAACCAGAGCTCCCTGGGACTAAACCACTACCCAAAGATTATACATGGACTGACCCATGGCTCTAATTGTATATGTAGCAGTGGAAGGCCTTGTTGGGCACCAATGGAAGGAGAAGCCCTTGGTCCTTACAATGTTGGACCTCCAGTCTAGGGGGGTGGGAAGAGGAAATGGATAGGGAAGGGAACACTCTTATAGAAAAAAGGTAGGGTGACGGCATTAGAGGCTTATGTCTGTGAAACCAGGAGAAGGAATAACATTTGAAATAAAAGTATTGTAAGTAAAAAACTACAATAAAAAAAGAAAAAAATTAAAAAGATTTATTTGATTCTTCTTGAGTTCTTTGTATGTATTAGATATTAGCCCTCTTCTAGATGTAGGATTGGTAAAGATCTTTTCTCAATCTTTTGGTTGACATTTTGTATCCTTAGCCTTAGAGCTTTGTAATTTTATGAGGTCCCATTTATCAGTTCTTGATCTTAGAGCATAAGTCATTGATGTTCTGATCTACAAATTGTCACATTTGTCTACATGTGCAAGGTTATTCCCGACTTTTTCTTCTATTAATTTGAATGTATCTGGTTTTATGTGAAGGTCATTGATCCACTAGGACTTGAACTTTGGACAAGGAGAAAGAATGGATTGATTTGCATTCTTCTACATGCTGACCTCCAGTTGAACCAGCACTATTTGTTGAAAATCCTGTCTTGTCCATTTATGAGAATGGGGTGTTGAAGTCTCCTACTATTATTGTGTGTGGTGCAATATATGCTTTGAACTTTAGTACACTTTCTTTTATGAATGTGGTTTCCCTCGCATTCAGGGCATAGATGTACAGAATTGAGAGTTCATCTTGGTACATTTTTTTTCCTTTAATGAGTGTAAAGTGTCTTTGCTTATCTTTTTGATAACTTTTGGTTGAAGTCGATTTTATTTGATATTAGAAAAGCTTGTTCCTTTGGATAATTTGTTTGTAAAATTCTGTCCTAGCCTTTTACTCTGAGATAGTGTCTGTCTTTGTAACTGAGGTGTGTTTCCTGTAGGCAGCAAAATGCTGGGTCCTCTTTATGTATCAAGTCTGTTAGTCTTTGTCTTTTTATTGGAGAATTGAGTTAATTTGTGTTAAGAGATATTAAGGAATAGTAATTGCTGTTTCCTGTTATTTTTTGTTACAGGTGGAATTATTTTTGTGGGTCTCTCTTCTTTGATTTCGTAGCAAGGAGATTAATTTCTTGCTTTTTCTAGGTTTTAGTTTCTCTCTGTGTGTTGATGTTTTCCATGTAGTATTCTTTGTAGAGCTGTATTTGTGGAAAGATAATGTGTAAATTTGGTTTTGTCATGGAATATCTTGTTTTCTCCATCTATGGTAATTGAGAGTTTTGCTGGGTATAATAGCCTGGGCTAGCATTTGTGTTCTCTTATGAAACCTGCCCAGGGTCTTCTGATATTCATAGTCTCTGGTGAGAAGTCTGGTTTAATTCTAATAGGTCTGCCTTTATAAGTTACTTGACCATATATACCTTTATAGCTTTTAATGTTTTTTCTTTCTTTTGTGCATTTGGTGTTTTAACAATTATGTGATAGGAGGAATTTCTTTTCTGGTTTATCTATTTAAAATTCTATAGGCTTCTTGTATGTTCATGGGTATCTCTTTCTTTAGGTTTGGGAAGGTTTTTTTTCTATAATTTTATTGAAAATATTTACAGGCCTTGAAGATGGGAATCTTGCTCTCTTTAATACCTATTGTCCTTACGTTTGAACTTTTCATTGTGTCCTGAACTTCCTGATGCTTTGGCTTATGAGCTTTTGCTTTTTGCATTTTCCTTGACTATTGTGTCAATGTGTTCTATGGTATCTTCTGCCCCTTAGATTCTCTCTTCACTCTCTTGTATTTTGTTGGTGATGCTAGCCTCTATGACTCCTGATCTCTTTCATAGGTTGTTTCCCTTTTTGATTTCTGTATTTTTTTTCTATTTCCATTTTAAAATTCTGGATGATTTTGTTCAATTCCTTCACCTATTTGCGTATCTTTTCCTATAACACTTTAAGGGATTTTTGTGTTTCATCATTAAGGGCTTCTACTTGTTTCCTTGCATTGCCCTGTATTTCCTTAAGGGAGTTATTTATGTTCTTATCAAAATCCTCTATCCTCATCATGAGATGCAATTTTTAAATGCAAATCATGCTTTTCCAGTGTATTGGATATCTGGTACTTGTTCTGGTGGAAGAACTGGATTCTGATGATACCAAATAGTCTTTGTTTCTCTTGTTTAGGTTCTTGCCATCTTGTTATCTCTGATGTTAATTGGTCTGGCTATCTTTGACTGGAGCTTGTCCCTCCTATGGGCCTATGAGTCTGTGATCTTAGGTTTACAAGCACTCCTGGGAGACTGGTTCTCTCCCCAGGCTTTGGACCCAGAGTGCTGTGGGATAGCCTTAGCTCTGGGCACAGTTGGAGACTAGAAGAATCATGTCCCAGGATGCTCCCTAGTTCCTGTGCCCTGTGTGATCCTGGCAGGCAGACACTGTGTGTCCTTGTTGGGACAGTCGGTGGAAGGAAGTAAGGTCTCACCTGATCTCTTAATATGGAGAGCGCCTCTGGGACACCAACACTCTCTGAGCAGGTTTTGTATCCAGAGTCTTCTAATGTTTCAATACAGGTTGCATACCTCAGTCCAATAGTTGGCTGTATCTGACAGTCAGCTGCTGTTAGGGTCTCCCAGAGGACAGCCATACTAGGCTCCTGTCTACAAGCACAACATGATATGAGTAATAGTATCACAGGTTGTTACCCACCTATGGAATGTATCCTAATTTGGGTCAATTACTTTTCAAAAATTTCAATTTCTGTTCCATTGTTGTCTCAGCATTTCTTTTAGACAGGAGCAATTCTGGGTCAAAAATTTTGAAGTTATGTCCCCATCCCTCCACTGGGTGCCCTGTCTTTGTACTGGAGATAAACTTCTGCTTCCATCTCCCCACTATTGGGAAGTACAGATAGAGAGACCTAGAATCAATGGTGGGAGTATCTCTGGCAAGAACTAGAAATTTCAGTAAAAGGAAATACCCAGGAATTTATGAGGGTGACTCTAGCTAATACTTCTAGCAATGGGTGATATGGAGCTTGAAATTACCATCTCCTATACCAGAAGGAACTTCCAATGTAGGGAATGTGACACAGCCAAAAATTCTTAGAACTGCAATTTTTCCTGCTAACAAGATGTGCAGCTGTAAATTGAAGTAGAAATTTAAGGAGTGGTCAAGCAATGACTGGGCTGGCTTGATTCCTACTCCATGAGAGAGCTGACCCCTTATACTATTAGGGATATTCTGCTATACTTCTAGAAAAGTACCTAGCATACACATCTTCTGAGATACTTCACTAAGCAACTGCTGGAAACAAATGCAGAAATACATAGCTAATCATAAGGGGGAGCTCAGCGAATTCTATGGAAGAGAAGGACAAAGAATTGATGTCACAGTAGCTCTGTCTTTTTGTGGGACTCCTAATACAAGGAGCTGGAGTCTATCTGACTTTGTTGGCCTGCCTTTAGATCCCTTTCCCATAACTGGGTTGCCTGTTCCTAGACATAGTAAGGGAGTATGAACCTAGCCCTACTGCAACTTGATATGTTCAGGCAAGTTGAAATTCATGGAAAGCCTTCCTTTTTTCTAAATTTTTCACAGGAGAAGGAAGGGGATGGTGGGTAAGTGAGATGGAGAGAAAGAATGGGTACAAAGAGAGCAGTACCTAAAGTTGGGACGTAAAGTAAATAAATTAATAAAAAAAACCTTCAGTATTGCTTTTGGAAAAGAGAGGAAGGAAAGATAGATAGTTAGGCTTATTTTCCTGGTGGAAGTAGACTTTGATTTCCAGGGAATGACTGCTGTCAATGGAAGTTAGGATAATGGAATGAGACTGGGTGATTAAACTTGAAAGCACAGTACTGAGAGAGGAACATCCACACTTAACCTACCTGCTTTCCTAGCTGGAGTGCTCTTTGAGATGGGTCCTAGGCTAAAGCAATGAATGGAGAAGCAGGGGTTTGGAATATGGTGGGGAATATATTTATAATCCACTGGAGATGAACCAGGGGAAGGTAATGGGGGCTGCAGCAGATGATCTGTTTTAGAGCCCAGGGGTAGGAGAGTGAAAGTTTGGGAAATTGTATATACAGGGACAGATGGAGTGATGAAGATCTATAGTTAGTTTACTTGTTTCCATGGGTGGAGTGGCTGCCAGTTATTTATAATAAATGTGTACAGATGTCTCCTCAATTAGATATTATTTAAATTTTAAGACTTTTTCACAATCTACTTTGGTTCAATACTTGAGAAAACAAATATCTTTGATATTACTACAGATATTGAACTCTCCTTAGTTAGGGGTTTACTGCTGTGAACAAGCACCATTTAGTCAAGTCTTATAAGGATATTTAATTGGGGCTGTTTGAGAGGTTCACAGATTCAGTTCAGTATCAAGAAGGGATCATGGTAGCATGTAGGTAGGCATGGTGCAGGAGGATCTGAGAGTTCTACATCTTCATCTGAAGGCTGCTATTGGAAGATGAGCTTCCATACAGCTAGGATGATGTTCTTAAAGCTCATTTCCACAGTGACACACTTCCTCCAACAAGGCCAAACCTACTCCAAGTGGGTCACAGCTTCTAATAGTGCCATTTCCTGGGCCCAGCATATACAAGCCATCGCACCTCCAATAAATTTTAAAAAATAGAATAAAATATATCATATTTTAGAAAGTGTAACTTTTCATTTTAACTTTATTAAAAGTATATTCTTATTTCTTTGCGTCAAGAAAAAGTGTGTGTGTGTGTGTGTGTGTGTGTGTGTGTGTGTGTGGTTATTTATTCCTTTGTTGGTTTCTTATTTTGCTCTAGAATGGTGAAATGGAGGGCAATAAAGCCACCAAATTTAACTCAAAGAAGTATGTTCTTATCAGGTCTCCAGAGTGAAGTCATACTTTAATGCAAAACTATATTTTCTGTCCTAAATTGATCATCTCCCCCAATGGTAGCATGTCGCGCGCCCAACGTCCTGCCAGCAGGTAACGCACACTTGGACACATGAATCCTTCTGCAGCAAAACGTTTTTATTGTATCTTAAAGAGAGGGTACCGGGGCGCCAGCATGGCGCGGCTTATATGCACCCTAGCACGGCGCATCCACACCTGATTGGTCGCTTACCCATGATCTCATAGGCACATCCCGGAGTGGGCAAAGACCTGGCACGAAGACACTCTTGCACATGCGCACACAGTTAACTTCCTGAAAGGAAGTCGGCTGGCACGGCAGAGGCCAGCGCCATCTTGTCTATCCTGGCTTTCCACGTGGGGCGCAGTGGAAGCCAGCTCCATCTTGTGGTGGCGAATGTTATTGCGGCTCTCCACAGTAGCATGTAGGATTATAGACTTTTTCTGCAATTATATCACATATACATCATCTTTGGCATTTGAGTACTTGATATCAATTGTTGGCTATTCAGAGAGAATTAGGATGCATAAACAACTTTCCACAGAAAATTTGTCATCAGGGTAGAAGAGCCTTTGTGGTTTCAAAGGACATGGGTTCATTCTTTCTCTTTGTGGTTCGATTTGCGAGCTATCAACCTCTTCCTTACCATGTCTATCTCACTGATACAATGCTATTATGTTCAAATCTTAGTAGTGATAGATTCTTATTGATATGAAACTATAATTTCCAAATAGATAATTCTTCTGTAACTTACCTTGGTCATGGTGTTTAATACAGCAAAAAATCAATGACTACTAAGGCTGAGTAGAGTATTTCAAAGAAATGTGGTAGTAAACACTATAATATATATTACCTATTTAATAAATATTTCATATAAAATATACTTAGCCTTATGTCTTATTTCTTATATACTATATTATACATGAAATTTATAGGGTTCACATCATTATAAATTTTCACCATAGTTCATATGTATAAAGATTCAAAACATGTCTATAATTTGAATTATGACTAAGAGAAGAAGCTATGATTTTATTCAGTTGAAAAATTGAGACTGATTGGCACATGTCAGAATGCAAAGAAATCCAACTGAGAATAAGCTGTCAGCAGTATAGCAAGAAATTTTAGTGATAGCTGGTATTTGTGTATGTGTGTAGACAGGGAGAGAAGGGAAGCTGACTAGATGATGACATTAAACCACATATTCTGCTCTTGAGGAAAAATAAAATTTAAATAGTAAATCCTTGCCCTACTTATATTTGTCTATAATTTTCCCTCCTCTCTCTCTCTCTCTCTCTCTCTCTCTCTCTCTCTCTCTCTCTCTCTCTCTCTCTCTCTCTCTCTCTCTCTCTCTCTCTCTCTCTCCAACAAAAAAGAAAGAATGCCCAGCTCTGTGTTCATCCAGAACAGTTTTTGGTCAAAGCATAAGAATTCAGATTTTAGCTTTGTTTTATTCACAATATCTCTATCAAATATACACAATATTACTTCATCTCTCTATCTTGTTATTGACTTAGAATCCTTGACATTAATCTAAGTCGCACTGCTGTTTACCTTTTTATCCTTTTTTCCTCCATCTTTATTAAATTAGGTATTTCTTATTTACATTTCAATTGTTATTCCATTTCCTGGTTTACAGGCCAACATCCCCCTAACCCCTCGCCCACCCCTTCTATATGGGTGCTCCCTACCCCATCCTCCCCCATTACTGTCCTCCCCCTAAAAATCACGTTCACCAGGGGTTCAGTCTTGGCAGGACCAAGGGCTTCCTCTTCCACTGGTGCTCTTACTAGGCTATTCATTGCTACCTATGCAGTTGGAGCCCAGGGTCAGTTCATGTGTAGACAGGGAGTAGCTTAGTAGCTTGGGTAGCAGCTTGATCCCTGGAAGCTCAGGTTGGTTGGCATTGTTGTTCATATAGGGTCTCAAGCCCATTCAAACCCTTTCAGTCCTTTCTCTGAATCCTTCAACGGGAGTCGCATTCTCAGTTAAGTGGTTTGCTGCTGGCATTCGCCTATGTATTTGCCTTATTCTGGCTGTGTCTCTCAGGAGAGATCTACATCCGGTTCCTGTCAGCCTGCACTTCTTTGCTTCATCCATGTTATCTAGTTTGGTGGCTGTAAATGTATGGGCCACATGTGGGGAAGGCACTGAATAGGCGTTCTTTCAGCCTCTGTTCTGCACATTGCCTCCCTATCCCCTCCCAATGGTATTCTTGTTCCCTTTGAAAGACGGAATGGGGGTTGGGGATTTAGCTCGATGGTAGAGTGCTTGCCTAGCAAGCGCAAGGCCCTGGGTTTGGTCCCCAGCTCCGAAAAAAAAGAAAAGAAAAAAAAAGAAAGAAGGAATGAAGCATTCACATTTTGGACATCTTTCTTGAGTTTCATGTGTTCTGTGCATTTAGGGTAATTCCAGTATTTTGGCTAATATCCACTTATCAGTGAGTTCATACCATGTGTTTTTTTCTTTGATTGGGCTACCTCACTCAGGATGATATTTTCCAGTTCCATCCATTTGCCTATGAATTTCATAAAGTCATTTTTTATAGCTGAGTAGTATTCCATTGTGTAGATGTACCACATTTTCTGTATCCATTCCTCTGTTGCAGGGGATCTGAGTTCTTTCCAGCTTCTGGCTATTATAAATAAGGATGCTATGAGCACAGTGGAGCATGTGCCTATATTATATGTTGGGGCATATTTTGGGTATATGCCCATGAGTGGTATAGCTGGATCAATAGGTAGTTCAATGTCCAATTTTCTAAGGAACTTCAGACTGATTTCCTGAATGGTTGTACCAGTCTCCAATCCCACCAACAATGGAGGAATATTCCTCTTTCTCCACACCCTTGCTGGCATCTGCTGTCACTGGAGTTTTTGATCTTAGCCATACTCACTAGTGTGAGGTGGAATCTCAGCATTGTTTGATTAGCATTTCCCTTATGACTAAAGATGTTGAACATTTCTTTAGGTGCTTCTCAGCCAATTGGCATTCCTCAGCTGTAAATTCTTTGTTTAGCTCTGAACCACATTTTTCATTAGGGTTATTTGTCTCCCTGAAGTCTAACTTCATGAGTTCTTTGTATATTTTGGATATAAGCCCTCTATCAGTTATAGGATTGGTAAAGATATTTTCCCAATCTGTTGGTTGCTGTTTTGCCCTAACAGCAGTGTCCTTTGCCTTACAGAAGTTTATGTAATCCCATTTGTTGATTCTTGATCTTAGACTGTAAGCCATTGGTGTTTTGTTCAGTAAATTTTCTCCAGTGCCCATATATTTGAGGTTCTTCCCAACTGTTTCTTCTATTAGTTTGAGTGTATCTGTTTTGATGTGGAGGACCTTGATGCACTTGGACATAAGTTTTGTACAGGGTGATAAGAATGGATTGATCTGAATTCTTCTACATGCTGATCTCCATTTGAACAAGCACCATTTGCTGAAAATTCTATCTTTTTTCCATTGAATAGTTTTGGCTCCTTTCCAAAATTCAAGTGACCATAAGTGTTTGGGTTCATTTCTGGGTCTTCAATTCTTTTACACTGGCCTATCTGACTCTCTGTACAAATACCATACAGTTTTTATCACTATTGCTCTGTAATACTGCATAATGATTCCGCCCAGAAGTCCTTTTATTTTTGGGGATAGTATTAGCTATCCTGGGTTTTTTGTTATTCCAGATGAATTTGCAAGTTGTTCTGTCTAACTATCTGAAGAATTGGGTTGGAATTTTGATGGGAAATGCATTGAACCTGTAGATTGCTTTTGGTAAAATGGCCATTTTTACTATATTAATCCTGCCAATCCATGTGTGTGGGAGATCTTTTCATCTTCTGAGATCTTCTTCAATTTCTTTCTTCAGAAGCTTGAAGTTCTTATCAAACAGATCTTTCATTTGCTTTGTTAAAGTCACACCGAGGTATTTTATATCATTTGGGATTATAATGAAAGGTGTTATTTCCCTAATTTCTTACTCTGCTTGTTTCTCTGTTGTGTAGAGGAAGGTTACTGATTTGCTTGAGATAATTTTATACCCAGTCACATTTCTGAAGGTGTTCATCAGGTTTAGAAGTATGTTGGTGAAACTTTTATGATTATTAAATATACAATCACATTACCTGCATATAGTGATATTTTGATTTCTTCCTTTCCAATATGTATCACTTTGATTTTTTTGCCTGATTGCTCTGGCTATGGCATTGAGAACTATATTGAATAGGGAGAGAGTGGGCAGACTTGTCTAGTCCCTGATTTTAGTGGGATTGCTTCAAGTTTCTCTCCATTTAGTTCAATATTGGCTACTGGTTTGCTATATATGGCTTTTCCTATGTTTAGGTATGGGCCTTGAATTCCTGTTCTTTCCAGGACTTTTTTCATGAAGGGGTGTTGAATTTTGTCAAATGCATTCTCAACATCTAATGAAATGATCATGTGGTTTTTAATCTTTCAGTTTGTTTATGTAGTGGATTACATTGATGGTTTTCCGTATATTAAACCATACCTGCATCCCTGGAATGAAGCCTACTTGATTATGATGGATGATTGTTTTGATGTGCTCTTGTGTATGGTTTGCAAGAATTTTATTGAGTATCTTTGCGTCGATGTTCATAGGGAAATTGGTCTGAAGTTCTCTTTCTTTGTTGGGTCTTTGTGTGGTTTAGGTATAAGAGTAATTGTGGCTTCATAAAAGGAATTTGGTAGTGTTCCATCTGTTTCAATTTCATGGAATAGTTTGTATAGTATTGGTATGAGGTCTTCTATGAAGGTCTGATAGAATTCTGCACTGAACCTATATGGACCTGGGCTCTTTTTGGTTGGGAGACTTTTAATAACTGCTTGTATTTCTTTAGGGGTTATGGGGTTGTTTAAATGGTTTATTTGTTCATGATTTAATTTCTGTACCTGGTATCTGTCTAGGAAATTGTCCATTTCCTGAAGATTTTCAATTTTTGTTGAATATAGGCTTTTGTAATAGGATCTGAAGATTTTTTGAATTTTGTCTGACTCTGTTGTTATGTCTCCCTTTTCATTTCTGATTTTATTAATTTGGACATGCCCTCTGTGTCTTCTGGTTAGCCTGACTAATGGTTTATCTATCTTCTTAATTTTCTCAAAGAACCAGCTTTTGTTCTTTTGAGTCTTTGTATAGTCCTTTTTGTTTCTCCTTGGTTGATTTCAGTTCTGAGTTTGATTATTTTCTGCCTTCTACTCCTCCTGGGTGTTTGCTTCTTTTTTTCTAGAGCTTTTAGGTGTGCTGTCAAGCTGGTGACATATGCTCTTTCCTGTTTCTTTCTGCAGGCACTCAGAGCTGTTAGTTTTTCTCTTAGCACAGCTTTCCTTCTGTACCATAAATTTGGGCATTTGTACCTTCATTTTCATTAAACTCTAAGAAGTCTTTAATTTCTCTCTATATTTCTTCCTTGCTCAGGTTATCATTGAGTAGAGCATTATTCAACTTCCAGGTATTTGTGGGCATTCTTTCCTTACTGTAATTGAAAACCAGCATTAGCCTGTGGTGTTCTGATAGTAAGCATGGGATTATTTCTATCTTTGTGTATCTGTTGAGGCCTGTTTAATGACCGGTTATATGGTCAATTTTAGAAAAAGTTCCATGAGGTGATGAGAAAATGGTATATCCTTTTTTTGTAGGATAGAATATTTTATAAATATCTGTTAAATCCATTTGGTTCATTACTTCTCTTAGTCTGTCTATGACTCTGTTTAATTTTTGTTTCCATGATCTGTCCATTGATGAGAGTGGGGTGTTGAAATATCCCACTATTAATAGATGAGGTACAATGTGTGTTTTGAGCTTTAGTAAGGTTTCTTTTATGCATGTAGGTGCCCTTGTATTTGGGGCATAGATATTTAGGATTGAGAGTTCATCTTGGTGGTTTTTCCTTTGATGAATATGAAGTGTCTTTCTTTATCTTTTTTTGATGACTTTTGGTTGAAAATTGATTTTTTTAGATATTAGAATGGCTCCTCCAGCTTGCTTCTTCAGACCATTTCCTTGGAAAGTTGTTTTCCAGTCACTCACTCTGAAGTAGTATCTCTCTCTGTCTCTGAGGTATGTTTCCTATAGGCAGCAAAATCTTGGGTCCTCATTGTGTATCCAGTTTGTTAATCTGTGTCTTTTTATTGAGGAGTTGATTCCATTGCTGTTGAGAGATATTAAGGAATAGTGATTGTTGCTTTCTGTTATATTCATGTTTGGATGTGAGATTACGTTTGTGCTTGTCTTATCTTTGCTTTGTTGTAAAACGATTAGTTTCTTGCTTCATGTAGTGTGTAGCTTGCCTCCTTGCGTTGGACTTTACCATTTATTATCCTTTGTAGGACAGGATTTGGAGAAAGATATTGTGTAAATTTGGTTTTGTCATGGAATATCTTGGTTTTTCCATCTATGTTAGTTGAGAGTTTTGCAGGGTACAGTAAACTGGACTGGCATTTGTGTTCTCTTAGGGTTTGTTTGACAGATGTCCAGGATCTTCTGGTTTTCATAGTCTCTGGTGAGAAGTCTGGTGTAATTGTGATAGGTCTGCCTTTATATGTTACTTGTCCTTTTTCCCTCACTGCTTTTAATATTCTGTCTTTGTTTTGTGCATTTGGTGTTTTGACTATTATGTGACAGGAGGAGTTTCCTTTCTGGTCCCATCTATTTGGAGTTCTGTAGGCTTCTTGTATGTTTATGGGCATTTCTTTCTTTAGGTTAGGGAAGTTTTCTTCTATGATTTTGTTGAAGATATTTACTGGTCCTTTGAGCTGGGAGTTTTCACTCTCTTCTGTACCTATTATCCTTAGGTTTGATCTTCTCATTGAGTCCTGGATTTCCTGTACATTTTGGACTAGTAGCTTTTTCCATTTTACATTATGCTTGAGAGTTGTGTCGATGATTTCTATGGAATCTTGTGCTCCTGGGATTCTCTCTTCTATCTCTTGTACTCTGTTGGTGATGCTTGTATCTACGGCTCCTTGTCTCTTCCTTTGGTTTTCTATATCCAGGGTTGTTTCCCTGTGTTCTTTCTTGATTGCTTCCATTTCCATTTTTATTTTCTTCAACTGTGTGATTGTGTTTTCCTGAAATTCTTTTAGGGATTTTTGTGATTTCTCTCTATAGGCTTCTACTTGTTTATTTATGTTTTCCTAGGATTCTCTAAGGGAGTTCTTCATGTCTTTCTTGAAGTCCTCCAGCATCATGATTACATGTGATTTTAAATCTAGATCTTGCTTTTCTGGTGTGTTTGGATATTCAGTGTTTGCTTCTGTGGGAGAATTGGGCTCCGGTGATGCTATGTAGTCTTGGTTTCTGTTGCTTTGGTTCCTGTCCTTGCCTCTCGCCATCAGATTATCTCTGATGTTACTTTGTTCTGCTATTTCTGACAGTGGCTAAACTGTCCTATAGGCCTGCGTTTTAAGAGTTTAAGCCCCGATAGGGCTGTGTGTCAGGAGTGCTGTAGACCTGTTTTCCTGTTGTCTTTCAGCCAGTTAGGGGAACAGAGTATTCTGTTTTCAGGTGTGTAGTCGTTCCTGTCTACTGGTCTTCAGGTATTCCTGTGGGTGTGTGTCCTGAGTCCACCTGGCAGGTTACTTCGGGCAGAAAAGTTGGTCTTACCTCTGTTCTCAGTCCTGGAGTCGCTCCTCAGAGTTGGGTTTCAGATCTCAGTGAGGGCAACAACCAGAAGGACCTGCCCTGCCTTCACTCAGGATGCTGTTCACAGGGGACTCAGATAGTGCTAGGCATTTCCCTCTACTGTCAGAAATGTCTGCAGTGAGTAGTCTCCTCTGGCTTCCCAGGCATGTCTGCACCTCTGAAAGTCTAGCTCTTCCTCCTACAGGATTTGGGTGCAGGGAGCTATTTGATCAGGTCCCTTTATGATCTAGGCGGTGTCTGGACCGCTGTGTTGAGTGTCCATATCATCCTGTTCCCAGAGCCCCTATACAGTTTCCTCTTTGGCCAGGAAGGTGGGCAAGGGTGGGTGGTACGGGCAGTCTCTCCTGCCCTACAGTCTCAGGAGTGCCCACATTTCTAGGTGATGAGGTCTCTCTCCCACGGCATTTGGGAGCAGGGAGCTGTGGGTGAGGGTCAGCAAGGTTCGGGCCCCAGCTAGAAACAGGAAGTGCCCAGTCACGGTGGAATTTTGCCTTTGTGTGTTCTGAATCCACCAGGCAGCTCACTTGGAGCTGAAAAGTTGGTTTTACCTCTGGTCTCGGGCCAGGAGTAGCTCCTCAGAGCCAGGTTTCAGCTCTCTGTGAGGGCAGCCACCAGAAGGGCCTGCCCCACCTTCGCTCAGCACCCTGTACACAGGGGTCCCAGATAACATTAGTATTTTCCTCTAGAGTTAGAAATGTGGGCAGAGAGTAATCTCCTCTGGCTTCCCATGCATGTCTGCCCCTCTGAAGGTCTAGCTCTCCCTCCCATGGGATTTGGGTACAGGGAGCTGTTTGACCAGGTCCCTTCAGTATCTTTTTGTCTCTAAATTAACACAATGTTCTTAGTATATTTAAATTCTTTAATCAAATTTTGAAAACTATACATAATACTATATAGGGAGATCATTCACAGCTATAAAATGAAACTAACTTATTAGTTCAGTGCCTCTGCTGCATATTCATTTACTTCACAGTGACAATAAAGCTTTCTTCAGTGTTTGGCTACTCACCCATGCTCCCTATACTAAACAGGGTGAACAGTTTTGTTGCATGCTCTTTTACAAAATGAGATTCAAAATCAAAATCAGAAGAATTATTTTAGAGATGATTCTAGATAAAATGGGAAGCAGCCTTAATACATTCTTGTCAGATGTCACATCAAGGTAACAAATTGACTAGGTACAAAATTCTAGCTAAAACATTTGCGTATATGGATTCATAGAGTGCATGGGTTATGATGGTCATTCTAGACAAATGACTTATCTATAATTGTAAAATGCTTTTGGCAAAGTCATTTACTGTACGAAAATGAAATTAATGCTTTGCCATGAAATCAGAAATTGACATATTTCTAGTGGCTTTTCGCTTATTTTTAACTAATCAATATCAATCTTTAGGATTTTATCTGTATTTATTAATATGGTTCTTAATGGAACATTGTGTTATTTTGGTGTTACAAGTAATATAACTATTGCAGAACAATAGTGTGCTTAGTTTTCCCAAATTGGTGCCGAAGGCTTGATGTGAGAACTAAATTTTTCATCTGCTTCCATGTTGCTGATGTTGAAACTTTTTCAAATTGCACAATAATTCATCACTTTGGTTTTATACTTAAGATTTTGAGCCATTCTATTCATAAATAAGCTGTTATATATTTTCATCTAAACTGCTTTTTAAATGATAATTGAATAGTCAAATCAATGTAAAGCAAGGCAATGTTATCATGGAAATATAATCACATCTGTGATGCTGCTTCTTCACTTCCCTGCATGACCTGCTCACAATGACATTTCCTCCACATAGACACTTGCATTTTCTGAATAGCATCTACAGTACCAAATCATTCCTCTGTATACACATCGTTTTATGATTTATTCTACTGTCATGATTTTTTGCTTCTCGGTAGACGTGCCAACCCATGGATTAAGTCATTAAAAGGAGAATTTATTATTTTTAAGTGTGAAAAACTGACATTTAAATTAAAAAGAATATAGCAGGTCAAATAAAGGTTAGGGAACAGGCATGATGAAGTCTCCCTGTCCAGATTTCTTTTAAGATATTATTGTGAAGGGGGTTTCATTAAATTTAAGCCATGTCACACTTACTTTTGCATATGGAATGTAAATACCTTGGGTTCCCATATTGTTATTGAAATGGATTCTGAATATATTTACATATTTAAGGAGTTCACATTCTCCTTCTTTTCTCTTTGATGTATCTCTTTGGCATTCCATGGCTCTATTTCTTTTCACCTGTATCACCAAGATTTCCCCATGTACTACCTCCCCATTTCTGTTACTTTTTGGCTTAACCTGGTATAATACAATTAAGTTTTTGAGTCTCAACAACTGTAAGCTTAATATAATACCTATATTCAGTCACATCTGAGATTTTATGACACTTTAAGATGCACACAATCCTCAAGAGCCTTGACTCCACAGGAAAGGGGGAACCCTTGTGAGGGGAAGCACCCTCTTGGAGAAAAGAGAGAGGAGGAATGAAAGATGAAACTGTGGTAGTGGAAGACCAAGGGGTAATGACAGAAATGTAAATAAATAAAATAATGAAAAGAAAAAACAGATTTTTGAAAAGTAAAAATGGAATATAGAACTAAACAGAGAACTCATAACAGAGGAATTCTTAATGGCCAGGAGCACTTAAAGAATTTTTCAGATCCTTACTTATCAGGGAACTGTAAATCCAAAGGACCTTGAAATTTCCCCTTTCACCAATTAGAATGGCTAAGATCTAAAACTCAGGTTGGTACAAATGTGGAGAAAGAGGAACACTCCATCATTGCTGGTAAAATAGCAAATTGGTAAATCGACTCTGGAAATCAACCTGGAGCTTCTGCAGAATATTGGAAAGAGATCTACCTGAAGACCCAGCTATACCACTTTGGGACATACAGCCAAAAGTTGTCTAACCGTGACACAGGGTTGCACTTGTTCCACTATGTTCATAGTGGCCTTATTTGTGATATCTAAAAGTTGGAAACAACCCAGATGTCCTACAACAGTAGAATGGATCTAACAAAAATGTGGTTCATTTACATAGTGGAATACTATTTGCTATTAAGAACGAGGACATCATGAGTTTTGCAAGCAAATGGATGGAACACAAAATGTCAGACTGAGTGAAGGAACTCAGACTCAAAAGGACTTACATAGTATGTATTCTCTAATGTGTGGATATTAGCCAAAAAAGTACAGAATACCAGGATATAATCCACAGAACTCAAGAAGGTTAACAAGCTGAAGGGTCCAAGTGAGAATGCTTTAATCCAACTTGGAAGAAAGAAGAATGCAATTACAGGGATGGGATGTAGAGGAACAGAGGGACTTGGGTGGGAAAGGGGAGGGGAAGGAGAAAAGGAGAACATGATCAGGTATAGGGAGAGGAATAAGAGTGAATCCCTGAGGCCTGGCAGTATTAATGCAAACAAGCAACCTTGGGAGGTAGAAGAAGGGGGACCCTCTAGAATGTACCAGAGACCTGGGAAGTAAGAGACTGTCAGGACTCAAAAGGAGGGACTTTAGATGAAATGCTCAATAATGGAGAGAGGGAACTTGTAGAGTCTACCTCCAGTAGAAAGACAGGGCATCAAATGAAGGCATTTGGTTGCCATCCTATAGTCAAAAACCCTGACACAGAATTGTTCCTGTCTAAAAGAACTGCAGGAAAAAGCATGGAGAAGAGACTGAGGGAAAAATTTCCAGTGACTAGCCCTAATCAAAATCCATCTCAAGAGGAGGCTCCAAGGTCTGACACTATTATTGATGCTATGATGTACTTACAGTCAGGAACCTAGCATGACTAATCCCCAATAAGCCCAACAAGCAGCCGACTGAGACAGAAGCAGATACTTACATCCAACCAAAGGACAGAAGCCGGGGACCCTTGTGGTTGAATTAGGCAAAGTCTGGAAAAAGCTGAGGAGGACAGTGATCTCACAGGAAGACCAGTAGTCACATATTATCTGGTCCCTGAGATAACTTAGTCACTGAGCCACCAACCAGGCAGTATACACTAGCTGCTGTCAGAACCCGGCACATATACAGCAGAGGACTACCTGGTCTGTCCTCAGTTAGAGAAGATATACCTAACCCTTGAGAGACTTGAGGCCCCAGGGAGTAGGGAGGCCTAGGAGGGGTTATGGAGGAGGACATACTCTTGGAGGCAAGGGAGGAGGAATGGGATGAGGAACAGTGGAGGGGGAACTGGAAGGAGAGTAGTGGCTGAACTGTAAAAAAATTAAATGTTAAAGAAAAAAAGAAAGATCAAGGTTGTCAAAATGAATTGAAAATGTTTGTGGTACATACTTGAGTTCAATTCCTGGACCCGACATGGTAGAAAAAACTGATTCGGGAAACTTATCCTGACCTCTGACCTCTACATGTACACCATGTTTTGCACATACACAGACACACATAAATAAGTAATTAAAAATATACAATAAAATTTAAGAAGTTTCAGTAAACATGCATTTATTCATTAATCAGCATTATATGAAACATCCATAAACATTGATCCATTTTAGCTAAAATAACCTTCCTTACATCCATGAAGTTCAGCAAGATGATCACAAATTCAACATTGCTTAACTATTAAGATTTGGTGTTAGCATGACTCATTCCCAAACCCCTTTATTGAGCATAGACATACTGCTTCAGTTTGTGTATATTCCCTTATTTGTAAATCTCTTTCAAATTCAACTGGTTTTAGGTGCCATAATAACCCATTATCTGTTCTTGTTAAGAATGACCCTTTGACAATTAGTTTTCCATTGTCCTTAAAACATGCTTCTCTGCTTCCAATTTTCTTCTCCCAGTGTGCACCTGTACTTCTGAACACAAGATTAGCATCCCACACATTTGGCCTAGAAATGTGTTAAGGACACAGATAAACTTAGAGTGACTTTGATTTCACATTTGTTGTTTTAGAACTCTGATCTGAGTTCTGTCCCAATTCACAAAATATAAGATGAGATGGCATGATCAGAAACTATTGGTAACATCAAACAAGCAGGAATACCACAATATTGTAATAACACAAGCCAAGTAAAGACAGTTGACAATGGGCGAAACAAATGAGGGCAAAGGTATTACGTATAAACAGTCAAACAACTTCAATTATGAGCAGGTCTGAGGAGAGCCACAGATAGAAACAAAAAGAAGGATGGTAACTAAAACCCGGCAGATTCCTTTCATCTTCCCTTATTAGTATCTGAAATGTGAAAACCTTTAGGTGTGCATTTCAATTATGAAGGCAACAGCTCTGTTTGTAGTATTAATTGAGGTCACTGCCCGCTATCATCATGTATCTGGAAAATCAAAGCTTTCCTTAATTTTCATTTATCAAATACATAAAAGTACACTGACTGGAGATAAAGAACCCATAAGGCAACATAAGGAAAAGGCTGAAGTGTAATATCAAAGTAAAAAGCGGTCAGGCTGTCTGTCTGAAGCCTTGGGTCTCATTAAGATTCCAGGAGGGGAATGGCTGTATCCTCGAAGTTTGCTCTCTGGGGAACCCAAAAGACAAATGACATCACCTCAACCCATCCAGCAGTCAAAGGCCCTAATTCTGCGGTTCTGCACATAGTAGGCATTCACAAAGTTCAAGTGGATGACAAGACCCAGTTGTATCAACATTAAAAGAGCAACTTAAAATTAGTAATACATTTATAATATATTTCTGAAAGACTTCTATTATGTTTCTTGTAAAATTAGTGACTGTTTCCTACTATCTTCGGCTTAGATGAGTTATTCCTTGAATATCTTTAATGCTGACACCTTGTAGTGTCATTCTGAGGTAGATGTATTCACATACTCTAAAACTGATTGTTTGAACTTTAGGAATTTGTTCTATTCTAGAGGTTCCAAGATAATATAGAGACTACAAGATTAAAACCTGCACCTCCTATTTTAAATGATGTTTAAGGCTTCCAAAACATTTTTACTGTTCCTAAGTGTGTAAGGTGTCAGGTTTTATGAGAAACTGTCAGAGAAGGTGATTATTTTTTTCTTTTTCTTTTTTTTATTGGATATTGTTTATTTACATTTAAGATATTATCCCCTTTCCCTGTTTTCCATCCATAAACCCCCTATCCCATCTCCCACCTTCTTCTTCTATGAGGGTATTCCCCCACCCATTCCCCCACGCCTTGCTGTCTCAGCACACAGACATTCCCCTACACTGGGGGATCCCGTCTTGGCAGGACCAAGTGCTTCTCCTCCCATTTGTGCTCAACAAAGCCATAGATGAGGATGTTTCTAATCATATACTTCATAGTTAACAATAAGTACCAGAAAAAATGTGTAAAGTCTTATAAAGTTAATGCTCTTACTATTTACATAAACAAATGAAAATGAGATACATGGAGAAGAAGAGATGAATATTTTATGTTATGCATTTTATTTGGTCTCTTGTAAGAGGGGTCTGGGTTACAATGTTTTGTTTGCCTTTAGTTTTGTGTTTGTTTCTTCTTTGTTTTGTTTTAATTTTTTATTTGTTTGTTGTGTTGTGTTGTGGCAGAAATTCCCTGTGTAGGCCTGGCTGTCCTGGAATTAACTCTGCATATCAACCTGCCTTGAACTAAAAGATATCTTCCTACCTCTGCCTCCTGAGTCCTGGGATTAAAGGTATGTATCAATGCTACCCAGCTTACTTGGGGCTTTAGAAGACTGGGCAAAGCAGCCATAGATGAAGATTCAAAAGAATTACAATAATTTCATTATGGCATTTTTCTGATTTGCAATATTTTTTAGTTGTTCTTCAGTTACTACATAAACTGAGAATTTCTATTTTTTTGCAAATAGCAGGGAAAGTGTTTTTCATAATAATTATATGTCCAATAAATAATTTACCAATGTCTTCAAAAATATCTCCAGAGATCAAGTGGACGTAAAACCAGAAAGTCTGGCAGGTGAGCACTCAGAGCTGGCTGTTCTGGCCTAAACTTCTCAGATCCTGTTACAAGGAACTATGGGTCAAACTAGACCCAAATTAGTGTAGGCTGGGGGTGGGGCATGGAGTGTGGTGTGCATGGGTTGGTTGGGATGGGATGGAGTGGGTGACGTGGGTGGGGGTTGAGTGGGATGGTTAAGCACCATCATAGAAGCAGGGGTAGGGGGTTGGAGGTTTTCAAGGGGGAAACTAGGAAAGGGGATAATATTTGAAATGTAAATAAATAGAATATCCAATAAACACACACACAAAAAAGGAGGGGAAACTTCCTAATCCTGAGATCCCAAGAACAACTACCCTCAATATAATTGCATCCATAACAAACTTTTGGAAATGGTTGGTTAATACAATGAAATGTATTGCTACAACTACTGTGTTATGCATTTATAATCAGCTATGGATTTTATATTTGAACATTTGTATCATTCTGCCATTTGTTCATTGGAAGAGTATATATTGTATTTTGGTTATGAAAACCAATTTATATTCAAGAAAAGAAAAAGAAATATTTATAGAAATTCTTTTGCAACAAAGACTGTTGCAGCTATGCCTGGAATTGTGAATAGTAATTCAGAAGAAGGTGGACTGATGAATAAGTGTGTGTACATATACAGTTCTGTTTTCTGTAAGAAAATAAGAGATACAGCATCATCACACATCGACAACATCGCATTAAGTTAACCATACCATACAGGCACATCCATTATAATTTTATTCAAACAAATATCAGGCTCCATAAAAATTGATTATTTTTAGCAAAGTGGTATCAAAATCACAATGTACAAGGTTGGAAATTGCTAGAAAGAATTGAAAATAGGATATTTTTAGTACTGTTCAGTGAGCTCTTAGGTATCTTCCCACTGCTTTAAAATGCCTCTTGAAAGAAGAGATTATTTAACTTATATTCTTTAAATATATATACATATATATGTGTGTGTATATATATACACATTTGTTTTCAACAATAATATTAAATATATGTCATGATGAATAAAGGCATAATTATAGAAAGGAAAGTGAAGAGATTAAGTCTTGAGGGTAGTCTGATACAATATTGTGCATCAAAACTTTGCAATGCCTCCTTTCCATCTCAAACTCAAGCCTTCTGATTTCACGAGTGAGTGCGATCACATTCTCCTAGGCTTTCTGTGCCTGCTTATTTCACTTAACATGAGGGACTCTGTTTCCACTCCTGCTAGGCATTGTCACAATTCCACTCTTAATTATGTTCCACAGTATGCGAATATCGCATTTTCTTTATCTGCTCTTTAGTGGACAGGTATAGATTGCTTTCATTTATTCACTAGTGCAGAATGCCCCAGTCAGTGTGAGAGTATGCACATCTTCTGCATATTTTGTGAAACTAGGAACAAATGCAAAGCCTTTCTTAGCTAGTACATTGTCATTACTGAAGTAGATTTCCAGGCGCTATTTTTAGTTACTTGAGGAAGAATGCCATTCAAAGATTTATAGCAGTTTATAAAGTATGGTTGTGGAATAAAATAATGCCGATTTTTACTTATTTATTTACAGCTTCATTTGAGTGTGTTGTATGTATGCATATGTGTTAGTGTGTCTGTGTCTCTGTCTGTGTGCCTATCATGTGGATAACTTTTGGGAGTTATTTATATCCTTCATATAAGTTTAGAAGGGTCAGATTTGGAATCTAGCACCTTTGCATAGTGAGCCATCTTGCTAGCCTTTAAAATATTAAATAACTAGATGAAAAAGAGGGAGAGAGGTTGTAATCTTTAGAAATTTGAGTGAAAATAATTTTAAATATACATTTATTTGCAAATTACAGAAAGTGGAATAAATATGGTTTCTGATAAATTGTCTTCAAACTATCTTCTACAGTTTTACTCCTGAACACAGAAAATATTTTGGCCTGGAAAAAGAAAAGAGAAAATCAAGAAAATATATCCTGCAAAAGTAAAAGAAAAAAAAAGAATAACTTCCCAGGGTTATGACAAAGGAAGGATTTAGGTTCATAAGCAGTTGAGAGTTGCAAAAAGAGTCTGATGAGCATTAGCATTCTGTACTGTTTCTGCAGAATGATAGAGAAAATTTACATGAACTAACAAACTAACACTCTGTTCCTGTGGCTCTAACTGTGCAATGCATATTCCTCTCACTCTGTTTTTCTCTTCCAAGTCAATGATAGGATCTTTCTGGTATATGTAATTTGTATGCAATGACATGAAAGGCATTGGGGTCCCTTTTCCCTCAATTTCTTCACATGCTCTCAGAGCTACAATACCAGTTATGGGCAAGGACACACCTTCATATTCCTTCTGCTTTTTTCATGGTTTCTATTTTCCCACAGTAGCTGAGGTGGAAATGTAACTAAATACTGAAATGACTGATATGTTTCCTCAACAGTCTCAGGATATAGTAAATAGGTGGGGAATTTTGAGAGTTATTTCTATCAAAGAAAATTAGCTCTACAAGGATGAAATTTTTCTTAATCTTTTAATTCTTCTTCTTACCAATTTTCCAATTGTGTCACAGATTTATGTTCAATTCTTACTCATGCAATGAGTCAAAGGCTCTGCCTGCTTCATGCATGAAAGACAGATGTGATTTAGCAGAACATGGTGACTATCTTCTGGCATATTCTCTCTGAAAAGAATACAATAAAGGAAAGAAAAAAGAAACAAATTACTTATCAAACTGTTCATGTGTTTCTTTGTGAAGCAGTGTTACTATTCTTCCAGCAAGTAGTAATTAAATACACTCTTTTGCTTTAATATTGGAGTTTGATCAGCATTGTAGGTAATCTGTAGATTTTTTTTCCAGTTTTGGGTAGAACATCTAGCATGCCACTCTTAAATCTCCTTTATCCAAAACTTTGGATTTTATGCCTACGAACTTTTCTTTCTCCTTAAAATTTACTTTGATCTTAGTGATCTTATTAAATTCTCTGAGATTATCATACAAGGAAAACTTCAACCTCACTAACTTAACCGGGAATCTCTTTTAGTTATTTAAGATTATTCATTTGGAATAACAAAAAACCAGCATATCGAAAACAATATTAAACAATAAAAGAACTTCTGGGGGAATCATGATTCCTGTCCTCAAGCAGTATTAGAGAGCAATAGTGATAAAAACTGTATGGTACTGGCACAAAAAAAGGCATGTAGATCGGTGGAATAGAATTGAAGACCCAGATGGGAACCCACCCACCTCTGGTTACTAGATCTTTAACAAAGGAGCTAAAATCATTCAGTTGAAAAATACAGCATTTTCAACAAATAATGCTGGTTCAATTGGAGATTAGCATGTAGAAGAATGCAAATCACTCAATTTTTATCACCCTATAGAGAGATTAAATCCAAGTGGATCAAGGACCTCCACATCAATCCAGATACATTTAAACTAATAGGAAAAAAAAGTCGGGAAGAATCTCAATCACATGGGCCTTGGAGAAAATTTCCTGAACAAAACACCAATGACTTATGCTCTCAAATAAAGAATCAAAAAGTGGGACCTTATAAAATTGCAATGCTTCTGTAAGGCAAAGGACACTGTCATTAGGACAAAACGCCAACCAACAGTTTGGGAAAAGATCTTCACCAGTCCTACATCTGATAGAGGGCTAACATCCAAAATATACAAAGAACTCAAGAAGTTAGAATTCAGAGGGCCAAATAACTATATTAAAAATGGGGGGGGTTCATTCTTTAAAAGGGGAACAAGAATACCCTTGGGAGGGAATAGGGAAGCAAAGTTTAGAAGAGGCAGAAGGAACACCCATTCAGAGCCAGCCCCACATGTGGCCCATACATATACAGCCACCAAATTAGATAAGATGGATGAAGCAAAGTGCAGGCCGACAGGAACTGGATGTAGATCTCTCCTGAAAGATACAGCCAGAATACAGCAAATACATAGGTGAATGCCATCATTAAACCACTGAACTGAGAACGGGACCCCTGTTGACGGAATCAGAGAAAGGACTGAAAGAGCTTGAAGGGGCTTGAGACCCCACATGAACAATGCCAACCCACCAGAGCTTCCAGGGACTAAGCCACTACCCAAAGACTATACATGGACTGACCCTGGGCTCCAACCTCATAGGTAGCAATGAATAGCCTAGTAAGAGCACCAGTGGATGGGGAAGCCCTTGGTCCTGCCAAGACTGAATCCCCAGTTAACAGGATTGTCGGGGGAGGTCAGTAATGGGGGGATGGGAAGGGTAACACAGCATAGAGAAGGGGAGGAAGAGGGATTAGGGGGATGTTGGCCTAGGAATGGGTCAAGGGAATATCAATTGAAATGTAAATAAGAAATACCCAAGTTAATAAAGACAAAAAATGGGGTTCAGAACTAACCAAAGAATTCTCAGCTGAGGAATATCGAATGGCTGAGAAGTACATAAATAAATGCTTGATATCCTTAGTCATCAGGGAAATTCAAATCAAAATAATCCTGAGATTCCACCTCAAACCAGTCAGAATGGCTAAGATCTAAAACTCAGGTGACAGCAGATGCTGGTGAGGATGTGGAGAAAGAGGAACACTCCTCCATTTTTGGTGGGATCACAAACTGGTACAGCCTCTCTGGAAAACAGTCTGGAGATTCCTCAGAAAATTGGACATTGTATTACCTGAGGACCCAGCTATACCTCTCCTGAGCATATACTCAAAAGATGCTCCAACATAAAAGAAAGACACATGTTCCACTAGGTTCATAGCAGTCTTATTTATAATAGCCAGAAGCTGGAAAGAACTCAGATGCCCCTCCACAGATAGATGAATACAGAAAATGTGGTACATCTACACAATGGAGTACTACTCAGGTATCAAATACAATGACTTCAAGAAATTCATAGGCACATGGAATGAACTAGAAAATATCATCCTGAGTCAGGTAACCCAATCACAGAAAATCATTCATGGTGTGCACTCACTGATAAGTGGATATTAGTCTAAAAGCTCTAATCACTCAACAAAAAACACACAGACCACCTGAAGCTCAAGAAGAATAATGATCAAAGTACAGATACTTCATTCCTTCTTAAAATGGGAGAACAAAAATATTCATAGGGAATATGAAGGCAGAGTATGGAGCAGAGACTGAAGGAACGGCCATTTAGAGCCTGCTGCACATATCCCCATATATTTACATATCACCAAGACTAGATAAGATTGACGAAGCTAAGAAGGATATGCTGACAGGAACCGGATATAGCTGTCTCCTGAGACACACAGGCAAAGGATGTCAAATACAGAGGCAAATGCTAGCAGCAACCCACTGTACTGAGAACGCGACCTCTGTTGGAGGAATTAGAGAAAGGACTGAAGGGGCTTGCATCCCCATAAGAACAGTAATGCCAACCCGCCAGAGCTTCCAGGGACTAAACACCTACCCAAAGAGTAAATATGAACTGACCCATGGCTCCAGTTTCATTTGTAGCAGAGAATGGCCTTGTTGGGCACCAATGGAAGGGGAAGCCCTTGGTCCTGCCAAGTTTGGACCCCCCAGTGTAGGGGAATGTCAAGGGTGGGTGGGAAGGGGGACTGGATGGGGAGGAAACACCTTATAGAAGAAGGGGATGGGGATGGGATAGCGGGGTTATGTTCAGGAAACTGGAAAAGGGAATAGAATTTGAAATGTAAATACAAATTTCCAATTAAAAAATGAACAAAAAGGATTATTATTTTGTCTCATTCCATTGTTGTATGAAATACTATGTTGATGTTTTCATATACTTTTCAGTAGCATGGTGAACCCTTATAATAGAAGTGAGCCATATCATATTCTATCAGTGTTGATCCAAAAACAAGTTATGTAAGTTACATCCCAAAGTTGACATTTAGGTTTGAATTGCTTAGCTGTTCATAATATGTTTTAGAAGCAATATTTTCTATTTGATATACCTGATTTATCACATGTACTTTAAAGTAAGGTTGTAATCAATATTATTTGCTTTAAATAATAAAGAGGGGATCTACTTTATTTATAGGAACATAATGTTACGATAAATTACAATAAAATACATTTTTGTTTTTGTAAAATACAATACTGAAGAGACAGTAAATTTATAAACTTGTTATATTCTTTGTATAGCTCAAATGCCAAGAATTTTCAAAAGTCTTCCAGGATTATTTATTTTATTTTGTTAAGTGTATTCATCTCCATTTATCATCCAACAAATTGTTATACATATATCAACAGTCTGTTTCTGTAAAATTCTATTCACTTCCTAAAATGAATTTAGTTCCTTTCCACTTTTACACTAATGGCATTCTAACTGTCTCTACATCAAAGTTTCAATAGCTGTTTACAATCCAGCAAAGATGTACCAATATAATAAGACTCTTGAGAACAGTGACCTCATTTTCTGTTTAAAAATAACTCCAGAGTCACAAAAATCAATGTATTATATTTTTATACTTTATGAAATCATTTTGGGTAAATTAAGTTGGAATGGTATTAGGAATATCTATATACACAAGATTTAAGTTTAATATTCACAAATACATATAATCATATATAAAGCTTTAATATATCAAAAAATGAAAGCATTTTTTCTACCACTGAAAAATATCATTTTGACTTCTAGTAAAGTATCAGCAACATGTAATTCCTATCAAATTAAAAGGTTCATAAACGTTGTCACTTCTCAGTACTCTTTCATTTTGTTTCTATAAATTTTGTCTTCAATTACAATAAAAATCTATATATTATGTGATTGATAAGTATCCTAATCTTCTCTTTATAATTTCTGTAAACTTTGTTTTACTTTCATAAGAAACTAGGGTTTTCTTCTTGAAGATTTTGTGCACTCTGGATGCATTTTATTACAGGTGGTGATATTATATAACATACCACTCTTTAAGTTTTTTACTTCTTATAAATTTCATAGTTCAATAATAGTTAGTCCTATGTAAACTTCAGTTATCTACCTATAAATTCAATATCAAGTAAAAAACTAATACTTTGATTCTCAATAGGTGAATGGAGGGATGGTGATGAGATTGAGAGACCAGCACAGTTTGGCCAGCAGCATCATTCCCACCCCATTGTTATTTAAAATGTATAAAAGTACATAAATTCAGATAAAATTAGATTATAAAAATAAACATTAAAATAACTCTAAAATACCAAAGAGAAATAACATGTCCTCAATTCTGCAATAATAGTGTCATTTGAAACCAAAATCTTTGTATGATTTAAAAACACAATAGTTTGTGCTTTTATAGGAAGATTTATTTAGAGACAATGCAAATACTTTGGATTTTTACTTAATCGTTAAGATTTATTTTATTGTGTGCATGTATATGTACATATCTGTGTATGTATTTATGTATTTATGTGTGTGTGTTGCTTAAATGAATATATATGTGCCCTGTGTGTGACTGATGTCCTTGAAAGTCATAAATAGGCATGAGGTGTCCTGCAAATGGTGTTGTGTATGGTAGAGTCATCATATTAATGCTAAGAATTTAAGCCAAGCCTTCTGCAGACAAAAAAAATGTCAAAAGTCTTCCTAGCTAATCTCCCCAGATTTACTGTTTATTGTCATGAGTAAAGTATCTGGCAACTTAAAAGAGAGAATGTATTTATTTTAGTATGTGATTCAGAGTGCAGAGAATATGGCTTTTTGGTTTAAATACATCAAATGAGATTCTCATTGCATTCAGGAACTTTATTCAAAGTGTAGATACCAGATGTCAGATATAACATTTACAGACCACATGTGACTTACTTTCTCACTTTAAACCTCACCTGCAAAGGTTTTACAGTCTCCCCATATATTATCACAGGGTTAGGACAAAGTAATCAAGCATATGAGCCTGTAAGAAGTCTTTACAGTCCACCATATTCTGTTCCTGGCAATCAAAGATTCATGTCCATATCACTACTAAAAACACATTTAAACAGGGCTAAAAATATGGCTTTCCCAAGCAGACACCCAGAATCCATAGTGCTGAACTCAAATGCTTTTATGTTTACAATAATAAAAAATATTACCCAATATACTTCCTGGGGACAAGTGAAAGTTTCCTGATCCAGATATGTTGGGCTTTATCTCACATCTGTCTTTGAGACTTCAGGGAGGCTTCTTCGACCCTATATCTCATACACTCTGTATGCCTGCAAAGTTAGCATTGCACAGACAATGACACTAAACAATGTTTCTAGATCATGGTAGATTTTTGCTCTCTTGAGCTACATTTTACAGAGAAGCTGTGGCATCTTAATCTCTAGGTAGCTGAATCAGGAAAAAATATTCTCTCTGGAGTCTTGTAACATTAAGGCAATGCAAGCTCTCTTCACAGGAAAAGTCTTTCTTTATACATTGGAGCCTGAAGTGGTTGAGAATATGATTTCGGAGTGCTGTGATGCTATGCTACTTTTACTGAGCATGTAGATTTGCTTCTTCTTAATTTCCCAATTTCATTGAAAATCAGATACCAAGAGTAGCAATTGCCTACTATAACCTTTCAAAGGAATATCCTAGTGTTTTTTTTTTTCTTCCACTCAGGTATATATTCATAAACTTTCCACAAACTCCCTGAGGCATGTCACCAGCAGGGGGCAAAATATAAAAAAATAATGTATGAAATACCTGTGTCTGAATTTATGTATCACATGTCAATAATAAAGCTGATGGCCTAGAGCTTAGGCAGGATATAGAAGGTAGAACATCCAGGAGGCAGAAAAGACTCTTGGATAGAGCAAAGTGGAAGATTTGCCTGGGAAGACATGGCAAGAAGGACACATGGTACCTGGGCACCTATAAATGGGTTATTATAAGTTATGATCTAGTCAGGGAAGAGCATAGATGTATGACCAAGGTATTTGTAGATATAGGAAGAGTCTGAGTCTTATTTCTGGGATCATGAGACCTAACATAACAAAGATAAAGACAAGCTTGTGGGGGGCTTTTAATATTCATACCATAGTAATACTTTAAACCAAGTTTTGAGGACAGGTTTATTTGTGCATGTGGAGAGAACGTTGAAAAAAATATGTCTTCCTCTGTCGTCACCTTATAGATGAAAGTGATTATTACTTAAATCTGGGAGTCAATGTTTTTCCTTATCTAACTATATTTTCTGCATGGGTCTTGTTGCTCACCATGTAATGAGATTACAGGTGGTTAAACAATCCATTTGGCATTTACATGTATATTAGGGAACTAATATATGGACCTCAAAATTATACTGAAATGTTTTCACTCACTAAGCTATAATTTCAACCTCAAAATTTTATTTTATATGTACATAAAAGAAGATACTTTCAACATTCAGGAGATTCCATTGTTCAACAATAGACATTAGTTTCTTGTTATGTTGCTTAGTATAGCCACTATTTAAAATATGATATAAAAGTTAAATAAAAAAATATATATATATTACTCTTATGAATCTTATATATCTCAGATGGATATCAAATTCAAGGGCTATAATTTGGAAAACGGAATATTGAACCAACAGTTTTGCATATTCTAAAAAAGCATTCTTTCATTGAGCTAAATTGCTAACAGTTATTAAAATCTGTATGAAGAAAAAATAGTTTTGAACTTAAAATATAAAATACTAATTAATCACAAATCTTGAAATAATTTTAAATGAATATAAGTCCTATAATATTCATATAAATTATGAAAGATATGATTGCAAATAATTTATAATAAAAATATTCATTTTTTCATTGTGTAGAAAATATTCTTATGGTTTAGCTAAATGGTAGTCTAATAATTTCAACTAGTAATTATTATGATTCTTATTGCCTATTCTCTTGAGGGATCTCTTTTCTACCTTTCTATTCAGGAATAATGGAATGTCTTTAAGTCGTAGCTGCCTAGCTTATTGCATTGTGGGAACATAGTACTAAATTTCTAAAACACCAAAATTTATCTAACTTGCTACAGTTTTAATCCACGGAGACCAGGAAATTCTTTAAATCAGTGCTGCATTAGTTCAACATAAAGTTTTTCTTTCAAAAGTTAGTAGTGCACAAAGATGATTATCACAAACCCATTTGTCCTTAAGAACAAGTAACTAAATAACCTTCCATTACTCAAAATCAGTATTTTAGCAAAATAAAATATTTCATACAAAAATCTAAGTCAAATCACTATAACACTGCATATATCATCAAAACTGATATAAATTCATCATAAATTTGTATCTTCTTTTCTGAGGGACAAGATTGTAGATTGGACCATGAGTCTTCTTTTCTGAGGGACAAGATTGTAGATTGGACTGTGAGGATACTTCATACAGTTAATTATCTTTCACAGCCCCTTATAAGGACATTGACCCTGAGTACAATGCTTTGTCTCAGATGATCTTTGCAACTTTGATGCTTTTATTGATTATTATGACAATCTTTTATCATTTATGTCCACAAAGAGTACCAGACAGATGAGTCTGTCATGTTCTAGTATCAGCTGTAAACATTACCTCATTTTCTTTCTTTCTCCTTATGTGTTGGTTATGATTGAACATTTTTATAGGCATTTTCCGCTTAATTCTCTTTTCCTTAATGAATTTTCTTTTTCAAAAGGTAGAGCTGGGTTGGGGATTTAGCTCAATGGTAGAACACTTGCCTAGAAAGTGCAAGGCCCTGGATTCGGTCCCCAGCTCCGAAAAAAGAAAGGAAAAGAAAAAAAAAAAGGAAAAGCCTTCTATGGCTAGAGTGTTAGCTTCATGTCACCCTTCATATTGCTCGTTGTAGAGTACTTGGTTTCTTTCTCTCTCTCCTTCCTTTCTTTCTTTCTTTTTTCCTTCCTTCCTTTCTTTCTTTCTTTCTTTCTTTCTTTCTTTCTTTCTTTTTTGGTGAGGGAACCTTTTTAACAATCACAGTTAATTGTCCCCATTCAACATTAAAATACTGTTATCCTCTCCCCTTTTCCCACCAAACTGCACATTTTTCACACTTAATTTAAACTTACTGCTAAACCTGAATCAAAATAATGGACACTAACAATGATATTGTCTGAATATTTTCTTATCCTCAAATTTATTCCACTAAAACAATTAGTCTTTTATTATTTTCAGCCTCACTCAAGTTTTCAGGACATTGGCAGAAGAAAGTCAAAGGTTTTATTTGTTTGTTTCTGTGCTTGTTTTTTGTCAGGCTATAATATGAATGACCTAGCCCAGTTACTTTTGAAACCCTATTGCAACCCTTTTGCTCTTCTGCAAGCCCAGGCATTAGGACTTCATTGTTCATATTTCCTTTTGCATTCTGTTCTTTGAAACTCACTTTAAAATGATCCATCAGTTGATTTCCGTACTGAGTTTAACTATTTTCTGCCTTCAACTCGTCTTGGGTGTTTTGCTAGTGTAGGATCTCTTCAATTTCTTTACCAGGGCACTTAGCACTATAAATTTTCCTCTTAGTACTGCTTTCATTATGTCTCATAAGTTTGGGTATGTTGTTTCATCATTTTCATTGAACAGAAGGAAAACTTTACAAAGTAGTTGGATATAAAATAACTCAAATCAGTAAATTTCCTAAACAGAAGTCCAATGGCTCATGCTCTAAGATCAAGAATTGATAAATGGGACTTTATGAAACCAGAAAATTCTGTAGGGTAAAGGGCACTGTCAATAGGGAAAAAACTTCAACCTACAGACTGTGAAAGAAATTTCACTAACTCAACTCAACATCTGATAGAGAGCTATTATCCAAAATTATAAAGTACTCAAGAAGTTAAGGACCAAAGAATGAAACGATCCCAAGGGGAAAAAATAGGGTATAGAACTAAACAAAAAATTCAAAACAGAGAAATCTGAAATGTCAGAGAAGCCCTTAAAAATGTTCAAAGTCCTTAATGATCAGGGAAATGCAAATCAAAACAACCCTGAGATTACATCAACGAGAATTGCTAAATTCAAAACCTCAGGTGACAGCAGATTTGTGAGGATGTGGGGAAAGAGGAACACTCCTCCATTGCTGGTGGGATTGCAAACTGGTAAAACCACTCTGAAAATCAATCTGGAGGTTCCTCAGAAAACTGGAAACAGATCTACCTGAAGATCCAAATATACTACTCTTGGGCATATAACCGAAGATGCCCCACCATGTCACAGGGGCACCTGTTCCACTGTGTTCATAGTGGAGTTATTTGTTATAGCCAGAAGCTGGAAACAACCCATAACAGAAGAATGGATAGAGAAAATGTGGTTCATTTACATTATTGAATATTACTTAGGTATTAAGAATGAGAACATCCTGAGTTTTGCAGACAAATGGACAGAACTAGAAAATACTTTCCTGAGTGAGGTAGTTGGGCCCAAAGTACATGCATGGTATCTACTCACTCATAAATTAATATTAGTCAAGACAAATACAGAATACCCAAAATACAATTCATAGAATTCAAAAAGGTTAACAAGCCAAAGGGCCCAAGTGCGGATGCCTCAATCCCCTTGTCAAGGAAAAGAAACCAATCACAGGTAGTGTTGGGGTGGGGAGGGAGGATCCTAGGTGGGAAAGAGGACAGGAACAAGAAGAGCAGAACATGATCAGGTATTAGGTGGGGGGGAATGGACTGAAGCCCTGAGGGCCAACAGGAGGAATGGAAACAAGCAATGTTGGGAGGTATGAGGCAGGGAACCCTCCAGAATATATGAAAAACCAGGGAGGTAAGAGACTTTCAGGACTCAAAAGATGATAACTTAGTTTAAATGCCCTACAATAGGGAGAGGGAACTTCCAAAAGAAAGATAGGGCCTCAAGTGAGGTGGGTTTGCTATCCCACAGTCAAAACTCTGACTCATAATTGTTTCCATATGAAGGAACTGTAGGAACGAAACTGGAGAAGAACCTGAGGAAAAAGAGGTCCAGTAACAGGTCCAAAGTGGGATCCAGCACAAGGGGAGGCTCCAAGGCCTGACACTATTACTGAATCTATGGAGTGCTCACAAAAAGGAGTCTATCATGACTGCCCTCTGAAAGACCCAACAAGCAGCTGAAAGAGTTAGATGCAGATTTTTACACCCAACCAATGAACAGAAGCTGGTTACCCCTGTAGTTGAATTAGAGAAAAGCTGAAAGAAGCTGAGGAGGAGGGTGACCCTGTAGGAGGACCAGCAGTTTCAATTAACCTGGAACCTCGAGATCTCTCAGACACTGGACCACCAACCAGGCAGCATACATGAGCTGATATGATGCCCCTAACACACAATCAAGAGAGGGCTGCCAGATCTGGGTTCAGTCAGAGAAGATGCACCTGAAGATCAAGAGAATGGAGGCTCTAGGGAGTGGGGAGGTGTTTTGTGGTGTGGCTTCGAGTGGTGAAGATATCCTTGTGCAGACTTGGGTGGGGATGTATGGGATGTGGAGCAGTCAGAGGGTGGACCGGGAAGGGGAAAAATCTCGAATGTAAAATAAAGATCAAACAATTTTTAAAAAATGGCCTATTAAGCGTCAATGATAGAATTTTAGTTTTTTTCTAGCCCACAGTTTGAAAGCCTTCCAAATGTTTGTCCCACACAGCAGCTCTAAAGTCCAAAGGAACATATGGTTAAATTTCACAAATATATTCTTACTTACTATAGTCATGTTATGCATTATTGGCTTCTTTGTGCAACAAAATATCTGACAAAAGTAACTTAAAGGAGATATAGCTTATTTCAGGTCAAAGATTGAGAATACATTCCATCCTTTTGGGAACATATGGGCGGTAGGACCAGAAGGCACCTTTGCATAGCTCTCACATTGCTTGTGCTGTCAAAATGTAAAGAAGATTGAAGGCTAATACTCATCTAGTTTTATTAAATCTGACAGCTAAGCTTTTGGGAAATCATACCTGCTACAGAATATCTAGCGAACTACCCAGGGCTGTTGGAGAAGAACAACCAATGAGCACTTTAATGCATAGTTCCTTACTCTATTTTAAATATTTGTTTTTATACTAACAGGTATGTATAGATCTCGCCACTCACCATCCTTTTTCATTTCGAGAGGCCATTACATTCCGTAAAAGAATAAAAGACTGAACTCCTGAGAAGGGACCATGTGATGCTCAACCCTAACTGATTCATCCACAATACAACCCCTGCCCCTGAGGCTCAGGGATTAAAGAGGAAGAGGAGATGGGAAGTTTATAGCTACAAAACAAACAAAACAGAACAAACCAGAAATTTTCCTGTGAATTGTCTCCTACTATGTCAGAGAAGCTATATCGAAGTCTTATGAACATGACTGCCTAAACAAGACCTGTACAAGAACAACACCAATAGACATGCTAACATGGAAGGAAGAATTATGGGACCTCAACCCCAGACAAAGAGCTGCAGGCAGTCATAAAATGCTGAGAGCAGGAGAAAGAGTCTTCCCCAGAAAAAAGAAGAGGCTTCCAATAGTGACCTGACACCATGTGATCAGCCCTGAAATAACTTGTATATAACTAAAATTATGTTGATTAAACAATATAAATATTTTGGAATGCACATGTGTGCATGTGCGTGCCCTCATGTGTACACATTCTCTCTCTCTCTCTCTCTCTCTCTCTCACACACACACACACACACACACACTCACACACACACTCACACACACACACACAGTATCAACAACTAAAGAAATAGAAAGCATTAATTGGAGGAAAAGCAAAGAGGGATTGCATGGCAGAGAGGGAAGGAAAGGGAGAAAAGAGGTAATTGTAATTTTTATTTTTATGTATTTATTTTCCAATAATTTATTTTTATTCACTTTGCATCCTAATTACAGCCTGTTTCCCTTCTCTCTGCCCCTGTCCCTGCCTTACACACCCCTCCCCATGTTGCCCCTCCCTTTCTCCTCAAAGAAGGGAGAGACACTCTTGGGTACATATCACCCTGGGTCATCTAGTCCTTGTAGGACTAGGCATATAATCTCCCATTGAGCCCAACCAGACCGTCCAGGCAAGGAAAAAAGGCGACCTAATGATAAGGGATCAAGACCAAGACAGCTCCTGTTTGATTGTTACAGGTTCCACATGAAGACCAAGCTACATTTCGACAAATATATAGGGTGAATGTGTCCAGTCCCTGAATGTTCCCTCGATGGTAGCCCAATCTCCGTGAACTGTAATGTGCCCAGGTTAGTTTACATCGTGGTTCTTGTGATGTCTTTGATTCATCCAACTTACTTAATTCTTTCTTCCACTCTTCAACATGACTCTGCCTGATTTTGCCTGTAGATCTCTGCATCTGCTTCTACCCACTGGTGAAGGAAGTATCTTAAAATCAAAATAATTATAAAAACACTATTCAGCACATAGTACATTTGAATAAATGGAAACTGTTTTATTTCTCGAGCAGTATATATTTTCCTTTAGTATATATGACCTGATTTCCCTTATATGGCTATCTTTTCTTTTTACACTTTTAAATATTCTTTATTAGTATTTTTGTCAATTTTATACAGAAATTGAAATTATAGTAATTCCAACTATTAATAGCTCTACTTAAATATTGGTTGTATTACTCTACATAGTAAGAAAAGATTTTTGACAGTAGAATTTATTTGATACTGACTTGAGGCAATTCTTTTTGAACATTAACGGGTGAGGAGGGATAAACTTCATGGATGAAAAGAATTAATGACAGTATTATCAGTCACTAGAAAGATAACCCCAAACATCATGGACATGGTACATCATTAAATAAAATATATAATACCTGCCATAGCAAAGCTAATGGTGCAGATCATTGAAAAGAAAAAGTGGCCTTAGGCTGTAGTATTTTTATACAGTATGCACCTAGAAGTTCAGTTTTTCTTCCAGAATGCATTGATTAAGTAGAAAATCCCTGATTGAAGGGAGGGAGCCCTTAACCTCAGTAATGAATAGTCCCCAAGTTGGAGCACTAATGTTCTAAGTCCTCGGTTTATCTTTGTTTCTAGCTCTTTGCCTCTAAATCAAGATTAAAAAGCAAGTCAACATGAGCTAAAATAAGAAGGAGGTCATTTAATCACCCTGTTAGCTTCAAATGATTATTGATTTGTGGAGATGATGTCTAATTCTGCTAGAAAATCTATTTTAGTAATGACTACTGCCTCAGTTTTATCTATGACTAGAGATAATTAACAGTGGAGATCTCAAGAGAAGTGTACAATTTTAAGCCATTAATATCATATTTCATATTTTTCATTAGGACATGTTTTTGAGATCTGCCTTTTAACCTATAACAGGATCAGGTTATTCATTTATGAATGTTTGCTTCACAGGTCCAATTATTATTTACAGTCCTTGGGGAAACAAAATACATTGAGATGCTGACAGATAAGTAGCAGAGTAGAAAATATTGAATGATTTTTAACCACATAAACATAGCACTCAAGCATGCCTAGAGATGTGAAATTAATGTATTGCCTGTTTTCCTTTCAACTTACTTCATGGTCATACATTAAACACTCCTAGGGGCTCAGATTTGCAATTACAGTGAAAACAAATGTTTAAGCATGGTTGAAATAAATAGCGAGTAAATGCATTTCTGATGCAGATAACTAGATTTGAGATAATCCTTTCTGTAGGAATTGCTATGAGGAATGCTACATCAAATGAGACCCTTGCTTATTTGGATGTGTTTCAGCATTGGTGGTTGCTCAGTGGAATCAGGCAGGAGAAGAAAACAGTATATCTACTAACCATACTATTACAGGTGATGCTACAAAGCTAGAGTTTGTTATTTAATTTGCTATACTTTATTATAGAAAAGACCTGTTTCTCACTCAGTAAGAGTACAGAAAATCTAGAGAACTATTTGAGGGTAGAAAGAACTGATTGTATTATGTAGAGCTATCCAGGGCTGTTGATATATTTAATTGGTAAATTATTTGTGACATCCACCAGTAAGGTGAATTAAGAAAAGGAGTAATGGGAAATTTAAAAACTCAGTCAAAAACTGCACCAGCAGGTTTTGTCCTTTACCCATCAATTTCCCTTTCTAAAGCATTAGAATACATTCCTAAAGTCCCCAAGACCTATTTCCTGTTTTGATCACTAAGTAATTCCTGTCTAATGTTCAGCAACTAAGATTCATTATTTGGCTACAATGTCTAACGTCTCTAGTTAGGACCAACTCACAACTGACCCAAGCACACAGTTTTTTTTTCTCCCTATAAATCTAATCCCAATGAAAAAACAAAAATAAAAACAAAACATCAAACAAGCAAACATCTACTGCTTATTGTTTGCTTATTCCCAATTCAGAGGCAGTCCCTTGTTTCTGTCTGTCTTTTCAGAGTAATAATCAACTTTGTGCTGAGAATTTGATATCTCTGTGTGTCCTGTAGTGATTATAACCAGGACCCTTCAAACCCTTCCAAGTACAACCTGTTAGCTTCCTCAAGAAAATATCATTTGAAACAGTCCACTTGAAATTACTGCTGTCAAATATTTGTTATGAATCTTATTTGTTTCATTTATGCATCTCTCCTTTGTGTAGGCTTCATAAGTCTCACGTAAAAGAAACACAAGAATTAGTAAAATTTTAAGTAAATTGTTTATATACAGTGAACAGTTACAAGGATGAGGGTTTGTTCTTTGCATACTATAACTTCAAATATACTGAATAGGAAAATGTGACTTATGGACTGAAGTGTTTTTCTATCATGAGTAGAAACCTAGTTATCCTGGGAACAATTTATATAGACAAGAAGATGTTGAAATCTTCCTGAATATTCAGAATATGCACTTTCTAAGTAGAAAATTAAGGCTGGAAACATATTCAGTTTCGTTGTTGAGTACAGGCATAGCCCGAACACAGGTCTTGTTCCTGCTTGACTACCACAAAAAACCAAAGACAGATTAATAAATAATGAATTAATCGTAAAGTTCAACTCTCTCCCTCCCTCCCTCTCTCCCTCTCTCTCTCTCTCTCTCTCTCTCTCTCTCTCTCTCTCTCTCTCTCTCTCTCTCTCTCTCTCTCCTTTTGATACAGGGTTTCTTCCTGTAGTACTAGCTATCCTAAAACTTCATCTATAGACCACACTGGCCTCAAACTCAAAGACCCACTTATCTCTGTTTCCAGAGTCCTGGGAGTAAAAGTGTATGCCACCCACACTCTCAATTTCCTTCTTCATTTCTCACAGTAATTCTAGGAAAGATGTACTAAAATAGAAGTATATTGACAGGGCCGGCTGGTGGAAACCTGGGCCCCTCACCAAACTGGATTGGAGCATAGGGCATTAGTCATGACCTAGACATGAGTGTATGAAAAAATGTGGGCAGGACAGGGATCTGTGACATACACAAGGCTGGATGCTATTTCACTAAACCAATATAATTTCCAACTATATTTAAATATTGTGATTTATCACATTTATACTCACAGTTACATGTAACTCTTAACCATCGTCCAAAATATCTCCATTTTTAAAAAAAATCAGATGAAGACTAATACTGAGTTCTACAACTTGTCAAAATACAGAAGTGAAATAACAATGAGGTGCCCAACTACAATGGTTACATTAGCTATACTGCTCCTCCATGTCAGCATCAAGAAACATTCAACAACATGAAACTGACAAATCGTAAGAGGCAGAGGAACAGGATGTCTCCTGTGAATGATTTTCTTCTACTAATATGGATAGTATGTGAAATCTCAACAATAGGGTTGCCTAAACAGGGACTGCTTAAAATTATGGCACCACTGAACATATGAACTTAGGGAAGAAAGAATCATAAAACTCAACCCATGGTTAAAGCAAAGTAATGATGGCAGGATGTAGTCATTTTTCAAGGGTATAAAAACATAATTCATATTTATATAAATATGTCATAATTCAAACACACACACACACACACACACACAGAGAGAGAGAGAGAGAGAGAGAGAGAGAGAGAAAATATTCTTCTCCAAGAAACATAAACTATAGAATAATTTCAGTGCGTGGCATAGGTTTAGGTCACCTCCATTTTAGTTTGATCAGGGTCAAGATACTACCCAAACAGCATAGGCTAATGTCATTGACACTGGCTGGCTCTCACAATTTGAAAGTGAGATCCTAAAGATACCACACACCAGATCTTGAGAGTATAGAGCTGTGACTGATCTGGAAGTTTCTTCCCTGAGATCTAGCTCTTAAAATATTAAAAGTTGTCATAAAAGCTGTTAATGAAATAAAATAACTAAAAGTACTAACCAGCTGTTTCATCTATGAACCACACTTATGACTGTACCAAGAGTGTCTTAGTGTCACTTGTATTTTAACAATAACGAATGGCCATTTAATGTTATATAAGAACTGCTAAATAGAAAGGAATCCAACCTTAGTAATCTAACCATAGGCTACATCTTTTACCTGGTGAAGTATGCAACATAGTGAAGAAACTATTGCTGGTTGTCTAAACTAGTGCAATATCCCAAATGTATTATAAACATATATACTTATAACAACAGATAATTGTAGTTATCAGCTTTTATTGAAGAAAATACTTTTTCAACATATAGTGTCAATTAAAGAAATCTACAACTAGTCAAAATGCAGAGAACATCTAACAACTAGTCAAAATGCAGATATCCACCCCAGTTGTGATCTCTGAATACTCTAAGTGTAATAATGCAGGAAAAGGTAATGGTCTTTTACAACAATGGAAGTACATGAAAGGCTCTGATACACTATTGAGTGCTGTAAATTATTTCCTTGTCTGTGTGACAGTCACACGGAATCACATCATGAATCCTTAGCATCTTAATAATAAAGTCCACTGATAAAGACCTTCACAATGGCAGCATTGGTTGACAAGATGATGTGAATGGAGGAATTCTCCCATAGATAAAGACAAAGGAAAAAAGAGAGAGAGAGAGATACAGGAGAAATCAAACTTTTCTAAAGACAGTATCCAAATTCAAGTGGCCAGACATGCATATATGTACATATGGACATATAAGGTATACTAAACAGAATAAACAATTATTATATACATTTTGTATATACATATATGTACACTTACATATATGTATAAATATATATAAAATTATGTGACACATGACACACTGTAGAGAGTATATTATATATCATACATTGTGTAACCCAAAACCCAAAACCTAGTAACTACATTTGACCATTCATTCTAATATATGTCAAGTATGTTCTCATACTCCTAAAATGAACATTTTTGGTATTTTTTGTATGAGTGTCAATGTTAAAACAGTACAATAGACTACTATAATGTAAATGGTTGAATTAATCATGGTACATTCTTGCATAGAAAACTATGCAGGATTTAAACAGAACAACTATTAATATTCATAAGAAATTAAATATTCAGAGCATTAGTTTAAAGAGGCAATCTCAAAAATTATATAATATGTAACTCCAAATGTATAGCAGTATTAAAATGGCAAACTGTAGAAATTGAAGCTGTTTGGTGGTTTCTATGACTTACGTTGCTGTTTGTAGTGTAAGCTAAATGTAATGATATAGGAAAATATAATGTTGTTTTACAACAATGTAAGTATTCTGCATCCAACTTCATAAATATAAATTAACTTATTTTGACAACAAAGGACATTTAAAAATACTACAATGAGAAGAAATTATCCATATAAGGTCTCTTGTAATTTTTTTATGTCTGGTTCTTTTCATGCTAGTGTATTTTTTTTACAGTGCAGTTGTTATTTCCCCATTTGGTCTGCCCTATGACTGTTCCTCATCCCATTCCTTCTCCCCTCTGTATCCAAAAGGATGTCTCCACATCCTGAGCCACTCTTCCACCCCCAACCCTGCCAAGCCTAGCCACCCCCTAGGGCCTCAAGTCTCTCATCTTCTCTCAGTGAGGCTAGACCAGGCTGTCTTCTGCTGTATATGTATCAGGGTCCTCAGACCAGCTAATGCATGCTGCCTGTTTGGTAACACAGTGTCTGAGAGATCTCAGGGGATCTGGATTAGTTGCGACTGTTGATCTTGTTATGGGGTCAACTTCCTTCTCAGCTTCTTCCAGCCTTTCCTTAATTCAACCACTGTGGTCCTCAAATTCAGTTCAATGGTTTGGTACAAATATCTGAATCTGTCTCAGACAGCTACATGTTCAGCCTCTTGGAGGGCAGACATTCTAGACCCATGTCTGTAGTAAGCACAACATAGCATCAGTAATAGTGTCAGGTCTTGGAGCCTTCCCTTGAGCTGGATCCCAATTTGAGTCAGTCACTGGACCTCCTTTTCCTCCATCTCTTCTCCATTTTTTGTGGGGCAGCGGACCATGAGAAGTAGCTTTGTCCTTGGTTGAGGTAAAGGCTTTGAAGCCCCAGAGACCCTGAAGGGACAGAAAGAGCTTTGCCTGCTCCCAGTCACCAGGACCCAGTAATATAGCCACAGGTCCCATAGATTTATGGCCATCAGTCACAGAAGGGTTGCACCCCAAGCCCCTCCACATGTAGATGAGAAATCCCTATCATCTCAGACCAAGACAATAGGAAAAGAGACATAACTTGTGGTCAAGTAGGCTCAAGACAGAGATCTCCATGCTAATTAGGTCTATATACGTCCAGAAGACAGAGCAGATAAGCTTTACTTCAGAAATATCCCTTCATGCAAATCAGAGGCCCACCCTGAGAAATAGGGTACAGTCTATGCATCCACTTTCCACTGTAACAATAAATGATTTGGGACCATAGAGTGTCTATTTTCATTGGGCTCTACCATAGGGAACCATGAAAAGGCCTTCCCTACAGAGCCACTGTCTATTCTCCCTTAGAAGTCTTCTCTCTATTCCGAGACAAGACCTCCACTGAGTCAGCCATCAAGTCAAGGACTTTCCCTGTAGGCCTAGCAGGAGCTCTCCCGAACCCTGGCCCTGAGCTAGACTCAGCCCACAGGCCCCCAACTCTTTTCTGAGCTCTTCCATGGCACCCAGCAGTAACTGGATGTCCAAGAGCCTGAGAACCAGTTGGCCCCAGCCTTGTTGCAGGCTGGCAGATCCTCGAATCAACTCTGGCCTTCCCATACATCTGATTGCACTTTCCCACCTGAGTGGTGCCTCTGTGCTTACCTATGGCCTAGCACCCACCAGGTAGGTGCAGTCAAAGACCCTGCTTTCTGCCTTCCCTAGTGTCTGTGACCTGTAGCAGAGGAAACTTAGAACACATAGTACTACAATTATTGTTCTTGCCATTCTTTTAGACAGGAAGAGTTAGGGGTCAGAGTGTTTGACTTGGGATGGCAACCTCATCCCTCCACATGATATCCTGTTTTTCTATTGGAGGTAGACTCTTCTCTTCCTTTTTACCAACAAAAGACCACCAAGGAATTGGTGGTTCCTTGCATTTGCATTAGGGTCTCCTTATTAAATCTTCAAGCTTGAGCTACACCACCAATGCAAGAGAACTGGCAGGGGGCAGGAGAACAAGCCCAGTTTCAGGCAAGCATTTATAGAGGGAAGAAGGGAATATCTAGCCTGGTACAAATCTGATTGAAAGGTCACAATGGCCTTTAACATAATTGCCTGGTGCTAGGAATCAAACAATAAGCTTAACTTCCGTTTTACTCTTGATTGCTGATTGTTAGAAAGTGAAGTTTCAGGGGCAGGCTTGTAACCAGGAGGTACAGATTTGTTGGGGAATAACCTGGAAGCTTGTTCAAGACACAGGTCTTGTTTGGGGGTAACCTGGAAATTGGTGCTAGATGCCAGTTTGTTAGTAAACTTGAGTTCAATCATAGGTCAGGTTCTCAAAGATGGAGTCTGAACCCAAGATATTTGATCAGTTCCTCAGGCACCAAGAGCATGCACGTGCACACACTCAAACACACACACACACACACACACACACACACACACACACACACACACACTTTCTATTTTTTTCTCTTAGGGAATATGAAGGCTTTTATTTTAGCCTCATCAATGATGGCAATATGAAAGACACTATCAATTCAAAAACCAAATTCTTGTTATTCATGGAGGCACCGACATAGTCAGAAACAAATTTCTCCTGTCCGCCCAGACCCAATGAGATCCTGGATACATTTCAGGAGGCCGTACTGTACATGAGATGACTGATCTGAGAGTGGCCTTTATTGGAGGCTCTACATACATTTCACTCTATTCTCAACAGATGGAGAATTTGGGTTAATATTAGAGTTAAACTCACTTCTGTACTACATCTTGGAGATGAAAGTCCTTCATTTTCTGAGGTTAGTTGTCTTCAAAAGATGTTCCTCATACAGTCTTAATATTGAGGTTTTATTGTCAAATTTATATAGATAACTTTCTCCAGGATTTTGTTTATGTGTGTGTTGTTTGTGTGTGTGTGTGTGTGTGTGTGTGTGTGTGTGTGTGATGAATACTTCCATTGAATCCCTTGAGAATGATTATCTTATAAATGCATTACATGCCGATTATAATTTTTGAGAAATGCTAGTTTTCTCTGCCTGTATTTTATTTAACTCAATCATGTTTATAAGAATCTAATAATTGAGATTGTTAAAACCAGTGCTTTTATGCCTGCTCACAGTCATGGCTTTTACATGAGCTGTGGTAACTTTCAAAAAAAAATAAAAGCTAAGAACTGTTGGGATCTTTCTGATTCATATCCACTCTAAGATGGTCAAATAAGCTATACTACTGAATCAGAGAGTTGATCAAATCACTTATACTTAACCATCAGAATAAAAGACTCTAAAATAGAGACTAAACCACTTACTAGAAGATTTCTTATTTTATCGACAGTTATTTGATGGAATAATAAGAAAATTCTCCCTTTATTATTTTAAGTTATTATTTCAGAATAAAGCAAAATCTTGCACAATTAAGAGTTTGATGAGATCTACTTTAAAACAATTATATATATATTATCCCATGACTTACAGAAGATCATCAAACACCCCTTTCTGTTTAGAAACTAGATTTCACGGTCATAATTAATCAACCACTATTTCTTCCTGTCAGATCCCACTGCACTTTACATTTTCTCCCTGTTTTACAAAAATGGCTATTGGCATCTGCATGGGAAGAAAAAGAACCTTATCTAAGAAATTGAGCACAAGAGATCCATAAATGCTAGCCAATACTGATATTACATGATTAAGTGGAACAATTATGAATGAGCAAGTCAAAGCTAGCAAGCCATTCCACATCAGTTAGTTAACACACTGTCAGACTTACTGACTGCAAATCTTTGTCTCTCCCAGCTTTACACTGTTGATGCATTGCAGTGATGGAATCTTTTATACTTAAAATATTCCAAGAATGCACCTAGATACATCGTCTCTCCTGTTTTGATAATGGGATTAAATTTTTTCTTCTTAAACTGACCTAACACTGTACACAGTGTATTTTATAAGATTATTTGTTAGAATGTATTATTTTTTCATGCTTTTTAACTGACATACTAAGTTCTTCACGATTCCAGTACTATCTTTTTATTTAAGACATGCTATATTAATCATTTTCACCTTTTTCAATGATTACACAAATTATAATTATTTAATTTAAGTTTCATTCATAAAGTCTTCCAAACATGAACTAAGTAAGGATGATGCCAAAGAATATGTCAACCAAATGGATGAAGAACCCTCTTCACACACACACACACACACACACACACACACACACACACACACACACACACCAAACAAACAAAAGCATATATTAAACTATGTGAAGTTGGTAACAACAAAAGCTGCTATCCCAAAATTGTCCAGTACCAGTCAATCAACCTTTATGACATTTGTATAGTGTATGTATGTGTAGTATATAACCCTTATGTTTAATGCTTATAGAAATAGCATTATATGGATTTGACGGGTTATATTTAAGAATATATCTGTACATACATAATGCATAATATAATATTATAAAAAGAAGCCGGTAATTTGAAGGAGAGCAGGAGTGAGGGCAAAATAGAAAAGGAGTGGGAAACATATTTAAATTAAAAATCTCAAAATAAAAGTTTCTATATATTTTTATTTGTTCCATTATACCAATCCCCTAATTGCCACATGCATAAAGAGAGAAAGGAGATAATTTTGACTGTTTAATGTATTTTCAATATTTTTCATCCATGAAATATATTTTTTTAACAAATAAAAAGGTCGGGGTTGGGGATTTAGCTCAGTGGTAGAGCGCTTGCCTAGGAAGCACAAGGCCCTGGGTTCGGTCCCCAGCTCCGCAAAAAAAAGAGCCAAAAATAAATAAATAAATAAATAAATAAATAAATAAATAAATAAATAAATAAATAAATAAAAAACGTCAAAGACTGACGAGGAATCAAAAGGAGCAGATGTGGAAAAGTAAAGGGAGGAGATATGAGTCACTCATGCTCCCTAATACAGAAAAGAGAGGTATGTTAAACAACACTTATAATAGAGAAAAGGAATGAACAGCTAGAATGACATGTGTATATCTAACTAGACATTTATCCTGTTCATCAAGGGAGCCCACAATTGCACCTGTATCTACTTGTTTGACACCCAGGTGGTACAGTCTATATTTACAGGAGTGTCTGCAGCCTAAAGACTCTTTGTTGTAATGAGTGTAAGCCATTGTGATTATAGGCATATAAAATTAAAAAGAAGCCATTCTTTAATCCTTCTCACTCCCATCTGTTAGGTTGCTACCTCTCAGGTGTGATTTAGACAAGCAGATGTGCAATCTGGGAATCCATCCAAGCTCATTTGAATTTCTTCCTCTTTAAGGAAAGAAAACCATCCAATAATATCTTCTGAAAACAATTTTGTCAAAAATTATTAACACTGGGTTTTTCCTTCCTCATAGTAAACAGTACTGTCTTGGGTCTGTTCTCAGTCTTTCTTCAGAGAACAATCTTCAGTTATAACTGCTGACCTCTGGATAACAGCATGGACCACTGGAAATTCACAGTTATATAATTCACAGTTTCCCATAATCTGTCCCTACAGAAAACCCAATAGTGACCATAGCCAAGTAGTTTGCATAATTAACATAATAAAAAGTTTAGGGCTCTTTTACCAACCAGACACTATTGGAATGATTAAATAGCTGAAAAGTTCTATCATTCAAATGATCATGGCAGGAGCAGGCCAGGGAGTGAGACCTCATTAATGCTTTATTTTTTTTTATAATCAGGAATATTAAGCAGGATAGTCTTTCTAATTTAGTAATAACTAAATTAATGCAAGATTCTAAGTGGCCTAAAAACAGGCACTGATCTACGAAAGATTACAGAAGAATTAGGCAAAATAAGCATATGGTAACATTCAACAGAAACTTGGAAATCTCTATATTTCAATACGTAGACAGACAGAATGACAGAGAAGTAGATAAAGGAAATGGAGTTAAATCAACTACTCATACATTGTTAAGTATCTTACCACATAGACTAAAGAATGGAATGGTGATTTATAAGTAAGATAGTCAGTTTTGTTCTGTATTATTACATATTAAATATTCATGTTTATGAAGAGAAAGAGGATAAGTATTGCTCTTGTTTTTTAATAGTATTTGTTTGCTTATTTTATTGGCATGTAAGGGTGCAGGAGCCAGAGGAGTTCAACAAAAAGTGTCATATGCACTGGAGCTAAATATCAAAAACTGCTGCTAATCACTGAGCCCTATTTCCAGATTACTCTTATTTCTTAATAATTTCTGTATCCCAAATTAATTATATTTGTCTTCATTGCTATAGTATTGTAAGCATTATACATTTGCCTAAGTAAAATGAAGGTGGCAGAAAAAGTGGTTACAAATTAAAATCTTTTATTTTAATTAACCTATCACTGACATAAAGATACTAGAATTACTGGAAATGATCACTAGCCTATGTTTGGAGACGCCACTTAAATATGTTTAAATGTTGCAGCAAATGGTGTCAAGGTGTGGAATATAGAAAGCATTTCTAGGAGAAATACACAGAAATAAAAAAGATTAACATAGGTAACATCTGTTGGTGAAGAATTTAACAAATTTATTTCTGGTGTCCAAGATTCTCACCACATTTGCTTTAGAGGAACAAAATTTCTTCAGTTTTGAAACCTATGATCTATTTAGTCATAAATCAAAGGTCCTAAGTTCTTTTCACCACTATATTAAGCCAAGATTAAATACAGAAAGTATCAGGTAATTCTGTAGGATTGTGACCAAAATATTGTCGTTGGTGATATTTTATCATTAATTTACATCGTCTTATTTCTGTGTGTGTGTGTGTGTGTGTGTGTGTGTGTGTGTGTGTGTGTGTGTGTAATGTGTATAAAGATATCCAAAGAAATCGTCTCGCCAGCAAGAACGCATGCAGACACCAGGATCCTTTTGCAGCAAAGCGTTTACTGTATAGCTCTCTTGAAGAGGGACAGGGGCCCTCAAGCGCTCGCCTTATATAGACAGCAGGCTGAGGCTATGCTAATTGTCCTTCAGGGATTGGCGGAGCATGAGTTATCTTATTAGCATGGTGCTGCTCCCTCATTAGCATATTACCGGCCAACTGATGCCAGGTGCAAAGCCTGCGCATGCGCAGTACCGTTGTTCACCACAGGAGGGCGCCCTACATTCTCCCCTTTTTTGTTTAATAAAATGACTGGTCTAGATCTGGGTGTCACGTCAATCTTGTCATTGCTCCTGTCTTAGGTCGTTCTCATCCAAACTCGGCCTTACCCGTCATAGAGTTACCCTATCGCCACTGGGCTCCATGTCTTAGGTTGGTCCGAGCTCGAGGAAAGTTGCCCGTCTCTGGATACAATGACTCCACATGACGGTGACAAAAATGATCTAGGGTGAACTCTTAATCTTTCAAAGAGGCCAGTCATATGTTGGGAGAAGCACCCTTTAATGGTGGTCATAGCCTGGTAAACAACCACTTTGTGTCTGGCATGCTCTCTTTTTTAAATCGCCAATAAGCCAGAGACCTACTCCACATCTGAGGAGGACAATAGCTTCCCAGGCAAACATGCCCACTCACTCCTTAGAAGGGGAGAAAGTATTGGTGATCCATGAAGATAGTCCCTCTGCGAAAGAAGCATCAACTCTTGTGGAATTCACAGTTACAATGGCCACACGCAGCTGCTCCATCAAATTGTCAAATTCACCAGTCCAATTTCTTTGGCTGTCGAGACGGCATAGGCCCCTCCTGTCTGGCCGGCCACCAGCCAGAAATCCAGGTGGCATTCAGCTTTTACAGGACCCAGATGAATCCCGTGGCAAATTAAACCACACTGCAGTCTGATTCTTATCTAACGGCAAAAGGGGCAAAAAACTTTGGAAAGCAAAACTCAACCTCCAACAAATAATCTAGTCTCCAAAATCCAGTCTCCAAGATACAGAGTCTATACAAGGTTCGACTGAAATTCTTACATATGAATGCATGATGGTGTGGTCTCCAATACCTCAACAAAGAGACATTGCCCTTAAAATCTTTTAGAAACCTGGATTCTAGGATAAGAGTTCCATAAAAATATTGTCCCAATTTAGACCTGTTTCCCTAGATTGGCTCATGCCACATGTTGTCTAGAATGACTCTATCCAAATTAACAGTTTTATGTCAACTTTGTTACAAATGTTACATTTTTTTCAACTTTCTGTTACCAATGTTACATTTTTTTCTTTTTTTAACCATATCCAATAACATAAAAGCTAATTGTCCATAACCAAGGAATGTAGAAAATAATTATACATTTAGAACCAGTCAGAAACAAAATTGAAGTGGCTACACATATCTTCACTATTTAGACCAAACACCATTATGACTTTTCTAGCTGTGATTTTAAGAGAAGCACCTTGTCACCTGCTAAATCTAATAATAAGTCAGGGATTTTTCTAAGAGAAACAGCGATCAGCTCCTGTACCAAAGAAGCTGAGGAGCTGCTGGAGCCTTTAAGATCAGCTTGTGCAGACGCTCAGCCCCCAGGGCAGCTTCTCCAGCTGACCTAGACTCCTGGCTACAGGTACAGGGCTCCAAGGACTGATTGAAACTGCTTTTTATTCGTTTGTTCATTTTTTGAAACGAGTTAAAACCAAATCAAGGTGTGAACGACCAGCAGATAAAGTTTTTACCATTTTTTCTTTTGAACATGAAACATAAAACATTTAAGCCACGAGAAACAAAAACTACAGACATAAACTGACAGACATGGACAGCTTGGTGCACCAAGGACAGACAATAGACATAGAGAGGAAAAATTAGATGGTGTCCCACCGAAGGGACCCAGATTCCAAAAGGAGTCAGCAGAGAGGTAAGATTTCCCCTTTCCCACCACTTCCACAGTGACCATCCACTCGAGTGGAGTTGATATGGACGATGGATTGTCTCAATTCCTGGACTAGTTCATCAAAGTGTTGAAACCAAATTCCTGTAAGATACTGAGATATATTACAGGATATCTGAGCAGCACGACTGACATTCACAAATGGTATGGAAACACAGTCCTGAATATTTCCACTCACAACCCAATTACAGTAACTCCATCAAGCTGTGCATGGGCGTTGAGATGTCCTTGGGGGTAGGGGGTAGGAAAAATGAAACTAATGCTGTAGCTTATGCGTCCTCACTGGTCCCAGCTGAAAGTCCTTGAGACCAGGAATCCAAGTAGGCACACTCTGTACAATTCTCAAGACAAAAGTTTAGAATCAAGATATATTTTTGTTTGATTCTCCTGTATAAATTTTTCAGGCAGTCTACCTCTATCAAATCTGATCAGTATGACTCTGTGAGGTTTCCAGAGCCTAAACACATACCTAGAGATAGTCTCAACTTGAGCCACAACAAAAGCTGCACTGACCCCATTTTTTTTCTCTGCCTTCTCTCTGTTCCTTTTATCTCCTTTTCTTTTCTTTTTTTCTTTCGAGACCTTTTCTCCCTCCGATATACTTTCTTGTTGCTCTGCAAGGACCCTCTGACCTGTCCTAACGGCTTCCTCACATCGTTTATCCTCTAAGCAGCCAGGGACCATTCGCCAAAGAGGTTTTGGTCCGGGCTTAAGCTTGCCCCCTGTGGTTTCTCTATCCCACACAAAGAAAAAAAGAAACAAAATTACCAGCCTTGCCCACAAAGGATCCATAACTTTCAGTTTCTTCAGAGTGGCTCTCCACCTAGGCCCATATCTTTCTTCCTCATATATGGCTGCCTCTTCCTCTAATTCCTCCTTTTCCGACTCTGACAACTCTTGCTCAGAGTCACTGCCAGCCAGTTCTAAGGCTTCTATATCCTCTTCCTCAGAGAGGCTAAGCTCATCTGTTTCTGAACTATCAAGCCCCAAAGCCTCTAACTCCTCTACCGGATAAAGGCTTTTTTTCGGGGTTTTCTTTTCCTTCCCCTGTTTCTCTCCTAGGGCGTCCTTTCCCCTATCTCTCGCTTCCTCGGATCCAAGGTCCTTGGAAGGTTCTCTTTTCTTAGGTGCACCTTTCCTTCTTTTTTTTTTTTTTTTTTTTTTTTTGGAGCTGGGTACTGAACCCAGGGCCTTGTGCTTGCTAGGGAAGCGCTGTACCACTGTGCTAAATCCCCAACCCGCACCTTTCCTTCTTAAAGCTTCTAATCTTTCACCTCGCTCTGTTTCTGACATGCTGTCATGTAACTCCACTAACGCCCCTTGTCCTGCTATTACTATTGGGCGGCATTTCTCAACTTCTAGGCACGATTTCTGACTGTGCCTAGCGGCAGCCGCAAAATCAGAAACAAAAGAAAAAGAATGAGCGCTGCCAAAACAATAACAAAAGCTTCCACCGCACCTTCTAATGGGGGAGAGAGATGAGAGAGATCAAGACCAAACATGCCTCTCAGAGCTTACCTTCGTCCTGCAATTCTGAATCCTCTCCGCGAGCTGAGGGTCTCCTCGGCGCCAGCGATGGTGAGGCGTTTTTTTCCCAGGTTTCGGCACCAAATATCCCGCGCTATCATCTTGCCAGCAAGAACGCACACAGACACCAAGATCCTTTTGCAGCAAAGCGTTTACTGTACAGCTCTCTTGAACAGGACGGGGGACCTCAAGCGCTCGCCTTATATAGACAGCAGGCTGAGGCTATGCTAATTGTCCTTCAGGGATTGGTGGAGCATGAGTTATCTTATTAGCATGGTGCTGCTCCCTCATTAGCATATTACCGGCCAACTGATGCCAGGTGCAAAGCCTGCGCATGCGCAGTACCGTTGTTCACCACAGGAGGGCGCCCTACAGAAATTAGACAGGGCCAGATTACTTAGAGTAGAAGATACAGGCAGTTTGATCTTCCCCATGTGGGTGCTAGGAACAGATCTTGGGTCCTCTGGAAGAGGATGAAGTACTCGAAACCTTTCAGCAATTTCTCTAGCCCAGAACCAAGCACCCTTGCCCATTTCTTTCATCTTCATAATTAATAAAAGTCTACTGTGCTAATAGCAGGAAATAATTGCAAGGCTTTTATGTACACTATATCCTACCAAGTACAATGAATTTAATAAATTTTATTAGAACACCTTATTACTTGTGAAAATGCTTAACTGACATATTTTATAACACTGTTGGATGAAGTATGCATGCTTAAGGAAAATGGATGCTCTTCAGAGAACATGTGCTTGATTTTTGGAAGCTACATGGCAGCTCAAAACTGCCTAAAACTCCAGTTCCTCTTTAGCATTGTGAATTACTCAGGAGATCTAGATTTCAGAAGTTCTGAACAGAACTTGCTGGGGGCTTTGCTAGCCCACCATTTATCTTTAAAAAATCTTTTGTAGGTCTACCTCTTTGGGAGAGGCTTTGTGACTTTCAAAGTTTCTCTGGAGACTTGCAATATTGCTACTTCTTGAGGGTTTATTATTAAATAAAATTTTACTTATTCTTCAAGATTATTATACACTGTAAAATATTATGCATTTGACTGGATGTCATACAATTTTGATCATATTTATCACCTCCAATTTTTTCCAGACCCTTCCTTTTCTCCCTTCCCACCTCATATATTGTCCATTTTTCTAGTTTTTATTGGCTAACTTTGCATTAATATATGGTCTACCTTTGAGTATAATTGATAAACCAGGTATAACTCTATCTAAAAAAAGCAAAACAATAAAAACAACAACAACAAAAAAGACTTTCCTTTTCTCAGAATTAATCAAATACAAAATATCTTCAAGGAGGAATGGAATTGCTTATGATCTCCTACTTTGTTCTTTCTCTGATTTTTCCATGGCATAAGCCTGTACCCATACTGCCCATGCTTTTATAATATCTGTTAGTTTTATACGCATCTTTTCAGTTGTGTCTAGAAAACTGCTATTTCCTTGGTGTTATCGGCCACCTCATCCTTGTATAATGGTTTGATAGTCTGTTCCATGTATATCCTTGAGCTTTGATTACAAAGGGTATTTCGGTGGTTTGAATGTGAATGGGTTGCACATGCTCATGTACTTGGATGTTTAATCTCCAGTAAGTGGATCAATATGGGAAAGAGTAGGACTTGTGGCCTTTTTGGAGGTTTTGGTCACCGGGGGTGGACATTGAAGTTTCACACACCTTAACCAGCCATAGTGACTGACTCTTTCTGGATGTAGATCAAGATTCAAAAGTGTTCAGCTACCTTTCTATCACCATGTCTGTCTTCTTCCTGCCGAAATATTAATAGACTAACTCTAAAGCTGTAAGCAAGGCCCCAGTTCAATGCATTCTTTTATAAGCTTTGCCTTGTTCACAGTCTCTCTTGACAGCAATAGAACAGTAATTAAAACAAAAGTGATATAAACTCCATTTAGGCCTGAGCCTTCTGAAGTCAGCAATTGTTTCAGTATTGGCAATTGTGGTTCCCTGTGTTAATTGACATCTTCTGAAAGAAGCTTCCCTTATTACACCAGTCTATGACATAGCAATAAGCTATCAGAATCAATTTTATGGCTCTCACTTTTTAGTAGAATAATGGTAATAGGATTTTTCTTCGCGTCTATGAACTAACTTGCCACAGGATCTTGATCTCATTGACAGTGTCATGTATGGGTTTCATCTCTTGGAGCAAGACTTGGTTATTCCCATAACATTTGTGTCACTACTGCAACAGTGGGCATATGTTGCCAGGCAAGTTGTTATGTAGCTCAGAAGATTCATAGCTAGGTGAGAATGATAATGGATTTTTTTCTCCAGTAGAAAAATAACATCTTCCAGTAATTTAAAATCTACACGGTAGAGGTATGGTTTCCAGGTAATATCAGTTGTATTTCTTCATGTTCTATATCTCAGTTATATAGTGTTTACAGTACTTATAGAGATTTATTCTCAAATTCTGGAGAGTAAATGATAGACTACCAAAAATAATGTTGATTTTTTCCTGAGTCTTAATGAGTTTTTTTTCCAACATGAACATCAATTTCAAAGAACACCTAATGAATATTTATTATATCCATTAGATTAAGGAATTCAGTGGGCATTGTTGACTTATTAATAATTCTATACACATCACAAAACCCAATATTTATTTTATCAACTATGTTTTCCCATATCAACTTCACAATATTTACATTGCTGTAAAATAACCTAGAATAAAAAAAGTTCAAGGGTCAGAAGTTTATCTCAAATTTGACAATGTCTCAAAATGGCAATTTATCTTAAATTAACAATTACTAGTGTAAAATGAAAATGATATAAAATTATTTTTTTAAACTTATGGTATTTTAATTTTAATCCAGATTTTAATTCTCCATTTGCATCATTATTTTCCAAAGATCCTTTTTTCATATGTATACTATTTCCAGTATCTTTGTCAATTCATGCATACTCACTAATTAGTCATTGTAGGAATCAACATGAGCTTGTCTTACTTTTTTATTTACCGACTTATTAATCTTGACATTTCAGTTATAAATTTAAGCTTATAATTTGAAAGCTATAATTTACTTATTACTACCTCTGTGGCCCTGCTTTGTTTCTCTGTGGACCACTGACATTTTGTTTGTTTATTTCAGTGGTGATTTGTCTTAAAACACATCTGAATGTAATCACACCTATAGATACATTACTTGAATGGTTGCTTCCTGCTGTATAAAGGGTTTCTGGGCTGTAGATTTTCTTCATGTATTCCGACACTTGAATATCAGCCAGGGAAATGGAAATAGTTTACCTGAAACTTTTGGTAATATCTAGGTAGATTTGGTTTTCACCCTATTACACACACCACAGTATATACATTTATCCCAACCTTATAAAATGTTTAAATCAGTCAATTGCAGATTTTGAAGAAATATAAATTTTCTTATCTCACAGTCACCTTGTATTTACTCATTTTATCAGCAAATGCATTTTTCAAAAACTGTATTCATTTTTTTAAAGTACACTTGTTGGACAATTGGTGCTGTATGTAGTATTTTCAGAGAATTTCCACTCACCACTATGGTAGTAGCCATGAACTTTGCCCTCCATTTACTCCACCATTAATAGTGCAAACCACAATGCTATGCATGGATTGTTGACAGAAGACAACTTTTAAGTATAAGCTGAAAAAATTAGAGATAAGTACCCATTTTTCTTCCAGATGTTTTACATACCTTATGGTTTTAGTATCATGAAGCATTCTGTTGGCTTTTGCTCTCTTATTTAACTTTAGGGTGCATAATTAGAATCTGAAGGTAAAAATAATGGGATTGCTCTACGGTTACCAATACCATAGCCTCTCCCAAAACTCTCAAAACATACTTTCTGTATTTTTAAAAATATAAATGTTTAGGTGTGTATTTGCCATACAGAATTATTTGATGATACAAAATGCATCACTAGTGAACAAGCACAGAATAAATTTTTGAGTTTCTGGTACAATAATTACAAAACTTTTGCATACACATAATAAGACAAATATGCAAAGCTTGTCAAATAGTTATTGATTATGAGGATGAACTAACTTTTGAATAAATATACCCTGACTTGTCATCATTTTGATTGCCCATAACAGCAGACCTGCAAAACACTGGTTTTTGATTTACCATGAAGTAGGTAAATGCTCATGAGGTCATGTCTCCCTGCAAAAATATGAGACAGTTAAGAATTGCTAGGGGGAGGAGTTTACATTGTCATACCCCATTCTCAAGTATCGATAGATAGGTAAATGTTTGCTTGGAAAGCCAAGAGTGATCTTGTGGTCCCAATATTTGGTCCTAATTGAACTTATTGGTTCATCAAGCTAGATGTAACTTAATTCCATTCTTAATTTCATTCCAACAGTTCTGTTGTCTGTGCCCTATCTATGAAAAAGGAACATTTTGCTTGTCTCCACAGCAAATCTAACAATTTTTTAACACTTCTTCATTATTCAAGTAATTAATTTGTGTTAATCCATCTAAAACATACTTGGCATTTGCCCAACAGAAGTTAGATTTGCATATAGAAATTATATCAGCAATATTTATTTATTGTAACACTTATTCACTATAGTCAATATGGAAAGATCATAAGTGTCAACTGATAGATAGATGACAACAATATACTATATACAGACATATAGGTTAATGTTCTGTGGGAAGCGGGTGTGGTGGCAGCACCAAGATGGCGCATGGGACTACAGCTAAGTCTCATGACTAGCACCTGACTTCCTCACACACCTGAAACTAGCCACGTCCATTGTGAGAGCTATGCAGGCACACCATGATGCAAGATCAGGCCATGTGACGTGGACCTATGAACTGAGATTACACAGTCTGGACTGGGGAGTCGGAGGTGAGGGAGGATATAAGGGAGTGTGCTTCGGGACTGGGGAAGAGGGAGAGAGAAGAAAAGAAAAGAAAGATTCCTGTTTGCATGTTGTAAGGTTCCTAAATAAACTGCTTTGAGAAGAACATCGTGGTGTTGCTCATTTCTGTGGGACAGAGACAGAAGCGACAAGTGGTGGCCCGTACGGGGAACCTCCTCCTTGGTTCAGAACTCATCGTGGTCAGGGCGGCTAGCTGGTAAGTCCCCAGGTAAGTGGGACGAGAAAAGCTTTCGGATTGAGTCTATAAGGTTCTCGGTTTTGGGACAAGTCTCTAAGCTCTCAGATTGAGACTATAAGGTTCCCGGTTTTGGGACAAGTCGCACCAAGCACAATGGAGAACTCAACATCAGCTCAGACAGTTCGCCAAGCCCTCAAGGATTTGTTAAAAGTGAAAGGAATCGGGCTAAAGAAAGAAATAGAGAATTTTTTAAAAGCAGTGGACCAGGTTGCTCTGTGGTTTCCGGTGACAGGATATCTTACAATGCCCAGTTGGAAGAAATTAGAGAAAGATTTGAGGTTTGCCAAGGAGCGGGGGGTTTTACCAAAAGGAGTGCTGCCAGTGTGGAAATTACTGAAAAATTGCATAGGGGATGAGGAAAGGTGTGGCCTAGAGCTCCAAAAGGGAAATGAGGGACTAAATCATGTTAGGGAGGAACATTCTCAAAAATTAGAGATGCAAGGAAATTTTAGCGAGGGGGAAATGTCGGAAGATGATCTGGAAAGCATCGCCGACAGCTTAGAGAAAGTGAAACTAAAGGTAGAACCATTGGATCCAGGGCCGCCTCATCTGCCTCCGTATGCTCTGGGCGGGGCAGAGGGACGTAGCTTACACACGGAAATCTAGACAGTTTTTGGTATTCCTGCAGCCATTGTTACTGCTATAGCAGTTTCTGCCACCGCAGCCATTGCTGTGGCCATATCCCTTACCTCCATAGTACAGACTGCTGCAGCTGTAATTTATCCGCAGGTGTTGCAGAAACTTTAGATGTTCAGGGTAATATTAATAGTCAGTTGAAAGTGGGGATTTTACTGATGTATCAAAGGGTCGATTTGCTCCAGGAACAAGCTGATATTTTGATGGAGTTAATGCAATTGGGTTGTGAGTGGAAATATTCAGGACTGTGTGTCACCTCCATACCATTCGTGAATGTCAGTCGTGCTGCTCAGATATCCCGTAATATATCTCAGTATCTTCCAGGAATTTGGTCTCAACACTGGATCAACTAGTTCAGGAATTGAGACAATCCATCGTCCATATCAACTCCACTCAAGTGCACGGTCACCATGGAAGTGGTGGGAAAGTGGAAGTTTAAAGGTTTCGGCCAGAGCTACCGGATCACAAAGTCTGCTGCAGCATGAAGAGCCCTATGCAGACTCAAAGCTAACCAGCCTCTGGTTCCTAACAGCTGAAGCTTCCAGACTCACAGGTGGCAAGGCAGTGGACCAGAACCATAGCAGCACACCACAAAGGATGATTCACACAGACACAGAGCATGTCCTTAGCTGGAAGACTGGCCAATTAGATTGCCGCTGTTGCCTCACAGCTGAAAGAATGGGCTGGACTTGCTGGACTTGCCCTATGCCTGATTCTTATTAGCATCCTGGCCTTTTGGTGCATATGCTATATACAGTTTCATCAGTGCAGAACTCAAGCCTTAATAATACAGGCTATTGCAGTGGTGGAGACAGGACAGTCTCCTCAAGTGTGGCTTGGCATGCTGGAGAAAGTAGTCAATGACGGGTAAGACTCCCTGGGCTTGTCATCAACCTAAGACAGGGATCAAACCTAAGCTGTTTGTCTCCTGATGACGGATAAGGGGCATTGCTGCAGGGGGTAACCTAAGACAGGCATTCTCTCTGCCAAAAACTTAAAGAAGGGGGAGATGTGGGGAGCGGGTGTGGCAGCATCCCCAAGATGGTGCCCGGGACTGCACTTTGAGAAGAACGTCATGATGTCGCTCATTTCTGCGGGACAGAGACAGAAGCGACAATATTCATCTATGAAAAGGCTATGAACCCTGTTCTTTGCAAAAGCATAAATGTTACTAGAAGATTTTCTGAAAAAAAAAGTAGACAGGCCTCAAAATACAAGTACCATGTGGTTTTTATCATATTGAATCTAAAGCACTTAATCTAACACATGTTAAGAATAAAATGGTGGCTACCTACGGCTTGCAGAAAGGAGAAAATAAGATGAAGATATGGAGAAACTTAATCAACAGATACATACGACGTCCTCAGTGTATTGCTGTGGAGTGTTCTCCTGGTACACTCAAAACACACTACTGTTAAAAGAGGTGAAAGAAAATAATTCCAATACTCTTTACAATAACGAAATCAAAGAGTTAAAGGTATTTAATCTAATTTATAATCTAAAAATCAAATAAGAGTTAAATATATTTACTATAGTTTAAATTTCATATGATGTAAATATTTATGAAAAATTTATGACACATGAATATGAATATTTTTAAACTTTGGAAATTCCTACATAAGTACTGTTTTTTTTTAATCATTTATCTCCTTCCTCTTTCTTCCCCAACCCATCCCATTTACCCTAAATCCTAAAATCCATAGACTATTTTTCTTAATTATTGTTGTCAAACATATACACCTACATATATACACAGAGGACACATATACACACATACACACAGAGATACACACACATTCTCTCTCACACATACACAGAGTGATGAGAGAGAATCTGCTCTTCACTTTAGAATTCTTTGTAGATATGTATATTTAGAGCTGACTATTTGGTATTAGATAAACTATTATCGGGCCCATCCCTGTAAAAGACTGATTCTCCCTCTCTACAGGGATATTACTTACCTTTATCTCTTCATCTAGTGATGGAGGTTTGCCAGTTTTCCCATATCCATGTTGGTATACCAACGGTTGTTGTCCCTTTCAAGTTCTCCTTTTGGCAAGTACATTGTTGAGATTTTCAAGACTGCTCTTTCTCATTGACAGAAGAAAGTATCTCATGCTATTTCCTGGTACTTCTGGCTCTTGAAATCTTTTTAACCTTCTTCAACACATTTCAGGTGTCCAAGGTATTGCCTTCAGCAATATTTTCTTCTCTTCAATTCCTGGCAGGTAATCAACATATGGGCAATAGCAGTAACATTGTTTTGGGGGTTTCTTGGGATGTCCTGTTCAAGAACTCCAGAGAGGGACATAGTATATATATATATATATATATATATATATATATATATATATATATATATATGTGTGTGTGTGTGTGTGTGTGTGTGTGTGTGTGTTTGTATATATATATATGTGTGTGTGTATGTATATATATATATATGTGTGTGTGTATGTATATATACATATGTATATATATGTGTGTGTATGTATATATACATATGTATATATAACATTATCTTTAACTATCATATTTTGTATATAATTGGTAAATATATATCACATTATTTTTTCAATTAAAATAACTCAAATTGATATTGGATAAATACAATATACAATGTAGGTAAGTAACAACTACCTCCATTTCTTCATGTTAAAATTGATGTGTAGAATTTCAGAATTTGGATAAAACACGAAGAAATCTTTTAAACCAATCGCTTTATTTGAAAAACCCACAGCCACACATTACGTAGAACTTGGGGAATCCTGTGGAAGAAGCAGAAGTTTGACGAAGTCAGATGGTCAAAGGTACCAAAAGAAAATTTACAGAATTAACTACCCTGGTATAATAGGGGCTCACAGACTCTGAACCACAAACCAGAGCACATGCACCGGGTAGACATAGGCCCTCTGAACACGTGTAGGAGATGTATAGTTTTGTTTTCATCTGGGATTCCTAACAGTAGGTGAAGGAGCTGTCTCTGACTCTGTTATCTGCCCTTGGATTTGTTCTCTGAGTTTGCTATCTGAGTTTCCTTGTTGTGCCTCAGTGGATGAAGGTTTGCCTAAACCTACTGCAACTTAATGCAACAAGGTTGGTTGATTTCAATGTTAGGCTTCCACATTTCTCTGAAGAAAGGGAAAAGGATTAGATGGGGGTCAGGGAGGAGAGAGAGGGACTGTTAGAGAAGGGGAGAGTAGAAGCTATGATCCTCATGAAAAGTAAATTAATTAATTAATAAAAAATAAGGTCCATAATACATTTAGAATTCTCAATTTTTCTCCTATTCTTTTCTGAGACAAATTAAGTATTTAATCATTCAGCAGCTATTCTAACTTACAGTTTTTTATTGTATTTTTTATTTATATTTCAAATGTTATCTCCATTCCTGGATTCCCGTCTATAAACCCCCCTATATCCTCTACCCTCTCCCTTCTTCTATGAGGGTGTTCCCCACTCACCCCTTTCTCCTTCCCCTCCCTGACATTCCCCTATACTGGGGTGTCCAGCCTTGCAAGACCAAGGGTGGCTGCTCCCATTGGTACCCAACAAGGCCATCCTCTGCTACATATGCAGCTAGAGCACTGGGTCTGTCCATGAATACTGTTTTGGTAGTAGTTTAGTCCATGACAGCACTGGTTGGTTGATATTGCTGATCTTCTGTGGTTGCAAGCCCTTTCAGCTACTTCAATATTTTCTCTAACTCCTCCAATGGGGACTTTGTTCTCAGTTCAATGGTTGGTTGCTAGCATTTACCTCTGTATTTGCCATTATATGGCAGAGCATCTCAGGAGACAGGTATATCAGGCTCCTGTCTGCATGTACTTTTTCGACGCAGCATTATTTTCTAGTATTGGTGGTTGTATGTACTTAGTATTTAATCATTCAGCAGCTATTCTAGGCTGGATCCACAGGTAGGGCATGTTCTGAATGGCCATTTCTTCTATCTCTCCTCCAAACTTTGTCTCTATATCTCCTATTACGAATATTTTTGTTCCCCCTTTTAAGAAGGAACTAAGCATCCACACTTTGGTCATCCCTCTTCTTGAGCTTCATGGGGTCTGTGGATTGTATCTTGTGTAGTTCGAGATTTTGGGCTAATTTCCACTTATCAGTGAGTATATGCCATATGTGTTTTTGTGATTGGTTTATCTCACTCAAGATAATATTTTCTGATTCCATTCGCATGTCTATGAATTTCATGAAGTCATTGTTTTTGATAGATGAGTAGTACTCAATTGTGTAGATGTACCACATTGTCTGTATCCATTTCTCTGATGAAGGGTATCTGGGTTCTTTCCAGATTCTGGCTATTATAAATAAGGCTGCTATCAACATAGTGGAGCATGTTTCCTGGTTATATGTTGGAGTAACTTTTGGGTATATGCCCAAGAGTGGTATACCTGGGTCCTCAGATAGTGCAATGTCCAATTTTCTGAGGAAAGAACACACTGATTTCCAGAGTGGTTGTACCAGCTTGCACTCCCACCAACAATGAAGTAGTGTCCCTCTTTCCCTGCATCCTTGCCAGCATCTGTTGTTACCTGAGTTTTTGATTTCGACATTCTGACTGACGTAAGGTGGAATCTCAGGGTTGTTTTGATTTGCATTTCCCTGATGACTAAGGATGGTGAGCACTTCTTTAGGTGCTTCTCAGACATTCAATATTCTTCAGCTGAGAATTCTTTGATTAGCTCTGTATCCCATTTTTATAGGGTTATTTGGCTCTCTGGAGTCTAACTTCTTGAGTTCTTTGTATACTTTGGATATCAGTCCTCTATCAGATGGAGAATTGGTAAAGATCTTTAGCAATCGTTCGGTTGCTGTTTTGTTCTATTGACAGTGTCCTTTTCAATTTTATGAGGTACAATTTGTTGGTTCTTGATCTTAGAACATAACTCATTGCTGCTCTGTACAGGAAAATTTCCCCAGTGGCCATGTGTTTGAGGCTCTTCCCCACTTTTTTGTCTATTCATTAGGGTGTATATGGTTTTATGTGGAGGTGCTTGATCCTTTTTACAGGGTGATAAGAATGGATCAATTTGCACTCATCTACATCCTGCTCTCCAGTTGAACCAGGACCATCTGCTGAAAATGCTTGTTTCCACTGAATGATTTTAGTTCCTTTGTCAAAGATCAAGTTACCAATGGTGTGTGGGTTCAATTCTATTTCATTGATCTACCTGCCTGTCTTTGTACCAGTACCAAACTGTTTTTATCACTATTTCTCTGTAGTATAAGTTGAGGTCATGGATGGTGATTCCCCCAGAAATTCTTTTGTTGTTAATAGTTTTTACTACCCTGGGTCTTTGGTTATTCCAAATGAATTTGCAAATTGTTCTTTATAATTCTATGAAGAATTGAGTTGGTATTTTGATTGGGATTCCATTGAATTTGTAGGTTGCTTTTTGGCAAAACTGCCATTTTTACTACATTAATCATGCCAAACCATGAGCATGGTCTTTCCGTCTTCTGAGATCTTCAATTTCCTTCTTTGGGGGCTTGAAGTTCTTGTCATACAGATCTTTCACTTGGTTGGTTAGAGTCACACCGAGGTATTTTATGTTATTTGTGAATACTGTGAAGGATGTCATTTCTCTAATTTCTTTCTCAGCCTGTATATCCTCTGTGTAGAGGAAGGCTACTGATTTGTTTGAGGTAATTTTATATCTAGCCACTTTGCTGAAGTTGTTTATCAGGCTCAGTGTTCTCAGGTGGAACTTTTGGAGTCACTTAAGTATACTATCATATACTTAACAGTAACAGTAGACGTTATAGAATTCTATTTTTTATCTGCACTATAGGATGACAATTTATCAATCATGCTAGGCATTTTTTATTGCAACGGGAGTCAGTTCTTTGGAGGTCCTTGTGAGGAGTTTTTCCCACCTGTGTTCCACATTTTGGTTTCACTGTACTCAGTTATATCACTGAGAATAGGAGATAGACAAACAACTGGAAATTTCATTTGATGACATTCTTATATATGAAATAATTAGCAATTTTTTACTTATCCAGGATCTAGTTACTAAATTTACCTTGAGAAAAATGTAAACCATATTTAGAAAGGATGCAGCTGATAGATATTAGTGATGTTGGGTTTTGTACACCTGTGTTACAATTGAAAAAAAATACATATTTAAAATTAGGAAAAGTGCTTATTTGTGTAATTTTTTGGATTTCATAATTTTAAAATAATTTGGGATACTGCATTCATTGAGCACCTTATAAAATATTTTAATTTGTCCTTGACAATATTACATACCAACAATATTTTATTATCATACTCACTCCTGTTATGATTTCTTATTCTATTTTGTTGTTGCTGAGCCTAACCTTTTTCATGGTCTTCAGCATGTGTGTGTGTTTGTGTGTGTGTGTGTGTGTGTGTGTGTGTGTGTATGTGTGTGTGTGTGTCTGTTTTTGTCTCTGCGTTTTCCTGTCTGTCTCTCTGTCTGTCTCTCTGTATATCTGTGTCATCTTGTGTATATCTGTCTCTGAGGGTGTCTATATGTGTCTGTCTTTCTGTGTCTACATGACTGTCTATATATAGTATGAATATGCCTGTTTGTATATATCTGCATATCTGCCTGTATGTCTGTATGTCTGTCTGTGTATATTATATGTGTGTGTGCTCATGTATCTCTCTCTCTCTCTCTCTCTGCGCATCCATCTGTCAGTGTGTGCATGTGTGTGTTTGTGGCTGCTTGTCTGTGTCTGGGTTCCTTTTAATGCTAAGGATTCTGGTTGTAATGATGAGCAGAATATGGAGAGAAAGAAAGATGCTTTAGTGAATTTATCAGAGGCCATAGTAATGAAGAAAATGACATACCATCATCCAGCAAACACTAGATGCCAATGTAATGTTTGAGAGCTGATATTGTATGACTCTTGTGCAGGTAACCCCAAATGCATTGAGTTTATGAGTATATCAGATACCGTCATGTCTACTTCTCATGCTCAGCCTTCTACATTTTTGTTGCTCCCATTTCCATGATGACTATGAGACTTGGAAGGGGTGATATAGATTTCTACTTTGGGCTGAGCACTCATGAGTCACTCACACATTCTCAGCACTTCAACAAGTTGTATGCCTCTTCATTAGCTGCCACAGACTATGAAAGAAGCCTTACTGGTCAAAGCTGCTAATACAACAGATTTGTAAGTCTGAAGTTAAATACTTTACAGGTAGTTTGAAAACACCTCTATTCAGCAAGATGGCAGAAATAAGTTCCCCTGTAATGCCTAGGACCTACACAGTCATGGAAATATGACCAAGTTTATGATATCAAGAAAGGATTCTTCAGGTGGAGCAGGCCTCTAATTTAATAAAAAAAAGTGGTAAGGTATACTTTAACACTCACACTATTCTCATGGCTCATAGTATACTTTGCTTCAATGGTCACAATGATGCCAAGGAGAACCTACTATTAGAAAAGAATAAAGACTTTTGAGAGCTGAGTAATATTCCATTGTGTAAATGTACCACATTTTCTGTATCCATTCCTCTGTTGAAGGGCATCTGGGTTCTTTCCAGCTTCTGGCTATTATAAATAAGGCTGCTATGAATATAGTGGAGCACATGTCTTTGTTAAATGTTGAGGCATCTTTTCGGTATATACCCAAGAGTGGTATAGCTGGTTCCTCAGGTAGTTCGATGTCCAATTTTCTGAGGAACCTCCAGACTGAGTTCCAGAATGGTGGTACCAGTATGCAGTCCTACCAACAATGGAGGAATGTTCCTCTTTCTCCACATCCTCACCAGCATCTGCTGTCACCTGGGTTTTTGATCTTAGCCATTCTCACTGGTGTGAGGTGAAATCTCAGGGTTGTTTTGATTTGCCTTTCCCTTATGAATTCATAGGCAATTGGATGGAACTGGAAAATATCATCCTGAGTGAGGTAACCCAATCACAGAAAAACACACATGGTATGCACTCATTGATAAGTGGATATTAGCCCAAATTCTGGAATTACCCTAGGTGCATAGAACCCATGAAACTCAAGAAGGATGACCAAAATGTGAATGCTTCACTCCTTCTTTGAAAGGGGAAAAGAATACCCTTGGCAGGGAATAGGGAGGCAAAGTTTAGAACAGAGACAGAAGGAACACCCATTCAGAGCCTGCCCCACATGTGGCCCATACATATACAGCCACCAAACTAGATAAGATGGAAGAAGCAAAGAAGTGCAGGCCAACAGGAACCAGATGTCTATCTTTCCTGAGAGACACACCCAGAATACAGCAAATACATAGGCGAATGCCAGCAGCAAACCCCCATTGAAGGAATCAGAGAAAGGACTGGAAGAGCTCGAAGGGGCTCAAGACCCCTTATGAACAACAATGACAAGCAACCAGAGCTTCTAGGGACTAAGCCACTACCTAAAGACTATACATGGACTGACCCTGGACTCTGACCTCATAGGTAGCAATGAATAGCCTAGTAAGATCACCAGTGGAAGGGTAAGCCCTGGGTCCTGCCAAGACTGAACCCCCAGTGAATGTGATTGTTGAGGGGAGGGCGGTAATGGGGGGGAGGATGGGGAGGGGAAGCCCATATAGAAGGGGAGGGGGAGAGGTTAGGGGGATGTTAGCCCAGAAACTGAGAAGGGGAATAACAATTGAAATGTAAATAAGAAATACTCAATTGATAAAGAAAAAAAGAAAAGAAAAGAATAAAGGCAATTTATTTTTCCATTTAGCAGTCTGTATACAGCATTTAAAAGCTGTGAGTTGTTGCCAACAAGAAAGAACTTTGTAACTCTGTTCCACCTTAATTTCTCAAAGTATTTGGTGTCTTCACCAATATAAGCTGTTTTAGTTACAGTTCTTTTGCTCTGAAAATATACCTTGACCAAAGCAACTTATAAATTAAAGCAATTAGTTGGGGTTTGCCTCTGAAACTGGAGCATGTCCTTAAATAATGTGGCAGGAAGCATGGTGGCAGCCAGTTCAGCAGGCATATCTCTGGGTCAGGAGTTGAGAGTTCACATATGATCCTTAAATTGTAGGCAGAAGAAGAAAGACTAAGCCTGGGAAAAGTTATTGAAATTTGAAAGAGCATCTCACAGTGACAAACCAGCTCCAAAAAGGCCACACTTACTCCAAAAACCAATACCTTGTAATTTTTCCTATCCAGTCCACTAACTGGAAAACAAATATCCCAATGTATAAACATATGGAAGTCATTCACAGTCAAACCATTGCAGGGTCTTACTATTTAATTGTATTGGATATAAAAAGTGAGCTTATATTGTTGCAGTGTTCTGGGGACTTCCTGGCCAATCACACATAGAGAATTCTACCATACCTGATACTGGGATTTGTTCAATACCCTGTACTTCTAGAAGCCATCACTTGAAAATAAATATTAATTCTATATACAAAGCAGTATGTTTACATTTAGCATCTCAGTTTATATGACATTATAAACTGCTTTATTAACATAGGTTTATAATATATAACTTCATAAAAATAGTATGATTTTTATAAATTTGTTCTCATGTTTAAGACTGCTATAGTTATATGTCATATTTAATGATCTATATGAATTTTAAACTGACTTTATTTCTGGGATAACTGTCACTAAATTTTAGAGTTTATTTTTTATCATCGGATAACTTATAGATGACCATGCTTCATTGTGACAATTCATTTATATAGAGGATACATTTTGATCATTCTATCTTTTCTTTGTTTACAATGCAATTCTTTCCTTTGACTTTGGCTTATTTTCACGGGAACTGTAATATTGCATGGACTGACATGGATGATATGACTATATTCTTAAGAGTTTTCTTATACATTTATAAGTATATGTGCTTAGTTTAACGTGTATTACTTGATGTTTTGTGATATTTAGATCATAGGCTTTTTACGTACTTTGTTGAATTTATATCTAAATTGATGAGTTATTCTTTGTTGCTGTGATTAAGGGTCATGACCAGAAGGGACATATAAAAAAACAGTTTATTTTTGTTTATGTATCCAGAGGGAGAGTATACAATGTTCAGAGACACACAGGAGTAAGGATCAGGATCAGGAATACACATATCCCACCTTTACCCATGTTTAGGAATCAGAAAGTGAGCTAGATGTGGAGTGAAATTATAAACTATCAAAGTCCTGCCCATTGATATATGTCTTCCAGAAAATCTGCACCTCTTAAAGGTGCTATATCCTTCCTAAGCAACATTTATACACTTATGCAAATGCAAAAAGCTATAGAGGCTATTTCTCATTCAAGCCATTACAGTAAACATGCTTATTCTTCTTTATTTTTCAGGGAAATATTTGACCGTAAACATCGATGTTGATAATAACAATGGGTCTGTCTTCAGAGATGTTTCATAATGGCCTGCTTTTATGAACTTATATTATTTTATATAGTTTTAAAAGATATATTATGATGAAATGATTATTGACTATCATCAAGTGTTTTTATACCTATGGTGTTATATCCAATGATTGGAGGAGAAAACCACCCACACAATTCATCATGGACAAAAAAATTAAAGCAAGCTTTTTTGTTTGTGTACATGGGGAGCCAGGGCTAGATCCTTCTAAGGTAGGGTTAGAGGAGTCAGATTTGAATGTTATAAGGACAAGAGTTTTCTTGTTTAGGTGTAGTGGGTTTCTAAAGGAGAGATTTGCAGGATAAAATAGGTGAGATTACAATCCTTCCTGAAAAAAGACATGGTTGGAAGGTAGATAAAAGAAAGTACTCATAGTTGGTCATGTAACCTTTTGAAACAAATATAGTTGTTTGTAAGAATAAGCATTTCTGAAACAGACACTACAGAATCATTAACAATTAAGGTTATAGTTGAGACTTGTGAAGGGTATTGTTTCCCTAATTTCTTTCTCAGTCCATTTATCCTTTGAGTAGAGCAAAGCCATCTGTTAGAGTTAATTTTATATGCAGCCTTTGCTTAAGTTTTTTATCAACTGTAGGAGGTCCCTGGTAGAATTTTTGGGGGTCACATAAGTATACTATCACATCATCTGCAAATAGTGATATCTTGACTTCCTCCAATTTGTATCTCTTTGATATCACTTTGTTGTCTAATTGCTCTGTCTAGAATTTCAAAAGCTGTATTGAACAGAAAGGGAGAGAATGGGCAGCCTTGTCTTGTCCCTGAATTTAATGGTATTGCTTTGAGTTTCTCTCCATTTAATTTGATGTTGGCTACTGGTTTGCAATATATTGCTTTCAATATGTTTAGGCATGGACCTTGAATTCATGATCTTTCCAATAACTTTAACATGAAGGGGTATTGTATTTTGTCAAATGCTTTTTCAGCATCTAAATGATCATGTGCTTTTTTTTCTTTCAGTTTGTTTACATAGTGGATTGCATTGACGGGTTTATGTATAGTGAAATATCTCTGCATTCCTGGGATGAAGACTACTTCTTCATGGTGAGTGAGCATTTTGATAAGTTGTTGAATTCAGTTTGTAAGAATTTTATCAAGTATTTTTGTATCAATATTCATAAGGGAAATTGGTCTTCAGTTCTCTGTTGGGTCTTTTTGTTGTTTAGGTATCAACATAACTATGGCTTCACAGAAAGAATTGGATAGTGTTTCTTCTGTTTCTATTTTGGCATAGCCTAATACTTGAGAAACAGGTTTAATCACAGACAAGAATGAACCAGGTTGTTTTTACATTTTGATGATTTTTAAGCCTAAGTTGGTGGCAGGCCAGTTCTTCCATAGTTGTATGTATTTTTCCTTCATTATGTCATTGCAGTACAATTGCATTAACTGACATGCATGCATTCAAAATGATATATTTGTATTCAACATATAAAATATATTTTTCATTGTTATACATATCTTTCAAAATTGCTGTTTCTTAAATGATATTTTCTGTATTTATCAGGGATATCAGCTTTTAATTTTTCATTTCTTAAAATTTTCATATGCCCTTAGCATCAATCTATTGGTGGCTTATTAAAATGGATTTATATGACTATAAAAATTTAGTGTGTTTTCAAGTCAGGATGTTCAATGTCTCCTATTTGTTCTTCATGCTACTCTTTGACTATTTGGTATTTTTGTAGTTCAGTAAAAGTCTTTAGTGTTATAGATGACATTTAATATGGAGATCTACAGTAATAGATATATTTTTAACGTTGTGACGACTTCAATCTAAGAAACCCGAATGATATTCTATTGTTTTTGTATCCAGTGTCTATTAGATGAGGACTCCATGCTAGGTCTGATGCTAGCACTGTGAGCATCCTGAGACTGTGAAGACAATACCAGGAAATGCAAAAGACCCAGGATATTCTCTGACACTTGTCATAAGCCTCAGAAGGGACAGATTGTGGACTTTGCCTTTAAAAGCTGCCCTTCTTAGGTGGGCAAAATATGTGTAAGAGAACTGAAGACTATGTTGACTACAACTGGATAGAGCTTTATGTTTTATAAGCTCCAATAATTTTAAACATTTTCTTTTTTTTTCCGGAGCTGGGGATCGAACCCAGGGCCTTGCGCTTCCTAGGCAAGCGCTCTACCACTGAGCTAAATCCCCAACCCCTTAAACATTTTCTTAAGCGTTTTGATAACTACTGTTAATAAGATGGTTTTTACATTTTTCATTTTTGATATTTAAATATACATATCAATGATAGTGTTTTGTTTCTTTTTATTTGTTTATGTCTGGCAGCTTTGCTGGATGTGATTATCAGCATTGATGGCTATTTGGTGAAGTCTTTTGTGTTTTCAGTATATACATATGATCATGATATCTGCAGAGAAACTGTTTGACATCATTACTCTCAGTTGGATATCCTCTTTCTTTTACTTTCTTGACTGTTATGAATAGGGCTTCAGTACCACACATATGTGTGTTATGGAGTAGAATATTCTTGTTATAGTGTAGATCTTACAGGTCAGATATTTCAGTGTTTCCCATCCATCAGGGTCTTAGTACTGGATAGCCATAGCAGGTACAGCTTAGTATGAAGTTGCATAGTTCAGCTCTGACTCAGTTAATGCTTTGCATTTCTCATGCTTCTGTCCTAGCAGTCAGTTCAACCTTATAGCATGAACACCCATGGATAATACATACAGAAAGTGACAATGTTTTCTTGCATTAGGATAGTTAGAGAATATAGGCAATCAAATATATAAACAAGTTTTATTTATAAATATTAACCAATTAAATGAATAATATTTCCTATGTTTACAAATATGTCTCTATGACTATGAAGAAAAAGAAATAACAATATTAGGATTTCATTATATTTTTATATAAACAAATGCAAAAAATCAATTTATAATACTGCTTCTCATTTCCATTCTTTTTCTGAACATAATTATTTGAATAACAACAAAGTATTTTTTTTACGGATTTAACAATGGGATGATCTTCCAAGTGAGGCTTTCTCTGTCCTTGTAGAACTGGAAAAGACACAGGTGCCCGATTTCCCTGAGTTTTCAATAAACGGAATCCATAGAAATGAGATGGTTTGGATTCACAGGAAATAACTTTGAAAATAGTCTATTCATATTGAAATCAACTCCTGTCTAGAGTTTTTGTGTTAGCAAAGAATGTTTATTCTGTAAAGATTGACGTCCATGTAGCCTCATAGCACAAAAATATACGGATTAGGCAGCTTTGCAATCATGTTAACTCCTTTAACTCCAATGTCATATTCAATACTAGAAAATGTACTTAGAGCATTAGAGCATGCAGTCAAATGAGAGCATTAAGCATGAGATTTATTTTAGGTCAAATTAAGATTTAGAAAATTTTTGTAATATCTTAAGAACTGATCTAATTTTATTGGCCAAACAATATATTTAATTTTAAAAATTGTTATCTTATTTTAAGCTAATGAAGATTATAAGCAGTATTTATTAGTATCTTTTTTACAATATCTCCTAATCAACAACTTGGTGCATAAAAAATCAAAATAATTAATTACATTTAAAAATGTCTTGAGGCGGGGCTGGGGATTTAGCTCAGTGGTAGAGCGCTAACCTAGGAAGCGCAAAGCCCTGGGTTCGGTCCCCAGCTCAAAAAAAAAAAAGTGTCTTGAGGCAATGTCATGATTACATCTATTCTGTAGAATACACTGCAAAGTAATCTGCTTGCCTCTCTATGCAGAAGAACTCTCACGTATACTATCCTAATCTTAAGTGTCAATTATGTACATGTATATATATATATATATATGCAAATATAAATGCAACTATTAATGATAACCATCATTTTTACATTTTATTTACTCTTTGTGTATCTTTCCATTTATTTATTTATTCATTTATTTTTTTCTTCTGAAACAGGTTTTCTCTGTCCTAGAACTCTCTTTATAGACTAGGCTGCCTCAGTCTCATAGAGATGTACCTGTTCTTCCTCCAGATTGCTAGATTTAAATGTGTACTCAACCACCAATCAACTCTTTATATTTTAGTATATTTAGGTTTATTATCTTCTTTAATTATAAATTATCATTTATTCTATCAACTTCCGATGTGAAGATTTTTGTGATACTTCCATATGTTAATGGCCTAAGATGTGTCTTGGTATGTGGCATGCACATACACACATACATACACACACACAATCAGATAGTATCTAATTCTTCTGCCATGTGTGTCACTCGCCGAAGGCAGCATATGTTGCCAGGTCAGTCGTTATTGCATCTAGTGGAGTTTATACTTAAGTATCTTTCATGATTACTTTTTTTCCTCCAAAAGTGTACTGTGGGTATCCCTTCTCCTCATGGTCATTGGCAATTGGCCCACTTTGGTAGAGGGAACAGAAACATGGATGGACCAGGGTTCAGTCTGCTGAGTATATGATGAAAGGACTTTCGGAAACAGCATCAGTGAGACAGCTATATATTATTTTTCTAGGGGTATTGTAGAAAAGAACTGTAAGGGGTATGGGTGGAAAGGGTGCTTAGGCGTATGGTTGGAAAGAGCTGATTGGTCATATCATAGCAACTAATTATCATGCAACCAGAAAACTAGATTTATGTGCTGAGTCATGTAGTCTATTCAAAGATGTATGCTTATCTTCATATTTCTAATAAGATAAGGCAATCGTGTTCAGAGACACTCTCCAAATAAGGTTGGGCAGAGAAAGGAAAGTTCTGCTCAGAAAGGGAGTCTTCTCTTTTGCACTCAGCTCAGAGAGCTACCACTGGTGGTTGTGAATATAATAGCAGGATTCTCCAACAGTGTACATTGCATCTTAAGCCACAAAGAAACCGACCCTGTAGGAGTTAATGTTTCAGGTGACTATTAGCTTAATTTCTCCACATTCTATAAATCAAGTCTGTGATGTCTTCATCAATATGTTTTACTGACAAATTCAGGGAAATTGCCTATAACATTGGCAATAGCCTGTGATATTTGGTAGTTTGGGGAATGTCACAATCAACACATCCTCAAAAAGTAAGCTATTCATGGATATGATCTTTTGATGGGAAAACTTCAGGTATCTAGTAAGGATATTGCTACCCTGTCACAGGTTAACTCCATTTTTCTATCATATTGTTTATGTGTACATTTTAGGAAGCTTCAATAATCCTATCCTTCCATACCAGCCAGAATATGGCAAATACATAGGCTAATGCCAGCAGCAGACCAGAACTAAGAATGGGACCCGCTTTGAAGGAATCAGAGAAAGGACTGAAGGAGCTTGAAGGGGCTGGAGACCCCATACGAATAACAATGCCAACCAACCAGAGCTTCCAGGGATTAAGCCACTACCCAAACACTATACATGGACTGACTCTGGGCTCCAACTGCATAGGTAGCAATGAATAGCGTAGTAAGAGCACTAGTGGAAGGGCAAGCCCTTGGTCTTGCCAAACTGAACCCCCAGTGAACATGATTGTTGGGGGGAGGGCAGTAAAGGGGGCAGGATGGGGAGGGGAACACCCGTATATAAGGGGAATGGGAGGGGTTAGGCAAGTGTTGGCCTGGAATCTGGGAAAAGGAATAATAATTGAAATGAAATTGCTAACATTAAACTAAATGGAGAGAAACTTGAAGCAATCCCACTAAAATCAGGGACTAAACAAGGCTGCCCACTCTCTCCCTACTTATTCAATATAGTTCTTGAAGTTCTAGCCAGGGCAATCAGACAACAAAAGAAAATCAAGGGGATTCAGATTGGTAAAGAAGAAGTCAAAATATCACTATTTGCAGATGATATGATAGTATATTTAAGTGATCCCAAAAGTTCCACCAGAGCACTAGTAAAGCTGATAAACAACTTCAGCAAAGTGGCTGGATATAAAATTAACTCAAATAAATCAGTATCCTTCCTCTACACAAAAGAGAAACAAGCAGAGAAAGAAATTAGGGAAATGACACCATTCATAATAGACCCAAACAATATAAAGTACCTCGGTGTGACTTTAACCAAGCAAGTAAAAGATCTGTACAATAAGAACTTCAAGACTCTGAAGAAAGAAATTGAAGAAGACCTCAGAAGATGGAAAGATCTCCCATGCTCATGGATTGGCAGGATTAAAATACTAAAAATGGCCATTTTACCAAAAGCAATCTACAGATTCAATGCAATCCTCATCAAAATACAAATCCAATTCTTCAAAGAGTTAGACAGAACAATTTGCAAAATCATCTGGAATAACAAAAAACCCAGGATAGCTAAAACTATCCTCAACAATAAAAGGACTTCAGGGGGAATCACTATCCCTGAACTCAAGCAATATTACAGAGCAATAGTGATAAAAACTGCATGGTATTGGTACAGAGACAGACAGATAGAACAATGGAAGATAATTGAAGACCCAGAAATGAACCCACACACCTATGGGCACCTGATTTTTGACAAATGAGCCAAATCCATTCAATGGAAAAATGATAGCATTTTCAGCAAATGGTGCTGGTTCAACTGGAGGTCAACATGTAGAAGAATGCAGATCGATACATGCTTATCACCCTGTACAAAGCTTAAGTCCAAGTGGATCAAGGACCTCCACATCAAACCAGATACACTCAAACTAATAGAAGAAAAACTAGGGCAGCATCTCGAACACATGGGCACTGGACAAAATTTCCTGAAGAAAACACCAATGGCTTATGCTCTAAGATCAAGAATCGACAAATGGGATCTCAAAACTGCAAAGTTTCTGTAAGGCAAAGGACACTGTGGTTAGGACAAAATGGCAACCAACAGGTTGGGTAAAGATCTTTACAAATCCTACAACAGATAGAGGACTTATGAACTCAAGAAGTTAGACCGCAGGGGACATATAACCCTATTAAAAATGGGGTTCAGAACTTAAAGAATTCACAGCTGAGGAATGCCGAATGGCCGAGAAACACCTAAAGAAATGTTCAACATCTTTAGTCATAAGGGAAATGCAAATCAAAACAACCCTGAGATTTCACCTCACACCAGTGAAAATGTCTAAGATTAAAAACTCAGGTGACAACAAATACTGGTGAGGATGTGGAGAAAGAGGAACACTCCTCCATTGTTGGTGAGATTACAGACTGGTAAAACCATTCTGGAAATCAGTCTGGAGATTCCTCAGAAAATAGACGTTGAACTACCTGAGGATCCAGCTATACCACTCTTGGGCATATACCCACAAGATGCACCAACATATAAAAAAGACACATGCTCCACCATGTTCATAGCAGCCTTATCTATAATAGCCAGAAGCTGGAAAGAACCTAGATGCCCTTCAACAGAGGAATGGATACAGAAAATGTGGAACATCTACGCAATGGAATATTACTCAGCTATCAAAAAACTGCCTTTAAGAAATTCATAGACAAATGGTTGGAACTGGAAAATATCATCCTGAGTGAGGTAACCCAATCACAGAAAAACCCACATGGTATGCATTAATTGATAAGTGGCTATTAGCCCAAATGCTTGAATTACCCTAGATGCATAGAACACATGAAACCCAAGACAGATGATCAAAATGTGAATGCTTCACTCCTTCTTTTAAAAGGGGGAACAAGAATAACCTTGGCAGGGAATAGAGAGGAAAAGATTAAAACAGAGACTGAAGGAACACCCATTCAGAGCCTGCCCCACATGTGGCCCATACATATACAGCCACCCAATTAGACAAGATGGTTGAAGCAAAGAAGGGCAGGCTGACAGGACCCGGATGTAGATCTCTCCTGAGAGACACAGCCAGAATACAGCAAATACAGAGGCGAATGCCATCAGCAAACCACTGAACTGAGAAAGGACCCCCATTGAAGAAATCAGAGAAAGAACTGGAAGAGCTCGAAGGGGCTCGAGTCCCCTTATGAACAACAATGCCAAGCAACAAGAGCTTCCAGGGACTAAGCCACTACCTAAAGACTAAACATGGACTGACCCTGGACTCTGACCTCATAGGTAGCAATGAATATCCTAGTAAGATCACCAGTGGAAGGGGAAGCCCTTGGTCCTGCTAAGACTGAACCCCCAGTGAACGTGATTGTTGGGGGGAGGGTGGCAATGGGGGGAGGGTGGGGTAGGGAACCCCCATTAAGTAGGGGAGGGGGAGGGATTAGGGTGATGTTTGCCCGGAAAACGGGAAAGGGAATAACATTTGAAATGTAAATAAGAAATAATCAAGTTAATAAAAAAAAAAAATAATTGAAATGCAAATGAGAAATACCCAATTTAATAAAGATGGAGGGAAAAAAAGACTTTTCTAAAGGTGTTCATTGTTTCTTATTTCTTACTTCCCATATAAGGGTTGTTGAGGAATGCTCTACTGCTATGTATGATAATGCTAAATTCAATCCCTGAAAGTCTAGACCTACCAGTGACTTCTTGTGTTTATATATGTAAACATTGTTTCTTGATTTAAAAATATTGGCTATATGAAATTGTCTATATCCAATCACAGGGGGGATTAGAAGTAGGTAGATTAGGAATGACCTGGTTGGATAAGGAGAGACAATGAGGAGAGAGGAGGAAGTAGAATAAAGCCACCGTGAAGAGAGAGAAACCATGAACACAAGGTCAGGAGAAACATTAATTTCCTGGGGTACACTACTGGGCAGGTAGCAAGGCCTGTAGTTAGAAGTGAAGATTATGACCTGCCTGGTGGACTCAGGACACACAGAGCCAAAATTCCTCTGGGGCCAGACACTTCCGATTTTTAGCTGGAGCCCAAACCTTGCTGGTCCCTGGCCACAGCTCTCTGCTCCCAAACCCCGTGGAAGAAAGAGTTCACCTTCCAGACAGGTGGGCACTCCTGAGACTGAAGAGCAAGAGAGAACGACAATACTGCTCACCGTTGCTCACATCCCTCGCTCAAGAGGAAACTATATAGGTCCTCTGGGAGCAGGAATATAGGGGCACTAGAGTGGCAGGTCTCCTGCAGTCCAGACACCACCCAGATCTGAAGGGACCCGGTCAACAGTTCCCTGAACCCAGATCCCGTGGGTGGGAGAGCTAAATCTTCAGAGGTGCAGACACGCCTTGGAAGCCAGAAGAGACTACACTCTGCCCATATTACTGACTCCAGAGGAAAACACCTAACACCATCTTGGACTCCCCTGCCCAGGGGTCCGGGAAAAGGCGGGGTAGGTGTCTTTGGTTGCCATCCTCATGTAGAGCTCAAATGCAGCCCCCTAGAAACAACTTCAGGCCAAGGACCACAGGTAAGACAAACCTTTCTGCCCAAGCAACCTGCCTGGTGGACTCAGGACACACGCCCAAAGGAACAGCTGAAGACCAGTAGACAGGACAGACTACACACCTGAAAGCAGAACAAATTGTTCCCATAACTGGCTGAAGGAAAACAAGAAAATAGGTCTATAAACTCCTGATACACAGGCCTGTAGGACGATTGAGCCACTGTCAGAAATAGCAGAACAAGGTAACAGGAGAGACAACAGGATGGCAAGAGGCAAGCACATGAACCCAAGCAACAGAAACCAAGACTACATGGAATCACCGGAGCCCAATTCTCCCACCAAAGCAAACACTGAATATCCAAAGACACCAGTAAAGCAATATCTTGATTTTAAATCACATGTGAACATGATGATGGAGGACTTCAAGAAAGACATAAAGACCTCAGTTAGAGGACCGCAGGAAAACATAAATAAACAAGTAGAAGCAAATAGAGAGGAATCACAAAAATCCCTGAAAGAATTCCAGGAAAACACAATCAAACAGTTAAAGGAATTTAAAATGGAAATAGAACCAATAAAGAAAGCACAAAGGGAGAGAACCCTGGACATAGAAAACCAAAGGAAGAGACAAGGAGATGTCGATACAAGCATCACCAACAGAATACAAGAGACAGAAGAGAGAATCTCAGGAGCAGAAGATTCCATAGAAATCTTAAACACAACTGTCAAAGACAATGTAAAATATAAAAAGCTACTGGTCTAAAACATACAGGAAATCCAGGACTCAATGAGAAGAACAAACCTAAGGATAATAGGTATAGAAGAGAATGAAGACTCCCAGCTCAAAGGACCAGTAAATATCTTCAAAAAAATCATAGAAGAAAACATCCCTAACCTTAAGAAAGAAATGCCCAAAAACATACAAGAAGTCCAAATAGATTGGACCAGAAAAGAAACTCCTCCCATCACATAATAGTCAAAACACCAAATGCACAAAACAAAGAGAGACTATTAAAAGCAGTAAGGGAAAAAGTTCCAGTAACATATAAAGGCAGACCTATCATAATTATACCAGATTTCTCACCAGAGTTAATGAAATCCAGAATATCCTGGACAGCTTTCATACAGACCCTAAGAGAACACAAATGCCAGCCCAGGTTACGCTATCCAGCAAAACTCTCAATTAACATAGATGGAGAAATCAAGATATTCCATGACAAAAACAAATTTACACAATATCTTTCTACAAATCCAACCCTATAATGGATAATAAATGGTAAAGCCCACTATAAGGAGGCAAGCTACACCCTAGAAAAAGCAAGAAACTAATCGTCTTGGCAACAAAACAAGGAGAAGAAAAGCACATAAAAATAATCTCACATCCAAATAAGAATATAACAGGAAGCAACAATCACTATTCCTTAATATTTCTCAACATCAATGGACTCAATTTCCCCAATAAAAGACATACATGAGAAAACTGGATATGCAATGAGGACCCTGCATTCTGCTGCCTACAGAAAACACACCTCAGAGACAAAGACAGACACTAACTCAGAGAGAAACGCTGGAAACAACTTTTAAGCAAATGGTCTGAAGAAGCAAGCTGGAGTAGCCATTCTAAAATCGAATAAAATCAATTTTCAACTAAAAGTCATCAAAAAGATAAGGAAGGACACTTCATATCCATCAAAAAAAAATCCACGACGATGAACTCTCAATCCTAAATATCTATGTTCCAAATACAAGGGCACCTACATACATAAAAGAAACCTTACCGAAGTTCAAAGTACACATTGCACCTCACACAATAATAGTAGGAGATTTCAACACCCCACTCTCATAAATGGACAGATCATTGAAACAGACATTAAACAGAGATATAGACAGACTAAGAGAAGTAATGAACCAAATGGACTTAACAGATATTTATAGGACATTATATCCTAAAACAAAAGGATATAACTTCTCACTACCTCATTGTACTTTCTGCAAAATTGACCATATAATAGGTCATAAAACAAGCCATAACAGATGCAGAAAGAGAAATAATTCCATGCTTCCTATCAGATCACTGCGGGCTAAAGCTGGTCTTCAATAACATATAAGGAAAGAATGCCCACATATACATGGAAGTTGAATAATGCTCTACTCAATGATAACCTGGTCAAGGAAAAATAAAGAAAGAAATTAAAGACTTCTTAGAATTTAATGAAAATGAAGTTACAACATAACCAAACTTATGGGACACAATGAAAGCTGTGCTAAGAGGAAAACTCATAGCTCTGAGTGCCTGCAGAAAGAAACAGGAGATAGCATATATCAGCAGCTTGATAGCACACCTAAAAGCTATAGAACAAAATGAAGCAAACACACACAGGAGGAGTAGAAGGCAGGAAATAATCAAACTCAGAACTGAAATCAACCAAGTAGAAACAAAAAGAACTATACAAAGAATCAAGCGAACCAAAAGTTGGCTCTTTAATAAAATCAAGATACATAAACCCTTAGCCAGACTAACCAGAGGACAGAGAGAGTGTGTACAAATTAACAAAATCAGAAATGGAAAGGGAGACATAAAAAGAGAATCAGAGGAAATTAAAAAAAATCATCATATCCTACTACAAATGCCATATTCAGCAAAACTTAAACATCTCGAGGAAATGGACAATTTCCTAGACAGATTCCAGCTACTGAAGTAAAATCAGGAAAAAAATAAGTCATATAAACAACCCCATAACTCCTAAAGAAATACAAGCAGTCATTAAAAGTCTCCCAACCAAAAAGTGCCTAGGTCCAGATGTGTTCACTGCAGAATTCTATCAAACCTTCATAAAAGACCTCATACCAATACTATCCAAACTATTCCATGAAATTGAAACAGATGGAGCACTACTGAATTCCTTCTATGAAGCTACAATTACTCTTATACCTAAACCACACAAAGACCCAATAATAAAAGAGAATTTCAGACCAATTTCCCTTATGAATATTGATGCAAAGATACTTAGTAAAATTCTTGCAAACTGAATCCAAGAGCATATCCATCAATATCAAGTAGGCATCATTCCAGGGAAGCAGGGATGGTTTAATTTATGCAAAACCACCAAGGTAGTGACTATAAAAACAAACTGAAAGATAAAAACCACATGATCATTACATTAGATGCTGAGAAAGCATTTGAGAAAATTCAACACCCCTTCATGATAAAAGTCCTGGAAAGAACAGGAATTCAAGGCCCATACCTAGAGATAGTAACAGACATACACAACAAACAAGTAGCTAATATTAAACTAAATGGAGAGAAACTTGAAGCAATCCCACTAATATCAGGAACTAAACAAGGCTCCCCACTCTCTCCCTACTTATTTAATATAGTCCTCAAAGTCCTAGCCAGAGCAATCAGACAACAAAAGGAGATCAAAGGGATACAGATTGGAAAGTAAGAAATCAAAACATCACTTTTTGCAAACAATATGATTGTATATTTAAGTGATCCCAAAAGTTCCACCAGATAACTACTAAACCTGATAAACACCTTCAGCAATTTGGCTAGGTATAAAATTAACTCAAATAAATCAGTACCCTTCCTCTACACAAAAGAAAATCAAGCCAAGAAATAAGGGAAAAGACATCCTTCATAATAGTACCAAATAATATAAAATACCTCAGTGTTACCTTAACCATGCAAGTTAAAGATCTGTATGATAAGAACTGCAAACCTCTGAAGAAAGAAATTGAAGAAGATCTTTGAAGATGAAAAGATCTCGCATGCTCATGAATTGGCAGGATTAATATAGTAAAAATGGCCATTTTACCAAAAGCGATCTACAGATTCAATGCAACGCCAATCAAATTTCCAACCCAATTCTTCCTAGAGTTAGAAAAACAATTTGCAAATTCATTGGGAATAACGAAAAACACAGGATAGCTAAAACTATCCTCAACAATAAAAGGACTTCCAGGGAATCACTATCCACTGAACTCGAGCAGTAATACAGAGTAATAGTGATAAAAAATGTATGGTATTTATGCAGAGACAGACAGAGAGACCAGTGGAATAGAGTTGAAGACCCAGAAATGAACCCACACACCTGTGATTACTTGATTTTTGATAAAGGTGCCAAAACCATCCAATGGAAAAAGGATACTATTTTCAGCAAACGGTGCTGGTTCAACCAGAGTTTAGCTTGTAGATGAATGTAGATTTGTCCATTCTCATCACCCTGTACAAAGCTTATGTCCAAGTGGACCAAGGACCTCCATATCAAACCAGATACACGGAAACTAATAGAAGTCAAGGTGGGGAAGAATCTCGAACACATGGGCACTGGAGAAAATTTCCTGAATAAAACACCAATGGCTTATGCTCGAAGATCAAGAATCGACAAATGGGATCTCAAAAAACTGCAAAGCTTCTGTAAGGCAAAGGACACTGTTGTTAGGACAAAGGGCAACCAAGAGATTGGGAAAAGATCTTTAACTGATAGAGGCCTTATATCCAAAATATACAAAGAATTTACAAAGGTAGATTGCAGGGAGATAAATAAACCTATTGAAAAGTGGAGTTCAGAGCTAAACAAAGAATTCACAGCTGAGGAATGCCAAATGGCTGAGAAACAGCTAAAGTAATGTTCAACATCTTTAGTCATAAGGGAAATCCAAATCAAAACAACCCTGAGATTCCACCTCACACCAGTCAGATTTATTTTTTGATTTTGAACCAATTTTTTTTCATCACAGCAATAATGGAGTGAGATTACACATCTACACAATTGTATACTACTCAGCTATCAAAAACGAAGATTTTATGAAATTCATAGGCAAATGGATGGAACGGGAAAATATCATCCTGAATGAGGTAAGCCAATCACAGAAAAACACACATGGTATGCACTCATTGATAAATGGATATTAGCCCAAATGCTCATATTACCCTAGATGCACAGAACACATGAAACCCAAGAAGGATGACCAAAGTGCGAATGCTTCACTACTTCTTTAAAAGTGGAACAAGAATACCCTTTGGAGGGAATAGGGAGGCAAAGTTTAGAATAGAGGCAGAAGGAACACCCATTCAGAGCCAGCCCCACTGTGGCCCATATATATATACAGCCAGAATACGGCAAATACATAGGTGAATGCCAGCAGCAAACCACTGAACTGAGAACAGAATCCCCATTGAAGGAATCAGAGAAACGACTGAAAGAACTTGAAGGTGTTTGATACCCCATATGAACAACAATGCCAACCAACCAATGTTTCTAGGAACTAAGCCACTACCCAAAGACTCTAAAAGGCCTGACCCTGGGCTCCAACTGCATAGGTAGAAATGAATAGCCTAGTAAGAGCACCAATGGAAGGGGAAGCCCTTTATCCTGCCAAGACTGAAACCCCAGTGAATGGGATTGTTGGGGGGAGGTCGGTAATGGTGGGAAGGATGGGAAGGGGAACACCTATATAGAATGGGAATGCGAGGGCTTAGTGGGTTGTTGATCTGGAAACTGTGAAAGGGAATAACAATTGAAATGTAAATAAGAAATATCCAAGGTAATAAAGGTGGAGAAAAAAAAGATTTCACTCCATTTTTGCTGTGATGAAAAAAAATGGTTCAAAATCAAAAAATAAAAAATAAAATTCACAATTGACACAAGAAAATATTCATGAAGACATGTAATTTTAAATACTTCCTTGGTCCTACAAATCATTGGGTATATAAATACCAGAGCTGTAAGAAAGGACCAGTAAGAATGGTTATTCAGGAACTGAAGGATAGCTTGTAGTTAAGAGCTCTTGTTCCTGCAAAAGATTATTGGATTGTCAGCAACCATATCCACCTACCTTTTCTGACATCTGTAGGCCCCAGATATGCATGCTTAGAAAGCAGACATATAATGACATTAAAATAATTACAAAAATTCTTTGAGAAAATAGTGGTTACTACAAAAAGGCAATAAAAATTGAGAAAAATATTTTTAATGATGAGAATATATATTAATATAGCTACTACCATAAAAAGGATATGGATTATTCAAGTAATAAAACTGTTGCTGTTTTAAATTTATTACAGTTTTATAATTCTGTGTGTCTCTTTGTCTGTATGTGCAGATATCCCTGAAGTCATGCATTCTTAAACACTGAGTCATCTGTTCAGCTCTAGTGAAAACTCTTGATGCAATATTCTTAATACCAGGATACATTGAGAAGAAGTTATTTCATTTACCCCAAAATCTATCTTTATGTGTTTATTACATTAGTAGTCACAAAAGGTGGCCTAAAGGTCTATCAAGCAATGAAGAAAATGTGATACATTCATATCATAGATCAAAAACTCAGGTGACAGCAAATGCTGCCGAGGATGCAGAGAAAGAGGAACACTCCTCCATTGTTGGTGGGATTGCAGACTGGTACAACCATTCTGGAAATCATTCTGGAGGTTCCTCAGAAAATTGGACATTGAACTGCCTGAGGATCCAGCTATACCTCTCTTGGGCATATACCCAAAAGATGCCCCAACATATAAAAAAGACACGTGCTCCACTATGTTCATCGCAGCCTTATTTATAATAGCCAGAAGCTGGAAAGAACCCAGATGCCCTTCAACAGAGGAATGGATACAGAAAATGTGGTACATCTACACAATGGAATATTACTCAGCTATCAAAAACAATGACTTTATGAAATTCGTAGGCAAATGGTTGGAACTGGAAAATATCATCCTGAGTGAGGTAACCCAATCACAGAAAAAACACACATGGTATGCAGTCATTGATAAGTAGCTATTAGCCCAAATGCTTGAATTACCCTAGATGCCTAGAACAAATGAAACTCAAGACGGATCATCAAAATGTGAATGCTTCACTCCTTCTTTAAAAGGGGGAACAAGAATAACCTTGGCAGGGAATAGAGAGGAAAAGATTAAAACAGACAGAAGGAACACCCATTCAGAGCCTGCCCCACATGTGGCCCATACATATACAGCCATCCAATTAGACAAGATGGATGAAGCAAAGGACAGGCTGACAGGAACCGGATGTAGATCTCTCCTGAGAGACACAGCCAGAATACAGCAAATACAGAGGCGAATGCCATCAGCAAACCACTGAACTGAGAAAGGACCCCCATTGAAGGAATCAGAGAAAGAACTGGAAGAGCTCGAAGGGGCTCGAGACCCCTTATGAACAACAATGCCAAGCAACCAGAGCTTCCAGGAACTAAGCCACTACCTAAAGACTATATACATGGACTGACCCTCGACTCTGACCTCATAGGAAGCAATGAATATCCTAGTAAGAGCACCAGTGGAAGGGGAAGCCCTGGGTCCTGCTAAGACTGAACCCACAGTGAACTAGATTGTTGGGGGGAGGGCGGCAATGGGGGGAGGATGGGGAGGGGAACACCCATTAAGAAGGGAAGGGGGAGGGATTAGGGGGATGTTTGCCCGGAAACCGGGAAAGGGAATAACACTCGAAAAGTAAATAAAAAATACTCCAGTTAATAAAAAAAATTTAAAAAAAGCTATGAAAATCTGGCATATACTACAGCACGGAAATAAACAGATTTCACCATTTTAAGTAAAATCAATCAAATATAAAAATGCAAGTACTATCTTGTATTATTCATATGTTAATTGTTAAATGGTTGACCTACTGAAGTTGCTAACAGAATAGTAGTTACTAGTGTCAGGAGAGGTCAGAAAGGAGGTGAAGTTGATCAATGGGTGCTAGGTTATAAGCCATTGTGGCATGATATTTACAATAGAATGTTTGTAGATAGAAAGGAAGTATGGTCAAGATAGTCTTATCATATTCACTCTAAAGAATTGACAAACTTATAAATAATTGACAATATAGATAACTTACATCAAATATCACATGATAAAATGTGAAGAAACTACATTTCCTATAAAAACATAAATTCATTTTTATAAGTTGTACTTTTATAATTGGTATTATTATAAATAGAGGATACATGCTAAATACATATACAATTATAAAATGTACACAGTTCACATATTACACATCTAGGAAAAGTTTGGGGAATACTATTGAGGGTCCTGGTCCGGAAATGTAGGAGATCTCACGTTATTTTGAAGCAGGGTCTTTACAAACATAATCAGGCTTAGGTAATAAAGTTGCAATCATGTGTTTCTCTCAAATCAGTATGAAGAGGCTTGAATACAGCATAACAAAAGGAAAGAAAGGCAGAGATTAGACTGGTGGAATAGGTTCTACTGAAGAACACCATGACCTAGTGAACGTAGCGTATTTTCTCACTTGGGCATTGGGTAATACCATGCTTTGTAGGCAACTGATTTTGTACTTTTCTGCTCTGCAATTTGGAAAGAACACATTTCTATCATTTTTAGCCTTTGATTTATTGTGCTTTGTTATGACAATCTTAGAAACTTGAACGAAGTATACTAGGAAAGTAGGAGATAAGTTATGTGTAGAAACTGATATGGTGTCTGTGCCCACAGGAGAGGTATGCTATACTGAGATACAGACATGGAGATTTAGATAAATTAAGTAGAAGGGATAGGCAGTTTATAATCATTATGCAACCTTAAAATCAAACACTGAAAAGTAAAAACCATATAAACTTACTTCTTCATATCCACTTTAATATTCTAAGATTGAAAATTCATTCATTAAGCTAATTATTATCTTCACCATAATGTATTTCAAAATAACCCTTCTTAGCACATCCTCATTTTGATTGCTAAGTGGCATGTCCCATTCTAAGGATCATATCTAAACTTAGATTAAAATTATGAATTCTTATGACTTCATTTTAGGTGTTTAATGGTTGTCTTAATTTAATTTTACAACTGTGAAAAGACACCACCACAAAGGCAACTGTCATAAGGACAACATTCAGTTGTGCCTGGCTTACAGGTTCAGAGGTTCAGTCCACTATCATCAAGGTGGGAACATGGCAGAACCCAGGCAGAAATGGTGTAGGAGGACCTAAGAGTTGTACATCTTTATCTGAAGGCTACTAGAAGAAAAGTGGTGTCCAGGCAACTGGGACAAATGTCTTAAAGCCCATACCTACAGTGACACACCAATGGCAACTGGACTTCACGTTCTTGGGCTGAGGATATAAAAACCACTAGGATGTAATATTTTTTCCTATTTTCTCAAGTTCTTTTATATGCTCTGATTTCAAACACATTGCAAGGTTTTGTTTTGTTTTATGTTGTTTTGTTTTGTTTTATTTCTTTTAAGATTAGAAACTATTTCTCAAATATTCCAAGCCTCCTAGAATATCTTGGTTAATAGAATTTAAATGGCCTTACAAGATAAAACATTTTTCAGAGGAAAAATATCATTTAGACTAGCATTTCTTGCATAGAGTTTAATAACAACTTATCCTGTTATTTGAATTTAATTGACATTTTTCAGTTTAGTCGGAAGTATATGGTGATTGTTACTATAAACCATTGGTAACAGGTAAAGTTTTATTTGGTGAAATAAAACAAGGCATTCATTGAAAGTAGTTTGAACTTATATTTGAGTAAAATAAAATAATCAAAAAGAGAAGGCTACTAATTTGAGAATGAGTATCATAATAGAAAATGGACAAAGGGTACTTGAGAGGGACTGAAGGGAAGAAAGAGAAGGGGGAATTGATACAATTTTATTTTAATTAAAAATAAGCTTCATTAAAGACACAAAACATAAAATTATTGTGAAAACAAAATCTTTCAATATTTTACCCAATAGAGCTGAATAACTCTTCATTTTCATTAAAGTTCTTAAATTTCTGTGATATATTTCTGAACATCATCATCTCCATTTCATGGCTAGTATAAAAGGAAACAGGGGTGGGTGAAATTAGAATGTAACATTTGCTTATTTGATGGACCCCATTGCCGGAAGTTAGCTAAAGATGGGAACATTAACAATTGCTGTGAGATAAGAAGTTACTTGATTTTTCCATTTGTCCAAACTCATCTGTATTCCATTTCCAAGGGTAACTGAGAGCTGAATGAATCATGAAATGACATCATCCCATCAGTGAGTCTGAAATGGTTCTGGTGACTGCGAGTTAATATCCCAAGTCAGAATCTATGTCCGACTATAGCATCGGATCCTTTGTAGTGAAAATGTTGTCTCTGAATATTTTGCTGATGAACTTGATACAACTCACAACATAGATACTGTATTCAGCTTACACCTAAGAGATATTTTCTCTGGATTAATTTGGCATAGGTGTTCTTTTCCAACTCACTCCAATTTGTCATCTGTCTGACTTCTGTTCCTCTAAACCATCCCTGAATAGTAGCTCTCTGAATGCTAGACCCAAGGCGGCCTTGTTTTTCATATGCATGCAAACTAAGCAGCCTGCAGGCTGTCCTTCCCATCTTTCTATTCTGAGCTACCCACTCTCCAAGAAAATCTCATACTTATCTCTGACTTTCTTAACTCACCATTCAATCTACTTATTTCCTACTTAGTTTATGTTCCTTCTCAAAATGATATTATGTAAGGGAAGCTTTCAATGGACAGTACATTCCCTGAAATGTTATTAACTTGCCATAATGTATTATTCACCAAAGAACACAGTTGATTTTGGCTCTTGATTTTTTTCAATCATACTATAAATATACTAAGAGAACAGGTACTTTGTCACTTTTTCTCCACCCTGGTATTCAGAATTCTTAATATATAAAGAGAAACATAATACTCACTATGTAAGCGCTAACTGAGTGGATGAATGGTAAATGCTTGTCTTGTCGCCTTAGACTTTTCTTGACTTGGATGAAAATTCCAAGCTATCAGTCTCGAAACACTTTAATTAAACCATGGTCAACTTTATTTAAACATTAATTCCAACTTTTTAAACACATTTTATTTGTAATTCTAGACTTTTTATATAGCTATTTATTTTTCTTAAAGATATACCTTATTCAGATTATTTACCTTATAGTATATTTTTCTTTCCTTTTTCACCAAGGATTTGAATTAATCTTTTCTTGGTTTTGCTTTCCCAAATAAAAAGCAAATAATTGAGCTTTTTTACTTTCATTTATTTATGAAACTTCTGAAACCATAAACTTCAGGATCACTTTTTAAATGTAAAATTAAGTTAGTACTCAGGTCTCTATTTTCAACTTTATTGATGTACATGTTCAGAAAAATTTCACCATGTTCACTTAATACTTATAAAGCATATGTTAAACATAATGTTCTCTTTTAGTGGACAGAGGTAAGTTCTTCTCAATCCTAGTGTGGCATCCAAACGATTTTCTCACATAAACCTCAATAAAAACAATTAGTAGTTTTAAAAATTGTATTAATGGAGCAAATTATTTGAGTGGAGAATTCTCAATAGAATATAAATTAGTAACAAATATATGTAAGCATACTGAAAATGAATAAACTTTGGCAAATACATATCAATATAATTGTATGCACATACATGTATATATGGATAATAATTAAACAAAAGTCCTTGCTTTCATAAAGAGCAAGTAATGGTATATTGGAATGTTTGAAAAGAGAAAAGGAAAGGAAGTGATATGATTTTATAATCTCAAAATTAAAAGAAATATTTTAATTTAAAATAATAAATATGTAATAATAACCAAAAATACAATAAAATACATTTTTGCCACAGTTTTACTGATTTGGGTGAAAGTTTCTGTATACATGTGTATGTGTGCAAGTGTGTGTGTTTGTGTTTGTGTGTGTGTGTGTGTGTGTGTTTGTGTAGGTCTATGTGTGTTTCACAAATCTTGTCATGAAGGATCCCTATATACTTACTGTTATTGTCAATTTAGATTATAAATTTACTAAAGAAAATAATATGAAATTTCACAAAAAATAAGTAAAAGGCAACTCAGTACACTGTTCAATAATTTTGTATTTTGTTCATTAATCTTAATCTTTTAGCATTCTGTTGGCTTCTTGAACCTGCACTGTGTTTGATCCATTGTACTTCCTAAAATTAAACATAGAAGCATTAAGGGAAATAAGGAATTGATACACATGTTATTTTAGAACTTTTACAAATGGAAGAAGTATTGATACCATAGCTAAAGACCAAAATTCTTCTGCTCATTTTCTCAAACTTTAGTTTGTTTTTAACAGTACACAGAGGGCAGACAAACCATACATGTTACATCTTTAGTTTGAGAATGAATAGGCCATGTAAAATGGTTCCTCAAATTAGGAATCAACGATATAATAATTGAAAGAGAACAATTTAACTTCAGATTTGGGGGCTTCTTTATCAAAAAGAAAATGCCTATATTTGATGTATGTTAAATATAATTTGTCTCCATCATTACAAACTAAGGATTCAAATTACTTTTCTTCACTTATATTTTTCTGAAGTAGTATATGTGAAAAAATCTCTTTAATATATTTAGAAGAAAGAACTAAAATTATCTGGAAAAATGTAGTTTCTATATTTAACTCTAGGTCTCTAGAGCAAAGTTCTCTACAGATTTAATCTGACATTTATTTCTCTACTATGTAAAGAAATACTTTCTAAGAAAGGGAGAAGTCCTAACATTAGAAACATTATTAACTAGGTATATACAATAATATTATATTTCTTTATTTTCTTATTGGATATTTTATGTATTTACATTTCAAATGTTATCCCTTTTCCTGGTCCCCACTCCCTTTATCCCCCCTTCTCTGCTTCTATGAGGATGCTTTCCCTCCCACTCACACAAACCCACCTCAACACCCCGGCATTCTCCTAAACTGTGGAAACCAGGCTTCATAGGACCAAGAGCTTCTCCTCCTCTTGATGCCAGAAAATGTCATTCTCTGCTTCATATGCAACTGAAGCCATAGGTTCCTCTATGTGTATACTTTGGTTGGTGGTTTAGTCCCTGGAAGTTCTGGTGGGTCTGATTTGATATTGTTGTTCTTCCTATGGAGTAGCAAACCCCTTCAGCTCCTTCAGTCCTTTCTCTAACTCCCCCAATGGAGTCTCCTTGTTCAGTCCAATGGTTAGCTGCAAGTACCCTTATCTGTATCAGTAAGTCCCTGGCAGAACCTCTCAGGAGACACCCATATCAGACTCCTGTCAGCAAGCACTTCTTGGCATCAGCAATAGAGAATGGTTTTTCTGGCTATATATGGGATGGAACTGTAGGTGGGGCAGTCTCTGGATGGCCTTTCCTTCAGGATCTGCTCCACTTTTGTCCCTGTATTTCTTCCCATGAGTATTTTGTTCCCCCTTCAAAGAAGGATAGAAGCATCCACATTTTGGTCTTCCTTCTTCTTGAGCTTTATATGGTCTGTGAATTGTATCTTGTGTATTCCGAGCTTTTGGGCAATAACTTCGTATCAGTGATTGCATACAATTTGTGTTCTTTTGGGACTGGGTTACCTCACTCAGGATGATATTTTTTAGTTCAGTCCATTTGTCTCTTCAGATCGTATACATCTTTCACCTTTTAATGTGATAATTCTTGAACCTGGGGTAACTACAGAGATTTCTAAGAATTGCTCTCTAGGATGTTGATGAAGAACATCTAAAGTTCTTTGGATCTCAACCTTGCTCATACTGTGGCCTAGGTTGTGAAGACCCCAACTATAAAATTATAGTTTTGCCACTTTATAAATATAAGTTTCTTATTGGCATGAATCATAATATAATATTTTTAGAGATAGGGGATTGACAAAGAAATCTATGCCTACAGGTTGAGAACTTGTGTTCTAAATATTCATAACAGGTGTGTTGAGCACACTTAAATATATATCTTTTCAGAACATGGAAATATATGAGGAGAGTCTGGAGAATTCTATAGAGCTGATGCGATTGTGGTCTTGCCTGGGGATAGGTTCTTGATTGTTATATCATGGGGCAATTTTCCCTGAATATAGGTAAAACATTTTCTGGAATAAGTTGTAGACTGTTAAGAGTAAAGAAGACTAGACAGTAAGTAAACATAAGGAAGATGCATCTTTCCATATTTCACCTGTGACTATCTTCTAATTCTACTGTGGATTCTCTGCTATGATGAACTGTTTACTGAAATTGCAAATCAAATTTAAAAAAAGCTATTCTGTGTTCTGTCAAAGTATTTTGTCGCCGTAACATAAATGAAACTAGAACAGAAATTGTTACTGAGAGAGGGGGTGGTTGCTGTGATGAACCTGACTATCTTGTTTTGGGGGAGAACGTGGAAGACTTTGGAACTTTACAAAACCTGTTGCGTGCTCAGAGAAATGTGGATTATAAAGATCCTCACTGAGGCCCAGATCGTGTTTTTCAAGGAGAGCAGGACTTTCTTGAAATTTTACTAGAGGACGTTCATATGATTGTATGGCTACAAGTCTGTGATTGTCATGCTTGACTGAACAAGCATCTATGATTGTAAGCTTGTAATAGGACTTGGAAATAGAGAATTATCTCTCACGTTCTGAAACTGAAGGCATAGAGGGCTCAGAAAGAGAGTTACTGAAGCTAGACATCTCTGGCAAGGGAGATTCACTAAGCAGAGACGTTGACAAGCCTTTGGTAACTACCTCTATAATGGGAACCCAAAATACTATAAAGGGAAATGCAGTGCAGTGTATGACATGAAGAGGGCTGCAGATATTAAAGAAAGCTAGCCTAAGAGAAGTTATGCTGACCTAGAAAAGTGAGGCTGCCCACGCCCTTTGGAGACCAGAAGACAAGACCAAGATGAAGAACACTGAGCTTCAGGACTTGTTATTGGCCTTGCCAAATTTGGGTTTTGTTGTGATATGATTGGTCCTTATGATGCATCAATTGTTCCTTTTAAGAGTTGCAATGTTTAAAAATTTGAGGGTTAGGGATTTGGCTCAATGGGTTGGGGATTTAACTCAGTGGTAGAGCGCTTGCCTAGTAAGCACAAGGCCCTGGGTTCGGTCCTCAGTTCCGAAAAAAAAAAGAAAAAAAAAAGGAAAAAAAGAAAAAAAATTGAAACTTTTATATCACGAGATTAATATGAGAATTCAAGAAGGAAAGTATCCTTTAAATGTTGTGTACCTGTGTGAATGTTTGAGTGTGTGTTTGTGCACGTGTGTGTGTGTGTGTGTGTGTGTGTGTGTGTGTGTGTGTGTGTGTGTGTTTGGGTGTGATATTGACAAGGAATGTTTCAAATGTCAACTCATCACAAGTTAGAATTACCTTGGAAGATAAGCACAATTCAGAAATCATAAGATCCATTTGGTTAGTGGACTTGTCTATAGGAGAACTGTCTTTGTGATTACTTGAAATGAGAAGTCCCACCTTGAGTGTCACCATTTAATGAAGGTAAACCATGGACTTCATAAGGACAAAAAAAAGTGAAAAGTATGCAAGCAAACAGTATAAAGCCATCGCTCTCTTTGTTTATGAATATGGAGATTTTGTGAGCACTACCTTTGAGAGTCTTTCAGAGTGCCTTCTCTGGTTTAATGGACTTCAACCTGTATTGTAAGCCAACTAAATCATTTTTCTCTTATGTTACTTTCTGTCAGGTGTTTGTAACAACCACAGAAATGGAAAAAGAACACTGAGCCTATGAGTTGTGTATGTATACCTGCTTCTTTTCAGTAACTTAATGGTTCCTATTCAAGAAAAAGTAAAACAAAAAACAAACAAACACATAAAACCTGTTAGTACTCTGCTTTCTGCTTTTCCCAATTCTCTAATGTTTGACTCATGTTCTTGCTAACATATGTCTTATTTTAATTTTCTGTCCCTTCTGCTTTTTTTCTAGATACATTCATTATTTCAACAGCTATTTACAGAGTATGAAATTGTGTCAGAAATTATTATGATGTAAAAACTATTGTCAGTGGACTAGATTAAATATTAAAGAAATGAGGTAAAGAAGGATTAGCAAATATATAGAAGGAAGAGAAATCTAGAGACAAAAATGAGGAATGGCTAGAGGAAATTAAGCATCAACATAAAGGATGCATGGAAGATAAAATGAAGAGAAGCAAATGGATATGTATAAAGGACCATAAGTGAGGCATTTCTCCTTCTTTTAAAATGTATTTTAGGTATTTATTGTTTTTTTTCTATATATTTTCTTCAGCATGATATGCATGTCTGTTGGACTTTGAATAATTACCAAAGTCATGAAATTAAAAGAACTCCAGGAATATATGACAGATATATTTGATGTATTTTTTTGGGGGAATTTTTACCTATTAACAAAATGTCTCAAAAAGAACAAAGAAAAATACTAATGTTTTAATTACTGAGCTCTTTTCCAAGGCATAGGTCACTTTTATTTTAATGTACTTGCTCAAGGAAGAAACAGACATAAACAAGTAAGAATTAAGGACTATTTACATTGTTGCAAGAAAAAAAATGACATGGAATCAAGTACAAAGTTGAGAAAGTTGATTTTTATTCAATTAGCTTTTATCACAATGTATTTAATTGCACTTACTATTAATGAATATATTTGATATGTTTTGTGTGCATATTTATAAAATGAAAAGTGGCAATACATAAGTGTATTGTGAGATATTTTGGTATGGGCTAAATTGTACCAGAGCCTGACTGATTCAGATGTAGATGCTCACAGTCAACCAATGGACTGAACATGGAGATCCCTATGGAAGAGACAGGGGAAGGACAGAAGGAGCTGAAGGATATTATAACCATGTAGGAAGAAAAACAATATCAACTAACCGAACCTCCTAGAGCTATCAAGGACTAACCACCAACCAAAAATTACAAATAGAGGGACCCATGTCTTCAGCTGGATGTAACAAAGGACTGCCTTGACCTGCATCAACGCAAGGAGAGGCCCTTCTGTGGAGGCTTGATGTTCCAGCATAGCGAGATGCTAGAAGGGTGAGGTGAGAGTTGCTGTGTTGGTGGAGGAGCACCCTCATAAGGGAAGGGCAGAGAGGGGATGGGATGGAGGTTTGCGGAAGGGAAACCAGAAAAGGGACAACATTTGAAATAAAGACAAATAAAATAGTCAATAAAAAATTTAAAAAAAAAGAAAACGTATGGTAATGATGATGATGGTGGCTATTTCCTGAATGTTAGAAATGGAAGAAGAAAGAAAAAAAATTTAAAAGGCTTAGAGAGCATAAAGGAAGAATGAGGGGAATGGTCAAGGAGAAATAATTAGAAGAGTCTGTGAGTCTATAAGCTAAAAGAAATTATAGTTTTATACAAGTACTGACTGTAAGAAACACCTTAACAGGAACTTATGCCTGAAAGTATCCACAATTACCTCTACTGTTTTACTTTTGTAAACAAAAACAATTGAAATTAAAACCCTCAGGATTCTACTATTAGATAATAAAAAATGAAAAACATAGTCTAATTCAGAAATGTTCAAGCCAGTGAGGTCCATCAAAAACAAGTCTGTGGTCTATCAGGAATTGGCAAGTGAAACTGGTTGTGAGATGATAAATCTTCCAAGGACTCTTCTGTGTGCTCATTTTACTGGAGCAAAACAAGAGTTCCAATTTCCCAGCAATGAAAAAAGCCATAGGAATTTATCCATCATCTAGAAGTATGAGAGTGCTTTTTAAAGTCATTTAAAACTCTGTTCATTTTCTAGGAATGAGAATTGAAGAGGGTTGCTTATAATTGGTCTGATTTTCATTTTCTACTGCAAGAAGAAAGGCTTCAGAATCTTTATTAAGTTAAAGAAAACTAAATTAAATAATCTTGAGAATTGAATAAAATAAAACCATGCAAAATATTTAATTTTTCTTTTTTAATATGTTGGCCCATTGGAGTGTGGATGTCATAGAAATAATGTATTTTTAATGTTTAAAATGAAGAGCATTGAAAACAACCATTGTAACACAAAATACGGCTTATATTTTAAAAGATTATATATATTTTTTTTCTTAATGCTTTCTTTTTTCAGTGAATATTCTGAGAGACCAAAAACTGTTATCATGTAGCTGTTAGTTTATTCTATCCTGTTTAACAAATGTAAGTAAAAGAAGTACTTCTGATATATCCATAATTACCTTCCATAATTTACCATGAATCATAGTTAATTTTATGGGTAAAACTTAGGTCTCCTTTTTACCTCTGCTTCCTAAATTGCTCTCTGCTTTGGGACATGATCTTACTAGTTTTATTTGTTACCTAAAATCCACCCTTTGGTTCTATTCCTGAATTTTCTCTTTCATGACAATTTATGTTCATATCCAACAGATGTTTTGGAGCAATACAGTTCAGAAATATCTCAACAGTGGGGAAAGGGAATTGTATTTAGGAAGCAAAATTTTGGAGACATTTACATATGGTGTTCACTTGTAGAAACTAATTGGTGTTTATTTACAGTTTCAGACATTGAGAAGCCTCATTTCTGATACCTGAATTCACTTACTCATTCATTTTGCTTGCCTTATACTATTCTTAACCAAGATATCAATCATTTTAGTAAAGGAAGGATATTTAAAGGAACTCTTGCATTGCTGCTGGGATTACGAACTGGTATAACCACTCTGGAAATTAATATGGAGGTTCTTCAGAATATTGGGAACAGACCTACCTGAAGTCATAGCTATAACACTCTTGGAGATATACCCAAAACATGTTCCAACATATAACAAAGACACGTGCTCCACTATGTTCATAGCAGCCTCATTTACAATAGCCAGGAGCTGGAAAGAACCCAGATGTCTCTCAGTGGAAGAATGGACATAGAAAACATGGTTCATTCACAAAGTGGAACACAGTTCAGCTATTTTTTGCAGGCAAATAGTTGGAAGTAGAAAATATCATTCTGAGTAAAGTAACTCAGACCAAAAAGGACATACAGGGTATATACTCACTAATAAGCAGATATTAGCCCAAAGAGTACAGATAATCAAGGATACAATCCACATACCTCAAGAAGATTAACAAGCAGAAGAGTCCAAGTGAAGATGTTTCAATCCTACTTGGAAAGGAAATGAGAAAAATCAAAGTAGGCAGAGAAAGGGAGAGACCTGGCTGAGAGAGGGGAAGGAGAAAGTAAAAGGGGAAAATGATCAGGTATGAGAAGAGTGTGGAAAATAGGAGAGAAGCTCTGAGGGCTAGCAGAATGGAACCTTCTGGGTGAGAGATTAGGAGACCCTCTAGAATTTACCGTAGATCTGGGAAATGAGAAACTCAGGAATCAAAGGGAGGAACCTTAGATGAAATGCCTAACAGTGGGGAGACAAAACTTGTAGAGTCCACATCCAATAGAGACACAGGGCGCCAAGTGGGGAGATGAAGTTGGAATCCAACAGTCAAACACTTTGACCCAGAATTGTTCCTGTCTAAAAGAACTGCAGGAAAAGAGATTGAGGCAAAAAGGTCCAGTGACCAGTCCAACTTGGGATCCATCTCAAGAGGAGGCATGAAGACCTAAAACTAATTATTGATGCTCTGGTGTGTTTATAGACAGGAGCCTAGCTTTTTTATACTCTGAGAGGCCCAATGAGCAGCTGACTGAGACAGAAATAGATACTCAACCAGTGAACTGAAGTTGAGACCCTTGTTGAATTAGGGAAAAGCTGGAATAAGCTAAGAAGGATGGAGACCTCATAGGAAGATCAGCGGTCTCAGCTAAGCTAGCCCACTGAGATATCTCAGACACTGAGCCAAAACCAAGCAGCATACACTAGGTGGTTTGAGGCCCTTGACGCATAGAGAGCAAAGGACTGCCTACTCTGGTCTGAATGGGCCGAACAATGGAGAGACTTGAGGCCACAGGAATTGGGGAGGCCTGGCCAGGGCGACGGGGTGGGGGCTGTCTTCTTGGAGACATGTCAGAGGAAAAATCAGAAGAGGTATTGTGGGACGGTGGACCAGAATTTGGGCAATGCCTGGACTGGAAAGAAATAAAAGGAAAAAACCCGCAACTGTTCTAATTCACATTCTTGTCCTAGTGATCTGAAATGATCAGATTTAACAAATTGTTTACTTCAAGATGATAAATCATCATGTTTCTATGTATTTTGCTTTGGGGACATGGGAGACATATGAATAAGACACATCTTAGTTTCTGAACAAGTGCTACACTAAGGCCAATGAAAAGCAAACTCTGTACACTCACCTTCAAGTAATATTTCAAGATATTTATTAATAAAGTTTTATAAAAATAAAGTATGCTCACAAATAATGGAAATTCTGAATTGAAGGAAATTCTTGTGAATCGTCCTTTTTTTTTTTCTGCCTCCTAAAAAGTGATATCTATATACAGGTGACATCAGGTGAAATTTTATTAGTCAGATAGGGCTAGAGCCTATGATTGGGCAGTGGAAGAGAAGGTAGAGTTGAAAAAGAAGGGAAAGAGCGAAAGAGACAGAGACAGAGACACAGAGACAGAGAGAGACATAGACAGGATGGGAGAGACAAGATGGCACCCGAAGGAGAGGATGATGAGTGGGAACTGCATGGTCCTAGGAGCCATAAGGACCTGGGGATTTCTTATATAGATCATTGAATAATGTAGGGTATGTTTGCTCAATCTAGATGTGCAGATTGGATCTATGTAGGTTGAGTTTTGAGTTCTTTATGTGGGCACTTTGGGGGTTGAGGATTTATTGTTATAAATCCAGATATAAATAACAAACCTCTGGTGTTTTCATTTTGCAGGATTACAGGGATTTATGTGATGCATTGTTGGGTTTCTTCAGGCTAGCCACAGCATTTGGATGATCTGGGAAGTGTTAGTGGCAGCCGGCTAGCCTTGAGAATGATGGATCAGGCAAGACCACTATTTCCAGTGCTTTGCTGATCATAGTGTATATAAAAATTACATGCAGCATATGGTGCCCAATTTGGGGCAAGAATCCACTAGAAATTTAAGATTCTTAGCCTAAGAGTGAGAGAATTTGTTCTTAGTGAGTAGAGAGGAGTCATGTGACTCCAGAGTGCACTATTCTACACAAAGAAACACAGACATAGACCCAGTTAGGACTGAGAGTTCCCCCACTGTACATAGAAACAATATAAGTAAAACCTGCCTGCTTCATATAAGCAGGTGCTAATAGAAGTTTGATTTAATTGCTTTTATCAATATCCCAAGTCACATGAGAAATTCTGCCTGAGATTCTGAACTAATAATTGATTTCCATAGAGCCTTATGATTTTGAACTCCCCATAATGTTTTAGTGTTTCTGCTCTTGTACATCCTTGCAAGTATGAACTGTCACTTGTTTTGCTCATCTTAGCCATTCTGACAGGTAAAAGATAAAAATCTCAAAGTAGTTTAGATTTACATTTCACTGATAGCTAAGGTTGATGAGCATTATTAATTTACTGAGAATTCTGTTTAGATCTATACTTCATTTTTAAAATCAGGTTGTTTCCTATATACCTAGTTTCTTAGGTTCTTCATAATTATTGGTTCATGATTAGATGGATAGTTGGTAGAAAACCTTTCCACCTTCTGATTTATTCCAATAACATTTGCCAGACAGAAACTTTTCAGTTTTATGATATTGCATTTATTAATTGTTGTTTTCATTCCTGTGATAATGGTGTTCTGTTCAGACAGCCTTATCCTGTGTCAATGAGTTCAAGATTATTTCTCACCTTCTTGTCTATTATTTTCATTCTATATGGTTTTGTATTATTCTTTTGAAGTTGAGTTTTATGCAGGGTGATAGATCAATTTACTTTCTTCTATAAACCGATATTCAATTTGATGAGCACCATTTGTTGAAAATGTTGTCCTTTTCTTTCAGTGTGTCTTTTTGTCCTCATTATCAGAAGTCAAGCATTTGTTAGTTTGTGGATTTATTTATGGATTTCACTTCAATTTCATTCATCAATGTATCTGTTTTTTTTCTCAATGCCATGCTGTTTTTATTACTATAATTTTATAGAGCAACTTGAAATCAGGCATGGTGACACCTTCACGAGCTCTTTTATCACACATGATTATTTTAGCTGTTGTGTGTGTGTGTGTGTGTGTGTGTGTGTGTGTGTGTGTTTTCATATGAAGCAAAAAATGTCCTTTTAAGACCTTTCAAGACTTATGTTGAAATCTTGATGGAGATTGCATTGAACCTGTAAATTGTTTTTGGATTGTAATTTCTCAAGAGGATGGATATTTATCTGCCTTAAGACGTATATATGGTGCTCTTTGGCATATACACAGAGAGTGCATCATGCTACCACAGAAACACTTGTTCATCCATGTTCACTACTTCTCTATTCATAATACTCATAAAGGGAAATAACCTAGATGTCCTCAAGAGAAGAATTAATTTTGAATATGTGATGCATTTATACAATTGAATAATACTCAGCCAGTAACGATGTCAAGAAATTTGTAGAAAAATGGATCGAACTAGAAATAAAAGTATCGTGAGTATTGTACCCCAGACTCAGAAGATTAAATATGGTATGCATTTGCTTCTATGTGTTATATATATATATATATATATATATATATATATATATATATATATATATATATATTCCAAATTATCTGTTTTGTTGTCAGCAAACAAGCCTTTCAGTACCAGGATTGAACTACATTTAATTAAGTTGTTGGCCAAAGGGATCCCACATGAATTCCCTAACAACTGAGGCTGTTGATTATATTTTAATTTGGTTCCAAGCACAATCCCAAGTCACCATACTTGAAGACAATACATATGGATCTAATTGAACATGGAGATGTGAAGATGGTGCCTACAGAACTCTTCTTGCTATGTTCCAGTGGTTTTGGTACAGCAACTTATTCTGCCCATTCTCAAAAGAACAGCATAAACACCAAGCCAGCCTCAAAACTTTCATCTACCATGGTCTTCTACATGCCAGATATGCTATGGCAGTGATAGCATAAGCTTGCGGGAGTAACCAAACAATAACTGATTTGACTTTACTTCTATTCCCATGACATTGAACACATTCTTCAAACTATGAGGGTGACAAAGAACTTGATACTAGCTAACCCAAGGTCCTAGGGTGAGATTAAATAGTACTAGTCTAAGTAAGAAAGCAATACAATGACAAAATGACTGTGCTATACTCATAAATCAGCATTTTATTCTGTTAGCAGCAGAGAAGCTTCCTTCTGAAACAGATGGGAACAAATATAGAGACCCATATAGCAAGACACATGAGAGAGTGAGAGAACTTGAAACACCCAGCCCTAAATGTAATGTCTCTATGAAACATGAGCAAAGCTCATAGAAATTTATGTCGACTAGAACAGCAAGCACAAGATTTGCATAGGTCTGCACAAGATCCTCTGTGTATATATTATGACTTTTAATTCATTTTAGTGCTTTTTGAGGATTTTGAATATGGAAATGAGTGGATTTCTGATTTTTCTTTCCCCTTGGTTCTTTACCTTCTTTTTTGTTGTTTTGTTTATTAATCATTCCATTTGTTCACATCTCAAATGATATATGATATCCCACTTCCCAGTTTCCCTTCGACCAATTCCCCATCCCACATCTGTCCTTCCCATCCCTTTTGCCTGTATGAGGGTGCTCCCATACCCACACACACTCTTCTGCCCCACTGCTCCAGCATACCCTATGATAGGGCATCAAACCTCCCCAGGACCAAGGGCCTCTCCTCCCATTTCTGTTTGTTTTTATTGTCCAAATAGGATACAATAGCTTTTGTTTTCTATTATTACATTATATTTTATTATATATTTTTAAGAATGAATGAGTGAATGAAAACCTAGTGACTTGGATGAAGGTTTAACATTGAACTGCATTATCCTTGATAAGAGAGGGATAGATAGTTAGCCACTTTGGTCAAGGGAGCTTGGAGGTGACAGCAGAAGTTACTGAAGTGTAAAGTTGTTCTGAAACTAAAGTTCATGGAGCTCTCTTTCCATGCAAAGTTTGTCTTGGACCAAAATTTGCTACTGATAGAGAAAAAAAAGAAGAAAACTGAAATTCTAGTGGCATGGCCATTTGTATGTATGTTGAAGACAAAGAAATCTCAAATGGTGAATTGATATGAACTATTGATATGAGAGATACACAGACAAGGGAGAACTGTTTTTATAACTTGGGTAAATAAAGTCACAAAACTTTAGCTTCCGTAAATTCTACATGACATATTTTGAGATATCTCTCTAGAAGTAACTAGGAAACATCTTTAACATGAAGATGACTAATATATTACTGAAAGTATGAAAGATGCACCCAGATTTTCTTATGTTGAGGGCCTTTCCACCTAAGAGGAAGTCGTTTCACTTTTGTGATAACAATTGAAATGGTAAAGAAGAAGTGTTAAATGTGAATATTCTTTTTTATGACAATTCATGTGTATTTTCAATTTGAAAGACCATTATTAAGCTCACTGTACTGTAGAGTGTGTGTGTGTGTGTGTGTGTGTGTGTGTGTGTGTGTTTGTGTGACATAAAACATATAGGGCTTTAAAGATATATTCATATTAAATATAAAGTTAAAGAAAATAGCATAATGTATATTTTATAGATCATTCATTTTTATCCACAATCAACCTAGTGCGACCAGGTGCTATTTGATGGAAGAATATCCTGAAAAATATGTTTAGAGGAATCTGTGATACATAATTGGTGACTTTTAGAAGTTCAGAGAGAGTTGCTATGGTTTATTTAGAGGTAGCACATCATTTGCTGAAGTCTCCTAGGCTTGTTGACATCCCAGCACTTTGTGAATGAGGCTCTTTTTATTCTCCCTTCATTTGTTTAGCTCTTTACCTAATTGATTTTCTGTGCTAATACACTAAAGGTCTGAAGAAGGCAGTGCCTCAGGTGTGACAGATGAAATAAGGTGCTTTTAGGCATCACTTTTATCTTCCATGTCTAATGTGTTGGTTACAGCTGTGCAGTTTAACAGCAAAATCGATACGTCATTTACTGCTGGTACCTGAAGGAATTTGGAAACCCTTCAGTATTTTAACTATTAGATTTCCTCTGAAGTTTTATTTAATACTTACTTACCTGTTTGCTTTCTACTCCCAAATGCCACAAGGTAAGTAGCTTTTCTCTCCTCCCAGACTTCTCAGGCATTGCTATTGCCTGTAGGGAGTTAAGTTACTTTACTGTGAATCCTGGAACATCTGTCAATTAAATGAATCCTAGAAAATGTAAAATAAATGTTTAAAAAATCTTTTCCATTTGTTTAAATCATTTTGAGCTTAAGCATTTAGCATTTAGCATATGTGCCACTGCAAATGGAAACACGCTATTGTGCGTGAAAAGCAGGAAGTGTAGGGACATTTGGGCAGTTCTTTCTGTAAATGGATATGTTTATTGCCAATTTCCCATTTTGCATCAGCAATATCATGATTTTTACATGAAACGTTAGCAAATGTTTTACCCCAATAAAACATTTATTCTGTAGAATATTTCAGTTTCTTCTGTTCTCCTTTTCACTCTATAATTTATCATCTATTTATAACCTATAATGCATATATAATCTACCTATCTATAATCTCTTTATCTATTATCTATCTATCCATAATTTTATGTATCTAAAACTATCTATAATCTATCTGTTTGTTTATCTGTCTACCTTTCACCTTTCTATCTGTGTGTGTGTGTGTGTGTGTGTGTGTGTGTATGTGTGTTTCATTGTGTTTCTCTAGTTGTTTGATTCTTGTGAGTTTCACTGGTGTGCCTTGGGTGCAAGTATCAAAAATATTTGATATTGCCTCGATTCTTCCCCTCCCTCCTCCCTATAAATCAAATCACACCAACACAAATAAATTATAGTATTTTCTACTGTTTTGAAATCCCTCAGGGAATTGATTAAATGGTTTTCTCTTTAATAAACTCTGAAGAGCAACCCATTAAATGTCTCTAACAGTTTCATTTTCATATATGTGCAGGACAATACTTAATAACAAGTTGCATTGCGGTTAACAGTTATATTCTTAATATATGCATTCTAGTTAAAAATGAATCTAAAAGATTATGATCAAAACCATAAATGCTTAGGTGAAATAAATTATAACACAACTGTGTATAGCATGATTAATATGAGTCCATTCAGTAGTATTTATATCATATTTCAGCACATCAGTAATAGAACTACTACTGAATTTGAAATGTAACATCCATAATGCTGGGAGATTGCATGTAAGTTCAGCTAATTTTTATTAAGATAAATGGCAAAATAAAGCATTGCTTTGCTCAAAGACTGTCAGATGATCTCGTGTGTGTGCATGTGTGTGTGTGTGTGTGTGTGTGTGTGTGTGTGTGTACACACAATAGCCATGTTTGTTCACAATGAAGACACTGATGATGCAGGGGAAAAGTGGGTTATAATTGTTCTATTTTTTATGAAATGTTATTTGTTATTTCAACTTAAATCACTTAGTTAAGCACATTTAAATGTTATGAGCTGCATTTTAATACAATCAACTAATTCATTAATTAATTTTTACACTCCGGATTTTACTCCCCTACCAGTCCACCCTCTGACTGTTACACATTCCATAACTACTCCCTGCCCCCATGTCTCCACAAGGAGGTCCCCACCACACCCTTCCCACCACATCTCTATACTCCCTGGGGCCTCCAGTCTCTTGAGGGTTAGCTGCATCTTCTCTGACTGAACCCAGACCAGGGAGTCCTCTGCTGTATACGTGTCGGGGGTCTAGTTTATGCTGGTGTATGCTGCCTGGTTGGTGGTCTAGCGTCTGAGAGATCTTGGGGGTTGAGGTTAATTGAGACTGCTGGTCCTCCTACAGGATTGCCTTTCTCCTCATCTTCCTCCAGCTTTTCCCTACTTCGCCAAGAGGGATCAGCAGCTTATGTCCATTGGTTGGGTGCACTTATTTGCATTTGACTCTTCCAGCTGATTTTTGGGTCTTCTGGAGGGCAGTCATAATGGACTCCTTTTTGTAAACGCCCCATAGCCTCAGTAATGGTGTCAGGTCTTGGGGTCTCCCCATGAGGTGGATCCCACTTTGGGACTGTCACTGGACTTTCTTTTCCTCAGGCTTTTCTCCATTTCCATCCCTGCATTTCTTTCAGACAGGAAGAATCATGGGTCAGAGTTTGAATATGTGATAGCAACTCTATCACTCACTTGACGTCCTGTTTCTGTTGGAGGTGGGCTCAACAAGTTCCCTCTTCCCACTGCAGGGAATTACATCTAGGGTCCAACTTCCTGAGAGTCCCTCACCTCCCAGGTTTCTGGTACAGTCTGGAGGGTCCTCCCATCTTCTTTCTTCCTGGAGTTGCCTGTTTCCATTCTTTCTGCTTGGCCTTAGGGCTTCAGTCCTTTTCCCACACCCAATATCATATCATGTTCCCCCACCACCACCCCTGTTCCTTTTATCTCCCAGTTTCCTTTTTCCCTCCTCCATTTTGGTTGCTTTCCTCTTCCTCCCAAGTGGGACTGAGGCGTCCTCAGTTGGACCCTTCAGTTTGTTAAACTTTTTGAGTTCTGTGGACTTATTCCTTGGTATTCTGTACTCGTTTTTATTATTTGGCTAATATTGACACTTTAGCGAGAACATAGCATGTGTGTCATTTTTGATGAGGCTAGTAATTCACTACTATGTATTCTTTTCTGTTGACTGAAAAATTTGACATTATCCAAAATTTGAAAAGTTCTAACTATTAATAAGTTAGTTTTTATGCTTGAATCAGAGTATTATTACTACAAATATACTCTTGATTCAGATTGGACAAAAAATAACATATATTTTTGTATACTTATACACACACACACACACACACACACACACACACACACTCCAGAAAAACTAAACTTGTGTCTAGGCAGGTTCAATTTTATTTGAAAAGAGTAAGCAAAGAAACGAAATGAAACTGATGCAGACCAAAATCTATCTTTACAATGAAACAAATTTCCTCTTAACAAAATAGAAGAATAGTTTTGTTATTTTTTGTTTTGTCTTGTTATTTTTCTTTTCTTTTTTTTTTGATATCATGTTTTAAGAAACAAGTGATTTGGTTTATTTCATTGAGTAAAAGGACTAATTCTTCTGCCTATTAAGTTTATGTATGTGTTTTTCCTACATTTTTACTTTGTTCACAAAGAATGTCAACAAGGAATATGGATGAAGAGGATTAAGGATCTAACACAACAGTCAACCAGAATACTTACATAATCAACACTGGAAACTACTTAGAGTACTCATAGTACTTCGAGTAAGCCAAATAAGCAAGTAAGAAAATAGAACTTATTTCTATGCAGAGATAAATCTTTAATATGGGAAATACTATCTTTCAAGCAGGGAAGATGGTCATAAACTATCAGTCTCAAGCTATGCCTGAATCTTTATTCCAAACAGCACATTTAAATATCTGTACATAAGTTTCTTAATTCACATAATTTCTAAATTGAATAATAGCCAATTGTATCACTTATTATCTGGACTAATATGGAACTATCAATTGTCCAAAATACATAGTTAAGCAAAATTCTATGTAGTTTGTTTTAATCTACACATACAGTATATTTATTTATTAAGATATGCGGCAATAATCTCATGAGAAACAAAAATAAAAACAGATATCTTAATGTATTCACGGTGAAACAGTTTTCCTATTTTTGAAAATACGTTTTTTTTTACATGGAATAGATGCACACACATATGCTAGATATCATCTTTAGAATTATTATCAGTATTTTTGATAGCTCCTATTATGTGACACTAGGGCCATAGGAGGTCCATAGAGGAACAATTAGGGAACATTGCGCACTACAAACTTGTAATATAGATTAGATGTAGTTTATATTCACAAGCAGAATTTTAACATGAAAGGAATAGATAAGAGATTTGTCCTAGTTAGGGTCTCTATTGCGGTGATAAAGCACGGTGGCTAAAGCAACTAGGTAAGGGAAGGATTTATTTAGCTTATACTTGCACATCGTATTCCATCACTGAAGGAAGCCATATAAGAACTTAGAGCAGGAACATAGAGGCAGGATGTCTTAAAGGGGAGGCTGCTTACTGGTTTTGCTCCTCATGGTTTGCTCAGGTTACTTTCCTACAGAACCCAAGCCTATCAGCTGAGGGTGATGCCATCTGCAATACACTGAACCATTCCACATCAATCACTCATTAAGAAAATGCTCTATCAGTTTGCCTACAGTATAATCATATAGAGAGACATTTGGTCAGTTGAGGCTCCTCTACTCTTTGTTCAATCGATATAAAACTGGCCAGCACAAAACTTGTCTGAAAACTGGGCTGCTCAATTGCTAGGGAATCCAGCATTATCTCCTCAATAACTTCAAAGCATAGTGTATCTAGTGCATTCTTCAGTCATATACCAAGCGGAAGTCACTGTTCTTAGATGTCTGGGTTTACATTTATTTATGGTATTTATATTGTGAGATATATCCTGATCCAATTTTGTCCATCACTTACATCTAATTTTATAGTATTATATAGTGCATTTGAAATGAAATAGCAATCATTCATAAAATATCTTACCTTTCTGATTTTCTACAATCATTATAAATAAAGATGAATGTAGATATTGCATATGTGTGTATGTATTCACAGTTTTTGTCTGTATACGTGTTTAATTTATAAATATATACATGTATGTGAGTATCCTGTACTTATACAAGGGGAAACTAGAAGTTGATGCCAGGTGACCTCATCCATCATGAATTTTTAAAATAGTTTAATTGTTATTTCATTCATATTGGCATTTTTCCTGCATTCATGTCCATGTGAGTGTGTCAACGACCCTGGAACTAGAGTTATACACAGTTCTAAGCTACCAGGTGTGGGCTGGGAATTGAACCTGGGTCCTCTGGAAAAGCAGACAGTGCTCTGAATCTCAGAAACATCTCTCTGGTCCTTCCATCATGCATTTTGTTACAAGGCCCTCATTAAACCTAAAGATTTACATTTAAATCACCCTGGCTTGAGAGCAATACCTCAGTACCTCTTATTCCCTATTCTGCAGCATGGAGACTACAGATATATGTCACCCTACCCAACTTTTTCATGAGTGCTGAGAATCCATATTCATAATATTATGCTTATCTATCACTATAGACAGTGGACCATGTCCTCAGTCTCTCCAGCCACATTTTAATGTAGCATCTCTTTGTCTGATTTTTTGTTAATCAACTTAAACTTTAATCACAGTTTAGTGGCTCGGAGATATTTCAGTATTTTGTTGTGCTCCCTCATCCTTCCTCTTAAGTACATTATATCAGGTAACACAACCTAGAATAATATATTTTAATGGAGAACATTGGCATGTTTTCAAAAATTAAAGTGCTTGTGGTTGAACACAGAACATGGAGATAAGCTTATATTAAATTATTGTTCCGAAGTTCCTATGCAGTAAGTTGTGTTTCAAAAGATAAATTATCTGGAGAATTGTATTAATCATGAAAGCTCTCAGTGTAAGTATAACAGAAGTATATTACACACACACACACACACACACACACACACACACACACACATATATATATATATGTATATATATATATATATATATATATATATATATAGTTTCAGGAATGACTAGTATTAGATAAACAATTGATGTACCAAGTTTGGTATCACGGTCCTTTCTCCAGTTACTACCACATTTAAGCACATAGGCATATGGTAATGATTAGTTTTTAGTATATTGTACCTTTATTTGGTTTTGTTTCAACTTTTTTTGTATTCAACATGCAGAATATCATTAGAATATAGTATTGTGATTGCTCTTTAAAGATAGATATTTACACAGAAGTGTGGGCAATCCTGAGACTGCAGGGAAGGAGAGACCGCCACTTCTGCCTACCTTTGCCCACATCCTTGGCCCAAGAGGAAACTGTATAGTGCTTCTGGGCATGGGAAAATTGTACCAGTCAAGCTTCAGGAGCCCTGCAGTCCAGACTGCCTCGGATCTGAGGGGACCTGGCAGATAGCTCCCTGCCCCCTAATCCCATGGGAGGGAGAGCTGGACATTCAGAGGGGAAGACACGCCTGGGAAACCAGAGGAGACTACTCTCTGCCCACATTTCTGACTCTAGAGGAAAACCCCTAGTGCCATCTGGGCCCCCTACACACAGGGACCCAGAAGTAGGGGCAGACCCTTTCGGTTGCTGCCCTCATGGAGAGCTGAAACTCAGCCTAAAGGAGTGACTTCAGGCATGAGACCAGGGGTAAGACCAACTTTTCTGCCCCAAGTGATCTGCCTGGTGGACTCAGAACACAGAAAAGCAAAATTCCTCTGGAACCAGACACTTCTGATTTCTAGCTGGCACCTGAACCTCGCTGAGCCCAGACCACAGCTCCCTGTTCCCAAACCCCATGGAGAGAGAGCTGATTACCCAGAAGTGTGGGCAATCCTGAGACTGCAGGGAAGGAGAGACTGCCACTTCTGCCCACTTTTGCCCAAATCCTTGGCCCAAGAGGAAACTGTGTAGTGCCTCTGGGCATGGGAAGATTGGAACAGTCAAGCTGCAGGAGCCCTGCAGTCCAGACTATGCCCAGATCTGAAAGGACAAAATCAAACAACTGCCTGCACCAAAATCCCATGGGATGGAGAGCTAGACTTTCAGAGGGGCAGACATGTCTGGGAAAACAGAGGAGACTACTCTCTGCCCACATTTCTGACTCAAGAGGAAAAAACCTAGAGCCATCTGGGACCAATGCTCACAGAGACCTAGGAAAAGTTGGGCCTGGCCCTTCTGGTTCCTGCCCACAGGGACAGCTGAAATCAAGTAGACAGGAATGACTACACACCTGAGATCAGAACACTCTGTTCCTAAAACTGGCTGAAAGAATACAGAAAAACAGGTCTACAGCACTCCTGACACACAGGCCTATATGAAGATCAAGCCACTGTCAGAAATAGCAAAACAAGGTAACATCAGAAACAGCCTGATAGGAAGGGGCAAGCACAAGAACCCAAGGAACAGAAAAAAAAAAAAAAAAAAAAAAAAAAAAAAAAAAAAAAAAAAAAAAAAAAACATGGCATCATCAGAGTCCAATTCTCCCACCAAAGGACACACTGAATATCCAAACACACCAGAAAAGAAAGATCTAGATTTAAAATCACATTTGATCATGATGATGGAGGTGACTTTAAGAAAGAAATAACTCCCTTAGAGAAATGCAGGAAAACACAAGTAAACAAGTAGAAGCACTTAGAGAGGAAACACAAAATATCCTGAAAGAATTATAGGAAAACACAATCAAACAGGTGAAGGAATTGAAAATGGAAATAAAACCAATAAAGAAAGCACAAAGGGAGACAGCCTTGGATATAGAAAATCAAAGGAGGAGATAAGGAGCAATAGATATAAGCGTCACCAACAGAATATAAGACATAGAAGAGAGAAACTCAGAAGCAGAAGATTCCATAGAAATCATCGACACGACTGTCAAAGATAATGTAAAACGGAAAAAGCTACTGACCCAAAATATACAGGAAATCCAGCACTCAATGAGAAGACCAAACCTAAGGATAATAGGTATAGAAGAGAGTGAGGACTTCCAACTCAAGGAACGAGTAAATATCTTCAACAAAATCATAGAAGAAAACTTACCTAACCTAAAGAAAGAGGGAGAGAGACCCAACCGCCTGGTCAGGTGGGCACTCCTGAGGCTGCAGAGCGGAAGAGACCACCAACACTGCGCACCCCTGCCCACATCCCTGGCCCAAGAGGAAACTGTATAAGGCCTCTGGGCTCCCGTGGGGGAGGGCCCAGGAGCAGCAGGACACCGGCCAGAGACACCGCCGGACCCTGAAGGAAACAGACCGGATAAACAGTTCTCTGCACCCAAATCCCGTGGGAGGGAGAGCAAAACCTTCAGAGAGGCAGACAAGCCTGGGAAACCAGAAGAGACTGCTCCCTGCACACACATCTCGGACGCCAGAGGAAAAAGCCAAAGACCATCTGGAACCCTGGTGCACTGAAGCTCCCGGAAGGGGCGGCACAGGTCTTCCTGGTTGCTGCCGCTGCAGAGAGCCCCTGGGCAGCACCCCACGAGCGAACCTGAGCCTCGGGACCACAGGTAAGACCAAATTTTCTGCTGCAAGAAAGCTGCCTGGTGAGCTTGGGACACACGGAAGCAGAATTTCTCTAGGACCAGGCACTTTCTGTGTTTACCGGAAGTCCCACACCCGAGGATCCCGGCCCGCAGCAGCTCTCTGCTCCCAGACCCGGTGAGAGAGAGACCCAACCGCCTGGTCAGGTGGGCACTCCTGAGGCTGCAGAGCGGAAGAGACCACCAACACTGCGCACCCCTGCCCACATCCCTGGCCCAAGAGGAAACTGTATAAGGCCTCTGGGCTCCCGTGGGGGAGGGCCCAGGAGCAGCAGGACACCGGCCAGAGACACCGCCGGACCCTGAAGGAAACAGACCGGATAAACAGTTCTCTGCACCCAAATCCCGTGGGAGGGAGAGCAAAACCTTCAGAGAGGCAGACAAGCCTGGGAAACCAGAAGAGACTGCTCCCTGCACACACATCTCGGACGCCAGAGGAAAAAGCCAAAGACCATCTGGAACCCTGGTGCACTGAAGCTCCCGGAAGGGGCGGCACAGGTCTTCCTGGTTGCTGCCGCTGCAGAGAGCCCCTGGGCAGCACCCCACGAGCGAACCTGAGCCTCGGGACCACAGGTAAGACCAAATTTTCTGCTGCAAGAAAGCTGCCTGGTGAACTCAAGACTCAGGCCCACAGGAACAGCTGAAGACCTGTAGAGAGGAAAAACTACACGCCCGAAAGCAGAACACTCTGTCCCCATAAATGACTGAAAGAGAGGAAAACAGGTCTACAGCACTCCTGACACACAGGCTTATAGGACAGTCTAGCCACTGTCAGAAATAGCAGAACAAAGTAACACTAGAGATAATCTGATGGCGAGAGGCAAGCGCAGGAGCCCAAGCAACAGAAACCAAGACTACATGCCATCAGCGGAGCCCAATTCTCCCACCAAAACAAACATGGAATATCCAAACACACCAGAAAAGCAAGATCTAGTTTCAAAATCATATTTGATCATGATGCTGGAGGACTTCAAGAAAGACATGAACACACTTAGGGAAGCACAGGAAAACATTAATAAACAAGTAAAAGCCTACAGAGAGGAATCGCAAAAATCCCTGAAAGAATTCCAGGAAAACACAATCAAACAATTGAAGGAATTAAAAATGGAAATAGAAGCAATCAAGAAAGAACACATGGAAACAACCCTGGATATAGAAAACCAAAAGAAGAGACAAGGAGCTGTAGATACAAGCTTCACCAACAGAATACAAGAGATGGAAGAGAGAATCTCAGGAGCAGAAGATTCCATAGAAATCATTGACTCAACTGTCAAAGATAATGTAAAGCGGAAAAAGCTACTGGTCCAAAACATACAGGAAATCCAGGACTCAATGAGAAGATCAAACCTAAGGATAATAGGTATAGAAGAGAGTGAAGACTCCCAGCTCAAAGGACCAGTAAATATCTTCAACAAAATCATAGAAGAAAACTTCCCTAACCTAAAAAAAGAGATACCCATAGACATACAAGAAGCCTACAGAACTCCAAACAGATTGGACCAGAAAAGAAACACCTCCCGTCACATAATTGTCAAAACACCAAACGCACAAAATAAAGAAAGAATATTAAAAGCAGTAAGGGAAAAAGGTCAAGTAACATATAAAGGGAGACCTATCAGAATCACACCAGACTTCTCGCCAGAAACTATGAAGGCCAGAAGATCCTGGACTGATGTTATACAGACCCTAAGAGAACACAAATGCCAGCCCAGGTTACTGTATCCAGAAAAACTCTCAATTAACATTGATGGAGAAACCAAGATATTCCATGACAAAACCAAATTTACACAATATCTTTCTACAAATCCAGCACTACAAAGGATAATAAATGGTAAAGCCCAACATAAGGAGGCAAGCTATACCCTAGAAGAAGCAAGAAACTAATCGTCTTGGCAACAAAACAAAGAGAATGAAAGCACACAAACATAACCTCACATCCAAATATGAATATAACGGGAAGCAATAATCACTATTCCTTAATATCTCTCAATATCAATGGCCTCAAATCCCCAATAAAAAGACATAGATTAACAAACTGGATACGCAACGAGGACCCTGCATTCTGCTGCCTACAGGAAACACACCTCAGAGACAAAGACAGACACTACCTCAGAGTGAAAGGCTGGAAAACAACTTTCCAAGCAAATGGTCAGAAGAAGCAAGCTGGAGTAGCCATTCTAATATCAAATAAAACCAATTTCCAACTAAAAGTCATCAAAAAAGATAAGGAAGGACACTTCATATTCATCAAAGGAAAAATCAACCAAGATGAACTCTCAATCCTAAATATCTATGCCCCAAATACAGGGGCACCTACATACGTAAAAGAAACCTTACTAAAGCTCAAAACACACATTGCACCTCACACAATAATAGTGGGAGATTTCAACACCCCACTCTCATCAATGGACAGATCATGGAAACAGAAATTAAACAGTGATGTCGACAGACTAAGAGAAGTCATGAGCCAAATGGACTTAACGGATATTTATAGAACATTCTATCCTAAAGCAAAAGGATATACCTTCTTCTCAGCTCCTCATGGTACTTTCTCCAAAATTGACCATATAATTGGTCAAAAAACGGGCCTCAACAGGTACAGAAAGATAGAAATAATCCCATGCGTGCTATCGGACCACCACGGCCTAAAACTGGTCTTCAATAACAATAAGGGAAGAATGCCCACATATACGTGGAAATTGAACAATGCTCTACTCAATGATAACCTGGTCAAGGAAGAAATAAAGAAAGAAATTAAAAACTTTTTAGAATTTAATGAAAATGAAGATACAACATACTCAAACTTATGGGACACAATGAAAGCTGTGCTAAGAGGAAAACTCATAGCGCTGAGTGCCTGCAGAAAGAAACAGGAAAGAGCATATGTCAGCAGCTTGACAGCCCACCTAAAAGCTCTAGAACAAAAAGAAGCAAATACACCCAGGAGGAGTAGAAGGCAGGAAATAATCAAACTCAGAGCTGAAATCAACCAAGTAGAAACAAAAAGGACCATAGAAAGAATCAACAGAACCAAAAGTTGGTTCTTTGAGAAAATCAACAAGATAGATAAACCCTTAGCCAGACTAACGAGAGGACACAGAGAGTGCGTCCAAATTAACAAAATCAGAAATGAAAAGGGAGACATAACTACAGATTCGGAGGAAATTCAAAAAATCATCAGATCTTACTATAAAAACCTATATTCAACAAAATTTTAAAATCTTCAGGAAATGGACAATTTCCTAGACAGACACCAGGTATCGAGGTTAAATCAGGAACAGATAAACCAGTTAAACAACCCCATAACTCCTAAGGAAATAGAAGCAGTCATTCAAGGTCTCGCAACCAAAAAGAGCCCAGGTCCAGACGGGTTTAGTGCAGAATTCTATCAAACCTTCATAGAAGACCTCATACCAATATTATCCAAACTATTCCACAAAATTGAAACAGATGGAGCCCTACCGAATTCCTTCTACGAAGCCACAATTACTCTTATACCTAAACCACACAAAGACACAACAAAGAAAGAGAACTTCAGACCAATTTCCCTTATGAATATCGACACAAAAATACTCAATAAAATTCTGGCAAACCGAATTCAAGAGCACATCAAAACAATCATCCACCATGATCAAGTAGGCTTCATCCCAGGCATGCAGGGATGGTTTAATATACGGAAAACCATCAACGTGATCCATCATATAAACAAACTGAAAGAACAGAACCACATGATCATTTCATTAGATGCTGAGAAAGCATTTGACAAAATTCAACACCCCTTCATGATAAAAGTCCTGGAAAGAATAGGAATTCAAGGCCCATACCTAAACATAGTAAAAGCCATATACAGCAAACCAGTTGCTAACATTAAACTAAATGGAGAGTAACTTGAAGCAATCCCACTAAAATCAGGTACTAGACAAGGCTGCCCACTCTCTCCCTACTTATTCAATATAGTTCTTGAAGTTCTAGCCAGAGCAATCAGACAACAAAAGGAGATCAAAGGGATACAGATCGGAAAAGAAGAGTTCAAAATATCACTATTTGCAGATGACATGATAGTATATTTAAGTGATCCCAAAAGTTCCACCAGAGAACTACTAAAGCTGATAAACAACTTCAGCAAAGTGGCTGGGTATAAAATTAACTCAAATAAATCAGTTGCCTTCCTCTATACAAAAGAGAAACAAGCCGAGAAAGAAATTAGGGAAACGACACCCTTCATAATAGACCCAAATAATATAAAGTACCTCGGTGTGACTTTAACCAAGCAAGTAAAAGATCTGTACAATAAGAACGTCAAGACACTGAGGAAAGAAATTGAAGAAGACCTCAGAAGATAGAAAAATCTCCCATGCTCATGGATTGGCAGGATTAATATAGTAAAAATGGCCATTTTACCAAAAGCAATCTACAGATTCAATGCAATCCCCATCAAAATACCAATCCAATTCTTCAAAGAGTTAGACAGAACAATTTGCAAATTCATCTGGAATAACAAAAAACCCAGGATAGCTAAAGCTATCCTCAACAATAAAAGGACTTCAGGGGGAATCACTATCCCTGAACTCAAGCAGTATTACAGAGCAATAGTGATAAAAACTGCATGGTATTGGTACAGAGACAGACAGATAGACCAATGGAATAGAATTGAAGACCCAGAAATGAACCCACACACCTATGGTCACTTGATTTTTGACAAAGGAGCCAAAACCATCCAATGGAAAAAAGATAGCATTTTCAGCAAATGGTGCTGGTTCAACTGGAGGGCAACATGTAGAAGAATGCAGATCGATCCATGCTTATCACCCTGTACAAAGCTTAAGTCCAAGTGGATCAAGGACCTCCACATCAAACCAGACACACTCAAACTAATAGAAGAAAAACTAGGGAAGCATCTGGAACACATGGGCACTGGAAAAAATTTCCTGAACAAAACACCAATGGCTCAAGCTCTAAGATCAAGAATCGACAAATGGGATCTCATAAAACTGCAAAGCTTCTGTAAGGCAAAGGACACTGTGGTTAGGACAAAACGGCAACCAACAGATTGGGAAAAGATCTTTACCAATCCTACAACAGATAGAGGCCTTATATCCAAAATATACAAAGAACTCAAGAAGTTAGACCGCAGGGAAACAAATAACCCTATTAAAAAATGGGGTTCAGAGCTAAACAAAGAATTCACAGCTGAGGAATGCCGAATGGCTGAGAAACACCTAAAGAAATGTTCAACATCTTTAGTCATAAGGGAAATGCAAATCAAAACAATCCTGAGATTTCACCTCACACCAGTACGATTGGCTAAGATCAAAAACTCAGGGGACAGCAGATGCTGGCGAGGATGTGGAGAAAGAGGAACACTCCTCCATTGTTGGTGGGATTGCAGACTGGGAAAACCATTCTGGAAATCAGTCTGGAGGTTCCTCAGAAAATTGGACATTGAACTGCCTGAGGATCCAGCTATACCTCTCTTGGGCATATACCCAAAAGATGCCTCAACATATAAAAGAGACACGTGCTCCACTATGTTCATCGCAGCCTTATTTATAATAGCCAGAAAATGGAAAGAACCCAGATGCCCTTCAACAGAGGAATGGATACAGAAAATGTGGTACATCTACACAATGGAATATTACTCAGCTATCAAAAACAACGAGTTTATGAAATTCGTAGGCAAATGGTTGGAACTGGAAAATATCATCCTGAGTGAGCTAACCCAATCACAGAAAGACATACATGGTATGCACTCATTGATAAGTGGCTATTAGCCCAAATGCTTGAATTACCCTAGATCCCTAGAACAAACGAAACTCAAGACGGATGATCAAAATGTGAATGCTTCACTCCTTCTTTAAATGAGGAAAAAGATTACCCTTGGCAGGGAAGGAGAGGCAAAGATTAAAACAGAGACTGAAGGAACACCCATTCAGAGCCTGCCCCACATGTGGCCCATACATATACAGCCACCCAATTAGACAAGATGGATGAAGCAAAGAAGCGCAGACTGACAGGAGCCGGATGTAGATCGCTCCTGAGAGACACAGCCAGAATACAGCAAATACAGAGGCGAATGCCAGCAGCAAACCACTGAGCTGAGAATAGGTCCCCCGTTGAAGGAATCAGAGAAAGAACTGGAAGAGCTTGAAGGGGCTCGAGACCCCAAAAGTACAACAATGCCAAGCAACCAGAGCTTCCAGGGACTAAGCCACTACCTAAAGACTATACATGGACTGACCCTGGACTCTGACCCCATAGGTAGCAATGAATATCCTAGTAAGAGCACCAGTGGAAGGGGAAGCCCTGGGTCCTGCTAAGACTGAACCCACAGTGAACTGGTCTATGGGGGGAGGGCGGCAATGGGGGGAGGGTTGGGAGGGGAACACCCATGGGGAAGGGGAGGGGTGAGGGGGATGTTTGCCCGGAGACCGGGAAAGGGAATAACACTCGAAATGTATATAAGAAATACTCAAGTTAATAAAAAAAAAAAACTGAAAAAAAAAAAGAAAGAGATGCCCACAAAAATACAAGAAGCCTACAGAACTGCAAATAGATTGGACCAGAAATTAAACTCCTCCTGTCACATAATAGTCAAAACACCAAATGCACAAAACAAAGAAAGAATATTAAAAGCAGTAAGGGAAAAAGTTCAAGTAACATATAAAGGCAGAGCTATCAGAATTATACCAGAGTTCTCACCAGACACTATGAAAGCAAGAAGGTCCTGGACAGATGTAATACAGACCCGAAGAGAACACAAATGCCAGCCCAAGTTACTGTATCCAGCAAAATTCTCAACTAATATAAATGGATAACCTAAGATATTCCATGACAAAACAAATTTACACAATATCTTTCTACAAATTCAGCCCCTATAAAGGAAAATAAATGGTAAAGCCCAACACAAGGAAGCAAGCTACACCATAGAAAAAAGAAGAAACTACTCCCCTTGCAACAAAACAAACAGAAGAGAAGCACACGAACATAATCTCACCTCTAAATATGAAGATAACAGAAAGCAACAATCACTATTCCTTAATATCTCTCAACATCAATGGACTCAATTCCCCAATAAAAAAGACACAGATTAACAAACTGGATACATAATGAAGACCCAGCATTTTGCTGCCTACCGGAAGCACACCTCAGAGACAAAGAAAGAAACTACCTCAGAGTAAAAGGCTGGAAAACAACTTTCCAAGCAAATGGTCTGAAGAATTAAGCTGGAGTAGCCCTTCTAATATCGAATAAAGTCGATTTTCAACCAAAAGTCATCAAAAAAAAAAAAGATAAAGGACACTTCATATCTATGCTCCAAATACAAGGGTACCTGCATACATAAAAGAAACCTTACTAAAGCTCAAAGCACACAGTGCACCTCGCACAATAAGAGTAGGAGATTTCAACACCCCACTTTCAATGAACAGATCATAGGAATAGAAATTAAACAGAGACATAGACAGACTAACAGAAGTTATGAACCAAATGGACTTAATAGATATTTAAAGAATATTCTATCCTAAAGCAAAAGGATATACGTTCTTCTCACCACCTCATGTTACTCCAAAATTGACCATAAAACAAAACAGGCCTCAACAGATACAGATCACAAAACAGGCCTCAATAGATACAGAAAGATAGAAATAATCCCATGCGTCCTATCAGACATACACGGACTAAAGCAATTCTTCAATAACAATGAGGAAAGAAAGCCCACATATACATGGATGTTTAACAATTCTCTATTCAATGATAACTGGGTCAAGGAAGAAATAAAGAAAGAAATTAAAGGCTTCTTAGAATTTAATGAAAATGATGTTGCAACATACCCAAAAATATGGGACACAATGAAGGCTGTGCTAAGAGGAAAACTCATAGCTCTAAGTGCCTGCAGACAGAAACAAGACAGAACATATATCAGCAGCTTGACAGCACACCTAAAAGCTCTAGAACAAAAAGAAACAAATACATCAAGGAGGAGTAGAAGGCAGGAAATAATCAAACTCAGAGCTGAAATCAGCCAAGTAGAAACAAAAATGACTATACAAAATGTCAACAGAACCAAAAGCTGGTTCTTTGAGAAAATCAATAAGATAGATACAGCTTTAGTCAGACTAACCAAAGGACAAAGAGAGTGTGTCCAAAAAACAAAATCAGAAATGAAAAGGGAGACATAACAACAGAATCAGAGGAAATTACAAAAATCATCAGATCCTACTACAAAAGCCTATATTCAAAAAACTTGAAAATCTGGTGGAAATGGGTAATTTCCTAGACAGATACCAGGTACTGAAGTTAAATCAACAACAGATAAACCTTTTAAACAGCCTCACACCTCCCAAAGCAGTAGAAGCAGTCATTAAAAGTCTCCCAAAAAAAGAGAGCCCAGGTTCAGATAGGTTAAGTGCAGAATTCTTTCACACATTCATAGAAGACCTCATACCAATACTATTCAAACTGTTTCACAAAATTGAAACAGACGGAGCACTACCAAATTCTTTCTATGAAGCCACAATTACTCATATACCTAAACCACACAAAGACCCAACAAAGAAAGAGAACTTCAGACCAATTTCCCTTCTGAATATCGTTGCAAAATACTCAATAAAATTCTTCCAAACTGAGTGCAAGAACACATCAAAGCAATCATCCATCATAGTCAAGTAGGCGTAATCCCAGGTATGCAGGGATGTTTTAATATTCAGAAAACCATCAACGTAATCCACTATATATAAAAAAAACTTACAGATAAACCACAAAATCACTTCATTAGATGCTGAGAAAGCATTTGACAAAATTCAACACTCTTTCATGATAAAAGTCCTGGAATGAACAGGAATTTCAGACCCATACCTAAGAGTAGTAAAAGCCATAAACAACAAAATAGTAGATTACATTAAACTAAATGGAGAAAAACTTGAAGCAATCCCACTAAAATCAGGGAATAGAAAAGGCTGCCCACACTCTCCCTACTTATTCAACATAGCTCTCGAAGTCCTAGCCAGAGCAATTAGACAGCAAAGGAGATCAAAGTGATACAGATTGGAAAGGAAGAAGTCAAAATGTCACTATTTGCAGATGATATGATAATATATTTAAGTGACCCCAAAAGTTTCCCCAGAGAACTTCTAAACCTGATAAACACCTTCAGCAAAGTGGCTGGGTATAAAATTAACTCAAATAAATCAGTAGCCTTACTCTACACAAAAGAGAAATGAGCTGAGAAAGAAATTAGGGAAATGACAACCTTAATAATAGTTCTAAATAATATAAAATACTTCAGTGTGATTTTAACTAAGCAAGTGAAAGGTCTGTATGATAAGAACTTCAAGTCTCTTAAAGAAGAAATTGAAGAGGAGCCCAGAAGATGGAAAGATCTCTCAGGCTCATGGATTGGCAGGATTAATATAGTAAAAATGGCCATTTTGCCAAAAGCTATCTACAGATTCAATGCAATCCCCATCATAATGCCAATCCAATTCTTCATAGAGTTAGACAGAACAATTTGCAAATTCATCTTGAATAACAAAAAATCCAGGATAGCTAAAATTATCCTCAACAATAAAAGGACTTCCAGGGGAATCACTATCCCTGAACTCAAGCAGTATTACAGAGCAATAATGATAAAAACTATATGGTATTGGTACAGAGACAGGCACATAGACCAGTGGAATAGAATTGAAGACATAGAAATGATCCCACATACCTATGGTCACTTTTATTTTTGAGAAAGGAGTCAAAACCATACAATGGAAAAAAGACAGGATTTTCAGCAAATGATGCCAGTTCAACTGGAGGTCAGCATGTAGAAGATTGCAGATAGATCCATGCTTATCACCCTGTACAAAGCTTAAGTCCAAGTGGATCAATGACCTCCATATCAAACTAGATACACTTGAAATAATAGAAGAAAAAGTGGGGAAGAATCTCAAACACATGGCACTGGAGAAAATTTCCTGAACAAAACACCAATGGCTTATGCTCTAAGATCAAGAATCTACAAATGGGATCTCATAAACCTACACAGCGTCTTTGAGGCAAAGGACACTTGCTAGGATAAAACGGCAACCAACACACTGGGAAAGGATCTTTACCAATCCTATAACTGATAGATGACTTATATCCAAAATATAAAAAGAACTCACAAAAGTAGACTGTAGGGAGACAAATAACCCTACTAAAAATGAGGTTCAAGATCCACTTAGAGCCTTCCCTACATGTGGCCATACATATACAGCCACCAAACTAGATAGGATGGATGAAGCAAAGAAGTACAGGCCTACAGGAACTGGATCTAGATCTCTCCTGAGAGACACACCCTGAATACAGCAAATACATAGGCGAATGCCAGCAGCAAACCACTGAACTGAGAATGGGACCCCCGTTGAAGGAATAAGAGAAAGGACTGGAAGAGCTTAAAGGGGCTCAATACTCCATATGAACAACAATGCCAACCAACCAGAGCTTCCAGGGACTAAGCCACTACCCAAAGACTATACATGGACTGACCGTTTGCTCCAACCTCGTAAGTAGCAATGAATAGCCTAGTAAGAGCACCAGTGAAAGGGGAAGCCCTTGGTCCTGCCAAGACTGAACCTCCAGTGAACGTGATTGTTTTGGGGAGGGTGGTAATGGAGGGAGGATGGGGAGGGGAAGCGAATATAGAAGTGGAGGGGGATGGGTTAGGGGGATGTTAGCCCAGAAACCTGGAAGGGGAATAACAATTGAAATGTAAATAAGAAATACTCAAGTTAATAAAGAAAAAAAATGAGGTTCAGAACTTAACAAAGAGTTCACAGCTGTGGAATATCCAATGACTGATTAGTACCTAAAGAAATGTTCAACATCTTTTGTCATAAGTGAAATGCAAAACAAAACTACCCTGAGATTCCACCTCACAGCAGTCAGAATGGCTAAGAGCAAAAACTCTGGTTACAGCAGAGGCTGGAAAGGATGTGGAGAAAGAGGAAAATTCCTCCATTGTTGGTGGGATTGCAGACTGGTACAACTATTCCGGAAATTAGTCTGGAAGTTCCTTAGAAAATTGAACATTGCACTACCTGAGGACCCAGCTATACCTCTCTTGGACATAGACCCAAAAGATGCTCTAACATACAACAAAGAAACATGCTTCACTATGTTCACAGCAGCCTTCATTATAATAACCAGAAGGTGGGAAGAACCCTGATGCACTTCAAAGGAGGAATTGATACAGAAAATGTGGTGCATCTACACAATGGAATACTACTCAGCTATCCAAAAAAATTACTTTTTGAATTTCATAGGCAAATGGCTGGAACTGGAAAATACTATCCTGAGTGAGGTAACCCAATCACAGATAAACACACATGGAATGTACTCATTGATAAGTGGATATTAGCCCAAATGCTCGAATTACCCAAGATGCACAGAACACATGAAGCTCAAGAAGGATGATGAAATGCTGATGCTTCACTCTTTCTTTAAAAGGGAACCAAGAATACATTTAGGAGGGGATAGGGAGACAAAGTTTAGAACAGAGACTGAAGGAATGGCCATTCAGAGCCTGCCCCAATGTGGCCCATACATATACAGACACCAACCTAGATAAGATGGATGAAGCAAAGAGGTGCATGATGACAGGAACTGGATGTTTATCTCTCCTGAGAGACACAGTCAGAATATCGCAAATACATAGGTGAATGCCAGCAACAAACCACTGAACTGAGAACACAACATCCATTGAAGGAATCAGAGAAAGGACTGAAAGAGCTGAAGGGGCTTGAGACTCCTATGAACAACAATGCCAACCAACTAGAGCTTCAAGGAACTAAGTCACTACCTATGGACTTACCCTGGGCTCCAAATTCATAGGTAGCAACTAATACCCTAGTAGGAGCACCAGTGGAAGGGGAAGACCTGGGCCCTGCCAAGGCTGGACCTCCAGTGAATGGGATTCTTGGGGGGAGGGTGGTAATGGGTGATAGATTGGTAGGGGAACACCCATGTTAAGGGGAGGGGGAGTGGTTTGGGGGGTGTTGGCCTGGAAACTGGGAATGGGAATAACATTTGAAATGTATATAAGAAATACCCAATTTAATAAAGATGGAGAAAAATATATATATTTACATGTCATATAAAATTATGCCTAGATGCTTTGAAATCATTGTGATACTATAGTTAAAAGAAAGTATCATTTTTGACAACAGGTGAACTGTGACCTATGTTTAGACCCAGAGCTCTTTTTCATTCTTTATGATGTAGTGAAAATAAGGGTAATTCAGGTCATTACTTCTAATGCTTTTTAGGGAAGGGAGTCCAGTGTATTTAGTTATAACTGGACAGACAAGAGCTTTTTTATAGAGTACAGCAAAACTATGAATTTTCAATATTACTGATGAATCCAAAACTTTTGTGGGTCATTGAAAATTGTTTGCAAATGACCACATTCTGCTTTCCAAGCACTCATTTGAAGTATTGTCATCTTTTCTGGCAAAAAACCTTGAATGGTACTTTAAAGCAACCTCTTTGGAAGAATTATATTTTTCTTATGTGTTGATAAATCCCAAATTTCTATCTATTACTCATTAATAAACTATTTTAAGACAGTCACTATGACCATTAATAAAACAAGATAAATTAAATCCTTTTTCTACCTTGTAACTAAAAATACCAGTCATAAAATACTTGTGATGACAATAGTCATCAGAGGGAAGAGAAGAATATAGAGGCTCTAGCTATAAAAAAAAATCATTCTTAAGACTAATTCTACTTGCTTTACATATCGATAGTGGAGGAGGAAATGACTGTTTTTAGTTTACGAACAGAATCATGGACTGTCATTTTTGAAGAAAGGAAAACAAATGAGATGCGTTAGATTATGTGTTTGCTCTACGATTCCTCCTCAGAAAATTTCCAGATGAAAGGAAAAATTGCCTTTTTTCAGTGCCATTTAAAAAAGTATAAATATGTAAATTTTCCATATACTTTTGGGGAATTCAAATCCATAAACGTATGGGCATTTGTGCATACACAGATTTGAACTTTGACTGATGTAAATCATGCATGATCTGCCAGCTAGCCAGTCATTCAGCCAGTCAGCTTAGGTTATTACCAGCTGCCACCAGGTATGGCACATTTCCACTGTCTTTATGAGTTGCACAGCTATGTGTGCCCCCTTTAAAATATCAGAACCACCCTAGATCTCTCTCCCTCTCCCTGTACTTCTCCCTGTCCCTGTCCTTTTCTCTGTCCTCCCTCCCTCTCCTGACCTCCTTCCCCCTCCCTCCTTTCCTCCTCTCTGCCTCCTTCTTATTCTCTCTCTCTCTCTCTCTCTCTCTCTCTCTCTCTCTCTCTCTCTCTCTCTAAATCTGTGCTGTATGTGTTTGTGTGTGTTGTTTGTTGACTACCTATGTTTCTCTGCCTGTCTGTCTCTATCTCTCTCTCATATCCCCATTCTAAGACAGCATTCCACCCTTCCTGCTCCCCCAGTGAATCTCTTAAATTAGATTTTCTGCATGCCATGATGTCCTAGCAGCACACCTCAGCTCTGTACTACCAAAGTAATGTTTTTATCAATTTATTTTTCTTTTGTCCTAGAGATTTGAAGATGTAAGAGTATTCTTACTCATACATACCTGATTATATCATCTGCTCTTCTTCAATAAATTTAAAGAAATAGTGCATTTAAGAGGATTTTGGTCCAAAGGTAGAGGTCCTTTTAGATCGAAACTATGAAAAAGAAAAATGGGCAAAAAATGACATTAAAATCACTTATGTTTAGCAAAAAATTATGTTTCTTATTATGTCTTTGGCTATTGAAATTCTAACATAATTTTAATAGCACATATATTTAACATCCTAAAAATAATACTACTATATAATACGTGCAAGAATTAGAGGCCACATCTATGAATATTTAAAAAAGTGAATGTTAGTATAATAATTACTCAGTAAAGTTCCATTAAAGAAAATTCTCAATTAAAAAAAGAATAGGTTTGGGAACTAGGAGCTGTAAGAAGGTTAAAGAAAAATGCTATAAACTCACAGTGCACAGGTTCAGAATGGCAGTTCTACAGTCTTATGTTATTCATGTTTCAATTAATCATTGCAAAAGAGACTTTCCACAGCAAATCAGTGCAGAGATTTTGTTTGGGATTCAAAAGATTGCCTTCACTCGGTACATAATCATCCTAATAAGGTATGATTCATATGTCTATGGTACTAATGGTGACATCAGCTCAAGAATCAATTAATATTTTGTAAACTTTTTTCTCTTATTTTCAAATCCAATAATGGTTTATTATATTTCTTCAGTAAAGTATGTATGCTACTACTTTTATGTGCACTATCAAATCTGCCTTCAGGAAGTAAATTTTTTCACGAACTGAAAACATAAGGCAATTTACTGTTGGGGACTCATATAAAATGTTATTATATGTTACTTAATATGAAAATTATGTAAAGAATAAAAAATAAAAATTGAATTAAAAAATATCAGAAACAGTATAATATAAAAATTAAAATATTGAATAGAATTGACTAGTCACTAAAACTAGTCACTATTAAAGAAAACGTTCAAAAGACTTGACTATAAACTATTTCAAAACAAAATAATAGTGAATTGGTATACATAGTTTTTAATTTATCAGATTCATACATAATTTATATGTTAAGAAATGGAATAAACATTAATATTAATAAGTAAATATTAGAATATTTATCGCAAAAATAGGAAATGAAAATGAATTGCCAGAACACAATGACAAAACAGAGAGAGCTATGCATGTGATATTTACCTACTATGTGAATAATTGCTTACACACTGCTGATCAAAGTAACTGATGAGACATCTATTACAATACCACAGGATAATACACATGTATAGGTTGCACACACAAATCTTGGTTCAAATATACAGGCACAATAGATTGATAATGAAAGAGTAGATAAATAAATATAAGCCTATAAGTAACCAAAATCTTTCTACTATAATGATACCGATTTATGTTGAACCAAGTTTTTAAAAGTACTTTGGTTAAAATAAAAAAAGAAAGCAATAAAAACATTTACTCCAAAAATTAATGTGTTTCAATATGTAACTAACATAATAACCAAATGAAAGATAAAATGGGAATAATTTTAGAGAAATATACGAATGTATTGTTAAACCTGGGGACATCAGCACTATTCTACCAGAAATGATCAGACATAAAAATTAGAAATAGAAAGCCAAAAGACATAAATGAGAATAGCAATATTATTATTCAAATAGGTATTATGTTGATTGTTTTGGATTTTATGTGTAAAAATTATGTTCACTAGCTAGAAGCAGATAATATATTCAAACTTGTTTTATGAGAATATCATTATGCTAACAGCAAGCATATCATGCTACACACACACACACACACACACACACACAAACAGAGACAGAGAGAGAGAGAGCGAAATCACAATCATAAATATGAATGCTAAATCTATAGAAGTGTGTCATTTCAACTACCTTTTGAAAATGTTCCACGTTAAAAAGCAATACAGTCATTGTAATTCCATATATCCAAACAGATAGACTAAAAGAAAAATCATAATGTCACATAAGAAAAAACTATAGACACATAAATATTCTTAAATATACTGAACACAAATTTGTAATGATAACTTTCAGCTAACCAGAAATCAAGAGGATTATTTTTACTTTATATATGTGACCCATGACCATAAAGTGGTACATGATGGTGATATCCAAACTCCTCACTTTTTTCCATGTCCCATACATTTTTGACAAATGAATAAATAAATAAACACACACACACACACACACACACGTGCAGATGATGTTATTAAACTCTATTTTTTAAAGATGATATGTTAATAATCTATAGAGAAGTCAAATAATGTGCAAAAATGCACATAGACTAATAAGCAGCTGAAGTAAAGTTAGAGAGTATGAGATTGATACATAGGAGTCAATTTTTGTACTTTGGCTAAATAATGAAAACATGGAATTTGAATTTTCAAACACAATTTATATTAGCAATTATATTTCAAATGAAATTTAAATTAGCAAATGGTGTAATATTTAGATAAAAGGCTAACATTAATATTTTACAAATTTTGAGGAGCATCACAAAACAATAGTTTAAAAATCATATAACAGAATAACAGAATAGATAATTGTCCTATATTCATGATTAATGATTTGACATTATGAAGATTTTTATTTTTTTTCCAACTTAATATCTGCATCCAGTTACAGTTAAATTTTCACCATATCAACAAATTTTGATGTTTACTTGAGAATAATATATAAATATAAAAGTTGAACAAAATAAAAACACAGACATTATACCTGGAAAGCTTTATCATGTAGAACAGTATTGAAGGAAATAAGACTTTGCTATAATTAGAAGCAGTAGAATAGAAGAAAAACAAAAAATGGCATACATGTAGCTCTGTGGCTTACTAGGTGTGGTTCTCAAAAAAGAAGCTTTCAAGTCAATTATTGGGAAGTGATGACAAAGAAGGTATTAAAAATGAACCATTTAACATTCGTCTGCAAAATACAGAAATATTTCTAGAACTTACTTTTGGTTAGTTCTTTCAAAGACATCAACTTTGGTTACTTCTAAGGATCTCTGAGTTATAATAGAGTCAAATGTTTGTGGATTTATTTTCTCTAATGTCTTACAAAATATGTATCAAGTATCTGAAACAGTATTTTACAAACAAGAAGTAATATCTGTTGGAATATCTATCAGCAAATAAAAAAATGTAGTTGTTGATACAGTTGATACATGTCTCCAAAGAAATATGGAAATGAAATGCATTTACAACTCATATAATCATCATTGTGCTTGAGCAAATATCGAAGTCAGTGCACTATTGCTTTAATAGGTAATACATTATATTTTTCTTAAAATCAACCTAGGAACAACTGAATTTTGAAATCAATAATGATCATTATGGAAAGTTTAGAATTCAGTAAAATTTGTACCATTGGTGAAGCAACAATAATTAATAGTAACTAAGTTGACTATGTTAAAAGATCCCAATTCCCATCTATTCAGGTAAGGGGCTAATTTTAGAGAAAAAATATTTATTTTTGGTAAGTTATGCTAAAGTTAAACAAAAGTCAATATTATTAATTACAATAATGGTACAGTAAAGAAGTAACAGAACTAAATCATTGAAGGCTAGTTTGATGATTATATGTCTACATATTATATGACTTGATTGTGGCATTTTGATTGAGAAAGGCTGGAGGAAGTTTCATCAGATGCCCTATAATAATTTCTGAAAGTCATCAAGTACTTTTAAATTATCTTGTCTAAGGGACATTTTTGTAGTTTAAGTATTGTTCTAGTAACTATTTTTTCCAACAAATGCATAGTGTCTCAACTTTGTATCTTTTCATAGAAAATAAGAAAACTATTTTTGTGTATCATATCCTTACTTATGTTATATATGTATTGTATCTCGGAGGTGGCTAAAAGAATATCGTCTATATAATGAATAATATGAGCCTAAGGGAAGGCCTGCGAGAAAGCTCTAAAACCTTTCTTCCATAATATGGACACGTAGTACACTCAGTAACTTCGTCATGCCTTGAAGTAGTACAGTTCATTTATATTGAAGCTGAGGTTCTTCATGAAAGTGTGAGGGAAGAAAAAAAAATCAAATGAACCTTATTAGGATGATTATGTACCGAGTGAAGGCAATCTTTTGAATCCCAAACAAAATCTCTGCACTAATTTGCCGTGGAAAGTCTCTTTTGCAATGATTAATTGAAACATGAATAACATAAGACTGTAGAACTGCCATTCTGGACCTGTGCACTGTGAGTTTATAGCATTTTTCTTTAACCTTCTTACAGCTCCTAGTTCCCAAACCTATTCTTTTTTTAATTTACCTCCATAATTTCTATGATTCATATGTCTATGGTACTAATGGTGACATCAGCTCAAGAATCAATTAATATTTTGTAAACTTTTTTCTCTTATTTTCAAATCCAATAATGGTTTATTATATTTCTTCAGTAAAGTATGTATGCTACTACTTTTATGTGCACTATCAAATCTGCCTTCAGGAAGTAAATTTTTTCACGAACTGAAAACATAAGGCAATGATACCTGTACATTTTTCTCTCTTGTTTAAATGGCCAATCGGCAGCTTTTGCAATCATAACTCTAATGTTCCCTATATAACTTTTAACAGTAACTTCCATAGAAACTATATTTTTAATGGATGAAATACTCTAATCCAGTGATAGTCCAATAGTTCTAGACAGTATAGCTTTACTCATAACCTATGTATAACTTAAAGGACATTGGAGAGAGGAACTTTCAATATCTCTAGGTAAAGGACTATGAATAACAGCACTTCCTTGAGAATCAGCTTGTAATGAAAGAATAGTCTGATTGCTATCTAATGCTGGCACAATTGTTATTGTTTTTGGATGTTAATACTCCAAACTTAAGGGGACATAGCAGTGTTCTTCAATCAGTTGTCCTGTAGGTGGCTGGTAGAGTTATTAATGTGAGGCAATGTATTGCCTTCCTTATCATCTTTAGATAGGCATTCCTTAGCCCAATGATTTACTTTATTATATTACAATAAGCTGGAGGGTCATCAATTCTGAACATGCATTAGTTGTAAGGCCATTTTACTTTGTTTCTTAGCATGGTCAGATCATAACAGTGGAAACATTTTTCAGATATCTGTCTTTGAACAGCACAGGTTTCTAAAACAGCTAATTTCACTTTATGTTTGAATGTCCACAGATTTCTACATATAGTCAGAAAATCCAAACACTTCTTTGCTCTGTCTGAGGTCTGATTATTCCTTGTCAATCTTCACTGGCATTATTAGAAGTCATCTATTTCAATAATAACTCTAAAACCTGTCCCCTCCCCCCTTTAGTTGTTTTGCAAAAGCGACTCTGAGTCTCTACAAGAAATAATCATAAGGCACAGACAGGAATTATATAATTATTATATAATTAGAACTGAAATCAGATAATGTATTAATTTTCATCCAAGCAACCATAACTACATTCCTAATATCATAGAGAGCCACAAGAGTATGTATACTGTTACTGATGTTCTGCTGATATCCATACACAGTCACTATCAGCATTTCTTATGTGATATTTCCACAATCACTCTTTATTGCCGAATGTCTTCATGAGCTTCTCTTGCAAGCCAAATACATATGTCATTGAAGAAATTTGGAAGGGCTAAGAAGCATTTAACAAATATATGAAAACCATATGGCAAACATTGTGAATCAGTACCCCAACAAAAAAGATACTTAAAACAATATGAGGCAGTAGGTCTATAGGAAGTACAATAATTTTTAAAAAATATTTTATTATATCCTTATCTATTTCCTAATAAGTATTTTGATTTTTCTAAAATTACACTACAAATACCAAGTAAAGCGCATGAGGCCAAAGAGAAATCGGTAAACAAATTTCTTTGATGTGTCTTTCCTTCCCAGTTTGTAAAATTAACTCTTTCATAGATTCATTTAGGTCCTGATAAAAAGTTGAGGAGAATTCAAGATTAGGTTCATGATAAAATTTCTCGTCTCATTCTTTAGCATCCACTTTAGACAATAGAGGATACCTCCTTAAAGGAGTTTACAGCAAAGGAGCTGAGGAAACCATCACCAGCAATTGGGCTGGTGGTGCTGTCTTTACTTTAGGTTTTGTCTGAATGGTGAAAATCTCCATTTGTGCCTCTTTTTCTCACAATTTTAAGGTTTTATTGTCCAGTTTTATTCGTTCAAAAAATTAGCCTTTCCTTTGGAAAGATTAATAACCCCATTAGCGTACTTAAGCACTTTGATGAGTAATATTTAATGCTTTAGTGACCCAAAAGTTGAATGGAATTTTTTGGCCCTTTTTATGTTTGTTTAATATTCTTTCATATTCTCTTATATGTCTTAATGTGCAGTTCTGCCTTCTGGAAAACAGGGATTATAATAATAAATCATTTGCAATCAGAGAGTTAGTATTATAAGATTTGGGGTTCTCCTTCTAAGAAGGATGCATAAGGTGAACATAAGGCAAAGGCTTCTCTTGTTTCTCCCCCATTATTCTCACACACTTCTTTTTCTGCAGGTCACCACACTTTTATCCCATACCGTACTCCATGTTATTGCTTATCATGCATTTTTCACCACTCTAGAGGTGGTGGGACCTGGAATGGAACTGAAAAATGAGTTAAACTAATGTCTTCTACACTATCCAATTTTATTTGGAGCCTCAGACAAATTATACTATGAGGATTAAGAAAGGGCACATTAGTAAAGTTTTCATGAGTTCAAGCTGTGGACAATCACAAGAACAAGCTGCACGTTGCAAAAACATGTTTTTCCATTGAGCATAAAAGACATATAATTGGATAATGACAACAAGCAATAATGAGTAATCTGAAGCAAGCACATTCCTACCTGCTACAATTGGAAGGAGCATGCAAACACACCCCAAGAACGATTCTGTGTTATAAAGAAACTGAGGTCACAGACCCTTGTTTTATTTTTTGAACTGTGCTCACGAGCACTCAGATTTTCTCTCATATGAGTCCATTCCAGGAGCATATTCTAACTAGTAGTTAAGAAAACATGGTACTTACAAACATTTGCATATAGTCCAGGGGTTCTGAACCCTCTTCTGGCTTCTGTGAACACTGCATGTAGATGGTACACATTCAAACAAGTAGGCAAATGCTCATTGGTATACAAAAGAAACATGTCTTAAATCTTATTTTGAATTATTAACTACGTGATGAATAAAACAACAAGAATAAAGAATGAGAATATTTCTGGGTTTGTGAATACAATCTGTAAGGATTTAAGAGTGTCCTAATGGCTATGCTGAGCTTCTGTTGACTCTCCCTTGATAAATGAACTAAGAAGCTAATTGACACCTTATTATTCACATGAATTTTCCTTTCCAGTTTTCCACGAGATGTCTTGACTAACATGCTTATGTAGGTCATCCATGACACATACTTGTCATAATTTCATGCTAAGTTACAGGGGAATATGGAAACATATATAAAGATGCTTTTAAATCTATGTATATTTAATGAAGTATTATACCTCTTTTTAGATATACCACACATAGAACTAAGTTAAATATTGGTTTAATTATTCTCTAGGAACTAGAATCAATCATTCTTGTTTATCGGATAACAGTTCTTTATAAAGTGATATCACTATCATGGTTAAGAAGTTATCTTTATAACAAGTTTACACATGAGAAAACAAACCCACATTTATTCTCAGTAGTTTTTCTTTTGTGTAAATAACGACAATGCTGTGTTTTCATTTGCAATGCAATGAGAATGATATTGGACAATTCTACCCAAGATATATGCCCTTACAAAACATGGCATATGTTAACTAAAACGACACTTTTTTCTCAAGAATATAATCAACAACTGGAAGATCATTGGATTTGTTCTATGTACACACATATGCACATGCACTCGCACGCATGCACGCACGCACGCACATGCGTGCACACACACACACACACACACACACAGAGAGAGAGAGAGAGAGAGAGAGAGAGAGAGAGAGAGAGAACACTAATTTTTTTTTACGAACTGCATTACTTGAGAAACAGGATACATCATAGGAAAAAATGAGCATAAATATCAGAAAAGGTAAGAAATGTTGATGGATATTGAAATAAATGCATTTGCTAAAAATATTTTTTTCCTATCCTTGGGATATACAATAGTGAATGTAATAATCTCAAATTATGTTTTCCTAGAGTTCTCATTAGGTCACATAGTATTGGCAACTAGATGGGAGAGTACACTCATGCCTGTTCTGTGGAGTTGTATTCACAGAGAAGCAGGCAGCAGTCAGTCAGGATGCCCAGGCAGAAGAAAGGCTTACTGAGAATCAGTAAAATAGTATAATATATGAGAAAATGATGGAGAATCAAACTGCAGGCAACCACTACTGAAAGAAATACTCCCAAGATTGGAGCCTATGAAAAAAAGTCTGAATTTATCTGACTGTGATGTTATAAACTATGATGAAATAGAAGAAAGATTCTAATTTCAAAATCATTAGAGAAAACAACCTTTCACAGATTATGATTTCATAAAAAATTACAGTCATTTTATCATTTTATTACTTTTATTGGATATTTTCTTTACTTACATTTCAAATGTTATCCCCTTTCCTGGTTTCCCAGCCATTAACCCTCTATCCCAACCCCCTTCCCCCTGTTTCTATGAGGGTGCTTCCTCTCCCAACGACCCACTCCCTCCTGCCTCCCTGTCCTGCCATTCTCCTACACTGGGGCATCAAGCCTACCTAAGACGAAAGATTTGAAGCCATTTTAATTTGATTTGTTTTACAAAGGTTTGCAAAGAAATAAGGTTTGACAAAATGTTTATGAACAATTAATAAAACAAACATAAAATATAATGACAGAAGTAGATAAGTTCTACTTATACCATTGGAGGCTGAATATTGTTATTTATGTATAGTATGCATACATTACCTGTGCACATGGACATTTTTGCACATGGAAGACAGAGAGCAATTTATGAGAACTGACTATCTTTCACCATAATAGAATTTGGGAATCACAGTATAGTTGAACAGTACAGGATAATGAAGAAAGTATTCCTCCTGAGCCATCTCCCCAGGAGCATATGGATCTTGATATCCTCAAAAGCAATGACTTAATAGCTAAATAATGCTTTATAGAAACATACTTAAAAATGTTTATTGTGTTTGTTTCCAAGTTTCATTATTTTTTACATACTTTTCTCATTGCTTCAAATTTGTATTCATGTATCATGAGTTCGATAGCTTGAGGTTATTAAATAAATTATGGATAAAATGTAGTATGATTACTTAAAGTCAAAATTATGCTAGTGACAAAACTAAGCATGTTGTCCAGATAAGTCCTGATCTAGAAAAAATAGTTTGCAAAATGAAGCCATCATATCCTTGCTAAATTGTATTGGACATAAGAGAGAACAATTTTGATTAACATAGTTTTATTTTAAGCAAGTCAAATGTATCCCATACCAATAAAGTATAATTATATCAACACATGAGTATTATAAGCTTGCACTATTTGTGATTCTTGAAGCACTTAAATATTTTCACAAACATATCTTTGGTTGGTAAATGAATGATAAGTCTTATCATTCACATTTAAGTCTATGGTTAAAGCAAAATCTTATTGTGTTATTAATCTGAAAACATGGGAGTAAGGAGAAGAGGAAGCAGTTGATAGATTACTGAGATCCCAATTAGAAGAAAGAGATGGACAAGACAATTGTATGAATGTCTTCTCAGCTAAGTAGATAAGTACTTGTTCACTTTTGCAACAATATTTTAATGCATATATAATAAGTATTAGGATAGTAGTACTATGATTTAATATACATTATTATCTCAATTTAATGATAGCAACTAACATAGATTATGGATTAGATTATATCAATGCAAAAGTTTGAGAATTGTGAATTAAATTGAAAATTCTAAAGTTGAGGGACAGACCAATAATACCAATGTAAACATCTACTAACTCTAAGAAAGATAGTGTATCTTCCCATTGAACTTATGGAAACATGCATCGAGTTTGATGATCCACGGACAGTGGACATGATTGAATGAATCCTTATAAAAATGGGGATTATAATCTTCTTAAAGATTCAGGTTACACCGATGTAGGATTTTACATTTATTTTTATTTTATTTGGGACATGATTGTAATTTCTTTATTACACTCCGTGTGTATATTAATTTATAATGAAATCAAAGACATATATAACAAGCTCTCATGTATATGGATGTACAACGCAAAGAAATTGGTGTTATTATTCTTTTTTATTAATTTTATTTAACCTTTTTTACACTCCAGATTTTATCCCTCTCCTGGTCCACACTCTGACTGTTCCACAGACCGTACCTCGCCCCTGCCCCCATTTCCACGAGGATGTTCCCAACCCAAAAACCCTCATCCCACTAGACCTCTCCTCTTTTTGTGGCCTCCACTCTCTTGAGGGTTACGTGCATCTCCTCTGACTGTACCCAGATTCTGCAGTAATCCTCTGTATATATGTTGGGGACCTCATGTCAGCTGATGTATGCAGCCTAGTTGGTGGCCCAGTGTATGAGAGTTCTTGGGGATCCAGGTTAATTGAGACTGCTGGTCCTCCTACATAATCCTCCTCATCCACAGCTTCTTCCCGCTTTTCCCTACTTCAACCACAGGGGTCAACAGTTGTCATTCTTAATAGCTGAGTAATATTCTATTGTGTAAATGAACCATATTTTCTGTACCAATTCTTCTGTTGAGAGACATCTGGGTTGTTTCCAGCTTCTGGCTATCACAAATAAGGCTGTTAGGAACATAGTGGAACATGTGCTCCTGTGGCATGGTGGGGCATATTTTGGGTATGTGCCCAAGAGTGGTATAGCTGGATCTTCAGGTAGATTTATTTGCAATTGCTGAGTAATCTCCAGATTGATTTGCACAGTGGTTTTACCAGTTTTCAATACCTCAAGTAATGAACCAATGTTCCTTTTTCTTCACATCCTCACCAGCACAAACTGTCACATGAGGTTTTGATCTTAGCCATTATGAATGGTTGTAAGGTGGAAGCTCGGGGTCATTTTGAATTGTATTTCTCTGATCACTAAGAATTTTGAATATTTCTTGAAGTGCTTCTCAGCCATTCGAGATTCCTCTGTTTGAGTTCTCTGCTTAGTGATACAACTCATTTTTTTAAATTGGTTTTTTTTTTGGTATTTTGGTGGTTAGCTTCTTGAGTTCTTTATAAATTTTGAATATTACCTCTCGATTGGATGTTGGGTTAGTGAAGGTTTTTTTTTTCCCCAGTCTGTAGGTTGTCAATTTGTTCTATTGACAGTGTCCTTTGCTTTGCATATGTTTTCCAGTTTCATGAGGTACTATTTATCATTTTTGAACTTAGAGACTGAATGATTGGAATTCTTCATTATTCTTTTGGTTACATCAAGGATGTACTTGTAATGACAAACAGACCTTTAGAACGTCAAAATCATGGCAAATGGGCAATCAGATAACCCCTAGATTTGGTTTGTATTCTGAGCATTGATTTCATTGCTGTTGTTGTTGTTGTTGTTGTTGTTGTTGTTGTTGTTGTTGCTGCTGCTGCTGCTGCTGCTGTTGTTGTGCTGGTGGTTGTGTGTTTGTTTGTTTGTTGTTTTTATCAGGTGCGAACCTGGTGACACAATTGTACATAATAATCATATTGATTAATGTACTGGAATTGAAGACCAAGAAATAATTGTTTATGCCTACAGACTCCATGGTTTTAACAAGCCAGAAAGCTATGTGTAAGTGCTGGTCAAATTGTATAGCTGTATGCAGAAAAATGAAAATAGTTTCATACCTATCACTCCTCAAACCATCAATTCTAAATGGATCAAGGACCTACATATAGGACTGAAAAAAAGTGAATCTGATAGAAGAGAATGGAATAAGCTTGAACACATTGATACAAGAGAGAATCTTCTGAACAGTATCCAAATTGCTCAGGCATTAAGAATAATAGTAAATAAATGGAACCTCAAAAAGCAAAAACAAGTCTTCTGTACAGCAAAATATACCATGATTAGACTAAAGAAGTAATCAATAGGATTAATATTTTTTACCAAATATACATCTAATAAAAAGTTAGTTTCCAGAATACATAAAGAAGTTAAAGAAAAAAAAACCTAGCCATCAAGACTAAAAAAAAAAAAATATAAGAATAGAATACAATACTAAGCAAAGAATCAGCATTCTCAATATCTTTATTCATCAGAGAAATACAACTTTAAGCTACTCTGAGACTTCAAATTAGCCCAGTTATAGTATCAAAAATCAACAACATGAATGACAGCATGTGCTGGGAAGGATACAGGGAAAGAGAAACACCTATGCATTAAAGGTGCAAACTGGTACAACTGTGGATATCAGCCTGGAGATTCACTAATTAAGTGGATACTAGCCCAAAAGCTCGGAATACCCAAGAAACAATTCACAGACCATATGAAGCTCAACAAGAAGGAAGATTAAAATGAGGATGCTTCAGTCCTACTTAGAAGGGAGAACAAAATATTCATGGGAGGAAATACAGGGACAAAGAGTGGAGCAGGGGCTGAATGAAAGGCCATCCAGAAACTGGCCCACCTGGGGATCCATACCATTGGCAGTCACCAAACTCAGTAACTATTGCTGACGCCAAGAAGTGCTTGCTGATGAGAGTCTGTTATGGATGTCTCTTGAGAGTGTCTGCCAGAACCTTACTGATACAGATGAGGATGCTTACAGCTAACCATCAGAATGAGCAGGGGATCCCAGTGGGGGAGGTAGAAAAAGGACTAAAGGGTCTGAAGTAGTTTGCAACCCCATAGGAAGAAAATCAATATCAACCGACCAATCCCTCCGGGGCACCCAGAGAATAAACCACCAACCAACGAGTACAAATGGAGAAACCCATGGCTCCAGCTGCATATGTAGCAGAGGATGACATTGTCAGGCATCAATAGGAAGGAAGCCCTCAGTCCTGTGAAGGCTTGTTTCCCAGTATAGGGGAATGCCAGGGTGAATGACGTTGGAGTGAGTAGGTGGGAGTGGGAGTATCTTCATAAAAGCAAGGGGTGGGGGGAGGAGGAATAGGAGAGGGGGAAACAGGGAATAACATTTGAAATGTAAATATCAAATAAAAATATCAAATAAAAATGTTTTGAAAAAAAGCTAAAAATTAATCCATTCATACTACTCAGCTATTCCCAAAATATTTTATAACATCTGTAGAATAGATCTATAGACATACTTGCACATCATGTTCATTGCTACAGTAAATCATAAGAGCCCAAAACTTAGAAAAGTCTACATGACCTTAAATTATGAATGAATAATAAATATTCTGAATAACAGAATATTAGGCTAAAAGTATAAACTTTATAGGTTGCTAGAAACAAGCTTCCCATATATATTTATCCATCCAAATATAACAAATATTTCATATTTTCTCTTATGTAAGCATATCAGTTTTTAGTCGTTCAATATGTTTCCCTTGATTTTTATAACCACAGAGGTTAGGTACCCAGCAAAGAACCAGGAAGGGGTGAGTGGTATTTCAAGGAAGAAGTAACAGAAAACAGTGTTATAAAGCAATAAAAGAATATAAGAATGAAACAATTAAATGGAGAAGAGATAGGAGGGGAGAGTAAATGGGGGTATATAGGGAGGGACAAAAAACACTTAAGACATTTGGGAAGAATATAATGGAACCCTACAACTGGAGATGCTTCCTAAAATGCTTAAATATATGGAAAGAATTTAAATGTAATCACAACTAGAAACCTAATACCTCTATAGTAAAAGCACCAGTACCTGGAAAGTGTTATTGTAATTGGCTAAGGGGTCCTATAAACATGCTCCTGTTGTTAAGGGTATTTGACACTCTCCTAACTTCAGAAGATAAGGCTTTATTGCTGAAGAAGACACACTTATGTCATTGAACAAGGAGAATTTGAGATGCTGTTTCACTGGAAGCTTCAACCCTACTGATTAACTATAAGGATTAAAGAATTATATACAGTACTGGAGGAGACAAGTAGCTATAACTATTACCTCCCTAGGAACCCTAAGACTTACTGCCTGCAAAATATACTGGAGTAATAGTGACACAAAATTTATAGCAGTACTCACCACTAGTTTGGTTGCTATGGTGTGCTTGCCCACAGGAGCCTACCATGGCTGTCCTCTGAAGAGCTCTAACAGCAGCTGAGAGAGAGACAGATGCAGATACTTAAAGCCAAGCATTGAACTGAGGTGCACAACTGGAAAATATGCAGAGAGTGCTAGACTTGAAGTACTTAGTCCTTAATGAGATTTCTTTACTGAAGCCTGAGAGCTCCATTAGAGAAGCAGAGGCAGAAAATTCAGTGACAAAAATGGAACACGTCTTTGGCAAAACAGTGTCTTCCAGGTACAACAGGGCCGATATACTTATGTGTGCCTGTGACACCATGCAGAAGGCTTAGAGTTTCAAAATAGACAAAATCCCAGCACTAAGGAGGGAGGAAGGCAATAAAATCTCACTGTTAACTAAGAAGCCATTGCTAATTGATACTTGCTACAAAGTGGAAAGTCAGTTTTCTTTAATAGAAAATCACTAGGTATATTATTAACCACATTCTAGGCCCCAGTCCCAGGAGTCACTAGCCAATACAAATCACACTCCAATGTTGTGGTTGTTTGTGAAGAGTCTTTATGTTTCATTTTGGTTTTATCTTTCCATAACAATGCAGATACCTAAAGTCATGCATTAGACTGAGGTTGGAGACCCTTATGGAAGTGTTAGGGGACAACTCAAAGGAACTGAAGACAACCCAATAGGAAGACGAACAGGGTCAACTAACCTGGACCCCTGGGAGCATTTTCTTTAAAGAAAGAAAGAACGAACATAAAGTTTGTGGGTGGGGACATAAAGAGGCTCTCAGAGATATGCTTTAAATAGATTGCAGAAAATATTTTAAATAAAGCTTTTGCTTTTTTAATAATATTTGTGGTTTACTTTAATCACCTCCTTTTATTGGGATAATATTTTACTAATCAAAAACATATTTTCTTTTATAGCTATACTATACTTGCCCATTTTACATATATATGTGTGTGTGTTTGTGTATGTGTGTGTATGTGTGTATGTGTGTGTTTAAAGAGAGAGAGAGAGACAGAGACACAGAGAGACAGAGACAGAGACAGAGACAAAGCACACTCCATTTTTGTGCTTGTTTCTAAGAGTCAGAGAGTGAGTGAGGAAGTGTGTACACACAACACACACACACACACACACAGAGAGAGAGAGAGAGAGAGAGAGAGAGAGAGAGAGAGAGAATCATTTCCTAAGACAGACAAAATGACTGAATATAAAATTCTGAAGATTCTGAATATTGCATCTTATATTTATTGCCGCAGCTGCCCAACTTCTGATTCTACTTTACTTGATAAACTGCTTTTACTAATGTAAATCTCATGGCCACAGTTTATTCATAAAGAAAAATGAAAAGTATAAACCATAATTTGGATTAATTTTATAAAATTTTGTTGTTCTTTTGTTTTCAGGTTTTGGTATTGTTTGTTCTACACGTGGTGATGAGATATTTGGGGGAATTATTTCTCTTCTTGGATGTTTTTAAATCTAAAGCTATTACCTGCATTGTAATTCATTAATGGGGAGGAGGAACAAAAATAATATATTTTTATGACTGCATAAACAGGCCATAGGCTTATTAATAGATGAGCACTTGTTTTTCAGTAAAAGAGTTATATTACAAGTACATTTTGAAAGAAAAGCAAATTTAATTAAGAATTTATCATCATGTATAAGATACATTTTCTAGTATTGAACAATATTTGCTCTGAGAAACCATGAAATACCTACATTACTATATTTCCAAATTCATTCTAGGACTTCAGATAAGTTTCTTAAATTTCACTATTTCTTTTTTTTTTTAACTTGAGCATTTTTTATTTACATTTCGAATGTTATTCCCTTTCCTGGTTTCCGGGCAAATAACCCCTTAACCCCCCTCCCCTTCTTTATGGGTGTTCCCCTCCTCACCCTCCCTCCATTACCGCCCTCCCCCCAACAATCACGTTCACTGGGGGTTTAGTCTTAGCAGGACCAAGGGCTTCCCCTTCCACTGGTGATCTTACTAGGATATTCATTGCTACCTATGAGGTCAGAGTCCAGAGTCAGTCCATGTATAGTCTTTAGGTAGTGGCTTAGTCCCTGGGAATTCTAGTTGCTTGGCATTGTTGTTCATAAGGGGTCACGAGCCCCTTCAAGCTCTTCCAGTTCTTTCTCTGATTCCTACAACGGGGGACCTGTTCTCAGTTCAGTGGTTTACTGCTGGCATTCCCCTCTGTATTTGTAGTATTCTGGCTGTGTCTATCGGGAGAGATCTACATCCGGCTCCTGTCGGCCTGCACTTCTTTGCTTCATCCATCTTGTCTAATTGGGTGGCTGTATATGTATGGGCCACATGTGGGGAAGGCTCTGGATGGGTGTTTCTTCTGTCTCTGTTTTAATCTTTTCCTCTCTATTCCCTGCCAAGGGTATTCTTGTTCCCCTTTTAAAGAAGGAGTGAAGCATTCACATTTTGATCATCCGTCTTGAGTTTCATCTGTTCTAGGCATCTAGGGTAATTCAAGCATTTGGGATAATAGCCACTTATCAATACATACCATGTATGTTTTCCTGTGATTGGGTTACCTCACTCAGGATGATATTTTCCAGTTCCAACCATTTATCTATGAATTTCATAAAGGTATTGTATTTGATAGCTGAGTAATATTCCATTGTGTAGATGTACCACATTTTCTGTATCCATTCCTCTGTTGAAGGGCATCTGGGTTCTTTCCAGCTTCTGGCTATTATAAATAAGGCTTCTATGAACATAGTGGAACAAGTGTCTTTTTTATATGTTGGGGCATCTTTTGGGTATATGCCCAAGAGAGGTATAGCTGGATCCTCAGGTAGTTCAATGTCCAATTTTCTGAGGAACCTCTAGACTGATTTCCAGAATGGTTGTACCAGTCTGCAATCCCACCAACAATGGAGGAGTGTTCCTCTTTCTCCACATCCTCGCCAGCATTTGTTGTCACCTGAGTTTTTGATTTTAGCCATTCTCACTGATATGAGGTGAAATCTCAGGGTTGTTTTGATTTGCATTTCCCTTATGACTAAAGATGTTGAACATTTCTTTAGGTGTTTCTCAGCCATTCTGCATTCCTCAGCTCTGAATTCTTTGTTTAGATTTGAACCCCATTTTTAATAGGGTTATTTCTCTCCCTGCGGTCTAACTTCTTGAGTTCTTTGTATATTTTGGATATAAGACCTCTATCTGTTGTAGGATTGGTAAAGACCTTTTCCCAATCTGTTGGATGCCGTTTTGTCCTAACCACAGTGTCCTTTCCCTTACAGAAGATTTGCAGTTTTATGAGATCCCATTTGTCAATTCTTGATCTTAGAGCATAAGCCATTGGTGTTTTGTTCAGGAAATTTTTTTCCAGTGCCCATGTGTTCGAGATGCTTCCCTAGTTTTTCTTCTATTAGTTTGAGTGTGTCTGGTTTGATGTGGAGGTCCTTGATCCACTTGGACTTAAGCTTTGTACAGGGTGATAAGCAAGGATCGATTTGCATTCTTCTACATGTTGACCTCCAGTTGAACCAGCACCATTTGCTGAAAATGCTATATTTTTTCCATTGAATGGTTTTGGCTCCTTTGTAAAAAATCAGGTGCCCATAGGTGTGTGGGTTCATTTCTGGGTCTTCAATTCTGTTCCATTGGTCTATCTGTCTGTCTCTGTACCAATACCATGCAGGTTTTATCACTATTGCTCTGTAATATTGCTTGAGTTCAGGGATAGTGATTCCCCCTGAAGTCCTTTTATTGTTGAGAATAGTTTTAGCTATCCTGGGTATTTTATTATTCCAGATGAATTTGCAAATTGTTCTGTCTAACTCTTTGAAGAATTGGATTGGTATTTTGATGGGGATTGCATTGAATCTTTAGATCGCTTTTGGTAAAATGGCCATTTTTAGTATATTAATCCTGCCAATCCATGAGCATTGGAGATCTTTCCATCTTCTGAGGTCTTCTTCAATTTCTTCCTTCAGAGTCTTGACGTTCTTATTGTACAGATCTTTTACTTGCTTGGTTAAAGTCACACCGAGTTACTTTATATTGTTTGGGTCTATTTTGAAGGGTGTCATTTCCCTAATTTCTTTCTCGGCTTGTTTCTCTTTTGTGTAGAGGAAGGCTACTGATTTATTTGAGTTAATTTTATACCCAGCCACTTTGCTGAAGTTGTTTATCAGCGTTAGTAGTTCTCTGGTGGAACTTTTGTAACCACTTAAAAATACTATCATATCATCTATAAATAGTGATATTTTGACTTCTTCTTTTCCAATCTATATCCCCTTGATTTCCTTTTGTTTTCTGATTGCTCTGGCTAGAACTTCAAGAACTATGTTGAATAAGTAGGGGGAGAGTGGCCAGCCTTGTTTAGTCCCTGATTTTAGTGAGATTGCTTCAAGTTTCTCTCCATTTAGTTTAATGTTAGCAACTGGTTTGCTGTATATGGCTTTTACTATGTTTAGGTATGGGCCTTGAATACCTAATCTTTCCAGGACTTTTATCATGAAGGGGTTTTGAATTTTGTCAAATGATTTCTCAGCATCTAATGAAATGATCATGTGGTTTTGTTCTTTCAGTATGTTTATATAATGGATCACGTTGTTGGTTTTCCGTACAATAAACCATCCCTGCATGCCTGGGATGAAGCCTACTTGATCATGGTGGATGATTGTTTTGATATGCTCTTGGATACTGTTTGCCAGAATTTTATTGAGTATTTTTGCGTCGATATTCATAAGGGAAATTGGTCTGAAGTTCTCTTTCTTTGTTGGGTCTTTGTGTGGTTTAGGTATAAGAGTAATTGTGGCTTCATAGAAGGAATTCGGGAGTGATCCATCTGTTTCAATTTTGTGGAATAGTTTGGATAGTATTGGTATGAGGTCTTCTATGAAGGTCTGATAGTATTCTGCACTAAACCCTTCTGTACCTGGGCTCTTTTTGGTTGGAGACTATTAATGACTTCTTCTACTTCTTTTGGAGTTATGGGGTTGTTTACCTGGTTTTTCTGTTCCTGATTTAACTTCGGTACCTGGTATCTGTCTAGGAAATTGTCCATTTCCTGAAGATTTTCAAATTTTGTTGAATATAGGCTTTTATAGTAAGATCTGATGATTTTTTGAATTTCCTCTGAATCTGTAGTTATGTCTCGCTTTTCATTTCTGATTCTGTTAATTTGGACACATTCTCTGTGTCTTCTCGTTAGTCTGACTAAGGGTTTATCTATCTTGTTGATTTTCTCAAAGAACCAACTTTTGGTTCTCTTGATTCTTTCTATGGCCTTTTTGTTTCTACTTGGCTGATTTCAGCTCTGATTTTGATTATTTCCTGTCTTCTACTCCTCCTGGGTGTATTTGCTTCTTTTTGTTCTAGAGCTTTTAGGTGTGCTCTCAAGCTGCTGACATCTGCTCTCCCCTGTTTCTTTCTGCAGGCACTCAGAGCTATGAGTTTTCCTCTTAGCACAGCTTTCATTGTGCCCCATAAGTTTTGGTATGTTGTACTTTCATTTTCATTAAATTCTAAGAAGTCTTTAACTTCTTTTTTTATTTCTTCCTTGTCCAGGTTATCATTGACTAGAGAATTGTTCAACTTCCACGTATATGTGGGCGTTCTTCCCTTATTGTTATTGAAGTCCAGCTTTAGGACGTGGTGGTCTGATAGCACACATGGGATTATTTCTATCTTTCTGTACCTGTTGAGGGCCGTTTTTTGACCAATCCTATGGTCAATTTTGGAGAAAGTACCATGAGGAGCTGAGAAGAAGGTATATCCTTTTGCTTTAGGATAGAATGTTCTATAAATATCTGTTAAGTCCATTTGGTTCATGACTTCTCTTAGTCTGTCTATGTCTCTGTTTAATTTCTGTTTCCATGATCAGTCCATTAATGAGAATGGGGTGTTGAAATTTCCTACTATTATTGTGTGAGGTTCAATGTGTGTTTTGAACTTTGGTAAGGTTTCTTTTATGTATGTAGGTGCCCTTGTATTTGGGGCATAGATACTTAGGATTGAGAGTTCATCTTGGTGGATTTTTCCTTTGATGAATATGAAGTGTCCTTCCATACCTTTTTTGATGACTTTTAGTTGAAAAATGATTTTATTTGATATTAGAATGGCTACTCCTGCTTGCTTCTTCCGGCCATTTGCTTGGAAAGTTGTTTTCCAGCCTTTCACTCTGAGGTAGTGTCTGTCATTTTCTCTGAGGTTTGTTTCCTGTAGGCAGCAGAACGCAGGGTCCTCATTGCGTATCCAGTTTCTTAATCTATGCTTTTTATTGGGGAGTTGAGACCATTGATGTTGAGAGATATTAAGGTATAGTGATTATTGCTTCCTGATATATTCATATTTGGATATGAGGCTATGTTTGTGTGCTTTTCTTCTCTTTGTTTTTTTGACAAGGCATTTATTTTCTTGCTTTTTCTAGGGTGTAGCTTGCCTCCTTAGGTTGGGCTTTACCATTTATTATCCTTTGTAGTGCTGGATTTGTAAGAAGATATTGTGTAAATTTGGTTTTGTCATGGAATATCTTGGTTTCTCCATCTATGGTAATTGAGAGTTTTGCAGGATACAGTTACCTGGGCTGGCATTTGTGTTCTCTTATGGTCTGTATGACATCAGTCCAGGATCTTCTGGCTCTCTTAGTCACTGGCGAAAAGTCTGGTGTGATTCTGATAGGTCTGCCTTTATATGTTACTTGACCTTTTTCCCTTACTGCTTTTAATATTCTTTCTTTATTTTGTGCATTTGGTGTTTTTACTATTATGTGTCTGGAGGTGTTTCTTTTCTTGTCCAATATATTTGGAGTTCTGTAGGCTTCTTATATGCCTATGGGTATCTCTTTTTTTAGGTTAGGGAAGTTTTCTTCTATGATTTTGTTGAAGATATTTACTGGTCCTTTGAGCTGGGAGTCTTCACCCTCTTCTATACTTATTATCCTTAGGTTTGATCTTCTCATTGAGTTCTGGATTTCCTGTATGTTTTGGACCAGTAACTTTTTCCCGCTTTACATTATCTTTGACAGTTGAGTCGATGATTTTTATGGAATCTTCTGCTCCTGAGATTCTCTCTTCTATCTCTTGTATTCTGTTGGTGTTGCTTGTATCTACGGCTCCTTGTTTCTTCCTTTGGTTTTCTATATCCAGGGTTGTTTCCATGTGTTCTTTCTTGATTGCTTCTGTTTCCCTTTTTAATTCCTTCAATTGTTTGATTGTGTTTTCCTGGAATTCTTTCAGGGATTTTTTCGATTCCTCTCTGTAGGCTTCTCCTTTTTTATTTATGTTTTCCTGTGTTTCTCTAAGGGAGTTCTTCATGTCTTTCTTGAAGTCCTCCAGCATCATGATCAGATATGATTTTGAAACTAGATCTTGCCTTTCTGGTGTGTTTGGATATTCCGAGTTTGCTTTGGTCGGAGAGTTGTGCTCCAATTATGCCATGTAGTCTTGGTTTCTGTTGCTTGGGTTCCTGAGCTTGCCTCTTGCCGTCAGATTAGCTCTAGTGTTACTTTGTTTTGGTATTTCTGATGGTGGCTCGACTGTCTTATAAGCCTGTGTGTCAGGAGTGCTGTAGATGTGTTTTGCTGTTTTCTTTCAGCCAGTTATGGACAGAATGTTCTGCTTTCGGGCATGTAGTTTGTCTTATCTACAGGTCTTCAGCTGTTACTGTGGGCCTGTGTCTTGAGTTCACCAGGCAGGTCGCTTGGAGCTGGAAGGTTTGTTTTACCTGTGGTCCGGAGGCTCAGGTTTGCTGGTGGGGTGTTGCTTATGAGTTCTCCGGGGTGGCAGTAACCAGGAAGATCTGTGCCGCCTTTTCCGGGAGCTTCTGTGCACCAGGGTTCCAGATGGTGTTTGGTATTTTACTCTGTTGTCAGAGATGTGGGCAGAGTGTAGTCTCTTCTGGTTTCCCAGGCATGTCTGCCTCTCTGAAGGTTTAGCTCTCCCTCTCACGGGATTTGGGTGCAGAGAACTCTTTATCCAGTCGGTCCCTTCAGGTTTCAGCGGTGTCTCAGATGCAGCAGATTTCCTGCTCCTGTGCCCTTATCCAAGGGAACCAAGAGGCCGTACACAGTCTCCTCTTGGGCCAGGGATGTGGGCAGGGGTGGGCAGTGTTGGTGGTCTCCTCCACACTGCAGTCCCAGGGTGCCCACCTGTCTCGGCGGTGAGCTCTCTCTCCCAAGGGGTTTGGGAGCAGTGAGCTGGAGGCAGGGAGCACGAGATTGGGACTCCTGCTAAAAACCGGAAGTGTCTGTTCCCAGAGGAACCTTGCCTCTGTGTGTCCGGAGGCCACCAGTGAGGTCACCTGCAGCAGAAAAGTTGGTCCTACCTGGGGTCCCGAGGCTCAGGTCTGCTCGTGGGATGTTGCCTATGAGCTCTCTGCAGCGGCAGCAACAAGGAAGCTGTCTATTTCTTAATATTGATTAATTGTAAGCATCCTAAAATTATCACAGTTAAGAAATAGCAGTGTATTTGGTAACACATAAATCCCGTTTGATAGCTGTCATCTATCTCAAAATATTTATACATTGTGAACTAAATTAATTGTAATTATGTGATTTGTTATTCAACATTATCAGTTATATTACTCACATTGTGCTATTTTAATATGAATAGTCTATGTAAGTTTCATTTACACAGAAAATCTTTATAAACACAGAATTAATATATACTTTAAAATGATATTCTGATACTCAGGTTTTCCAAAAATTTATATATAAAAGGGAAAAACGGAACTCTAATGTTTTACAAGAGATTTTAGGTAATAAATAGGGATATTTATCCAACATTATATTCTCATTGATAGTATTAGGATTTAACAGGGATTCATCACAGAACTATAGAAACTGTCCAGCATCAAAACGGTCAGGAAATGTAATTAAAATGGTGAGAAACAATAGAGGTGGGGTGGGGGTGGAAAGAGACCTTCAAAGCAAAGGCACTTATGATTGGAAGTTTACTGAAACTTAAATTGTGCTCTGTTTAAAATTCAAAACAAAATAAATAGCAAATTAAGTAGAAGATTCATAAAAAATGTAATACTTCATGGACAATTGTTCTAGGATTTAAAATTAAAATGGTCTTTTTATAATTAAACTTATTATTTTACATATTTTGAATGTGTTTAGATTTCTCATTCAAGATAATTTATTTTGTTGCTTTTTCCATGAGACTGGATCTCATCATATGAACCATGATGGTCTTGGACAGACTCTGCCATCATGCTTTAGCCTTTTACACAGGAATTTGGGGTTCATTTTGCCAGCCAGAGAGAGAGAGAGAGAGAGAGAGAGAGAGAGAGAGATTCTTCATTTTATTTATGTCTACAGAAGTGACTCTCTCCTTTACCTCAAGTTACATAATTTTAATCTACTCATGTGGGTTAAAGAAGTTGTGAAACACTGTAAAATAACCACATGTTTTTCTCTTGTAGGTCTGTGGATGTGCTTTGAGATGATATTTCAGAGCTGCCACCCTTAATAGCATTTCTAACATACTATGCTGGGAAACTATTGAAATGCATTTCTTTTCAGTTCCTCAAAGATAAAAGAAAACAAAACTGAGAATAAGCACTGAAGCACTTCTAGGGTATATTTAATGCAGCATGGCTGCAGCAGCACAGCTTTTCATACAGCCTCTGAGTCATCAGCTCCTCTAAGCGTGAAGAAGGCTAAGGAGCCCCATAGATACCTCAGTAAGTGATTCCCCCACTTGAGGGTGTAATACAGAAAGCAAATGGAGTGTTGATGGCATTAAAAATGGTATAGAAGACATTTTAATGACAGTGTACGCAAAGATTGCACACCAGCTGTCACAACCAAGGCAGCCATAGTAATTGGTGGTGACCAGAAGGCTTTCCAAAATAAACTTCTTCAAAGACAGTACTAAAACTGCCACCAAAAAAAACTATTGACATTTTAAGTTTTCCATTTTCCTGAGATTGGGAGTTTTCTTCCATTTTAAGTTTCTTTTTTCTTTGTAGAATATTAGCATTCAAAGCTTTATAAGCGTGCTCTATAGTGAGACATCAGAAACAGATGCAATGAAAATGAAAAATATTTCTATAGTGAATATTTTTATTGAATTATAGACATTATAAAGGCAAACATAGAAATAATTCATTAACAGTTTGCACCTAATGTTACCATATTACACTCTGTATATTTAAAATTAATATATCTCACTAATTTGATTGGTAATGTTTCTTCTTTTAAATTTTGGACTTTATCTTTTTTTCCATCCCTCTTTTTTTTTTTAATCTTTATTAACGTGAGTATTTCTTATTTACATTTCGATTGTTATTCCCCTTCCCAGTTTCCGGGGACTTTATTTTTTTTAATTGAATATTTTTAATTACATTTTAAATGTTATTCCCTTTCCTGGTTTCCCAGCCATAAGTACCCTATTGCATCCCCCTCCCTGCTTCTTCTATAAGGGTGATTCCCCTCCCCAGCTACCCCCTTTCCTGAAACCTAACGCTGACATTACCCTACACTGGGGATTTCAGCCTTGGAAGGATCAAGGTCTTCTTGTCTCAACATCACCATCCTCTGCTACATATGAAGCTGGAGCCATGGGTCTGTCCATATAAACCCTTTGGGTAGTGGTTTAGTTTCTGAAAGCTCTGGTTGGTTGGTCTTGTTACTCTTATGGGGTTGCAATCCCTTTCAGCTCCTTCAATCCTTTTTCTAATTTGTTCAACATGGTTCCCAATCTCAGTTCAATGGTTTGTTGCTAGCATCTGCTGCTGTATTTGTCATGCTCTGGATGAGCCTGAGGAGACTGATATATCAGGCTCCTGTCAGTATGTACTTCTTGGGCTCATCAATCTTATCTAGTTTTGGCGGCCATATGGGCAGGCTATGAATGACCAATCCTTTACTCTCTGCTCCAAACTTTGTCTCCATATCTCCTCCTATGAATATTTTTTATCCCCCTTTAAGAAGAACTGAAGCCTCCACACATCAGTCATCCTTCTTCTTGAGCTTCATGAGGTCTGTGGATTGTATCTTGGGTTATTTGAGAATTTTTTTTAACAGTGAGCACATACCACGTGGTTTTTTTTGTTTGTTTGTTTGTTTTGTTTTGTGATTGTGTTATGTCCCTCAGGCTGATATTTTCTAGTTCCATTCATTTGCCTATGAATTTCATGAAGTCATTGTTTTTGACAGCTGTGTAGTACTCTATTGTGTAGATGTACCACATTTTCTGTATCCATTTCTCCGTTGAAGGGCATCTGGGTTCTTTCCAGCTTCTTCCTTGTATAAATCAGGTGGCTATGAACATAGTGGAGCACGTGTCCTTGTTATATGTTAGAACGTCTTATGGGTATATGCCCAGCGGTGTTATAGCTGAGTCTTCAGGTAGTACAATGTCCATTATTTTTAGCAACCTCCAGAATATTTTTCAGAGCAGTTGTACCAGATTTTAATTCCATGAACAGTGGAGGAGAATTCCTGTTTCTCCACATCTTTGCCAGCATTTGTTGTCACCTGTGTTTTTGATCTTAGCCATTCTAACTGGTATGAGGTAGAATCTCAGGGTTGTTTTGATTTGCATTTCCCAATGATGAAGGATGTTGAACATTTCTTTAGGTGCTTCTCAGCCATTCGATATTCCTCAGCTGTGAATTCTTTGTTTAACTCTGTACCCTATTATTTGATAGGGTTATTTGGCTCTTTGGAGTCTATTTTCTCGAGTTACACGTATATTTTGGATAATAGCCCTCTATCAGATGTAGGATTGGTAAAGATCCTTTCCCAATCATTTGGTTGCCATTTTGTCCTAATGACAGTGTCTTTTGCCTTACAGAAGCTTTGAAGTTTTATGAGGTCCCATTTGTCGAATCTTGATCTTAGACTGTAAACCATTGGTGTTTTGTTCAGGAAATTTTCCCCAGTGACCATGTGTTCTTCCTCATTTTTTTCTTTATTAGTTTGAGTGTATCTGGTTTTATGGGGAGGTTCTTGATGCAAATGGACTTAAACTTTATACAGGGCAATCAGAATGGGTCCATTTGCATTCTTCTACATGCTGACCTCAAGTTGTTGAAAATGCTGTTTTTCCCACTGGACAGTTTTAGCTCCTTTGTCAAAGATCAAGTGACCATAGTTGTGTGACTTCGTTTTTGATCTAACTACCTTTGTAGAAATACCATACAGTTTTTATCACTGTTGCTCTGTAATACTGCTTGAGGTCAGGGATGGTGATTTATGTCCATCTTAAAGTACTCCATCATCATCATGAGAAGTGATTTTAAACCCAAATCTTGCTTTTCTGGTGTGTTTCGATATCTAGTATTTGCTCTGTTGGAAAAACTTGGTTCTGATGATGCTAAGTAGTCTTGGTTTCTGTTGCCTAGGTTCCTGCAGTTGCCTCTAGCCATCAGGTTGTCTCTGGTATTAGCTTGTCTTGCTGTCTCTAACAGTGGTTTGACCGTTCTGTAAGACTGTGTGTCAGCCCTCCTTTAGACCTATTTTCTTTCAGTGGAATATGGGAACAGAGAGCTGCTCCTGGGTTTGTGTGTCCTGAAGCCTCCAGACAGGTCACTAGGAGCAGAGGAGTTGGTCTTATGTTTTCTATCAGGTGTCTTCATACTCCTGGCAACTGGTTAGAGCTCTGGGCACAACAGAAACCAGAAGGGTCCTGCTCCTGACTGCTACTAGGTTCCTGTGAGCAGAGGACACAGAGGGTACTAAGTAGGTTTCTTTTGGGCCAGGAATGTGAGCAGATTTTTTTGTCTACTTTGAGGTCTCGGGATTGGACACACTTCTGAGATTCCAGCTCTCTCCCTCACAGGATTTGGGTACATAGAGCTGTGAGATCGGTTTAGTTCTGGGCACATGCAGAGACTAAGTGTAAAATTTCATTTATTGACTGGCTTCAAGGTAAATAAGTGTGCACATGGATTTACTCTCTTAAATAGGTTTAAAACAATGGACTCAGAGGGTGAGGATGCTTACTGCTGAGCCAGTCAACCACATTTCAGTCCCTGTATTCCACATGATAGAAAATGGAACCCATTTCATAAAAATGTCCTTTGACATCTATACATATGTCATCATTCACACACACATAAACACACACAAACACACACACACACACACACACACACACTTACATTTTTCTAGCATTCCCGTCATTGTTATCTTTAATTAATGATAATTCTTCCAATTTCTCTCTCTTACGTTAGTATAAAACTGGGTGATCACTTTGCATTAAACACTCACAGTTTCACCCTTCCCAGATACCTTATATGGTATACTGTATTTCATTACATCAGTCACCTAAATGCATTTTACCAAACATATTCTGTAGACTTGAACATGACTTTCTAGCTCTCCTGTTAATTTGGATGTGAAAGACTACAGATTACATAATAAAAAGATTGTGTGCCAGAGATTAAATTTTCATATTGTCAATAGCATTGTTTATTTTAAGGAATGTTAGGGAGCTAGAATGATTTTATATATGGTTTTGTTTTTCTGTGCAGAATATAAGATGTCATCACTCAGGTGGTCACTGTCCACCTGAAATAGCTGCTCATATTTTCAGACTATTTTAAATTTATTTAATCTTTCTTTTACAGTTCAGACTTTGTCCCCCTACAATCTGTACTCTGACTGTTCCACAGCTCATACCCCACTCACATACCCACTGCCTGCGCTCAAAAGTATGTCCTCACTTTCCCAGCCCCAACCCCAAGAGACCTCCTCACACAGTGAGGCCTCCACTCTCTTGAGGGTTAGGTGCATCTTCTCTGAATGAGTCCACACCAGGCATGCTCTGCTCTATATGGGTTGGGTGCCTCATAGCTGGTTTATGCGGTCTGGGTAGTGGCATAGTAACTGAGAGATGGGAGTCCAGGTTTGTTGAGACTGCTGGTTCCCTACAGGGTAGTCCTCCTCTTCCCTAATTCAACCAAAGGGGTCAGCAGCTTCTTTCCATTGGTTGGGTACAAATATCTGCATCTGAATCTTTCAGCTGCTTATTGCATCTTTTGTGGTGCAATCATGATAGGTCCCTTTTTGTAAGTGATCCATAGCCTCAGTAATTGTGTCAGGCCTTGGGGTCTCCCCTTGAGATGGATCCCATTTTGAGCTTGTTAGTGGACAACATTTTCCTGAGGCTCATCTCCATTTTTTGTCCCTGCAGTTCATTCATACAGGAACAATTATAAGTAAAAGTTTTTTACTGTGTGATAGGAAATCTATCCATCACTTGATGCCCTGTTTTTCTGTGGAAGGTGGGCTCAATAAGTTCCCTCTCCCCACTGTAGAGCATTGCATCTAAGGTTCACCCTTTAAGTCCTAAGAGTCTCCCACCTCCCGGGTCTGGGTAAAGTATAGAGGATCCCCCTACCTCTTAACTCCCAAGGTTGCCTGTTTCCATTCTTTCTGCTGGCCCTCAGCGCTTTGGTCTTTTTCCCCCACACAATACCTGATCATATTCCCCTCTTCCAATCCCTGTTCAAATTCCCACCCAGGTTTTTCCTCTCCTCTCCTGTGATTATTTTCTTCTACCTCCCAAGTTGGATCGAGTCATCCTCATGGGACTCTTTGGCTTGTTATCCTCTTTGAGTTCTATGAACTTTATTCTGGGTATTCTATACATTTTGGATAATATTCACTTATTAGTGAGTGCACACCATATGTGTACTTTTTGGTCTGAGTTACCTCACTCAGGATGGTATTTGCTAGTTTCATCCATTTGGCTGCAAAACTCAGGATGTCCTCATTCTTATTCTCTCAGTAGTGTCCCATTCTGTAAATTAACCATATTTTCTGTATCCATTCTACTGTTGTAGGACATGGATTGTTTCTATTTGCTGGCTATCACAAACAGGGTCGCTATGAACAAAGTGGAACATGTACCACTATGGCATGGTGGGGCATTTTTTTGGGTATATGCTCAAGAGTTGTATAGCAGAATATTGAGGTGTATCTATTTCCAATTTTCTGAGGAATCTCTAGATTGATTTCCAGAGCGGTTTTACAAGTTTGCAATCCCACCAGCAATGGAGCAGTGTTCCTCATTCTCCACATCCTTGTCAATATGTGCTGTCACCTGTAGTTCTGATGATAGCCTTTCTGACTGGTGTAAGGTATAATCTCAGGTTCGTTTTGATTTGGATTTCCCTGATAAATAAGGACTTTGAACATTTCTGTAAGTGCTTCTCAGCCATTTTAGATTCCTCTGCTATGAAGTCTCTGTTTGATTCTATGCACTATTTTTCCTTGGGGTCATTTTGTTCTTTGGTGATTAGCTTCTTGATATATATATTAGATATTTGCCCTCTATCAATGTGGGTTTAGTGAAGATGTTTTTCCATTATGTAGGATGAGGATTTGACTTATTGACAATATTATTTGCCTTACAAAAGATTTCTATTTTCATGAAGTCCCATTTTTCTATTTTTTCTTTTTATAGGAATTTTTTAAATTTACATGTCAACTGTTATCCCCTTTCCTGGTTTTCCTTCTCTAAACCCCCTACCCCATTTCTCCCTCCCCTTCTTCTATGAGTAGGTTCTCCCCCCACAGCCACCCACCCCTCTTGCCTCCCCACCCTAACATTCCCCTAAGCTGGTGGGGGCATTCTTAGCAGGACCAAGGGCTTCTCCTCCCATTAGTACCCAACAATGCCATCCTCTGCTACATATGTAGCTGGAGTCATGAGTTTGTCCATGTGTACACTTCTGATAGTGATTTAGTCTCTGAGAGCTCTGGTTGTTTGGTATTGTTCTTAGAGGGTTTCAAACCCATTCAGCTCTTCCAGTCCTTTCTCTAACTGCTCCAATGGGGATGCCACTCTCAGTTCAATGGTTTACTGAGAGTTTCTGCTCCTGTATTTGTCATATTCTAGCAGAGCCTCTCAGGAGACAGCTATATCAGTTTCCTGTCAGCATGCACTCCTTAGTATCAGCAATATTGTCTGGGTTTGGTGGCTCTATGTATATGGACTGGATCCTCAGGTGGGGCAGGTTCTAAATGGCCAGTCCTTCAGTCTCTGCTCTAAACTTTGTCTCCATATCTCCTTCTATGAATATTTTTGTTCTCCATTTTGAGAAAGACTGAAGCATCCATACTTAGGTCATCTGTCTTCTTAAGCTTCATGTGGTCTATTGATTGTACCTTAGATAATTTGAGCTTTTGTGTTAATATCCACTTATCAGTAAGTGCATAGCATGCATTTTTTTTGTGATTTGGTTACCTCACTCAGGATGATATTTTCTAGTTCATTTCATTTGCCTATGAATTTCATGAAGTCATTGCTTTTGATAACTGAGAAGTAATCCATTGTTGATGATGGAACACATTTTCTGTATCCATTCCTCTCTTGAAGGGCATCTGGGTTCTTTCCAGCCTCTGTCTATTATAAATAAATCAGCTATGAACATAGAGGAGCATGTGTCTTTGTTGTATGTTGGAGCATAATTTGGGTATATGCACAGGAGAGGTATAGCTGGGTTCCCAGGTAGTGCAATTTTCTGGGGAACTTCCAGACTGATTTCCAGAGTGGTTGTACCAGTTTGCAATCCCCCCAAAAATGGAGGAGTTCTCCCCTTTCTCCACCTCCTCCCAGCATCTGTTGTCACCTGAGTATTTTATCTTCGCCATTCTGATTGGTATGAGCTGGTATCTCAAGGTTGTTTTTATTTGCATTTCTCTGATGACTAAGGATGTTAAACATTTCTTTAAATTCTTCTCAGCCATTCAAAATTCCTCAGTTGAGAATTCTTTATTGAGCTCTGTACCCCTTTTTCAATAGGGTTATTAGATTCTCTGGAGTCTATCTTCTTCAGCTCTTTGTATATTGGCTATTAGCCCTCTTTTGGATGTACGATTGGTAAAGATATTTTCCCAATCTGTTGGTTGCCATTTTGTCCTAATGACAGTGTCCTTTGCCTTATAGAAGCTTTGCAGTTTTATGATATCCCATTTGTTGATTTTTGATCTTATAGCATAAGCCATTGGTGTTCTATTCAAGAAATTTTTCCCAGTGCCCATGTGTTTGAGAATCTGCCCCATTTTTTCTTCTATTAGTTTGGGTGTATCTGGTTTGATGTGGAGGTCCTTGATCCACTTGGACTTGAGCTTAGTACAGGGTAATAAGAATGGATTGATTTCCATTCTTCTACATGCTGACTTCCAGTTGAACCAGCATTTGTTGAAAATGCTATCTTTTTTCCTCTATATGCTTTGTGAAAAATCCAGTGACCATAGGTGTGTGGGTTCATTTCTGGATCTTCAATTCTATTCTACTGATCTACCACTATTTCTCTGTAACCATTTGTCAATTCTTGATCTTAGAGGTTGAGCCATTGGAGTTTATTTAGGAAATTTCCTCCTCTGCCAATGAGTCCAAGGTTCTTTCCCCATTTCTCTTCTCTTAGATTCAGTTTTTCTGGTTTGATGTTGAGGTCCTTGATCCACTTGGACTAGAGTTTTGTGAAACATCACAAATATGGGCCTATTTTCATTTTTCTACATACAGATAGCCAGTTATACCCGCATCATTTATTGAAGATGCTTTCTTTTTTCTATTGCTTACTTTGGATTCTTTCTCAAAAATCAACTGTCCATAAGTGTGGCTTTACTTCTGAATCTTCAATTCTATTCCCTTGATCAAGAAGTCTGTCTCTCTACCAATACCAAGCAGTTTTTATTGCAATTGCTCTGTAATATAGTTTGAGATCAAGGATGGTGATTCCCCCAGAAGTATTTTTTATTGTTAAGAATTGTTTTTGCTGTTCTGGGTGTTTTACTTTTCTAAATGAGTTTGAGAATTGTTCTTTCCATGTCTTTGTAGAATTCTTTTGGGTTTTGATGGGTATTGTGCTTTGAATCTGTAGATTGCCTTTGGTAGATGGCCGTTTTTAATATGTTAATTCTGCCAATCTAAAAACATGAGAGATCTCTCCTTTTTCTGAGATCTTCTTAGATTTCTTCCGTGAGAGACTTGAAATTATTGTCATGCAGACCTTTTACTTGTTTTGTTAGTGTAACCACAAGATATTTTATTTTGTTTGTGGCTATTGTGAAGAGAATTATTTTCCTATTTTTGTTCTCAGTCTGATTATCATACATATAAAGGAAGGCTACTAAATTATTTGTATTAATTTTACCTTCAGTCACTTTCCCAATGTTGTTTTTCAGCTGAAAAAATTATCTGGTAGAATTTTGGGGATCTATTATGCATCCTTGTCTTGTCTCTGATTTTGGTGGAATTGCTTCAAGTATCTCTCCATTAAATTTGACATTGTCTGTTGCTTTGCAGTAATTGCTTTCATTATACTTAGGTATGGTATTTGAATTCCTGATCTCTCCAATCCTTTTAACATAAAGAGGTTTTGTATTTTGGCAATTGCTTTTTCAGCATCTAAGCAGATGATCATGTTTTCTTTGCTTTGAGTTTGTTGATATAGTATATTACATTAATGAAATTCTGTATATTGAACCAACCTTACATCACTGAGATGAAGCCTACTTGATTTTGATGAATGATAGTTTTGTTATGTTCTTGGATTCAGTTTGCAAGAATTTTACTGAGTACTTTTGCATCAATATTCAAAAGAGAAATTGACCTGAAATTCTCCTTCTTGGTTGTGTCCTTGTGTGGTTTAGGTATCTGAGTATTTGTGGTTTCTTAAAATGTATTAGGTAGTGTTTCTCCGGTTTCTATTTTATAGAATACTTTGAATTATATTGGTTTTAGGTCTTCCTTTAAATTCTGCACTAAAGTCATGTGGCCCTGAGCTTCTAGTAGGTTGTGAGGTTTTTAATGTCTTTCTCTATTTCGTTAGGGTATATGGGTCTGTTTAGCTAGTTTACCTGCTCTTCATTTAACTTTGGGATGTGGTATCTGTCTAGAAAATTGTCCATTTCATCTAGATTTTCCAGTTTTCCTGAGTAGTAGCTTTTGAAGTAGGGTCTGATGATTTTTTTGAATTTCCTCTCTTTCTGTTGTTATGTCCATTGTCTGTTTTCATTTCTGACTTTATTAATTTGGATATTGCCTCTGGGCCATTTAGTTAGTCTGGCTAGTGGTTTATATATCTTGTTAATGCTTTTAAAGAACCAACTTTTTAAAAATTCTTTTTATCAGTCTCTTTGTTTCTATATGGTTGATTTGAATCCTGAATTTCACAATTACCTGCCTTCCAGTCTTCTTGAGTGCGTTTGTTTCTTTTTGTTCTAGAGGTCTCAGGTGTGCTATTAAGTTGTTAGTTCAGGATCTCTCCAATTTCTTTACCAGGGTACTTAGTGCTATAAAATTTTGTCTTAGTACAGTTTTAATTGTGTGCCATAATTGGGTATGCTCTGTCATTATATTCCAGGAAGTTTTTAATTTCTTTCTGTATTTCTTCCCTGACCAAGTTATCATTGAGTAGAGAGTTAATCAGTTTCCATGGGTGTGTGGGTTTTCTGTTTTTTTTTTCTTGTTATTGAAGACTGGCCTTAGGTCATGATTATTTCAAAGGATGCGTGGGATTATTTCAATCTCCTTGTATTGGTTGAGGCCTGTTTTGTGATCAGTTATATAGTCAATTTTGGAGAAAGTACCATGAGGTGCTGAGAAGGTTTACTCATCTGTTTTTGGTGAAATTTTATGTAGATGTCTGTTAAATTCATTTGATTAATAATGTTTATTAGTTTTGTTATGTCTTTGTTTACTTCTGTTTCAATGACCTCTCCCACTATTATTGTGTGGGGACTAATGTGTGCTTTGAGCTTTAATAAGGTTTCTTTTATGAATATGGGTACCTTTCATTTGGTGCATAGGTGTTCAGTAATGAGACTTTCTCTTGGTGGACTTTCCCTTTGATAAATATGAAGTGTTCTTTCTCATCCAGCTTGTTTCCTGGGACCATTTTTTAGAACAACATTTTCTAGCCTTGTTCTGAGGTAGTGCCTGTCTTTGTTATTGAAGTTTGTCTCTTGCATGCAGCAAAATGCAGGATATTATTTGTGAATCATGTCAGTCAGCCTATGTCTTTTTACAGGTCAGTTGAGTCCGTTAATATTGAGAAATATTTAAGTCAGATTATTGTTAGTAGCAGGTTATGTTTGGATATGCAGGTGGCATTATGTGATGCGGTTCTCTTCTTTTGGTTCTATGGTGAGATGATTAATATCTTGTTTTTCCTTTGGTATAGTACCGTCATTGTGTTGGAGTTTTCTTTCTAGACTCATATATAGGAATGCATTGGTAGAAAGATACTGTTTGATTGTGGATTTGTCCTGGAATATTTTAGTTTCTCCATCTATGGTCATTCAGAGTATTGCTGAGTATAGTAGCCAGGATTGGCATTTTTTGTTCTCTTAGACTCTGCACCACCTCTGACCAGGCACTTCTAATTTTTTTCTCCATCTTTATTAAATTGGGTATTTCTTATTTACATCTCAATTGTTATTCCCTTTCCCGGTTTCCAGGCCAACATCTCCCTAAACCCTCCGCCTCACCTTCTATATGGGTGTTCCCCTCCCCATCCTCCCCCCTATTTATGCCTTCCCCCCGATAATCCCATACTGGGGGTTCAGTCTTGGCAAGACCAAGGACTTCCCCTTCCACTTGTGCCCTTACTAGGCTACTCATTGCTACCTATGGAGTTGGAGCCCAGGGTCAGTCCATGTATAGTCTTTGGGTAGTGGCTTAGTCCCTGGAAGCTCTGGTTGCTTCGCATTGTTTTTCATATGGGGTCTTGAGCCCTTCAAGTTCTTTCAGTCCTTTCTCTGATTCCTTCAACGGGGGTCCTATTCTCAGTTTGCTGCTGGCATTCACCTATGTATTTGCCTTATTCTGGCTGTGTCTCTCAGGAGAAATAAACATCCGGTTCCTGTCAGCCTGCCCTTCTTTGCTTCACCCATCTTATCTAGTTTGGTCGCTGTATATGTATGGGCCACATGTGGAGCAGGCTCTGAATGGGCATTCCGTCAGATTCTATTCTAAACTTTGCTTCCCTATTCCCTCCCAAGGGTATTCTGTTACCCTTTTAAAGAAGGAGTGAAGCATTTGCATTTTGATCATCCTTCTTGCGTTTCATGTGTTCTGTGCATCTTAGGTAATTCGAGCATTTCGGCTAATATTCTCTTATCAATGAGTGCATACAATGTGTGTCTTTATGTGACTGGGTTACCTTACTCAGGATGATATTTTCCAGTTCCATCCATTTGCCTATAATTTCGTAAATCACTGTTTTTGATATGTGAATAGTATTCCATTGTGTAGATGTAACACATTTTCTGTATCCATTCCTCTGTTGAAGGGCATCTGGATTCTTTCCAGTTTCTGGCTATTATACATAAGGCTGCTATGAACATAGTGGAGCATGTGTCTTTGCTATTTGCTGGAGCATCTTTTAGATACACGCCCCAGAGTGGTATAGCTGGGTCCTCAGGTAATGCAATGTCCAATTTTCTGAGGAACCTCCAGACTGATTTCCAGAATGGTTGTACCAGTCTGCAATCCCACCAACAATGGAGGAGTGTTCCTCTTTCTCCACATCCTCTCCAGCATCTGCTGTCATTGGAGTTTTTGATCTTAGCCATTCTGAAGCTGTGAGGTGGAATCTCAGGGTTGTTTGGATTTACACTTCCCTTATGACTGAAGATGTTGAACATTTCGTTAGGTGCTTCTCAATCATTCTGCATTCCTCATCTGTGAATTCTTTGTTTAGCTCTGAACCCATTTTTTAATAGGTTATTTGTGTACAGGCAGTCTCACTACATGAGTTCTTTGTATATTTTGGATATAAGCCCTGTATGACTTGTATTCTTGGTAAAGATCTTTTCCCAATCTGTGTGTTGCCATTTTGTCCCAATGATAGTGTACTTTGCCTTACAGAAGCTTTTTGCAATCCCCTTTGTCAATTCTTGATCTTAAAGCCTAAGCCATTGGTGTTTTTTTCAGGAAATTTTTCTCCTGTGCCCATGTGTTCGAGATCCTTCCCTACTTTTTCTTCTATTAGTTTGAGTGTATATGTTTTGATTTGGAGGTCCTTAATCCACTTGGATTTAAGCTTTGTACTGAGTGATAAAAATGGATCCATCTGCAATCTTCTACATGCTGACCTACAGTTGAACCAGCACCATTTTCTGGAAATGCTATCCTTTTTTTTTTTTTTTTTTTCATTTGATGGTTTTGGTTCCTTTGTCAAACATCAAGTGACCATAGGTGTGTGGGTTCATTTCTGGGTCTTCAATTCTATTCCACTGGTCTGTCTGCTTATCTCTATAACAATAACATTCAGTTTTTATCACTATTAGTCTATAATACTGCTTGAGTTCAGGGATAGTGATTTCCTCAGAAGTCCTTTTATTGTTAAGAATAGTTTTAGCTATCCGGGTTTTTTTTGTTATTTCACATGAATTTGCAAATTGTTTTGTCTAACTCTATGAAGAATTGGATTGGAATTTTGATGGGGATTGCATTGAATCTGTAGATCTCTTTTGGTAAATTGGCCATTTTTACCATATTAATCTTGCCAATACATGAGCACAGGAGATCTTTCCATCTTCTGGGATCTTCAGTTTCTTTCTTCAGAGGCTAGAGGTTCTTATCATACAGATCTTTCACTTGCTTGGTTAAAGTCATACCGAGGAATTTTATATTATTTGGGACTATTATGATTGGTGTTGTTTACCTAATTTCTGTCTCAGCTTGTTTCTCTTTTGTGTAGAGGAAGGCTACTGATTTATTTGAGTTAATTTTATACCCAGCCATTTTGCTGAAGGTGTTTATCAGGTTTAGTAGTTCTCTGGTGGAACTTTTGGGATCACTTAAATATAATATCATATCATCGGCAAATAGTGATTTTTTTGACTTCTTCCTTTCCAATCTGTATCCCTTTGATCTTTTTGTTTTCTGATTGCTCAGACTAGGACTTTGAGAATTATACTGAATAAGTAGGGAAAGAGTGGGCAGCCTTGGCTAGTTCCTGATTTTAGAGAGATTGCTTCAAGTTTCTCTCCATTTAGTTTAATATAACTGCTGGTTTGCTGTTTATGGCTTTTACTGTGTTTAGGTATGGGCCTTGAATTCCTGTTCTTTCCAGGACTTTTATCATGAAGGGGTGTTGAATTTTGTCAAATGCTTTCTCAGCATCTAATGAAATGATCATGTGGTTTTTTTTTTCTTTTTTCTTTTTTTTTTTTTCGGAGCTGGGGACCCAACCCAGGGCCTTGTGCTTGCTAAGCAAGCACTCTACCATGGTTTTTATTGTTTTCCATATATTAAATCACCCCTGCATGCATGGGATGAAGGCTACTTGATCATGATGGAAGATTGTTTTGATGTTCTCTTGGATTCGGTTTGCAAGAATTTTATTGAGTATTTGCATCGATATTCATAAGAGAAATTGGTCTGAAGTTCTCTTTCTTTGTTGGTTCTTTGTGTGGGTTAGGTATAAGAGTAATTGTGACTTCATAGAAAGAATTTGGTAGCGCTCCATCTGTTTCAATTTTGTGGAATAGTTTGGATAGTATTGGCATGAAGTCTTCTATGAGGGTCTGATAGATTTCTGCACTGAACCCATCTGGTCCTGGGCTCTTTTTGTTTGGGAGACTATTAATGACTGCTTCTACTTCTTTTGGAGTTATGGGGTTGTTTAAATGGTTTATTTGTTCCTGATTTAACTTCGGTACCTGGTATCTATCTAGGAAATTGTCCATTTTCCTCCAGATTTTCAAGTTTTGTTGAATATAGGCTTTTGTAGTAGGATCTGATGATTTTTTGAATTCCCTCTGATTCTGTAGTTATGTCTCCCTTTTCATTTCTGATTTTGTTAATTTGGAAACACTCTCTTTGTCTTCTGGTAAGTCTGGCTTAGGCTTTATTTATCTTGTTGATTTTCTCAAAGAAACAGCTTTTGGTTCTGTTGATTCTTTGTGCAGTCCTTTTTTTTTTCTACTTGGTTGATTTCAGCTCTGAGTTTGATTATTTCCTGCCTTCTACTTCTCCTGCATGTATTTGCTTCTTTTTCTTCTAGAGCTTTTAGGTGTGCTGTCAAGCTGCTGATATAGGCTCTCTCTTGTTTCTTTTGCAGGCACTCAGAGATATGAGTTTTCCTCTTAGCACAACTTTCTTTGTGTCCCATAAGTTTGGGTATGCTATACCTTCATTTTCATTAAATTCTAAGAAGTCTTTAATTTCTTTATTTATTTCTTCCTTGACCTGGTTATCATTGAGTAGAGCATAGTTAAACTTCCATGCATATGTGGACATTCTTCCCTTTACTATTATTGAAGACCAGCTTTAACCCGTTGTGGTCTGATAGGATGCATGGGATAATTTCTTTCTTTCTGCATCTGTTGAGGCCTGTTTTATGACCGATTATATGGTCAGTTTTGGAGAAAGTATCATGAGGTGGTCAGAAGAAGGCATATCTTTTTTTTTTGGATGGAATGTTCTATAAATTTCTGTTAAATCCATTTGGCTCATAACTTCTCTTAGTCTGTCTATGTCTCTGTTTAATTTCTGTTTACATGATCTGTCCGTTGATGAGGTTGGGGTGTTGAAATCTCCTACTATTATTGTGTGAGGCACAATGTATGCTGTGAGTTTTAGTAAGGTTTCTTATATGTGCCCTTGTATTTGGAGCATAGATATGAAGTGTCCTTTATCCTTTTTTATGATTTTTGTTGAAAATCAATTTTGTTCAATATTAGAAGGGCTACTCCAGCTTGCTTCTTCAGACCATTTGCTTGGAAATTTGTTTCCCAGCCTCCGACTCTGAGGTAGTGTCTGTTTTTGTCTCTGAGGTGCATTTCCTCTAGGCAGCAAAATGTTGGGTCTTCACTGAGTATCCAGTTTGTTAATCTGTGTCTTTTTATTGGGGCATTGCGTCCCTTGATGTTGAGAGATAATAAGGAATAGTGATGGTTGCTTCCTGTTATCTTCATATTTGGAGGTGAGATTATGTTTGTGTGCATGTCTTCTCTTTGTTTTGTTGCAGAGCAATTAGTTTCTTGATTTTTCTAGGGTGTAGCTTGCCTCCTTTTGTTGGGTTTTACCATTTATTTTCCTTTGTAGGGCTGGATTTGTAGAAAGATATTGGCATGTTTCCATTTCTGTTTTCCCTATTGTTCCTACTTCCACTTTTCGGTCTTGGAGCACTTTATGTAATTCCTTCACTTGTTTGGTTGGATTTCCCTGTATTTCTTTAAGGGATTTATTGGTATCCTCTTTAAGGGCTTCTACCTATTTACATATGTTTTCTTGTATTTCTTTCAGTGAGTTATTCATAATTTCCTTAAAGGACTCTTTTATTTTCATGAAGTAAATTTTTAGGTTAGCTTCCTGATTTTCAGGTATGTTGGTGTATTGAGGGCTTACTGTGCTGGGATGAACTGAGTTCTGATGATGCCCATTTGTATAGATTTCTGGTCTTGTGTTTGCCTCTTACTATCTGGTTATCATGGTGTTTGTTGGTCTGCATGTCTCTGTCTGGAGCCTATCTTTTTTTGTCCTTGCGTTGCTTCAGGTCTCCTGATAGGCCTGTAAGCCTGGCTATAGCAGTCCTCTTGTGGGACCTTTCAACTTTGGGGTCATCAGAAGGGTCGAGGAGCTGCTGATCTATTGTCCTGGCTGTGGCTTATCTCCTGCGAGGCCTTCAGACTATTCATTTATCAGAGTAGTTTTTGAAGCTGTTTCCCTCTGTGTAGATGTTCAACAGCGAGTCCTATAGACTGTGGTTTCTGTTTCCCTGTAAGCTGCAGGGAGACTTTCAGACTGTTCATTCAGTTTTCCTGCATGCTGCTGAGCCCCTAGGAGGTCTACAGACTTGTGGTGTTGGTTGTCCAGTTGCCTTATGTGCAGAGGAACTCCTGAGATGCCTTCAGGCTATGTTGTCAGTTGCCCTGTGTACAGTGCACCTCCTGGGATGCCTTCAGGCTGTTGTGTCTTTAGAGAAAGACTAGTTGACAATCTTCCCTGGCAGAAGGAACTGGCCAGAAGGGGAGTGGAGGTAGAAGCACAGGAGTTTTGGGGGATAATGGGTCCCAAGGGCTCCCAGAGGTAGCTGTGGGCCTTTGGGGAAGGTGGTGGTGGTTGCTTACCAGTTGCTCTGTATGTAGTGAAACTCCTGGTATGCCTTCAGGCTGTGGTGCCAGTTGCTCTATGTGCATCTGACTCTTAGGTTGTCTTCAGACTGTGGTGTCTTCAGGGGAACAGACTAGCTGGCAATCTGCCCTGGCAAAAGTCTCCATCTGGAAGTGGAGTTTTCAGATTATTTTTATATGAACTCTCTTTCTACTTCTTTTTTAAACTTGAGCGGTATTATGTCAGCTGAATCTTTTGTGAAATGTAATATGTGTGTGTTTTGTCTGTTCAATTTCTTAACTCTTATTCAAATATAGAGTTTTATTTGTTGTAAATTTTAAGTGAAATTTGGGATTTATGTCTATCACATGTTTGTGTTGCATACTTACAAAAAGGGTATAACAACTGTGATAGGTGTGATGGCTGGATAACAAGTTCCTGCCCCTTTGCCTTCATGTTTCCTGAACGTTGGGTTAGGCTTAGAAATATCTTCTTTAAGGCTGAGTCCTCTATCTTCCCACCATTATCTAATGTCTGATGTGTCTCTTAAACTCATTAAGGAGTAGGTTTATTTCCTACCAACATCACAGATCATCAATACTGCACCTTTGTATTCAACCACAGATATCAGCTAATAAAAGATAGTTTTGTCCCTTTTTATCAAAAGTGCCATGAATTGACTTGTCTTTTTCTTTTCCATATAATTGTCAAAATAGTTTGAGGAAATATATGTGGATTTCGGTTGATATGAATCAATTAACGGGTAATTATAAGTCAATGTTGTTTTTCCAAAGCCATGAGCAGAGTGTATACAAGTATAGCTCTTTCTTTGATTTCTTTGATGTGTTTCAAGTGTCTTTGAAGTTCAGGGCATAAGCACAGTGTATATATGTATTGTTAAATTTATGCATAATGTTTTTTCTTTCACTTCTGCTTCAGTTTTCCTTTATTAATTTAAAATTATAAAATTGTTTATTAGTACATTTATTCTTAAGCAAAATTGAACACTCAGTGAAAGTAGTTTCAGTTATTCTGCCACTGATTTTATAAATAAAAGCAGACTGATTGTAACCTCTCCATTTAACATTTTATTAGAAAGAGAAGGGTTTGAGGCAAAGTGGCTAATTCTACTTTGGGGAAATCAACTCATCCCTTATATTGGAAAAAAAAAAGGGTCTTGACTTATTACTAAACCCTTACAGGCTTTTCATTTGGTTGTTTAATATTATGGCATTCTTTCAGAAATCTTACATATTCATAATGGGCTTTTTTTCATTGTCTAAATTGTGACAGGAGATATTCTGTTATTTCCTCATACTGTTGCAAGTTTTTCTCTTGTTTTAACATAAGGAGTCCAGAGACAAGTGTATGATACAGAGATAAGATTATACTGATATAGAGCAAGGGGCCTTTGATTCTACCAGAATCTGGAAGATAAAAGAGCCAAGGAGCCCAAAGGAGAAGAGAAACTGGGTGAGTAATTGCCTTTAAGTTTAGGGCTTGAAAACCTATCCCTTTACCCTCAGGCAACTCTCTAATACTATTTCAAAGTAGTGGTAAGTGGAAAGCACTTGATTTTAGACAATAATTACAAGAGATCCAACTGCGTTTAAAGCAAATATAATACTTTTTCTGGTGTGAAACAAGAATGAGAATATAGCATTTCCTAGGAAGAACCACTTTAATGAATTAAAACATGAATAGAAAAAAAATAAAATCACAATATATATATATATATATATATATATATATGTGTGTGTGTGTGTGTGTGTGTGTGTGTGTGTGTGTGTAAAATGAAAGAAAATTGTCCCAATAAGCTCATAGAAAATGGCACTGTCAGGAGATGTGGACTCGTTTGTCAGTGTCACTTTGTTTGAGGATGTCACTTAAGGTGTGTTTGAAGTTTTCTGTTGCACAAGCCAGGCTCAGTGATAACTCTGCTTGATCCTCTCCTATGTAGAAGTAGAACTATCAGTTTCTTCCACAGCAACATGTCTGCCTGTATGCCATCATGCTACCCACCTACCCACCATGTGTGTGTGTGTGTGTCTGTGTGTTAAGAAACTCAGTAATAGTATTATGTTTATGTTTTCTGTGAAAACCATAATATGCAAACTTCTATACCTCAATGAAACACTTATTCCTTTATAAATTAATGTCATTAAAAAAGAAAATTTAGCAGTGTTGACTTCTGTAATAAAATATTACCATGTTTTTATCAGAGTATTTTCAACTGACCTCAGGTATTTATTCCTGTAGTGGATAATTTTAATAAATTCATCAAAATGTGAATGTGTTTAAGATAATTTTAAAAACTCAGAGTAATTTAGCAATATTTCTGGTTGATTTATTTTTTTAATATTATAAAATTGTTGATAATTAATAAACTATGCAATTAAGATGAATTGTTAAGTAACTCAAGTATCACTGAGACTTGTCTTCTTTAATATACTTGTAATACTACTATTTTCATGTTATTAAAGGCCATGTTCATGATGCATATTCATAATAATAAAAAAATTTATTACCAGTACCCTTCACATAAAGAACTTGAAGTTAGTTTGTTTTAACTAACCTTATATACACCCTTTTAAAAGCAGAGAAGGAATATTTCCTTGATAATTTTGTCATTCCCTAATTTGGTAATCACTTTCCAAAAGAAAGACAGATACTATAAACCAATACAACTTAATACATTGTATATTAACTGGCTCTGTGTGTGAGTCTGCTTGCCAATCATATGGCTTCTTAGCTTTCTGAAGTAAACTCATCAAGGCCCATAAAGTCTCCATTGCTTTTAAACTTTATAGGATATAGATTTTCACCTTTTTCAGTAGCCGAGGGAAGTCTTGGAAGTAAACAAATATTACTAGGAGCAGTAAGCTGCTAAAACTTAAAAGATTCACTAAGTTCCTCCTGAAAGTCACATGGGAAGCAAATGTGTTTTGTAAGAGAGAGCTGTATGAGCAACTTGGGGGCTGCATATTTAAGATACAGGTCTTATACCCACTTGAAAACCTTAAAGAGTAGTTAACAATGATTTTGATGCTTTAGAAAACCTTTTTCTGCTTGCTTGCAATGAAATGTACTACATTTTGACAGTGTTGTTCTCAACTATAAACATATGTAACCATCTGTAGATTTTGCATTCAGTCACCCAACTCACTCCTAACATACAGGGAATATAATTGAAGACTAATTGATGTTTATATTTACGTAGTCCTTTGAAATTTCATGTAAGTCACTTCCCTACATAAAAGAAAAGATACTTTGTTATATCCAATGCCCTGATCCTTGGTATTTTACAATGATTTTGATTCTTTTTTTGAGGATGTTCTCTGAGTCTCTGAACAATGGCATACGTTGTAAATACACTAATTTGGTTGCTCTATCTATGGTCAACTATTTTATGCATTCTGACCACAGATGGGTTTCTGTAATGGTTTCCTTTGATGGAAAAGGTAGCTTCACTGATGAACAGAGAGATCCATACCTATATTTCCTAGACAATTATCCCCAACTACTGCATTGATCAGGGACAATCTTGAGTCTAAATATAGACTTTCAACTGGAATTTCAGATATGGGATCAGATAGAGTCTCAACCCTAAAACTCAGAGTGGCCGCAAGAGTAAAAAACAAGTATCATCCTTATGTTCCACAATCTCTCAGATAGAGATAAGTGGTAACATCACTCTGACTTAATCATTTTTATTTAATCAAGTAATCTCTTAAGTGTTCAAATAAAAGAAGTAACAAGAATTTCATTTCACATTTTTAAACTTTTATTATAAATGTTTCCAATAAAAAAAGCATACATGAAATTAGCCATATAAGGCAACACAACTCAATGGCCTCTTACCCAGTTTGAGTAGCCATATTAACTTTTTAAAAAAACACTTTACATAGTCTTTATATTTGTAAATGTCTTTGGTGTTCCCAGTTGTATTTCTTTTTAGGATTGAGGCTCTTGGATATTCACATGCTCATGGACAACATGCTGTCTTGCTCTAAGACCTTCACATGTTTTCCACTTCTACAATGACTTTCCACAAACAGTAGATAACTTTTAGGAGCAGAAACTTTCATGGATAAGGTGATAAATTTTATCCATAAGTATGTTGTGGGTTACCTTGCAATCAAGTTCTAAAACTTGTCAAACCTCTACATCTGCAAATAATGGCGGTATCTTATCATGAACACTCTGGAGGATTAGTAAATAATGCATGCAAAGCTTTTTTATCATGATGCAGATTTAGACATTAATTAAATATAAAATACCATTGTTTAAAAGTTTATAAAAATTGTTAGAAAGTGCAGAGATAGGTAAAATAGAACAGTTTTCTATACCATGCACAAAATTATTTCTAAAATTTACCTGTCACTTTGAAACATTTTGAGAGACAAGAGAAGCTTAGTTTTAGATAATTACTATATCTGCTGTTGGTCTCTATATCAGTAAAAGAGAAGCAAGTATAAACTAAAGTAGACATGGTAAAAAATAACAGGCCTTAACCTTGAGGTGCTTAACAAACTCTATGAAAATATTATGGCATATTTAAATATTATTCCATGCTTTACTATAACTTACTAATATATTCTTTAAAATTTCTAACTTGAGCTTTTGAAATAGTTCAGTCAGCAAAGGTATTCAATACCAAGCCTAATGACCCAAATTCGAACCATGAAACCCATACAGTGGATAAAAATAGATAGAATCTCCTAAATTGTCCTCTAAATTCATAGCTCACCATTGCAAATGGCCAATCACTGCTCCTCATACTCACATACTCACACACACAGAAAAAGATTATTATGAAAGTGTAATTTTTTTAAAAATTAAATGACCTGCTCACTCACTATTTCTTAATATCAATAAGAGAATGAAATTAGTAAAACCAAAATAGTTCATTTGACAATGTTTTGATAACAGGATTCATTGGTTTATCGTATATGTAATGATTTTCTTTGTCAATAAACTCAGGAAGTAAGCTGACATGAACAATAATTTATAAACACCACAGACACACATTTATGCCCTCAGAGGAATGCACAGATATATAAATTATATATATATATATATGCACACATATAATATTATAATATATACATGAAGAAGAAATCTTAAATACTCCTAGAAATCTGTTCAGACCTGAGATTGTATATCTGTGTTCAATCTTCCGTGAACAGGTATGTGTTAGTTATGAAGAATAAAATCATTAAAACAATAATTATAAAGTCCTGTGTTAAAGCTTCCCATAGGTTGAATTTTGAAAAAGTGCTACCTGCTATGAAGCACAAAGCTTAGATCAAGTTTTCTTAGTCTTTCCTTCACATATTGGCACTAACCACATATAGGGTTTACTTACATGCATTAATTATCTGATTCATTGTATTGAAATTCATGACTTTGTTTGAAGATATGATTAGAAATCATTATTTAATAAATATCAAAGAGATGGTAATTAGTTTCCACAGTTTGACAAGCATATCTTTTTCAACATTATTATCTCTTTACTTCCTTAGATTTATTTTTCTTTGCTAGTAGACTGTTTATTCAAAAGGCAACCAAAGTCTTTGACCAAGACATTCTGAAACATCAATCTCAATGCTATTGATGTTGCTTTGTAGTTTTATTGTGGTATTTCCTTGCATAATATGAATAGATTATTCAACGAGGCACTTTCACATCTGTGATCTCAATTTTAAATCTGAATCAGGTAAAGTACTTTTAAGAGCCTGTCTTTTCATAGCATCTTACAAGGCAATAACTATTTGACAGAATTTTTCTAAAAATCATTTTAAAAATGAGAACAATGAAGTATGATCAAAATAAATGACACAAGAAAGTTTGTGCGCTTCTTACTTGAGAAATGAACACTTTCATGATGACTCATGATTTAAAATAGTTACTGATGTAATATTGCAAATGAACAAATTATAAGACTAAACAAATATTGCCATGGTGAACCAGGTACTGTATTCTCATAAAGTTGTGCTTTTGTTCAAATATAGGCTAATAAATAATAAAGCAAAAAAGCTTATATCTTAGATGTAATACATTGTTTCTTATTTTATTGGAAAGATATTAAAGATTACATGTTTCTAAAATTGTACATCTTTAAAATTAAGGAATGCAGACACATACTATCTATTTTTTTAAAAAACTTTCTCCATATTAACCTAGCATTCCTGTAAATTGCTATGTAGTCTAGGAGAGCCTTCCTAGACTTCCATGCTCTGCCTTCTGAGTGCTGGAATTAAATGAGTTAAAGGTGTGTAGCATTGTGCCTTTTTATAGAAATATTGAACAAATAGTTTCATGAGGAAAAAATAATAACATTTGAAATAATCCCACTTTCATTCATATTAGTCTTTATCTTCATGGTACAAATATATGAAGGTTTAGTTGAAGGGAAGAGTAGAGTGGTCAAAAAAGAATCCACATGATGTAACATCATTAGTGTGCACAAACTCAGCCTGACCCATCAACTTTAGATGTTTACTTACTCAAAAGATCCCAAGATACTGACATTCTTTCAAAGCTCCTTCACTTCTCATGTTCAGATTCATACTGTGGAACCCATGTGAATAGTAAAGAGTGAGAAACTCATTAGTCAATATTCTGGGAGATTCCACAAAAAAAGATCTTACCTCTTAGTCATAGTTATAGATTCTAATACTGTGAAAAGACACCATGACTGCTGCAAGTCTTATTCATGAAAACACTCCACTGGGCTGGCTTATAGGTCTGTAGGTTTAGTACATTATCATTATGTGAAAAGTATGGAGGCATGTAGGCAAATATGGTGCTGGAGAAGGAGCACAAGAGTCTAAATCTTGGTCCCTAGGCAGCAAGAACTGACAGTCATACTTGGCCTGGGGTCCGAAGTCTTCCATCAGTGACATACCTCCTCCTATAAAACTACAGCTCCTCCAACAGGGCCACGCCACCTAAAATGCTGTTCCCTATATCCAAGCACTCAAATACATACATTTATAAAGGCATTTCCTATTCAAACCACCACGTACTTTTATTTTAATCGTTTAAAATACAAGCATTAAGTTATGATAAGAACACATGTAATGGGGTTGGGGATTTAGCTCAGTGGTAGAGTTCTTACCTAGCAAGCGCAAGGCCGTGGGTTCAGTCCTCAGCTCCAAAAAAAAAAAAAAAAAAAAAAAAAAAAAACATATGTAGTAAGACTAGTAAGACTAGAGAATTCCATCACATTTTAATAGTCATGCTGAAGGTTGATGTGTGTCTTGAGAAATGAGTCTGTATTGAGTGGGCATCATAACAATAGCTACTTTAACCCAAGTTGAAAATAATTAAAAGGGGCATTTAAACAAATTGGAAAGCTCTTAAGAAAATACCATGAAGGAACTTCATTGTTTGGATTAGTTTCCCTGTAATAATCTTGAAGCTTGTAACAAGGTAATACAGAAAGGTGCCTAATTTTAAAGGTAGCTAGAATTATCCAAGATTTATCGTAGGTGAATTTTATGGCATGTTGTCACTGTAGAGATTAATTACTCCCACATTGCTCTAAAAGAAAAGCAGGACAGTGCTTTTTTTGAGTTATGAGGATTCCAAATTCTGTGCAGACATTCACTGTAACCAGTAGCACCCAACTAACAAGAAACTTTCGACACAGCAGTAGATCCAACTGTTGGGATTGGTGCTGCATTCACTCTTATCTAATTTAAAGTGCTTTATGCAGGGATCACCGTTGGTGTTCCCTCTGCATTTCTCTCTATTAATTATTTCCCCATCTTTCACTAAACTGGGGCTCCGCAGGCTTCTAGAGCATAAAGTATTGCTTTGTAAAAATATCTGTCATGTTTGGAAATAATTCATATGAATATGACTTATTTTGGACAAATTATCTGAGATTATTATATTCAAAATAGCAAAGCTACATCAACTCTTCTCATAAAAATTTGAATTAATGTCATTTTCTCTGGACAAAACATCAATAGTAATAAAAAGACAGTGCAGTAACTGTCAAAAAACCCAAAAACCTTAAGCCAGCAAGTAATAACTTAATTTTTGTGTAGCTTGAGGGGTGGGGGTTGCAAAGGGAGTGTGAGAAGTTCATTATTATCCATCAGAAAAAATGGGGGCATGCTAAGAAGAAAGCAGTATCTTCCCTACTGGGATTTCTCTTGGACTACATGATTTGCATGAAGGGCACCACATCAAACACAGTGGGTGCCCTTTTTCAAATATTAATGGGAAGCTTGTTTTAAGTTCTCTCTTGACTTTGTGCCACCTTCTATCAAAGGAACTTAAAAGTAGGACTTGGGGGTGGGAGATCTCTTCCAACTGTTTTAGCACTTAGGAGAATTCTTTCTGCATTTGATCAGTGTGCTTCAGATTTGTAATAATTTTACATATGCACATTATCTGGGATGCTTATTGCTCAAGATATCAGTCTTTTACATGCTTTATTTCTGTGTGATACACTTAAACATTCTGAACCAAGAAGAGTTAAGATGTTGATAGGAAATTTAAATGCAGAAAAAATAAATCCAAACACTAATAGTTATATGAATTATTATGGGGGTAAGACTCTTAGATCTTGTTATAAATAAGATTTCTTAGCTATTCAAGTAGTATCTTTTAATCTCCAACTTTCTGGCATGATTAAAGCAAATCAAATTTGGAGACCAGTACAGAGATAAATTGGACAAAAGGCAGATGTGCATAAAGTAGGGCACATGATATGGTAGACATTTGTGTAATTGATCTGCTGCATGGAAATATGGAATAATTTCCATCTATATTTGTCAGATCCCAATTTGACGTTGCTATTTATTGTATAAAAATTTAGTGCTTCAACCTGATCATATCTAGATATACTTTGGGGTTATTAATTTTAAGAATTAAAATCTGAAATATTTATAGCCCAATGACAACTTATCCATATTTTCTTAAAATAAAAAAGCATGGTATTTAAATTATCTTAAACTTTAAAATGTAAATGTGAGATTTTAGTGCTAGGATGATTGAAGAGCATGATTTTCTTTAAAATGACTGATCTCTATGCCATCCCTATGATCCTAATTGTTCATCCATATGATCCTCCATTTTGGAGGTCATATATCCTATTCAGTTTTTGCTTTCATCCTTCATCTTCCTCAATGTTATATCAACAAAGAAAATTAGTTTTTCTATTACTACTACAAATATTCTTGTAACTTTAATATACTCTATATTGAGAGAACACATAAATATGTTAAAAAAATAACAAAGCTGGACTCAGTTTTCCCTCAATAATAATGCAATCATTGGGTAAAATCCTCAAGATCTTGATGATGACTTTCTGTAGTAAATGACTTCACTGTGTTATGTAGAGAATGCTTTATTTACTAAATTTATGCTAAAAACGTAAATGTACTACAAGTTTCAATACCCCATTGACATACAGTCACAAAAGAAGTCCTTTCAGAACACTGTATCTGTTCTTTGGTTGTTTGTTCATTTGTGTGTGTGTGTGTGTGTGTGTTTTGCCATGGAAATTTACACTTATCTATTGTTATAAAGACAGATGTTTACAGATTTTTGTTAGGGATTATGTTATTTCGGTAAACTAGTGGTTATACATTCTCCTACAAAAATCATCATTCTACTACCACTAGGTAGTTAACTAGTGTGCAGTACCAGGCATGGTTTACCTCTTTTTGATTATTTGATTTGAGAGGTGTTGTTTGAAGTAGAAATTTCTGATTTGTTTGGAAATTCAGCTGTATCCTGTGACCTTTTTCTGGAAACTCTTGTAAGACGACACTTTACTGAAGCAGACATGTGAAAGGGCATGTGATGTTTTGCTGGAGTGGATGCTTGAGAGAGTGTGTGATGTTTGTAAAGAGTATAATTAGAACCTCCAAAACCGTGGGAGGTTGCTTTTTTCATTCTGATGCTGTGAAATGCGTCACAGGGCTTTGATGCTCTTCAATGGTCATGTAGCACTCTACAGCTTTTTCTTCTTCACTGGTCTTTGCTGGTCATCACTTGTAGAGAGAAATGCACCAAAGGATTTCTCATGGTATTCATGCTAATGTCAACTTCAGCTGACTTTTGTTGGTTTGGCAGAACATTGTGGTTTCTGCTGGATTGGGACACCACTATTTATTCATCTTTGGTGTTTGCTATTGAACTGAACTGCCTGTCTCCTGACAATGAACTGTGGAATTGTGTCAAAGAAGTACATCTGAATAGGTCCACAAATTCATTTTCCTATTAACTTTCTTTTTCTCTCTCTTTGGTGGGTAGGCTAGAAGAGAGGCTGAAGCGTTTAAGCTTAAATAAAGTAGACTTAGAAAAAAATCTAAACCTACAGTGGTTATTGTCAAAGTCTTCAGTGCCACTACTCTATCTCCAAAATTATTATGTCATATTAGTCTTTGATACATGGTTCATGGGCATGATAGCTTGGTAGCGTTGTTGGATTCCCCCCCCCCTTCCACACACATACACTTCTTTTGAAGCTTACATGATATCTATTATCTGGAATCGTTGACATTATATAGAAATGCATGGTATGATAATATTTTAATGAAAATTGTGTTTCAAAGAAATTAATATATGAACCTTCACTTGAATGCAGAAGATTCTGAGCAACTCATGTACTGATAGGTTAAATTTTGATAATCATGTATGCTTAGACATGTTCTTCTGTGCTATCCCATTCCTATTCTCTCTGAATTTTCAGAAGTAAACAGTGTTTAAACATTACTACCATTATAACTTTTATTTTAATATTCAGTATGTGTTTTTGGGATGCAGGTCATTGTTTTAAAGTCTCAAAGACTAACACAAGAAATAACTCTCCACCCAAGAAATGACATAAAACAAATATATGATTGATTTTTTTCTTGGTTTGTTTGATTTGTTTGGGAATTACATTCATTTTTAGATTGAATTATTTATTTAATTACTTTTATATTTATTATTTTGGAAATAACATGACAAGTTATAATATCTATGTGGAAATCAGAAGGCAAATTATAGAACTGGTTCTTTTATTTACTAGGTAGTTTCCAGGGATCCAAAAATAGGTTGTCACCTTGGTATACAACCACCTGAGCCATCTTGTTGAATGAAAGTTTGTGAATTTTTGAGATAGGATCTCTCATTGAGTACAAGACCATCTTTTAAACATTTTTGTGCATTGGAATATTTGATAAAGTTTGGATTAATCAGATGATATCCTCAATCTAGTCCGGGGCACCTGTTAATATGTTACCTTACATGGAAGTAGAACTAAAAGAGTAGGAAAAGGATTCCTATCTTCAATGAATGTGAACATTGTGATCCTGCCATCTTATTTCTATAAAGCTCATTTTAGACTTCTAATATCTAAAAAACATATTACTCAGTTTTAAACTATCACTGAAGTAAGAGCACTTGTTGGATATAAGCAAGGGGATTTCACAATTGTATAGCCCCCTGTGAGAAAAGCAACTTAAAAAGAGAATGAGTTAAACAGAACAGAAAAAAATGAGAACAGAGTTTGATCTGCTAATAATGTTGTCTTGGAAGTGGAAGAGAGCAATATTCCTATGACCTTGGTGGTTAAAAAAAATGAAAGAACAAGGGAGAATGAATTACATCCTACAGGGAAATTTACAAGCTCAATACTATAATTTACCCTAATGAGAGCCATTCTTCAAAAAAATGACTATTTTATTCTTTCTTTTATCTTGCTATCTGTCATAGCTATGGAGTTTGTTTTTTTCTCTTTTGTTTATTTCTTATACCTTTAGAGGCATATCTTCCTTTACTTTGAGTGTGTTGTTTTCAGTGCTATTGTTGAAGGTCATGGTGATACATTATTATGAAAATATCCTTTATAAGTACACACTATAAATGCTGAAAACAGCAGGTAGGTATTTGTCAGTTCCTGGGTTTACTTACTAGGCCAAGGTCACCTGATGTGGCACTGAGAAGTGAAACCAGGTTTAGAGCAAAATTCAAGCTGTAGCAGTTTTGTTGAGAACAATCAGACTTTTTATACCTTTATCAGAAACAGGATCAATACACTAGTGGTTGCCAGGATATAATTATATTTACAAACTTTACAGCATACACAAGATTAATGTCTAAGACCAATTGTCCTGTCAAGCTTCCATGCTTCCTTGACTTCTGAAGGAGCATACAGTCCAGTACAAAGGAACCTGAATACTTTTCTTCCTGAGGGAATGGGTTATTCTCTCAGAAACTGGAAGGTACATCATGCCCCAATAGCTACAGGTCTGTCTGAAAACCTATGGTGAATTCCAATTCCTCTTTATGCAGCAAGGTCAGTTCAATTTCATGAATCCCTACAAATCTATTGTTTGACAACATTGTTTGCACTTTTGTCTGCCCTCCCCTTTAGTGTGTGTGTGTGTGTGTGTGTGTGTGTGTGTGTCTGTGTCTGTGTGTGTGTGTGTGTGTGTTTCTGGGTCACTTTCAGATAGCAAAGTCTCATCCATTGAAAAACTGTTTAAAATTTCTGTAAACTATTTTTTATTTCTTCTATGATTTCTTCTATGACACTTTCTATGATGTTAAATATAAGGGAGAGTGAGGCTCTTTATTAAGAAAACAAACATGTACAGAAACTCAGATATAAGGCATACAACATCAGACAAGCAACAAGTGAGTCTGACAGATGAAGCTATAGGCAGATAGAAAAGTCATGGAGAGAAGGTGGAAAATTCAAACTGGATCTGACTCTTTATCAAATTAATCAAAGAAAAAACACTTTGCTTTTCTTTCTTAATTCAACAATGAATATAATTGTGTTTATGAAATTGTCATTAATGTATTTAGCTGACACAGAATATGTGGTGTATCCCATGGACTTATGATTCTTTTCCTTCATCTATTCCTATAATTTAAAATCTTTGTCTTTTAATGATATCCCACTTTTCCTGCTTGTGTCTTGCATATTTATGCACATTCTTTCCTTTAATAGTCTAAGATTTCTCCTTAATTTTCAAATGTCTGGTAGTCTATCTTCTATATAATCAATGCTAATAGTAAAACATTCCCCTGAGTTTTTAATTTGGTAACTGAGATTTTTAGATTTTTAGTTTCATCTTCATTACACCTTGAGCTCTATTCAATTTTTACCTATTTAGTAAATTTCATTTTCACAGAATAGATTGTTATGATCATTCTATTGAAAAATGTGTTTATGTTTCCTTGAGAACGACCTCATTTATTTTCTCTTTGCTCATAGAACTACTGTTTTTGACTTTTAAAAACCTCTTTTAGTTCCTAGATAAAGTTTGTGATTGTTCTTGTAATTTACTTGCCCTGTCGTCTGTCATGGAAAAACATTTCTGTAGATATAAGGTCAAAAGGATACAAATTGGAAAAGAAGAAGTCAAAGTATCACTATCTGCAGATGATGTGATAGTATATTGAGTGACCCCAAAAGTTTTACCAGAGAACTCCAAGGTCTGATAAACAACTTCAGCAACACATTTGGTATGCACTCATTGATAAATGGATATTAGCCCAAAAGCTCAAATTACTCTAGATGTAATCCACAGACCACATGAAGCTCAACAAGAAGGATGACCAAAATGCAAATGCTTCACAGCTTCCTAAAAGGTGGAACAAAAATATCCATAGGAGGGCATGTTGGGGCAAAATTTAGAGCAGAGTCTGAAGGAATGGCCATTCAGAGCCTGCCCCACATGTGGCCCATATATATACAGACGCAAAAACTAGATAAGATTGTTGAAGCTAAGAAGTGCATGCTGACAGGAACCGGATATAGATCTCTCCTGAGAGACACAGCTAGAGCATGTCAAATACAGAGTCAAATGGTAGCAGCAAACCACTGAACTGAGGACAGGAACCTTGTTGGAGCAATTAGAGAAGGATTGAAAGAGCTGAAGGGGCTTGCAATCCCATAAGAACAACAATGCTAACCACCCAGAGCTTTCAGGGACTAAGCCACTGTCCAAAATCGATACATGGACTGACCCATGACACCAACTGCATATTTAGCAGAGGATGGCCTTGTTGGGCACCAGTGGAAGGAGAAGCCCTTGGTCCTGCCAAGGCTGAAACTCCAGTGCAGGGGAATGTTGGGGTGGCAGTTGTAAGGGTGGGTGGATGGGTTGGGGGGACACCCTTATGGAGGAGGGGAAGGGGAAGAGAATAGCAGGCTTGTGGACAGGAAACTGAGAAAGGGAATAACATTTGAAATGTTAATAAAAAATATCCATTAAAAAAAAGAAAAGAAAAGAAAATATCATCCTTAGTTAGGTAACCCAATCACAAAATAGCACACAAGGTAAGCACTCACTGTTAAGTGCATATTAGCCAATAAGCCAATCTCATGAGTTTAATCTCTGTAACCAAGAAGGTAGAAGGAGGGAACCTATTGATTTACCTCCACACATATGACATCCCATACCAATAGGCAAACATAATATATACACGTACAATATTTAAAATATCTATGAACATATGTAAATATATAAATGTATTTTTTTTAATTTTATTTCATTAAAATTTCTCTGACTCTGTTATTTTTACTACAGCAGTGTACTCAAGTAAGTTGAAATACTTTTACAAAAGAATATAACAGAAGTGTTCACTAAAGAATTATTTATAACCATACTAAATTGAAAACAATTACATTACTACCAATGAACTAATGAAAATACACTAGTGACTATGTTTCATGATTTTGTAAGCATAGTAAAAAGTACCATCTTTCAATGCATGAATGAAATTACATGTGAATTGTGTGTTCATATATTGGCCAATGAGAAACAAGGATTATCAAAGAAAAAATTAGAAGATATAAAAAAGAATTTAATATTAGTTTTATAAACACTGGTTATATTAGGAAGATATTAATATAAACACAAAAGAATCACTTCACTTTTAATTAGAGATATGGTGTGAATTCTAATAAATATTCACTAAGTGAAAATAATCACATATTTCATATTTCCTACAAAACCATTTCTATAAAAGAATAGCTTGAAATTTGCAGAAGTTACATAAAAGGGAAAGTATCATGCTTATCCACTTAGAATTTAAAATCCAGTGTGATGGGAAAAGGAATCTTCAAGATTGCTTCCCCTTCAATTTTAAAATATTTTATGAAAGAAGGAAGATACAGCTCATTAGGTTTTGTAAGGAAAAGCTATTTCCTCCTGGTTAATGCATTAGGGCATTGCAGAGGTTTTGGTTGATTAATTATTTTTGTCTACTCTCGTATACGATTTTTTGATCAAAAAATGGAATCTAAATATGGTGCAATATAATTATTTATTTCAGAATAAGGAATCATATCTATATCTCTGGGATGAAGCCTATTTGACCATGATGAATGATCTTTATATGTGTTCATGGAATTCAGTTTCCAAAGTATTTTATCGAGCACTTTTGTGTCTATGTTAAAATAATTTTTTGTTCGTAAATCTTTTTCTTTGCTGGATATTTATGCGTTTTGGTATCAGGGAAATGATAGGTTCATAAAATGAATTGCGCAATGTTTCTTCTCTTTCTGTTTTGTGGAATAATTTAAGGAGTATAGGCTTTAGCGTTTCTTTGAAAGTCAGATAGAAGTTGGAGTTATAAGTATATAAAAACTAAGAGGAACAAAAACAACAACAAAAATCCACATAGCTATATCATTAAATATAGAAAAGGCTTTTGACAAAAGCAAACAGTCCTTATGATAAAAATCATGGAGAGATTAGGGATACAAGAGACATACCTAAACAGAATATGATAGTTTCCAGCAGGTCCATAGCCAACATCAACTTAAACAGGGATAAACTAAAAGCAATTCCACTAAAGGAACTAAAGACAACTCTTTCTCCATACCTACTGAATATAGAGTTGATGTCTTCACTAGAGCAATGAAGACAACTACAGAAGATCAAAGGGATAATATTTTGAAATAAATAAATAATAGTATCTTTATTTGAAGATGATTTCAGAGTATATATAACTGACTGTAGACTACTCACCAATGACCTCCTACAGTTGGTTTACTCTTTGAGTCCAGTGGATAGATACAAAATTAACACACAAAAATTATTAGCAATCATATAGAAAAATAATAAGCAGACTGAGAAGTAAATCATAGAAATAACACCTTTCAAAATAGCCTTAAATAATATAAAATTTCTTGGAATAACTCTATCCAAGCAAGTAAAAGAAATCTGTGTGATTAAAAGTTCAAGATTTTGAAGAAAGAAATTGAAGAAGGTATCAGAAAATGCCAAGATCTCTCTTGTGCTCTTGTATCAGTAGAATTAACATAATAAAAATGGTCCTATTAAAATTGTCCACAGATTCAGTGCAATTCCTACAAAAATGTCAACACAATTCTTCCCAAGCCCTGAAAGTAGAATTCTCAGTGTCACATAGAAAAATAAATCAAACAAAGCACAACAGAATAACAGAATAGCTGAAACAACTCTGAACAATAAAAGAACAACTAGAGCCTTCATCATGATAAATTTCATGTTTTAAAAAAGCTATAGCAAATAAAACTTACACGGTACTGGCAGAAATAAACACACACTGATCAATGAAATTGAATTGAAAATTAACCCACACACAAATGAGTACCTGATCTTTTATAAAGAAATGAGAAATACAAACTAGAATAAAGAAATTATCTTGAACAAATGGTACCAGTCTAATTTGATGGTTGCTTATAGAAGAATCCACCTAGTTCATAGACTTATCCTGCACAAAACATATAACTCTAAATGGATCAAAGACCTCAACAACAACAAAAAAGAAAGAAAAAAGAAAAAGAAAAAGAAAAGACAGGTCAACTAAACTTGATAACAGAGAAACTGAAAAGTAGCCTTCAACTCATTGACAAAGAATAAAATGTTGTGAATAGAACACTTGTAGTGGAGGTAGTAGGATCAATAATTAATAAATGGGACCTCATAAAACTGAAAAGGTTCCTTAACCAGATAACACCATCATTCATATGAAACAGCAGCAGCAGAATGGACATTTTTTTATCAATTTCACATCTGATAGAGGGATAATAGAGAAAATATATTAAAAAACTCAGGGACTAGATATAAAAAATCTGATAACAAATGGAATACATACAGAACTAAACAGAGAATTCTAAATAGAAAAATCTCAAATGGCAGAGAAACACTTTATGAAATGTTTAACATTCTTAGTCATTTGGGAAATACACAGCAAAACTACTTTGAGATTTCATCTTAAGCCTCCAGAATGGCTAACATCAATAGCACAAGTGACAGTTTATGCTGGCTAGAATGTGGAATAAGGGGAACACTCAGCTACTGCTTTTTGAATACAACAGACACTGTGGAAATCAAATCCATATGACAGATTCATAGAAAATAATGAGAACCAATCTACCTCAAGATACAGCTATACTTCTCTTAAGTATATGCCCAATGAAAGCTCCATCCTTTCAGAACATTTATTCCACCAAGTTCATTGCTGATGTAACCATACTAACAATAAATTCAACACAACCTAGATGTACATAAGCAAAGAATGGTTAAAGAAAATGTGGTGCATTTACACTATGGAATATTACTCCATTGCTAAAACAAAGGACATTATGAAATATTTAGGCACATAGATATACTATAAAAACTACATCCAACCTGAGGTAATCCTGGCAGAGCATGATTAAACATGGTGTGTACTCAATTACATTTGAATATTGTGCATTAAATAAATGATAACCAAGCTAGAATCTATAGATCTAGATATGTTAGATACAGAAGGGAGTAGGAGAACACTGATCATCCTGGGAAGAAATATAGAATAGATTTTATGGTTTGACTGGATGAGGGAAACTGTTTTGGAAGTATTCAGTGAGGAAGGAAAGGGGGAATTTCCCTTTCTTGAGGATTTTCTGGGGTTGAGGAAGAAAATTTAGGGAAGAGACAGAAAAGAGAGGCCTTTGAGGGGTTGTATATAAACCTAGTTCAACAGAAACGACATAAAAAGAGGTTGCTCTTCACAAGCTGAAAGCAAGTCTCCATTATTGAAGTCAACATTCACATAAGTCATTGAATACGGAGAAGTCGAGCTGGTGCCTACACAGAACTATCCGTCCTACATAGTTAGGGTCTTTGGTTTGAGAAGGTCCCCTACACCTGCAGGCTATGAAGAGATGAACATAAAAAACAATTCAGCCATAAAACCTCTGAACGACAAACTGTCCTGTCTGCAAACTATGCTAGGGCAATGATGGTACAAACCATGTGGTAGTTAACTAACCATGTCTCATTTGACCTAAGGTTCATTCCAAGAAATGGAACCTTTACTCTACATTGCTTAGGTGTCAAGAATCAGAGAGTGCATAGAACAGATGCTTAGGTTAAAACCAAACACTACTGTTTTGAAAAAATGGTGATAAAATAATTCCTAATAT